>NC_092416.1:80857731-81490141 GCF_040894005.1 Engystomops pustulosus | reverse complement strand
TTAGCTTCCTTTGCAACACCAAATTGAGCACATGTGCAAGGCGAAGAAGGTGCTTCAGCCTGGCTAAGCCCAAGGCTGCTGCAAGGTTCCTGTCATTGTCGCACACCACCTTGAGATTCAACCCCTCACCTGTCTGCTCCAACTCACGGGCATCACAGGAGCATGGCTGTGGGAACGCGGCAAAGACTTGTTGTCCTTGCCCCTGGACAGCCTTGTCCATATGAGACAATATATTATGCAGTGCCTGTGTAACAGCCGAGTTGCCTGGATAGTCAACAGTGACAAGGATAGTGTAGAGGTAGTACAAGTGCACTTTGATGGAGGCACTACTGGCGTAATTCCCATCCAACATTGAGAGCTCAGTGGTATAATGAGGCGGAGGAAGTTGCCAGAAACAGGGGCACCAGTACATGCAACACCATGGTCAATTCTCCTCAACCTACATCAACAATGGATACGGCATGCAATTTTAGAAGGAAATCTGTGACTCAAAAGGTGGAATATTATCTGTCACACATCTCCTGGTACTGCCGTCCTCACCGACGAAGAGGATCTGCCTGTCTACAGCCAAAGTGTACATGCTCACATTTATTAAGATGAACCAGGCATGGATCCCACGCAACTTATCTGTGCCAACACCAATTAGTCCAATTAGGCTAAATACTGCATACGCAGAATTCAAAAATGAAATTGTCAAATTTCATATTAGCAAAAGTTCAAATTCAAATGGTCAAGGCTCGCATTTGCAGGATTCAAAAAAGTTTTAATTTTATTTGTTCTGGTGCAGTAATGATTTTGGATTTGGTGATACCAAATGCTGTATTTTCTTTTATCGATTTTGACTTTTATACAATGTATGGAACTTATTTGTATGAAAGGGAAATTTGCTGATTTTTATTACACATTTTTACACTCACCGGCCACTTTATTAGGTACACCATGCTAGTAACGGGTTGGACCCCCTTTTGCCTTCAGAACTGCCTCAATTCTTCGTGGCATAGATTCAACAAGGTGCTGGAAGCATTCCTCAGAGATTTTGGTCCATATTGACATGATGGCATCACACAGTTGCCGCAGATTTGTCGGCTGCACATCCATGATGCGAATTTCCCGTTCCACCACATCCCAAAGATGCTCTATTGGATTGAGATCTGGTGACTGTGGAGGCCATTTGAGTACAGTGAACTCATTGTCATGTTCAAGAAACCAGTCTGAGATGATTCCAGCTTTATGACATGGCGCATTATACTGCTGAAAGTAGCCATCAGATGTTGGGTACATTGTGGTCATAAAAGGATGGACATGGTCAGCAACAATACTCAGGTAGGCTGTGGCGTTGCAACGATGCTCAATTGGTACCCAGAGGCCCAAAGAGTGCCAAGAAAATATTCCCCACACCATGACACCACCACCACCAGCCTGAACCGTTGATACAAGGCAGGATGGATCCATGCTTTCATGTTGTTGACGCCAAATTCTGACCCTACCATCCGAATGTCGCAGCAGAAACTGAGACTCATCAGACCAGGCAACGTTTTTCCAATCTTCTACTGTCCAATTTCGATGAGCTTGTGCAAATTGTAGCCTCAGTTTCCTGTTCTTAGCTGAAAGGAGTGGCACCCGGTGTGGTCTTCTGCTGATGTAGCCCCTCTGCCTCAAAGTTCAACGTACTGTGCGTTCAGAGATGCTCTTCTGCCTACCTTGGTTGTAACGGGTGGCGATTTGAGTCACTGTTGCCTTTCTATCAGCTTGAACCAGTCTGCCTATTCTCCTCTGACCTCTGGCATCAACAAGGCATTTCCGCCCACAGAACTGCCGCTCACTGGATGTTTTTTCGGACCATTCTCTGTAAACCCTAGAGATGGTTGTGCGTGAAAATCCCAGTAGATCAGCAGTTTCTGAAATACTCAGACCAGCCCTTCTGTCACCAACAACCATGCCACATTCAAAGGCACTCAAATCACCTTTCTTCCCCATACTGATGCTCGGTTTGAACTGCAGGAGATTGTCTTGACCATGTCTACATGCCTAAATGCACTGAGTTGCCGCCATGTGATTGGCTGATTAGAAATTAAGTGTTAACGAGCAGTTGGACAGGTGTACCTAATAAAGTGGCCCGTGAGTGTACATCTGACTTTATTAGACTTCAAAAGGCCTTTTGGGGGGGAATAACTAGAAAACGCCCCTTAGATGCTGTGGTTGTTTTTAACACTGGTAGTTAAAGGGAAAAATATGCATTTAAATTAATCTCCATTGCAGGTGTGTTATAGCATGGTGTCAGTGGCCACGGTGTGACAGCTGACACTTGTTGTGTATGACTTTTTTTCACACTTAGTGCTAAAATGAAAAAAAACAAACTTTGGTCCACATCTATTTGTTATTGATGTTATTAAAATCCAGCCCCATATATACAAATCCCAATAAACCCAATAAATATACAGAGCCACTCCTCCCCAGCAAACACAGCCTCCAATGCATATTCCCCCCCCCGCAGTATGCAGCCCCCCAGTATGCACACAGCCCCCAGTATGCACAGCCCCCAGTATGCACAACCTTCCAGTATGAACCACCCCCTTAGTATACACAGCCTTCCCCATTATAATTGAAGAATTAAAAATAACAAATCACGCATTTACCTCCAGTGTTGCTCCCACACAGCCGCTGCATCGCCATCACTTTTCACAACAAATATTTTGTGCAGGGAAGCAAGCGGTATGTCATCGTCACATGCTGCCTGGGTCCTCCAGAGCAAACACATGTGATTAATTACATGGTGGGTGATTTGGGCGGCAATGTGCACCCGAATCACCCACATTACACACGCCAAGGCTTCAGCCCCAATCAGGGTTTGGGCATCTGCCGTCTGAGGAGAAAGTCTCATCTCAGCCTCATGGCAAATGCGGCACTGACCTGCCCCAGTATTTAATTTGGTGCACCCTGCACAATCATGAGGCAAACTACTTAGTGCAGTTTGCCTCACTACTGATAAAACAGGGTCTTTATGTTTTGGAGTTTCAATTTTATTTTATTTATTTTTTGGGAAATTATCAGCCAAACTAATTTTAGATGCTCCAGGAGGTACTGATCTTAGTTTCGAAGGAGTTAAATGATTGCATTGACATTGACTGCAGCAGTTATGGCAGGAGCTCGTCTAAAAGTTTGTATCAACCGGTAGCCACAGGTAGAAGGTGGTGATGTTTAGGCTGGGAGAGACAAAGCCCAAGAGGGGTGTTCAAGTTCTCCCCTGTGTAACTGGCAGTAACAGCAATGCAGGGAGGGGCTCCCTGTAAGTGGTCATGTTCCCCTCTCTTAATAATCCCAAGATGGTGGCAGTTGAGGTAGCCCATGATGTTGTGTGGTGTGGATGGAGCACGGGGTAATTGTTTGAAACCAGGAACTCATGGTTATTGCTGGAAAATGGAAGATCATCCACACTGTAGAGGTACATCACTTGAAGAATGCATACAAGAGAACATTGAATTGGCAAGAGTGTTGTTCCCTTATGGTGGTGGAGTACATATTATAGTTGAGATTTATTTAAGTGTGGTACATTAAACAGTGCAAAGTACAACTAGACAGTCTGCTGCTACACTAGATTTGTCACTGTGTCTGATGCTTGATTATAAATCCGGAGTAATTTTAGACTGTTGGGTTCTACGTTGAGTACTTAGCAACATCTATTAGTTGGCTTCCTTCACTGTTCATTTTTTTTTGGAACACACACACTTACTTCTTTGGAACATTGGCTAAAATTGTTTGGCACTTGAACATTCTTGCTACTGTATATAGAATGTCACAAACTATATAGGATTGCTAAAAAAGGGTTGCACAACACATGAACAATAACCAAGCCATGAGGAGAAAATAACTAACTGTTTAGCCCAGAGACAAGACTGTGAATAGGGACAGATCTGGAGAAGGGTACAAACAAATGTCTGCTGCACTGAAAGTTTCCAAGAGGAAAGTGGTCCCTAAAAATTCCTTAATAAAATAAGTTTGAAACAATTACAACTCTCTGTCTGCTAAGCAAACTTAGTAATTGGGAAGAACGGGCCATGGGTTACTTGTATTCTTACCATGTGCACAAACAGGCCACAAACAGGGTGAAGTTTTCAGTCGAATGCATGCATGCCTGGGTTACTAGGAGCATACATGGCCTTTAAGACCTTATTTATGTCTAAAGGGGATTTGAAAAGGAAGTCTCCTAAAGTAAAGATGTTTCAACAGTCAGCTCAATAGAGCTGGGTAAGCTAAAGTGCAGATCATTCCCCTTGACATGACTGGTACACAGGAGAAATGTGTTGCTCATGGTCAATGAAATTCAAAGACAAGAAATGTAATCCTCCAACAATCGATAAAAAGAAGATCTTTAACTTAATTCCAACATGTTAAAAAAGAGGAGTTTCGGAGGGAGGCCTGGGGTGCCCTGTTATCACTGTTTACTATCACGCCGGGATCAAGCATGGTGGTTTAAGGACAAGGATAAACTTTGGGTGCATATAGAAAAATATTTAACCGCATCCTCTCCCAAAATCTCTGCCTCATCCCCAACAATTAGAACGGCGCTATATTTCAGAAGCAGGTACTCCAGCATGACTCGGAATCATCCCTGGACTTTATGAAGGGCCATTATTTATATCATTTTCGGATTTAGTACAGAAACTTCCTCTGCCCCACAAAGATTTTTATAGGTATCTGCATCTGTGCCACTTAAAATTGACCCAGCTAGACATATCTAGTTATCAAATTCATTTCTTTTCTCTTATGAGGAGGATATTGCGTCTGCTTGCTTAGCTTTAAATAATAACGCATCATTACCCCTTAATGATATTAAAACAAAATGGGAAAATGAGTTAAAGCTCTCCTTTTCAGCCAACAGTGGCACATAGCCTTGGCTACTATTGACAAATCATCAAAATATATAAACCATCTATAGACAGCAAGGAAACTATTATACAGATGGTATCTTACTCCATATAGGCTAGCAAAAATGTATCCTTCCACACTGAGCATGTGTTGGAGAGGTCAATTAAAGATACGCTCTCTCCTTCATATATGCTGGTACTGCTTGTTACCATTTCCCAACAGCATTCTGTCCCTTATCACAAGAGTATTAAGGTCCACTTGAAGCCCTATTAACATTAAAGATAGAGAATTTTCCTAAAGCGGATCACAAATTACAGGATTACAAATATATGAAGTGTCTCTATCAATGAGTGTACTCTTATGATATGATATTGTTTCTACTGTTATGTGGATTGCCTCTTTGTTCTAAACCTTCCCCGCCTTCTCCGCTGCCCGTGTCTCGGGGACCTACCTCAATCCTTGTTCTTTTTTATTTTTTTGTTGTTATAAAATGTTAAAAAAATAAAGTGTTTAATAAAAAGAGTGGATGTACTTCATTCATACTACTACCATTACATTTAGAACTTTAAAAATACTAGTTCTTATGGTGTGGTCACAAAATTGAAATGTGTGCAAACTTTGCAAATGCATTGCACGTTGTCCAAGGCAGACTTGACTCACTAGAAGGTTAGTCAGTGACTACAGGCCGAAAGACATTCAGTAGCTCAGTGGTGACATGTCTTCTTCTTGAGTCCATAACTGCATGCTAAATTCTCCAAGCTGTGACTTTGATACAGACTTTTCCACCAAATTTCTTCAGCTGGTGGCAGTACATCTCCACACTGTGTAACTAAGTACCCAATGCACTTACCCAAAGTATAATGTCACCAGGATATACCCATAACCCATAATTAAAATAAAATTACATCGAGGCTGGCAGCACATGGAGTGAGATGTATCTTTTTGAGCTCTGTGTTTCTAGACACTAAAGTAGCACACACCCACGGCTACACCCACAGGTGAATTTTACTCTGTTAGCTCTGTTATGGGCTAAACCAAAAAAGAAGACAAGTCCCACAAGGTCGCATAATGGCGACGACAGCTCAAGAAATGAGGCTTCCACATGGCAGCAAAAAGTTCCTTGGCACAGTCTTCAGGAACATCAAATGCCCAACTTATCTTCCACAATCTACGGCATCAGGAGCCTGTGACTCCAGCAGGTTTCCCTGGGACTTTTGCCTCAATGCAGCCTATGGTTCTCCAGGTGATCCACTCACACCAACCTGCTCCCTCTACTATATCTATTAGCTCACCCTCATTTAGCCCTGTGTATGTGGTTTTACTCAAGTTACTGATAAGTGAGTCACGATCCTCTTTTCACTACAATATTAAAACGAAAATAGGAGAACAAAAGGACAACAAAGAGGACGGCGCCTCTTGTGATATAATCAGGGTAGTTATGTCAGGTAAGTATTGACAGGTGCTCACCTGATGAAAGAAGAATAAAAATGATAATAATAAATATAAAGATTCATGATAAAAGTAATGGTAGTATACACTCACGGGCCACTTTATTAGGTACACCTGTCCAACTGCTTGTTAACACTTAATTTCTAATCAGCCAATCACATGCATTTAGGCATGTAGACATGGTCAAGACAATCTCCTGCAGTTCAAAGCGAGCATCGGTATGGGGAAGAAAGGTGATTTGAGTGCCTTTGAACGTGGCATGGTTGTTGGTGCCAGAAGGGCTGGTCTGAGTATTTCAGAAACTGCTGATCTACTGGGATTTTCACGCACAACCATCTCTACGGTTTACAGAGAATGGTCCGAAAAAGAAAAAACATCCAGTGAGCGGCAGTTCTGTGGGTGGAAATGCCTTGTTGATGCCAGAGGTCAGAAGAGAATGGGCAGACTGGTTCAAGCTGATAGAAAGGCAACAGTGACTCAAATCGCCACCCGTTACAACCAAGGTAGGCAGAAGAGCATCTCTGAACGCACAGTACGTTGAACTTTGAGGCAAATGGGCTACAGCAGCAGAAGACCCCACCGGGT
Source organism: Engystomops pustulosus (assembly GCF_040894005.1). Taxonomy (NCBI): domain Eukaryota; kingdom Metazoa; phylum Chordata; class Amphibia; order Anura; family Leptodactylidae; genus Engystomops; species Engystomops pustulosus. Next base: position 81,483,241 of record NC_092416.1, on the reverse strand, counting down.
GCCACTCCTTTCAGCTAAGAATAGGAAACTGAGGCTACAATTTGCACAAGCTCATCGAAATTTGACAGTAGAAGATTGGAAAAACGTTGCCTGGTCTGATAAGTCTCGATTTCTGCTACGACATTCGGATGGCAGGGTCAGAATTTGGCGTCAACAACATGAAAGCATGGATCCATCCTGCCTTGTATCAACGGTTCAGGCTGGTGGTGTTGGTGTCATGGTGTGGGGAATATTTTCTTGGCACTCTTTGGGCCCCTTGGTACCAATTGAGCATCGTTGCAATGCCACAGCCTACCTGAGTATTGTTGCTGACCAAGTCCATCCCTTTATGACCACAATGTACCCAACATCTGATGGCTACTTAGGGAACCGGCAGGATCTGAATGATGCTGATTCAACCTGAGCCGCTGTGTAAACTGACCTCCCTTCAAACTTTTACGGTTGTTCACCTGTAAATAATGTTAATTTTCTCCCGTTCTTAGGCTTGCGCAAGCGCAGCCCCTTCTATTCCGCAGCGATCGTCCAACACCGCTGTTAGCCGCCGGTCATGCCCCACTGCACATGCATCAGCTCGCCGTGACTGCGCCTGTGCCGGTGTCCCCGGGGGCGATAAATTCAGTTTACACAGCGGCTCAGGTTGAATCAGCAGCATTCAGATCCTGCCGGTCCCCTACTTTATGTAAGTATCGCTATCTCACACCTCCATACTAATAGTGCTATTACTTTGGCATTGCTTTGTTCCTTAAATATAAACCTTTGTACCAATGAATTAATTAATCATTCATTACATCTGAATTAATTGTATGAATGGTATTCATTATATCTGAATGAAATGGATTAATTGTATCTAATGCATTTAGTACTATATTCATTTGTATTTTATTTAATATCATGGTACATTCAAATTCATGTTATATAAATTTTAACTAGTATTTACTTTATTTATATGTATATTTTGTATGTGCATTCAATCTAATCGAATGAGCCCTGTAATATAGCTCTTGACTATTTACACCATTTGTGTTATAACTAATTATGATGTACTGTATACTACCATTACTTTTATCATGAATTTTTATATTTATTATTATCATTTTTATTCTTATCATGTATTCTAGTTATGGTCTGACGAAGGGATTTTTTCCCTAAACGCGTTACCATTGGACTTTTTACCGCTGTAATAAAAATACACAAAATTACTCTTACTCTCAGCCTAGATCTATTTATATACTTTCCTCTCCAACTTGGTTATTAGAGCACCCGCACAAAGCTCCAAAACCTTTTGCTTCTCTTATATATACCCTACAATATTCAGACAGGTCTTCAAATGTTTCAGAGCGAATGTCTTGCATTGGAGTAGCGTACAGCACATGTGGAATCTAAGATGGCGGAGCATAGCACAGCCTCTAATGAACTAATAGATTTCAGCAATAACTTAGAAGAAGAGGTGAGGGGTCTCTAATTAAAAATTGCAGACAATGTAGCTGGGTCTCGCAGAAACAATGTCCGTTTCTGCGGGGTCCTAGAATCTATAAAGCTCAAAGCTTTGGTGGAATTTCTACCAGATATGTCCATAGCTTTAATTCCTGACACTTCACAAGTGGACCTCTTGATAGTTTGGGTCCACAGGCTACCCAAATATAAGGACCTCCCTCCTAATGTGCCAAGGGATAGCAAGGCTACATTTTTTTCCATTTTAAAGATAAGCTTATGAGAATAACAAAGGATACAATAGAACTCCCTGAACAATTTTGGGACATTTCCCTATTTGCAGACTTGTTGGCGATTACCCTGGAATTCCAAGAAGCGGCTAAGATATTACATGCTTGTAATATTCCTTACAAATGGGGATTTCCTGTGAAAATGATTGTGAGCAAAAATGTCAGGAAAGTTGTCGCCACATAACTAGCGAAACTCCAACAAGTAATGCCGGAATAGGGCCTTCTTCAAAACTAGGATTTCCCACTACATCAAAGGCACCGTTGCCTCCTTCTTTGGCTAAAGAAAGGGAGACTGTGAAGAAGTCCTGAAACTTGCTTTGGCTTTAATGGACCAGTCTCGTGTATGGGTCTTGAATCTGTTTGGGTGAGATAACTACAACTGTATAAGGTCTGGTAGGGTATTGTGTTAGATTACTGTGGTTTTAACATACACAATTTATGCCCCTCAAAAATCCTTAGGTGAGATTATACCATTTTCTACTTTTGTGACATACGTCACCGCTATTATGTTTTGTTTTTTGTTAACTGTTAGTGTTTTTGGCAAGCACTATTTCTATGTCTTACTGTATCATTCGTACATGACTTTGGCCATTCGTACAATCTTTTGGCCATTAATTATGGAATATATAATAAGCTGCCCTGTGATCTGATTATGTCAGTTAATGTCAAAGGGCTAAGTAGCCCATATAAAAGATCTAAAATGTAGAAGGAGGCCTTTGGTTCTAATCAAAATGATTTGTTAAGGCTTCATCTTACACAATTCCCACACATATTTACAGTACCAGCTGTGGACAAAACGAGAAGAGTCCTTATAGCAATTAAGAGATCAGTGGCCTTTTCACTGATATATAAACACATTGCCCCCCAGGGTCGTTTTATCATTCTAGTATGTTCTATTTAAAATAGACCTATATACTGGGGTGGGGGGGGGGGACTGCAGTGTGCATGGGTTACTCATATACTAGGGGGGGATACTAGGGCCACTAGGGGGAGGCTGCAGTGTCCTTGGCTTTATATATACTGGGGAGAGACTGCAGTATGCATGGGCTGCCTATATATTTGGGGGGGAGCTGCAGTCTCCTGAGGCCACCTATAAACTGGGGGGAAGGCTTCAATGTGAAAGGGCTACTTATATACTGGGGGGGGGAGTGGCAGTGTGCATGGGCTTCCTATATACTGGGGGGCGGCTGCAATGTTCATGGGCTACCCATATACTGGGGGAATTGGTCCTAGTGCTGTTTCTGTATGAAGCTGGGTTCTAGTACTGTACTTATGTATTAAAATCTATACTGGTGCTTTAATTATGTACTAAGCTTTGTTCTGGTGAAGTATCTATGTAACATGCTATTATAATAATTCATGAAAGACACTACATTTTAATTAAAAGCGGGATACAGTATGTGTTAGAATTCATTTGGGGGGAGCAATGTTTAAGCTAATTTAGTGTGATAGTGCCACATACACAATAATCCATACATAAATGCATGTATCTAATAATTTCAATTTGTGGGGAAAAAAACCTACATATCTTATGAAATTTAATGTTTCATCATGTGTTAAATAAGAGTGTATTCTGCTTGTGTAGAGAGGGCATGATTAATGAGTTGAAACAGCAATTACAGAAATTTGACTCTTATATGTAAGAATAATGGTTAAAGAAAATGAATGCTACTCACTACTCTGTGGGTAATAAAGCGGGTAAAGTCTTAGCAGCCCATCTATAAGAGAGAGAAGCACAAAGCAGAACCCATTTCTGTTCTACAGAAATAATGAGAAGGTCTTTGATCCCCAGCAAGTGATAGAAGTTATATTAGACTATTACTCTACTTTAAATAACCTAAAGCAAGATAAGGAGGCGACCCAACCCTTTCTGTCGGTGATTCAGCTATTTTTATAGTCAGTTAACCTGTCAGCTTTAATCGAAGAACAAGCAGCTTTTGTGTCTGCTTTAATTACAGATTCTGAAATTGAATCAGGTCACTGAAGAAATATAAGGCCTCTGGCCCTGATGGCCTGACAAATCATTATTTTAAGATGTATTATCCTTTTCTGGTCCCATACTATCCAGAGGATGCTATTGGCATCCATCAGCACACTACCAAAGCCGAGTAAAACCCCAGATAAGCCCTCTAATTTCTGTCCCATTTTGCTCTTAAACACTGAGCTTAAACTTTATTCTGAAATCATTGGTGACAGGTGGCTCTTTTCCTGCCGGGCTTGTACACAAAGATCAGGTAGGCTTCATCAGGGGAAGAGTCTCCTCTAACAGACACATTGGGGCTCATTTACTAAGGGGGCGAATTGGTGGGTTTCCCAAATATAACCGTTTTGCACCGTTTTTTCCCATAATTGCCCCGGGTTTTTTGCGCACACGATCGGATTGTGTCGCATCTGTGCCAGCTTGCACGAAACGGAAATCGGGGGCGTGGCCGTCGGAAAACCCAATAGATTTGGAAAAAACGCAGTATTTAAAAAATAATTTGTGTCGTTTGACACGCACGTACATGCACCAAAGAGAAGAAGGTGAACTCCGGCGGACCTCACCGCAGCAGCGACACCTGGTGGACATCGGGCACATGACCTTAGTGAATCCCGGCGGAACCCGAATCCTCATCGGAGAACGCGCCGCTGGGTCGCGACTGGACCGGGTAAGTAAATGAGCCCCATTGTTTCATAGACCTGATTAACTTTGTTGAGTGGACTTGAACGCCTTTTCTGTTTCTGTATTTGGATGTGGAGAAGGCACTCAATTGAGTTCATTTGGGATATCTTAAAGAGGTACTCTTAAAGTTTGGCTTTTCATCAAGTGCTATAAAGATACTTATGATATAGGCCCACACTTTTAAGATACGTCCCCATTAATAATATTTGCCCCATTTTTAACATAGGCTGCCAATTTTATTATAGACCCCTCTTAAGAGATAGGCCCCCAATTTTAATATAGCCCCACACTTCAAATCAAATCAAATAGCCCCCCCCCCTTTAATATTGGCCCCCAACTTTTATGCTCTATTTATGGCTGATAAAAACTAAAAAGCATTTGCTTACCTTCTCTGCCATGCTGGTGACAGGGGGAAGTCACGTGAGAGGGTGAATAATTAACAGCCTGGATCGTAAGGGCTTCGAGCTGCTCTTTCTAACTTTTTTTTTTCCAGCGATCCCAGCGTGTCAAGATTAAAGAAGACAAGCGATGGGATTCTAGATAAGAGGATGATTTCTTTTAAAGTAGATTTCCTATTTTTTTTAAACCATTAATGCTAGTGGAATATCTCAGCAGTGTGATTAGAAGCATATGTTTATCAGAAGCACACATTCTTCTGGTGGCTCTGGCTAATAAACACCCCCAATACTAATAATAGGCTAATACTCCCTGCTGTCACAAAATGCCTGGCAGAAGTAGGGGAGAAGTTCTTTGGGAGGTGTGCACTTTTGCTTTATTAACATAAAATTTTTTAACATAGAATTTTATAGCTCAGCTTTTGATTTCCCACAGCAGTTTATAAAATGTAAGCTGAGCTTTGATAGGTCGCCATGAGCAGCTAGAATAGTTTTGCTCTAAGATACTTCTGATAAATCTCCACCATAATTGTATCGCATTGTTGGGATTCGCCAAGGAGCGTTAACGGATTTGGGAGTTACAGATTTTTTTAGGTTTGATATTATTTATAATGGTTTAAGGTTGATGTTTTCTTTGACACAACTCTCTGAAGACAACTGTCTTACAGCAAAAGAAAACACAACAACTTACAAGGTAGAGAAGACCCAATTGAGACCGAAAGCAATAATATTAGGTCAATGGACTAATAAGAAGGTAGGTAAACAATGTTCAAGGGAAATTAAACATAAAGTGACAATACTGATGGACACTCCTAGCTGATGTCCCTGTATTTATTCTGCACCATCAAACTTGATGACTGGTTTCTCACCCAGAGCAGACAGCATATTCCTGGTACAGTGTGCAGCCCAGTGATGGAAAAATAACACATTAAAGGAAACTCCGTAATGACAGGTTCCTTGCCACAGATGATCGGAGGAATTTAAAGTCTTTGAACTAGAAAATGAAATGTTCTTGACAATAGATCAGAGCTTTTGTTATTAAGTTCCATCAGACTGACTTAGGCCTGATATTCAGAGCACACAGGAAGCAAAATCTTTGCCCAAACTTCAACTAAAGATTTACAATCTAGATGAATCCAGTTCATAGTCTTTGAGAATAATCAGAGTTTTCCAGGATCTAGTGGAACATTTCAATACTGGCACTATGAAATGCATAAGCTGCAGGTAACATTTTATAGATCAGGAGATGTTCAGAAGATGTCCAGGCTCTTTCCTGGCTGCCCACTCCAAAAAAAGTGTCCAAAATGGCTTGTTATATGCCTTTAGAAAACTTTTGGAGAGGGCAAAGCAAAACTGGGCCAATTAGTCTGCACTTTAATGCCTCTTTTAGCAAAGCATCTTAACCCCATACCCCGATGTAGTTGTATGCCGTATGGGAAGGTACTTCAAGCAAACAGACAAACCATTACTACAGTCTTTCAAATAATACAGTTATTCAGCAGTTCAAAGGCATAATCTGTTCCTTATTATAATACATCACTATTCCCGATGGTATAATGGTCTACTACATGTTTGCAATGTACCGATTCCAGGTTTTGAATGGCACCTAAAAGGAGGATAAAAAGAGAGGCTTATTCAGTGAAGAAAGAAGTGAGATACTTCTGAAACGCGTCTAATCGCTATTGTTGATGATTACTATTGAAACATTGTCAGCACCTTGCTATCGCTGTGGACGCACAGAAATCAAAGACTGGCAGGTCAGAAAGCAAGTATCTAATATCCAAAATCTCTTTCTAACTAAAGATAAAACTGCACAATTATCACTCCGTTTATATCACACTGCTGTTTAATATCTATAGTGGGTATTGCAGGGGTCCGTGTAATGCTGCCACACAGTTCGGTTTGACGTGGCTCTTGTGTTGTACCGAAAATTATCACTGCGCATGTTTAGGAACAAACAATGCCGTAATAGAGACCTCGGAACGCCCAGATTGTTATACACAGGGAGTTTAACTCAACAGTGAGCAAAAGACTATTATTTATCATCGTAAATTCCACATCCACATTGTGCACATATTGTGAACTGTTTAGGAGACAGACTTTTTCATGTATGCTATGGGGCTCATTTAATAACCTGCCCGCTAGAATTCACCAAAACTGCACTAAGATCGTGACACAATTTGAATGTGAAATCCCGTGCTCAGTCTGAATCAGTCGGATTGTCCGATGGCACAACCCCCAATTTGTGTCGCATGGAAGCCAGTGCAGCTGCAGGAAAAAAAACGATTGCGTGCGACACAATATCAGCACAGACACGTTATAAATACCTGTCCAAGCCTTGCAATCCCCCAAAAATACAAACAGTCCAACAAAAGTGAGTAGCGCAACACTTAGTAAAAGAGCCCCATAATGTTGGGTACAGCAGTTTAACCATCAGGAATTGAAACTTATTCACATTGGACACACCCTTTACATTATACCATCAGAATTTGGAACCTATATAATTATTGAAACCTATTTATATATTGGATACATCACTATTGAGAAATTTATAACACTGCAAGAAAAACAATTATACTATAGGAATACATATTTTTAAATTTTATTTTATCTTGATGTGTACTGTATATAAGTTTGTCCATATTGGACATATTGCAACTTGGTTTACATTTAGTTATATTGGATGCATTATCATTGAGAGTTTTTTAAATATGCATGATTTGGGAAAGTACCGATACTTTATTTTTGGTGTGTAATATATGAAATTAATCTTTTTATAAGTCATATGTACCAAAAAAGGGTTTTTTTTCAAAGAAACAGATTTTGCCTTATATCCGTCTGAAGTGCTGAATAACTGTATTATTTGTAATTCCATGATTTTGTACCAGTGATACCCTGATATTTTATTCATTGCACACTCAGTATATACTCACCTGAGTTGAGGCTGTCATGGCGGCGGATCACTGCTCCCCAATGACGTCACGGGGAGCGACGATCCTTGGCAAGAATACACGGCGGGTGGTCGCAAATCACCACCGAGAAAGAGTTAATAAAATCTGATTATTAGCTATTGAACCCCCTGTAAGTGATGTACCTGAAAACTGGATTTTATCCACAAAAAAAATCCACCATATGTCCAAATTACAAACATTTTTTATAGTTTGTAAAATGTGATAATGCAGATCTTCCCTGAATGGCGCCTCCTTCCGTTCTATGACCGGCCGTGTGCCCATACAGCAGTTTACCAACACATATGGGGCATTCTCATACTCGGCAAAATTTGGTATCAAATTTTTTGAAGTTTTTCATCATTTAATACTTTGTGACAGTTTAAATTTTGGCCATGTGCTGTCTAAATTAAATTACAGCTTGTAAATTACACCTCTGGTAAAACATCTAAAGGGTTAACACACTTCTTAAAGTAGTTTGTAAAATGGCATAATTTACGGGATTTTGCTGTTATTTAGGCCTCTCAAAAACACATAAAGCTGAGCAGGTGCCTCTAAAAAAGGGATTTTGGCGATTTTCATAACAATGAGAATAATTCCACCCAAAATTCTGAACCTCCTAATAACCTAGAAAAAGGAGAGGATGCATAAAAAGCCACGCCACAATAAAGCAGACATTTGGAAAATGTTAGTTATAAAGTTACTTGGGTGCTATGACAATCTGCCTGAAAAGCCTGAAAAGCTGTTTTTCATAACTAACCACAAAATATATAATCTAAATTTTTCTGTTACTTTGAAGGACAACATGTGATGAGAAAAGAATCTTAAAATAATGGATATTGGATACCCTGGCAAATTTCCAATATAATTTCTATATCAATTCCTCATGGGTTTGTACATCTCTGCTTGCTATCCTCCCATAGCAAGCCTTATTGTTTATTTTCAGTGGACATAATCTGACCATGGTCACACAGGTGCACAGCTCATTATGTCACACAGCTCTCATTGCTCTCTGTGATACTAATGAGCTGTGCACCTGTGTGACCATGGTCAGATTTCTGTCCACTGGAAGTAAACATAAAAGCTTTCTGTAGAATGACAGCAAGCAGAGAAAACTGTGAGGAATTGATACAGAAAGTATATTGGAAAATTTTAGAATTTTTCATCATGCAATCAATAACATGAATTTGACAAGTGGGAATATCCCTTTAAGGTACCAGTGGTATCTGTATGGTGGGCAACAAAACTAGGAACCTCTTGTAATTGTCAACTACTCTTTCAGCATGATACATAAAAATATGATAACTGACCACAGACATAACCGATCACAGAGACACTACATCAAGGATACAAATAAATGAGCCACCTGGTATGTATCAAATCTATATGACTAGAAATGACAAAAAGTAAGAGATGTCGTATCAAAAGATCATATAGCAAACATAATAACAATAGGGCTCATAGAGCACATAATTCATATATTTAGGTATGTACCCAGCTCTGGACTGTCCAAGCCTATAAAACCGGGGGAAGACGCAAGCTGACTCAAATTGCATTTGCAGTGTTGATGGTTTTATAGGCTTGGAAAGTCCAGAGCTGTCAAGGAGGTAGAGAATTTAGCACTGAAGTCAAGGTGAACTCTGAATGCCTCCTCCACTGTGAGTAATATTGTGCATCTGACTTCATGAGTTAGTTAGTGGTTAGTGATGTCTCTGGATGTAGGACCATCAATTACAGTGAAGGGGTCTTTCTTAGGAAGAGAGAGCTTGACTTCAGTGTTAAAATCTCAGCCCCCTTGACTATGGTTTATTTTCTAAACAATGCCACCACACAGGGTCATGAAAGAAAGATGTCAGCTGCTTGCTTGACAACATATTGGTAGTGGTTTATTGAATACATTTCTGATGACAGGTCCCCTTTAAATATTTGCTCCATATGACAGATTAAAGAGCTTTAAAGAAGCTGTTCAGTCATAAGGTGATAAGGAATAACTTGCTTTTCAGTGGGAAACCCAGTGGTAGAACCCCCATGGATCTCAAGAAAGGTGTTCCACTGTACTCTAAACTAATGGAGCGGTAGTGATGCTGACTGTCACTCTAATTCCTATTGCAGAATTTGATGGGAGTAGAAGTACTGCATGCGGCCATCCCAGTCAGCGCCAAAGAGATGAATAGAAGAGCTGGTGCAAGTGCAAATGGCTGTTCTGTTCATTTCTGGGTACAACAAAAAACATTCTTGTGAACCATGTGGGGTCCCACTGGGACTTCAACTGATAAGCAAGTTATCCCCTATAGATTAACTATGGTCTATGTTTCCACTGCCACTTCTGCTTCTCTCACTTTTGTGACAACAGTTTAGAAGATGCAGAGTGACAACTTTAGCTATATCTTCGCAAACTTGGAACTGGAAACTGGGATATAAGGGAGGGCTGACCAGTAAGAAGGAGCTGGGCACTTATCAGTTTACCTTTATCTACCTGCATGTTGTGCAGTGCATTTCCACTTTGTACATTGAGAATACTGTGCAACAAATAGTGATTAGAGACCTCAAATTTAAATCTTAATAGAACTATAATTTAAGAATAAATATCTACTTGTGAGAAGTACATACAGAAGGAATGCCGACAGAAATGCATGTCAGACAGAGAGTGTCTACTGCAAAAAGCGTTTCATGGACTCAAGTCCTTGTCACTCAAAACCATCAAACTGATGAACCAAACAGGTTTAATACCTGGGCCAGTGCGCTGATAATTGGTGCTGGCTGGTTGCCAATTCTGGTAAATTCCCAGCGCCTTCCTGTGTTCCCTGCTAGATCTTGATGCCTTGTGCCTTAGAGAAAGCTGTGTTCCATGCTCTGTGCTATTATTGTGATTTCCCGTTGTGACCCCAATTCTGTTCCTGGCTATGCTCCTCCCCTGCCTGCTTTGACCTATCACTATGTCCCTGGGACAAATGTGCCCCTGTATCGTCTGAGTTGTGGGTCGGGTAGACATCTTGCATTTCTGTCTGGCGCTGCACTGAGCTGCTCTCTGCCTCTAGTCCCACCCTTGCATTCCGAGACAAGCTCACAAAGACACACACACTGGGGCACATTTACTGACCGGGTCGAGCGAGTTCCCCGAAAGTGTATTGTCCGACGATAATGCACTCTGCCGCGATTCACTAAGATCGTGTGCCCGATATTTAGCATCCCTGCTCAGGTCCACCGGAGTTCACCTCCTTCTTCCTGGTGCATGTAAGTGCATTGTCTTGCAATACAATTTGAAAGTTAAATCCCGGGCTAAGTCCGAATCAGTCGTATCGTCCGACGCCACGCCTCCCTATTTCTGTCGCATGAAAGCCACCGCGGATGCGCCACAATCCGAACGTGTGCAACACAATCCCAGCACAAACCCCTGTTAAATACCTGTCCAGTCCGACGAAAGTGCGATCTGTGACCCTTAGTAAATAAGCCCCACTGACTTCCTGCTGGCAGCTAGTGAGGAGACTAAAGCTACAGACAGATAAGATCTTTATCCAGGGGAGGTGGAGGCACAACAGATCTGACAGTATGTGTTATAGGTGAAATATAGCATATTAAGCCTATAATAGTAGAGCTGAAAATGCCATGTGTAATATCATCATCTCATCTCTGATCTGTCTTATCTCTCTTTCTATGGGGCTTATTTACTATGGGTTGCGCTGTGCACTTTTTGTCAGACTGTGCACTTTTTTGGGGGCTAAAATGGCTTGCCCAGGTATTTACGAAGTGTGTGCCACAAATTAGGGGGCGTACTGTCAGATGGTCTGACTGATTCGGACTGAGCGTGGTATTTAGCTTTTAAATTGTGGCCCTTTTTTGTTTTATTTCCATTTTGCACTCCCCATTTTCAAGAATCTATAACTTTATTCTATATACCCAATCTTAGTGAATAGCCGCACGCAGCATTATAGACGGACAATGCACTTTCAGTGAACTCTGGTGACCCTGTAAGTAAATTTGTCCCTATGTGTCAGATATTAGTAAAGAAGCTCAGAAGTTCAGAAGCTAACCACATTGTCATCACTCAGAACTAGAGGGACATAAAGGGGCTCATTTACTAAGGGTCCAAACTCCGCACTTTCATTGGGTTTCCCAAATATTTCCGCTTTGCGACAAATTGCCCCGGGATTTTGGCGCACAGTTCCGGCTTGCACGCGACAGAAATCGGGGGGCCAGCCGCTGGACAACCCGACGGATTCGGACAAACCGCGGAATTTAAAAAAGGATTTGTGTCGCAAGATCAAGCACTCACATGCACCAGGAAGAAGCAGACGAACTCCGGCGGACCTCGGTGCATCAGCGACACATGCAGGAACTCGGACTCACGGTCTTAGTGATCGTGCCAGTACGTAAATCTGCCTCAAAGTGTCTGCTTAGAGAGTCCCCGTTCACACTATGGCATTTTACACTGGCCACCACTGAGTAATTTCAGCTAAAACAGCAATAAAACTGAGTAAAATTGTAAAGTAAGGGGTTAATAATAAACTTCATTGTGTAAACATTACTAGGGCGTTAAAATTTGAGAATTTTCTTTCATGGGCAAACCCCTTTAAGGGTCCACGTAGAGGAGGTAATGGGACCTACATCAGTGTAATGGATACATCTGTCTACATGCAAAACGAGAGACAGATCTACGTGGTTCAAAATGTATAGATCTGTCTGTCTTTGTGCATGTGGATGTATAACATATTTTTTAACTTGCTTCAATAATAGCTAAGTTTTTACTTTTCATCTACAGAAGTGCTGGAGATCATTGTTTCTTTTTAGTAAGCCTTTTGACATGGCCTTAGCCTCCTTCTTTTTACTTCTCAACTTTACTTTCCAGATTATTCATATCCGCCTGCAGTCGTAGGTACAACTAAGCACTAAATTGTTATAACGTTTAGATTACTATTTACCTCCTTACATCCTCAAGTACAGCCTTACATTTTGAAGACAAATGTCTGCAATCATCTTCAGAAACACCAAAAAGAAGGAACCCTTGAGGAAGATGTATAAAAGATCAAAGTTTCCATTTAGATAAGATCTTCACAGCTCAAGTTAAAGGGTTTAAGGGCAATATAGGCAGAAAAGTGGGATTCCAACTGCTGGGGTTCCTTATTCAACACCTTATAGTGACATTAGGATTGCTGTGGATCTGGTTCGCGTGATCAGTGGGGTTCCCTTATTTTTCCTTATCCAACTTGCTTACTAGTGTAATGTCCCAGAGTTAGGCCACTATGAATTCTCACATGTCACTCAAGGACTAAAGGGACCCAGTGGAACTGATCACTCCATTTAGGTTATCAGCAACTCAGGTTCAGAGGGTCACAAGTAAGCCTTACAAGTCCATAAGTATAGTTAATGGCCAAGACTCCTGTCATACTTGCATTTTACTCCTCTCTAGTCTGGCTACCTTGAACAACACTATCACCATGTGGGTAAAATAGGTATACGCATGTTATTTTGTATGTACTGCTCTGTAACTCAAGGGTTAATTTATGCCCTGTTTATTCTAGCACCCCAGAGATATATTTAAAGACCAAGGGAATTTAGTTATAGTCAGATTGGAGCTCCTTTTGTCTTTTTTCTTTTTTGCATGCAGTCTCCATGAGGCAGACACATCTCTACAGCACATAGATTGCTGAACTGTCGATGCAGCAGAACCAAATGGGCTACAAAGAAGGTAATCTAATTTAGTTGACCAAAAGCTCCAGGGCTGTGATACTAAAACATTCCTAATAACACACCTCTCTGATATGTCACATCTAACCAATCACACACTTCTGCTATATCACCTAACCAATCACATACACATCTCTGAAATGTCACATGTAACCAATCACACACACCTCTGATATCTCATCTAACCAATCCCTCACACCTCTCTGCTATATCACCTAACCAATCACACACACCTCTGCAATCTCACCCAATCAATCACATACACCACTGCTATGTCACATCTAACCAATCACACAAAGCTCTCTGCTATTTCACATTTAACCAATCAAACACATACACCTTTGCTAAGTTCTATGTAGCCAAAAGCACTCGTCCCTGCTATCTTAGATGCATAATAACTGCAGTTGCTACAGCTGCTACAGGACCCTCATTGCACATAGGCCCAGGATGGATGGCGAAACCAAAATTTATTTAACCTCTTAAACCGTTCTGCGCCATAAAAGTATGGGCTCACAGTGTGCATATTGCTGCATAATGCAGCAAACACCCAAAGTTGATACTTATAATCTGTGCTAGCTGTACAATTGTCGCTGGTGGCATTTAAAACTTGTCATCAGGGAGTAGCGATCGGTTGCCGTGACAGCCTCAGGTCTTTGTAGGACCCGAGGCTGCATGGTTTCTGCAGATTTGTTACAATGTGCCACTGGCATAGCATTGCGGTATATGGTAGGAAAAATCAGACTGTCTAGGGTTAAAGTCCCCTGGTGGTTCTAAAAAAAGGGGAAGAACATTTTTTAAAAATGTGAAAAATATTTAAAAAAAATAAAAATTCAAATCACCCCCCTTTCCCTAGAACTGATATAAAACGGAATAAGCAGTAAAAATCACAAACATGTTAAGTATTGCTATGTACAAAATGCCTGATCTATCAAAATATAAAAACAGTTATTTTCGGCAGTCATCCCCATAACGCAAAATAGCGTTCAAATGTCCAAGACGCTACTTATATGCCATTTTACATCACATAGAAATTTTTTATCAAAAAGGCGCACAGTCCTCAAAATGGTAGTAATGAAAATGTCAGCTCCTCCTGCGAAAAATTACACCACACACACTAATAATAGAAAGTTATTAGTGTACACATTAGCTCACATTTAGCAAATCTAGGTGCAGTTTGCCTACGGAGTGTGGCACTCCCTCCGCTGCTCTGACAGAGTGCACTTGTTTTTTGTGGTGTAGCTTTAACATGGAGCGTGCAACACATTTCTGTCGGACTCTGCACAATAAATGTGGCGCACGGTCAGACTGTGCACTTGAATGCTACTTTCAGTGCAGAAAGTTATAGTATAGCCGCAACACAAATAAGTCGTGTCTGACACATATATTGTGCGTACACTTATTACGCACTAGAAAGAATGTGCGAAAAAAGAAAAAGTTAACTACAAAATGCTGTAACACGAAGGAGTTAATGCCATTCTCCTGGGCCCATCCTTCTCTGATGGCAGGGGCGTGTTGGTGTACCAACAAAACAGCAGTAACAGGGGCCCGCTGCCCACAATGTAATGAGACCACCTCTGGTCTGCTGTGCTGACCATGTCCGCCCACACTGACAGCCATAAGCCCGCCTGCACATGTAGACAGCCGTATGACCTCCTTCCAGCAAGCCGCCTATCAGACCACCCACCCAACTGCCTGTCAGCACAACCAGCCGACCAACTGCACGCACAGCCAGCCTCCCGACCGCACAACGAAAGATGACATTTTAACCCCTGAAAATCTTACTCATACAGTTATTCCAAATTTATAGGGTTTCCTTTAAAAACATTTTCCTTCCTTTGCATAATGGAAAAACCCTTTTTTGTATTGCCACCTTCCAAGTACCATAACTTTTGTGGCTGTGTGAGAGCTTATTGTTTGTGAAAAGACCATTAGATTTTTTTTTCATTAGGGGTTCATAAAGTGTTTTGATTATGATTTATATAATTTTTTATGTGATGGATGATTAAAAAATGTTAATTTGGCAATAGTTTTTTATTTATTTTTAAGATTTTTATCAGGATAAATACAATTGTTGATTTGAAGCCTGGGTTGGTACGGATGTGGAGATACAAAATGTGAAAGATTTTATTCTTTTTAAAGGGGTGGGCATTTTTTTTGTGAGTGTGTTTATTAAAATTTCTTTTTTTTCTTTCCATTTTTTTAAAGTGATATTTTAACAAACTACAAATATATACAATAATAAACTTCTATAGTATTACAAACATTTTAGCTAAACAATACAATACATCAATATCAACACTGTATTACAAAATTACATTAAAACAGTTCCACCCCTTCCCCTTTGAAAAAAAAGACCATCCCAGAACAGAAAAAGAGAAGTAAAAAAGGAGATCTACAATCTCCCAACACTACCCTCACTTGTGATCGAGATTTCTTCCCACTTTTTCTTATTTCCTCTAATACCATAGATCCCTTTCTCGTATTTTTTAATTTTTTAAGCCAACAGTAACAATTCATGAGTAGAAGGAGTACCTCAATTTTACGCCAAAACTAGCTTTGCTAGAAACAATATTTTAAGCAACACAGCTTTTTCATGAGTATCCAAGTCCACAATCCCCAAAATTATTTCTTTAAAGGGGTTGATAAAAAAAATCCATGGGTGGCAAGAATGGGGCAAGTTAAAAAAAATAAACACCTCTGCGGTCTCTACCGTCATCCAGCATTGTGATCTCTCCATGTCCGTGTCCTCTGTCAACAAACAGGGGCACGGAAGCAGAGATGCATACAGCTTCCGGCCGGCCAGGGTAGCCGGCCTCGCCCACCTGTCCCTATTCTCATGGCGTGGGCTGGAAGCTGAACGCAGCTTGGCTTCTGTGCCCCTATTTGTTTATATGTGCACTATGCACAAGAGGTGGACCAGCACTGCCCAACAATAACCACTGATCAAAACATGCCAAAATATGTAATCAAAAGCCACAAAAAGAACAGAGGCATGAAAAATAGATCAAGCATCTATTGATCTATTTTTCATGCCTCTGTTCTTTTTGTGGCTCCTGTTTGTTTGTATGTGGCATGGACTGAATAAATCGCAGGGCTTGACGCCGGGAGGGATCGCGAGGTAGGTGCATGGTTTTTTTTTTACCCACTCCATCTCTGCCACCTAAGGGTTTTTTATATACCTTCGGAAAACCACTTTTATTGTCCATGATAACATAATCCCAAAATATTCTTCGATAGAAGTCAGAATTTGGTCCCAATATTCTCTAAACTTTGGGCAGAACCAAATAACATGCATAAAGTTTGCCACCCTCCTGGGCACATTGCCAACAATTGGAATTTGAGCAAAGTTTCCCTTAAATAACATTAATGGGATCCAGTATGGTTGATATACAATATTAAATTGGACCATCCTGTGGTTCCAACATTCCAATCCCATTTTTATATAACAACAACAAGACTAATCCTCCTCAGGGAGAGTACTCAAAAGCTTCTCCCATC
This sequence comes from Engystomops pustulosus, assembly GCF_040894005.1. Classification (NCBI taxonomy): domain Eukaryota; kingdom Metazoa; phylum Chordata; class Amphibia; order Anura; family Leptodactylidae; genus Engystomops; species Engystomops pustulosus. Next base: position 81,466,332 of record NC_092416.1, on the reverse strand, counting down.
TCCTCCTAGCTGGAAAAGGATCACTTCTGAACTCTATATATAACATGAGATAATTCTACATGGGACCTGTAGTTGAGTTATCAAGTCTAGACATTTATGTGATTTTAGCTGGAACCTCTTTTTGTCCCTGATTGAAGAGGCGGCATGAAATAGTTGAAGAAATCAAAATTGTGCAAAATCCAAACTTTCTTAATTTCCTCAAACATATCCAATTAACCATTATTTGTTATTTGAATGTGTTTCTCATATTATAGCAACAGTTATTTAATATCAATTCCCTGCTTTCCCAAAAACTCAAAAATAGAATTCTCATAACCTTTGCTATGTCTAAGTGCGAAAAAACATGACAGTCCTTCTTTTGTGCCACTAGTGCTAATTGCGATGATATTAAATACAAAAAAAATCTGGTATTCTCTACTGGACTGTGCAAATAATTAAGTTTTAAAAATGCTTTCTTTTTCCCCCAAACAAAATCCCCCAACATTGCTTCAATAAATGTCCAACCCGTTATCCATACTGGACATACATTCAGTGGATACAGTAACTGAGGAAGTATAATCATCTTTGCTATTCTATCCACTTTCGAAAATTGCATTTTTACCCAACAAGCATTCTTCTGTCGAATTGCTGCTATCACAGGGAGCAAATTGAATTCAGTATATGTACTTAAATCAGCTGCTACTTGAATACCTAAATAAGAAAAGAAATCAGACCAATCTCTGATTAAGACCAATCTCTGCGAACCGATCATTAAACCGGAAAAGGTTCCAAAACTTTCAATTAACTGAATAATTTCTGGTACCACCTCCCTTGGATTTTGGATGATAAGTAAGATATCAAACATGTACAGAGATATCTTGTGGGGTTGTCCGAAACTTTCCAAAAAAACAAAGGTGGCCGGGAGGCGGCTACTTAAAAACATAAACATGTACTTACCTCCCGGCGCCCTCTGGGTGTCCCATGCTGCTATCGCTCCATTCCGTGCCCCAGGTAAACAAACATGGCCACAGAAGCAGAGCTGCATTCATCTTCCGGCTGGACCCGACACCCATCCGTTCCGCACATACAATGATGTGAATAGGAACGGGTGGGAGTGACCAGTCACCAGTGGCCAGGTGAATGCAGTGCTGCGTCTGCGGCCGTGTTTGATTACATGGGGCATGGACCGGAGCATTAGCAGCGCAGGACACCCAGAGGGCCACATTTCGTTTTTTGGAAAGTGTTTGGACAACCCCTTTAACCTTTGCCCCCCCCCTTTCCTGCAGCCACGCACCCACGAGCCTCCTTAACCAATAGGGGCTCTATGAATACCGCCACTCCAACCTGTCAAAGGTTTTAACAGCGATGGGTACCCTCTCCAAACTGTATATCAGTAAGCAACCTAAACAAGTTAAAGTTTGTAACCCTTGCTGGGGTAAACCTGTTCTGATCCAAGTGAATAATTCTACATATATCCCTCTTAAAGAAAATCTACCATTTGATTTGATGCATTATGAAGCAAACATACCTTGAGAATGCTGTAGCTACACTGATTCAGGATCATATCTTGTTTAATGCCTGAGCTGAGTGGTTTTGCTGAAAAGACAATTATAAAATTCAGGACTTTGGGAAAGGTGGATGCCTACATAAACACATTACACACGGGGCTTCCTGAACTGTGTAGACAGAACTAATCAACTTAAGCTGGATCACTCATATACAGCAGCTGGGGGATGGTGCAGCGATTGATTACTTCTGGCTCTCAGGGATAACATAATAATTACATCATTCCCCGGTGCAGTGCATAACTAATGTGAGAGGAGAAGTACTAAGCTAGGCAAAGTAGAGAGAGAGTTTCATTAACATAAATTTATAATTGATTTTTCAGCAAAATCACTCAGCACAGTGATTAAACAAAGTATTTTTCTGCATTAGTATTGCTACAGCATTCTCAAGGTATGTTTGCTTCATAATGCATCAAATCAAATGGTAGGTTTCCTTTAAGTCTGTTGGCTAATATCTTGGCAAATATTTTTACGTCTGTGTTCAACAACAGAATTAGTCCATATGAACCTTTATCCTAGCATAGTTAGTTTTTTAACTTTTTTTCACGTGAGATCATTTGATCTCTTATAAAATACACTGCACTACAGTGCATTATATTTATTCAAACAGGCATCTAATTAGCCAGGCCTCGATCCGGGCCTAATAGGTCACTGTCACAGGCAGCCCTGGGGTCCTTTACTGGACCATGGGCTGCCATGTAACACCATTGACACCCAGCGATGGGCGCTCCCTCTGCAGCCACTTAGACATTGCAGTACATGTTTGACAACGATGTCTAAGGGGTTAAACACTGGGGATGGGAGCTTTTCTGATCTCGGGTGTTAGTGCACTAGCAGGAGGCTAGTTTAGTAGCTTAGTGTTACCTACTAAAAATGCTTAGGATGCAGTCATACGTGGCATTTGCACTGGGTTTACAAATGCAACACACGCTCCTGGGGGCAGGCCTCAGCCAAATTGCATATACATTTCCATTGAAACACATGCGATAGGTAACCTGTGTCTTCCATTTAAACAGTCCTGTTTTATGTCTGCAAGCTGGTGGAGCAAGAAATTCAACACTTACAGCCCACTGGTGTTTTTGTAAGAGTGGAACACACTGGGTGGCACCAGCAGCCTCAGAAAACTGACGATTTTGAAGTCTACAGAGCTTATTGTTGATGCCAGTCCAGGAGGGCATGGTGGAATCCTTACTTAGGTCTCCGACACTGGAAGCATTTCTACAATCTCTTATGCAAGCAAAGCCTTGTCAGAGACAGAACAGTGCTATTCACAAACTGAGAGAAGTTCTGGCCATTTTCATCATTTGGTTGTCAATTCACAGTGTCAAGTGATCACAGACCACTTCAATATTCAATAAACATTCCTCCAAACCTTCCCCCCTAGAATTCAATGCTGGGTAGTCTGGCTACAAAACTACAATTTTTCCCCTAGATACAGGGTAGGAGATGGAAACCCAGAAGATTAATTTTCAAGACACTCATCACCCAGGAAATTTTCTAAAGAGGCTACTGGGGTGTGGAGTAGCTGGAGCTGAGACTACACGGTGCGGCTACTCCATGCCCCAGTAACCTCTTTGATCCTCCTTCCCAGATATCGTCAGCGCGCAGCTACAAGGAGCTGCATGCACTCGTCTATCCTTACATATTTTAGATGCACCTACCACCGCATCTACCTTAATAGGTAGATCCGTAGTGGTAGGTTTCCTTTAAGGCATTCACTTTCTGTGTCAGACTCAAACTTGTTTAAGACAGCGCAAGGAGAAGCATGGAATGAAGTTGTCTCTGAGTCTGCAGTCCAGTGATTCAGTGTGAGTTCCTTCTACATCACATAGGTTCCTGCCAAAACATTACACTCAGGTACTGGAGAGGTTGCAGGCTGGTATTATTTGGCTGTGGAAGCCCAAAAACAATGGACAGTGATACCACAGAAATGTCAGCTACTGCTTCTTTATTGTTGCAAAAAAGTGTCATTGCTCTACTCCTATTAATATATAATTAATCACGGAACAATCTCACCAAATTCATGCCCTGGAAGAAGCCTGAAGAGTAGAGATGAGCGAACATACTCGTCCGAGCTTGATGCTCGATCGAGCATTAGTGTACTCGTAACTGCTCGTTGCTCGGACGAGTATTTCGCCCGCTCGAGAAAATGGCAGCTCCCGCCGTTTTGCTTTTTGGCGGCCAGAAACAGAGCCAATCACAAGCCAGGAGACTCTGCACTCCACCCAGCATGACGTGGTACCCTTACACGTAGATAGCAGTGGTTGGCTGGCCAGATCAGGTGACCCTGGGATAGACTAGCCGCTGCCCGCGCTGCTCGGATCATTCTCTGTCTGGATGCCGCTAGGGAGAGAGCTGCTGCTGGTCAGGGAAAGCGTTAGGGTGTTCTATTAGCTTACTGTTAGGCAGGAGTGATTCTAAAAGAACCCAACAGCCCTTCTTAGGGCTACAATAACGTTATAATTTTTTTTTTTTTTTATTTGCAGCTAGTACCATATTGTGAGGAATTAGCAGGGGGACTTGCTACCGTTGTGTTTAGCTCTTAGTGACACACATATCCACCTCAAACACCAAAGTGGGAAAATTTATTAGGGGTTTGAGTAGAATTAGGCACAGTCTGCCAGTTTCCTTTTATTTTACGTTTATTGTTTTAATAACTCAGTGTCATCTCATCTGGCATAGTAGTGTGCTGTAATACTTGGCTAGAAAATAGCCATAGGAGAATACAAACGGCTTAATTACGCCTACAGTAGCGTTATATATATTTGTTTTCTGGTTGATCTGCTGGTGGCTGTAGTTGTTGCAGTGCATCTACTAGTAAATTGTGAGCAATTTGGAGTCAGACTTGCGACCACTGTGTTTTAGTGACGCACATATCCATCGCAAAGACCGAAGTGGGAAAATTTATTAGGGCCCGGGGTTGTATTTCAATTAGGCACAGTCTGCCATTTCCTTTTTTATTTTACGTTTATTTTTTTCATAACTCAGCGTCATCTCATCTGGCATAGTAGTGTGCTGTAATACTTGGCTAGAAAATAGCCATAGGAGAATACAAACGGCTTAATTACGCCTACAGTAGCGTTATATATATTTGATTTCTGGTTGATCTGCTGGTGGCTGTAGTTGTTGCAGTGCATCTACTAGTAAATTGTGAGCAATTTGGAGTCAGACTTGCGACCACTGTGTTTTAGTGACGCACATATCCATCGCAAAGACCGAAGTGGGAAAATTTATTAGGGCCCGGGGTTGTATTTCAATTAGGCACAGTCTGCCATTTCCTTTTTTATTTTACGTTTATTTTTTTCATAACTCAGCGTCATCTCATCTGGCATAGTAGTGTGCTGTAATACTTGGCTAGAAAATAGCCATAGGAGAATACAAACGGCTTAATTACGCCTACAGTAGCGTTATATATATTTGATTTCTGGTTGATCTGCTGGTGGCTGTAGTTGTTGCAGTGCATCTACTAGTAAATTGTGAGCAATTTGGAGTCAGACTTGCGACCACTGTGTTTTAGTGACGCACATATCCATCGCAAAGACCGAAGTGGGAAAATTTATTAGGGCCCGGGGTTGTATTTCAATTAGGCACAGTCTGCCATTTCCTTTTTTATTTTACGTTTATTTTTTTCATAACTCAGCGTCATCTCATCTGGCATAGTAGTGTGCTGTAATACTTGGCTAGAAAATAGCCATAGGAGAATACAAACGGCTTAATTACGCCTACAGTAGCGTTATATATATTTGATTTCTGGTTGATCTGCTGGTGGCTGTAGTTGTTGCAGTGCATCTACTAGTAAATTGTGAGCAATTTGGAGTCAGACTTGCGACCACTGTGTTTTAGTGGCGCACATATCCATCGCAAAGACCGAAGTGGGAAAATTTATTAGGGCCCGGGGTTGTATTTCAATTAGGCACAGTCTGCCATTTCCTTTTTTATTTTACGTTTATTTTTTTCATAACTCAGCGTCATCTCATCTGGCATAGTAGTGTGCTGTAATACTTGGCTAGAAAATAGCCATAGGAGAATACAAACGGCTTAATTACGCCTACAGTAGCGTTATATATATTTGATTTCTGGTTGATCTGCTGGTGGCTGTAGTTGTTGCAGTGCATCTACTAGTAAATTGTGAGCAATTTGGAGTCAGACTTGCGACCACTGTGTTTTAGTGACGCACATATCCATCGCAAAGACCGAAGTGGGAAAATTTATTAGGGCCCGGGGTTGTATTTCAATTAGGCACAGTCTGCCATTTCCTTTTTTATTTTACGTTTATTTTTTTCATAACTCAGCGTCATCTCATCTGGCATAGTAGTGTGCTGTAATACTTGGCTAGAAAATAGCCATAGGAGAATACAAACGGCTTAATTACGCCTACAGTAGCGTTATATATATTTGATTTCTGGTTGATCTGCTGGTGGCTGTAGTTGTTGCAGTGCATCTACTAGTAAATTGTGAGCAATTTGGAGTCAGACTTGCGACCACTGTGTTTTAGTGACGCACATATCCATCGCAAAGACCGAAGTGGGAAAATTTATTAGGGCCCGGGGTTGTATTTCAATTAGGCACAGTCTGCCATTTCCTTTTTTATTTTACGTTTATTTTTTTCATAACTCAGCGTCATCTCATCTGGCATAGTAGTGTGCTGTAATACTTGGCTAGAAAATAGCCATAGGAGAATACAAACGGCTTAATTACGCCTACAGTAGCGTTATATATATTTGATTTCTGGTTGATCTGCTGGTGGCTGTAGTTGTTGCAGTGCATCTACTAGTAAATTGTGAGCAATTTGGAGTCAGACTTGCGACCACTGTGTTTTAGTGACGCACATATCCATCGCAAAGACCGAAGTGGGAAAATTTATTAGGGCCCGGGGTTGTATTTCAATTAGGCACAGTCTGCCATTTCCTTTTTTATTTTACGTTTATTTTTTTCATAACTCAGCGTCATCTCATCTGGCATAGTAGTGTGCTGTAATACTTGGCTAGAAAATAGCCATAGGAGAATACAAACGGCTTAATTACGCCTACAGTAGCGTTATATATATTTGATTTCTGGTTGATCTGCTGGTGGCTGTAGTTGTTGCAGTGCATCTACTAGTAAATTGTGAGCAATTTGGAGTCAGACTTGCGACCACTGTGTTTTAGTGACGCACATATCCATCGCAAAGACCGAAGTGGGAAAATTTATTAGGGCCCGGGGTTGTATTTCAATTAGGCACAGTCTGCCATTTCCTTTTTTATTTTACGTTTATTTTTTTCATAACTCAGCGTCATCTCATCTGGCATAGTAGTGTGCTGTAATACTTGGCTAGAAAATAGCCATAGGAGAATACAAACGGCTTAATTACGCCTACAGTAGCGTTATATATATTTGATTTCTGGTTGATCTGCTGGTGGCTGTAGTTGTTGCAGTGCATCTACTAGTAAATTGTGAGCAATTTGGAGTCAGACTTGCGACCACTGTGTTTTAGTGACGCACATATCCATCGCAAAGACCGAAGTGGGAAAATTTATTAGGGCCCGGGGTTGTATTTCAATTAGGCACAGTCTGCCATTTCCTTTTTTATTTTACGTTTATTTTTTTCATAACTCAGCGTCATCTCATCTGGCATAGCAGTGTGCTTTCATACTTGGCTATAAAATAGCCATAGCAATAGGATAGCATCGTTTGGTTTTAAAAACTAAAAAACACAAAAAAAAACAAAACAAAAAAAAAAAGTTAAAAAAAAAATTCAAGTTATAACTCTCATTTTCAAAATGTTTAACCCGAGGACTAGGGGTAGAGGACGAGGGCGGGGACGTGGGCGTCCAACTACTGCAGGGGTCAGAGGCCGTGGTCCTGGGCGGGGTGAGACACCACCTGCTTATGAGGGAGCAGGGGAACGCCGCAGAGCTACACTCCCTAGGTTCATGTCTGAAGTTACTGGGAATAGGGGTAGAGCACTGTTGAGGCCAGAACAGTGCGAACAGGTGATGTCGTGGATTGCCGACAATGCTTCGAGCAATTTGTCCACCAGTCAGTCTTCCACGCAGTCCACCCATGTCACCGAAATCGGCACTCCTCCAGCTCCTGCACCTCAGCCTCCTCCCCCCCAGTCTGCCCCCTCCCAGCAAAATTTGCCATTTGAACCGGCATACTCTGAGGAACTGTTTTCTGGACCATTCCCACAGTCACAAACCACTTGTCCGGTTGCTGATGAGCAATTTTCCGATGCCCAGGTTTTCCACCAGTCGCAGTCTGTGGGTGATGATGACCTTGTTGACGTACTGGAAGAAGTGTGTAAAGAGGTGTCCGACGATGAGGAGACACGGTTGTCAGACAGTGGGGAAGTTGTTGTCAGGGCAGGAAGTCCGAGGGGGGAGCAGACTGAGGGATCGGAGGATGATGAGGTGACAGACCCAAGCTGGGTTGAGAGGCCGGGTGAACACAGTGCTTCTGAGACGGAGGAGAGTCCTCGACCAGAACAGGTTGGAAGAGGCAGTGGTGGGGCCAGACGGAGAGGCAGGGCCAGAGCTGGTGCATCAGCGCCAAATGTGTCAACTAGTGAAGCTCCCGTGGCAAGGGCTCCTGCGGCGAGGGCTAGATTTTCAGAAGTCTGGAGGTTCTTTAAGGAAACACCGGATGACCGACGGACTGTGGTGTGCCACATTTGCCAAACCAGGATCAGCAGGGGTTCCACCACTACTAGCTTAACTACCACCAGTATGCGCAGGCATATGAATGCTAAACACCCCACTCAGTGGCAACAAGCGCGTTCACCTCCGGCCGTGCACACCACTGCTCCTTCCCCTGTGTCAGCTGATAGTCAGCCCCCTGCCCAGGACCCTGCCACAAAAACCCCATCGTCGCCTCCATGATCCTCCACAGCATCCACCAGCGTTCAGCTCTCCATACCCCAGACGCTGGAGCGGAAACGCAAATATAGTGCAACCCACCCGCACGCCCAAGCCCTTAATGTGCACATCTCCAGATTGCTAAGCCTGGAGATGCTGCCCTATAGGCTAGTAGAGACCGAGGCCTTTCGCAGCCTCATGGCGGCGGCCGCCCCTCGGTATTCGGTCCCCAGCCGCCACTACTTTTCCCGATGTGCCGTCCCAGCCCTGCACCAGCACGTGTCAGACAACATAATCCGTGCCCTGACCAACGCCGTTTCTGACAAGGTCCACCTGACCACGGACACGTGGACGAGTGCTGCCGGGCAGGGCCACTATATATCTCTGACGGCACATTGGGTTAACTTGGTGGAGGCTGGGACCGAGTGTGACCCTGCGGCTGGTCATATACTGCCGACGCCGAGGATTGCGGGGCCTACCTCGGTCCAGGTGTTTGAGGCCTACTATGCCTCCTCCTCCTCCCACCCCTCCTCCACCTCCTCCTCCGAACGACCATCCGTGGGCATGGCGCCATCAGTCGGTAGCTCTAGGCACAGCAGCAGTGCCGTCGCTAAGCGACAGCAGGCGGTGCTCAAACTGCTGAGCCTAGGCGATAAAAGGCACACCGCCCAAGAACTATTACAGGGCATCACGGCGCAGACTGATCTGTGGCTGGCACCGCTGAACCTGAAGCCAGGCATGGTTGTGTGTGACAACGGCCGTAACCTGGTGGCGGCTCTGCAACTCGGCAGACTGACACATGTGCCATGCCTGGCCCATGTGTTAAATCTGATAGTTCAGCGTTTCCTCAAGACATACCCCAATCTGTCTGATTTGCTCACGAAGGTGCGCCGCATCTGTGCGCATTTCAGGAAGTCCAGCACAGATGCTGCCACTCTCAGGGCAGCGCAGCGCCGCCTCCAACTGCCCGCTCACCGACTGTTGTGCGACGTGCCCACGAGGTGGAATTCAACACTGACCATGTTATCCAGAGTTTACCAGCAGCGCCGAGCGATTGTAGACTGCCAGATGTCAACTTCCACCAGAACTGGTAGTCAGGTCAGTCAGCTTCCTCAAGTCTACAATGAGGAGTGGACGTGGATGTCTGATATCTGTCAGGTGCTGAGTAACTTTGAGGAGTCAACACAGATGGTCAGTGGCGATGCCACCATCATCAGCCTCACCATCCCGCTGCTTGGCCTGTTGAAAAACTCTCTGGTCAGCATGAAGTCGGAAGCTTTGCGCTCCTCACAAGAGACGGGGGAAGAAGATTCCCTTGTTGATAGCCAAAGCACCCTTAGGTCTGTTTCTCAGCGCATATCGGAGGAGGTGGAGGTGGAGGAGGAAGAGGAGGAGAATGTTGGCGAGACACAAGAGGGGACCATTGTTGAGTCCTTCACTGTTGAGCGTGTATGGGCAGAAGAAGAGGAATTGGAGGAGTTGGAGGAGGAGGAAATGGACAGTCAGGCCAGTGAGGGGAGCGAATTCTTACGCGTTGGTACTCTGGCGCATATGGCAGATTTCATGCTAGGCTGCCTATCCCGTGACCCTCGCGTTCAAAGAATTTATTCCAGCACCGATTACTGGGTGTTCACTCTCCTGGACCCACGGTACAAGCAAAATCTTTCCACTCTCATCCCTGGAGAGGAAAGGAGTGTGAGAATGCATGAATACCAGCAGGCCCTGGTGCACAAGCTGAAACAGTATTTCCCTTCTGACAGCGCTAGCGGCAGAGTGCGTAGTGCTGCGGGACAAGTAGCGAGGGAGAGTAGGCGAGCATGCAGCTTGTCCAGCACTGGCAAGGGTACGCTTTACAAGGCTTTTGCCAGCTTTATGTCACCCCAGCAAGACACTGTCACCTGTCCCCAGTCTCGGCAGAGTAGGGCTGATCTTTACAGAAAGATGGTGAGGGAGTAGGTAGCTGACCATACCATCGTCCTAAATGATCACACAGCTCCCTACAACTACTGGGTTTCAAAGCTGGACATGTGGCACGAACTGGCGCTGTACGCCTTGGAGGTTCTTGCCTGCCCTGCCGCTAGCGTCTTGTCCGAGCGGGTTTTCAGTGCAGCTGGTGGCATCATCACCGATAAGCGTACACGCCTGTCGACTGACAGCGCTGACAGGCTGACGCTTATCAAGATGAATAAAGCATGGATTTCTCCTAATTTCCAATCTCCAGCAGGTGAAGGAAGCTCAACCTGAATAATTTATCCACTCCTCCTCCTCCTCCTCATTTTCCTCCTTCTCCTGCTCTTTGTACAGTAAAGCAGAGGAAACTGGCTATTTTTTGACAGGGCCCACTGGCTCTACCTATAGTACTTTATGCATTTAATTTTTCTGGAGGGCCACCGACCCGGTCCTCTGTTTTAAACAATTTTTTGGACTGCCACATACAGGCACTCAATCTATTCCATTTTTCTGGAGGGCCACCTACCTGCTCCTCTGGTTTGAAAACTTTTTTGGACTGCCACATACAGGCACTCAATCTATTCCATTTTTCTGGAGGGCCACCTACCTGCTCCTCTGGTTTGAAAACTTTTTTGGACTGCCACATACAGGCACTCAATCTATTCCATTTTTCTGGAGGGCCACCTACCTGCTCCTCTGGTTTGAAAACTTTTTTGGACTGCCACATACAGGCACTCAATCTATTCCATTTTTCTGGAGGGCCACCTACCTGCTCCTCTGGTTTGAAAACTTTTTTGGACTGCCACATACAGGCACTCAATCTATTCCATTTTTCTGGAGGGCCACCTACCTGCTCCTCTGGTTTGAAAACTTTTTTGGACTGCCACATACAGGCACTCAATCTATTCCATTTTTCTGGAGGGCCACCTACCTGCTCCTCTGGTTTGAAAACTTTTTTGGACTGCCACATACAGGCACTATCCAAATTGAATTGTCTCCATAGCAACCTCCACACGTTGTCTCCATTGCTACCTCCAAAAGTCGTTTATATAGCTGCCTCCATACATCGTCCCTTTATCAAACGAGGTGTGTCAGGCCGAAATTTGGGTTGTTTTCATGGATTCCACATCAAAGTTGTTAACCTTGTCGCCACCCTGCTGTGTTATCCACAAAATACACTGGCAAACTTTTACCATTTACGGATATTATTTCAGCGCTTCTTGCGCATCTGTTTACATTCCCCTCACCCGCCATATCCTAAACTTATAAGAATGCTACTACACTTGATCTTATACAAAAGGTTCTTAGAAGTGCTGTTTGGGGAGTAGCCTAGAGACAGGGGCTTGGATTGGCGAAAGCTCGCCTGGCAGCGGAGCGCCAGCTCCATGCGCATCATGCGCTTCTTGCGCATCTGTTTACATTCCCCTCACCCGCCATATCCCAAACTTATAAGAACGCTACTACACTTGATCTTATACAAAAGGTTCTTAGAAGTGCTGTTTGGGGAGTGGCCTAGAGACAGGGGCTTGGATTGGCGAAAGCTCGCCTGGCAGCGGAGCGCCAGCTCCATGCGCATCATGCGCTTCTTGCGCATCTGTTTACATTCCCCTCACCCGCCATATCCCAAACTTATAAGAACGCTACTACACTTGATCTTATACAAAAGGTTCTAAGGAGTGCTGTTTGGGGAGTAGCCTAGAGACAGGGGCTTGGATTGGCGAAAGCTCGCCTGGCAGCGGAGCGCCAGCTCCATGCGCATCATGCGCTTCTTGCGCATCTGTTTACATTCCCCTCACCGCCATATCCCAAACTTATAAGAACGCTACTACACTTGATCTTATACAAAAGGTTCTTAGAAGTGCTGTTTGGGGAGTAGCCTAGAGACAGGGGCTTGGATTGGCGAAAGCTCGCCTGGCAGCGGAGCGCCAGCTCCATGCGCATCATGCGCTTCTTGCGCATCTGTTTACATTCCCTTCACCCGCCATATCCCAAACTTATAAGAACGCTACTACACTTAACTTGGTGCAGGCTGGGACCGAGTCTGACCCTGGGGCTGGTCATATACTGCCGACGCAGAGGATTGCGGGGCCTACCTCGGTCCAGGTCTAAAAAAGGCCTACTATACCTCTTCCTCCTCCCACCCCTCCTCCACCTCCTCCTCCTCCTCCGAATTACCATCCGTGGGCATGGCGCCATCAGTCGGTAGCTCTAGGCACAGCAGCAGTGCCGTCGCTAAGCGACAGCAGGCGGTGCTCAAACTGCTGAGCCTAGGCGATAAAAGGCACACCGCCCAAGAGCTATTACAGGGCATTCCACATCAAACTTGTTAACTTTGTCGCCACCCTGCTGTGTAATCCACAAAATATACTGGCAAACTTTTATCATTTACCGATATTATTTCAGCGCTTCTTGCGCATCTGTTTACATTCCCCTCACCCGCCATATCCCAAACTTATAAGAACGCTACTACACTTGATCTTATACAAAAGGTTCTTAGAAGTGCTGTTTGGGGAGTAGCCTAGAGACAGGGGCTTGGATTGGCGAAAGCTTGCCTGGCAGCGGAGCGCCAGCTCCATGCCAAGGTCCAACTAACATAGTTTTAACTGCAGCACCTTTAATCTACTACTAGTTCACTGCCTCCATACATGGTCCCCTTATCAAACGAGCTGTGTCAGGCAGAATTTTGGATTGTTTTCATGGCTTCCATGTTAACTTTGTCGCCACCCTGCTGTGTAATCCACAAAATATACTGGCAAACTTTTATCATGTACCGATATTATTTGAGCGCTTCTTGCTCACCTCCTTTGGTTCCTCTCTGCCACCCATTGGTTTGATGCCTGAGTCCATTTAGGGTATGTTGCCATGACACTCTTTAGCCTGCCGCTGCTGCCGCTGCCTCTGCATGCCATCCCCTATAGTGTCAGGGTCAATTATTGGATGTTTTAGATGCTATCTAGCCTCATTCGGTCACTCTGTCATGGCCATGCTGTTGCCCATAATTTTGGCATAATGGTGCGATTAAGCAGCCTCAGAGGCATCCATGCATGCTGCCCCTGCTGTTTCCTGTCCATTTCCGTGGTGTTTCCATCCTTTTCTGAGGTTCCCAGGTGTTTGGCCAAGCTTCCCTGTGCAGAGCCTTGGTCCCCTTGAAAAATGCTCGAGTCTCCCATTGACTTCAATGGGGCTCGTTACTCGAAACGAGCACTCGAGCATCGGGAAAAGTTCGTCTCGAATAACGAGTACCCGAGCATTTTAGTGCTCGCTCATCTCTACTGAAGAGGCAAAACCTAGATCGGGCAAGGGGCGATTTAAACTTTGATGTGCTCGATTTTAACGTTGGTTTGTGAGGATAAATGATTGTTTTCCCTATACCTTGGTGATGATCTCGGCATGATCTATTCACAATTTTCAGTGTAGGATTTCCAGGGGACCTCAGACACGGAGGCGGAGCTGGGTCTGTGGTGGAGTCCAACATAGGAAGCGGAGAAAGGAACAAAAAAGGGGACTGAGGAAAACTTCCATTTTCGAGTTCAAAGGAATTTGGTGAGATTGTTCTGTGGAACAGTGATTAATGATATATTAATAGGAGCAGAGCACTGCATTTTGGAATTTGTGGATTTTGGCTATTGTGGGAGCATGCCGAGTCAGTGGCTCCTCCGATTTTTAACTCCAACCTCCTGGGTTTCGACTTTGATAAGAAAATTACAATGTATTCTTATTGTACCTCACTAGTTATTTTACTTACCTGCACCTCTCCTAGTGGTGGGTCTAGAGGTAATGGTAAGGGTGTTAGTGTTTGAAAAAAAGCCCTGGCCTCATTAATGGGAGCTTTCTGTCAGATAATAATAATAATAATCTTTGGGGGGCGTGGTCAGCGCGCAACATGGAAGGACGCACTTGAGCGGAGCTCCGTGCCAGCGGCCGAAACTCTGACATTAATCCTGACTTCCAGACGCTCAACATACCTCCTAATAACAGCAAAAGCATCCCGGACTGCCACCGACCCGGTAGGATGCACAAAACCCGCAATTCATCCGCGGCAGATAAGCTAAAGGCCTTTGCCAGATCAGACAGTAATGGCGCCGGCCAGTCGACCTCGGCACGAGCCTTATCACACGCTCCCGCGCAAACTGGTAAAGATCAGTCTTCACAATCAGAGGAAGCGGAGGGTGAACCCACACTCCGTGAAGTGTCCCAACAATTACTGGCGGCCATTCAAGAATCCACCACCTCTCTTACCTGCAAAATAGATGAGGTCAAGGTAGATGTAGGCCTTCTCCGCCACGATATGCAGAAATTGAGAGATAGAGTCCGGGAGACGGAAGACCGCATCTCTCAAATAGAGGACAGAAATGCTCTACGCCCAGACCAACTACGCACGTTAGAGCGAGCGGCTCAACAGTGGTCTCAACGGGCAGATGACCTGGAGAACCGCCTCCGTAGAAACAACCTGCGGATACTGGGCCTGCCGGAGAAAGCCGAGGGCCGCGACCCTGTAGCATTTATGGAGGTATGGCTCAGAGAAATTCTCCCGGAGGCGACTCTGTCCCCAATCTATGCTATAGAGCGTGCGCATCGGGTTCCAGCAAAACCTCCACCACCGGGCTCCCGGCCGAGACCCATGCTAGCTCGACTCATCAGTAGTAAAGACCGAGACTTGATTTTACAGGCGGCCCGGAAAAAGGGCACCATCGTTTACCAGAATGCCACCATTTCCATCTTCCCGGACTTTTCCGCGGCACTTCAGAAAATGAGAGCTTCCTTCATAGGTGTCAAAACCCGCCTAAGAGAAATGCAAATCTCCTACAGTATGATTTTCCCGTCAAGGCTCCGAGTGATCTATGCGGAGAAGTCTCACTTCTTTGATATCCCGACTGAAGCCGAGGCCTGGCTGGACTCTCTGCGCAGATCTCCGCGTCGCTGATCTACTGATCCGGATATACCTACCGAGCCATGTTATCGCTGACAGACCACAGTGAGAGTGAACTTTACAGTTTACACTGATATCCTTTATTGCTGTTATAATACTGCAGGTTTTTTACCCTGTTCTTGTGTACATTCATAATGCAAATGTCGGGGCGACCCCCCCCCTTCAGGGGGTTTTTCATATTTCAATGCTGTTAAAGAACAGGTCACTATTATGTTTACTATATTTACATGCTTAACTTTCACTTCGAGGCTTTTTCGCCAGTTTGAGTTACCTGTCATAAGATGTTTTTGCAGAGTTCTAGGTCAACGGATTGTGGCGCAATAGTCTGCTGTTCTTGAGACCTTAGCACAGACTACCCCCGTTGTATACTCTATAGGTGGATCCGGCCTCCTCCCGCGCCACGTATTTGTCGCAGGGCGCGGAAGGAGCCTGAGCCACAGGCAAACTGAAGCTAGTGGGCCCACTGTCTACTTTGCTTCCATTTCCCCAACAGTTACCCCCCACCTTTTACTTTTTGATCTTTTATGTGGAGGATAAGTTCCCCCCTTGGTGCCGATACACCATTATAACGTTTTAACATGTCTCTCCGTGTCCTTTCCTGGAACGTACGGGGCCTGGGCAGCCCAGATAAACGTAATGCAGTCTTTGCCTATGCACGAAGGCACTCACCTCATATAATCTGCTTACAATAGACGCACCTCACGCCACAATCCGAAAGACATCTTAATAAGCCATGGCTGCAATGGTCATTACACTCTACCCACAACTCCCACTCTAGAGGAGTGTCGCTACTCATACATAAATCGGTTAGGGATCCCGAAGGGCGATACGTGTTTGTGGTTGCATGGATTGATTGTAAGCAATATGTACTGTTAGGACTGTATGTCCCCCCCGTGGAGTCCCTGTCTGTGTTATATGAGGCAGCACATTTTGCAGCTTCGTATCCTCATGCGATGGTACTCTGTATGGGGGATTTCAATACTTTGCTAGATCCCATAATAGATAAGTTTCATGAAGCAAATGTTTTACCCCAACCTCAACATTGCTCCCCTCTGGCAGCCTTGCTAAGGGAAATGGGATGGTTAGACCTATGGCGATCACGTCATCCCACAACTAGAGAATACACTTGCCATAACACTGGGAGAAACACTCTCTCTCGCATAGACTACCTTTGTGGGAATCCGAGCACCAATTCAGTCCTCTACTCCATCATACATCTCCCCAGGGCCCTTTCAGACCATTCTCCCATCCTGGCCGAATTCAGACAGGGGTCCCCCTCAACTCCTGTGGGTTTCCGCAAGATACACCCATTCTGGTTGTCCTTAATCACGAAAGGGGACACGGTGCCTACCCTCTTACAGGCCTTTATAGCTCCCAATTTTGGAGAACCCCCCGCTAACTGTCACTGGGAAACCCTCAAAGCCTACCTCCGGGGGTGCCTCCAATCTTCCATTAAACACGTCAAGAGGATAACTGCCCAGCAAGAATCTGACCTAGCCTCCCTTACTTCCCAACTAGAAGCCACATTTATAGCGCACCCCACAGATGATAATAGATCGGCCTGGTTACAAACGGGCAGGCAGTACCTGCACTGTCTCTATGACAAACAAAAGAGACGCTCATTTTTTGCAAAGCCGAGGTACTTCGAGCTGGGCAACCAGTCTAGTGCACTCCTAGCACATTTAATACACCAAATTAACTCCTCCCCGGCAATCTTGAAAATACGGTCGCAAGACTGTACTGAGCAAGTTGATAACAATGACATTCTTCAAACTTTTACCAATTTTTATCAAACCCTATATAACTCCACATACGCAAAGACTTCGCAGGACATAGATGGATATCTGTCAGACCTAAACTTTCCTACCCTGTCTGACACACAGAGAGATAGCTTAGATGCCCCCATTACATTAGAGGAGCTGCAGGAGGCTCTGGGGGATATGGCGTGCGGGAAGGCGGCCGGCCCGGATGGGTTCCCAATTGAAATTTACACCCAATATCAAGATCACCTTCTACCCGCCCTAACATCGGCGCATACGAATAATTCTCTTCCCCCTTCATTTTACGATGCCACTATAGTGGTGATCCTGAAACCGGACAAAGATCCCCTTGAGTGTGGGTCTTACAGACCCATATCTCTTTTAAACTCTGATTATAAGCTGCTCACAAAAGTACTGGCCCGGCGACTAAATACAGTAATCACAAGTTTGATCCACTCGGACCAATCCGGTTTTATTCCGGGCCGTAACACTTCTAATAATTTGAAAAGGGCACAGATAATAATGCAGATAGGGGAGGCGACTGAGAAGGACTGGGCCCTGGCCTCGCTAGATGCGGCCAAGGCCTTCGATTCTATTGAATGGCCCTTCCTGATTTCAATTTTGGGGAGATTTGGTATAGGCCCGGTTTTTACTAAATGGGTCTCCTTACTATACGCGGCCCCTCGTGCAGCAGTAGCGTTAAATGGACAATGCTCTTCCTACTTTCCCCTCAAGCGAGGCACACGACAGGGCTGCCCCCTGTCCCCCCTCCTGTTCGATCTGGCTATCGAACCGTTGGCCATGCGTATTAGAGCGGACCCACTCTACAAGGGAGTTAAAATTTCTGAATCAGAGGATCGCTTAGCTCTGTATGCTGACGACCTACTGTTATTTCTCTCCGACCCTGAACTTTCACTCCCCAGAGCCATTCAAATAATCGACACCTTTGGTTCCTACTCCGGCCTCACGATTAACTGGGGCAAGTCCCACCTCATGTATTTGAACCCATCTAGGCCTAATGCAAACCAAGTGTTATGCAATATGAAACCCACTGACAACTTTCGGTATTTAGGCATAACCCTTACAAGATCTCCTACAGATATATTAGCGGCCAATATAGATCCCCTATTGCCACTTTTCAAAGAAAAATGTAAAACATGGTCCTCACTTCCACTATCCACACCCGGTAGGATAAATCTAATCAAGATGGTTGTTCAGCCGAAGTGCCTCTACGTTCTTCAGAATATTTTTGTTCCCATACCACGTGCCTTTTTCGAAGCGCTTGACTCTCTATTCATATCATTTATATGGGGCTCCTAACGCTCTAAGCTACAATTAGCGAAACTGCAGCGCCCAAAAGACCTGGCGGGTATGGCCCTACCAAACATTTACTTGTACTACCTCTCAGGCCAGTTGAAATACTTAAGAGAATGGTTAGCCCCTACATTACCCAATAACCCGGAATCCTATTTGGCTTCTTACCTGAACATGTCTTCCCTCTGGCAGATCCTACAGGGTAACTCTACACATAGGGGCAGATTACTGCCCATACACTTAATCGCTAGGAAAGTATGGCAAGCAGCAAAAAGGGTCTCACCACCCCCAGGTATTATGGCTGAGGCACCACTGTGGGACAATCCCACCTTACCCCAACTGACCCAATTGCAAGAAACACACATTTGGAAAACATCTGGAGTGCTCACAGTAGCAGACCTATACGAAAACAATATCCTAATGTCTTTCGAACAACTTAAAGGTAAGCATGACATCCCAAACAACCGGTTCTATAATTACCTTCAACTAAGACACGCCCTCTCAGCACAATTCCCTGACCCTCACCTCCCCATCTCAAATTACCCACTCATTGGAGTTATACGGTCACAAGGCCCAGGGGGACTGGTCTCCATGATTTACTCCCATCTCATTCGCAGTAGAGCAGAGGCGACACCTCTCCCGGCAATTTCCAGATGGAAAGAACTGATACCCACATTAGATGATGACACTGTGACAGATATTTTGTGTTCCCACTTACAAGTTTCACCAGCTGTGAACAATAAAATGATCCAATTACACATCATCCACCAGAGTTACCTTACCCCTTTAAGACTTGCTAAGATGCGCCGCATCCCTTCTCCGGAATGTCACAGGTGCCGATTTACCCCTGCTGCATTCTGGCACATGATTTGGGATTGCCCTGTGCTACAGTTGTTCTGGTCAGAGGTGATTTCCCTGCTCTCTTCTATCCTACAACTCCCAGTCCCTCTGCGGCCGGAAATATGCCTGTTTGCACTTTTAGACGAGGAACTGTGGCCGAAATATGTCAAAGTCTTTCTGACATCTACCCTCTTCCTAGCAAGGAAAGCAATAGTTCTTAGATGGATGGACCCAAGACCTCCCACAGTGGATATGTGGAAGGGTCTCGTCAATAATGTGATTCCGTACGAGAAAGTAGTTTATAAAAATAGGAAATGCCCAGATAAATTCCACAAAATTTGGGATGGGTGGTGTACATCCAACCTAACTTCCTACAATTCCAATGACCTATCTGCTGCTCTCCAGGCCCTAGATTAACCCCCCCTGCACCAAGGAGAACCCTCCCTTTTGTATAGTGTGTATAGTTTTATGTTTTTGTTTTATCAGACTGTTCCCTCCACAGGGTCATTTGTTAGAGTTACAAACCTCTTTCTGAAGTATGCAATTGACAAACCTCTGTCTGTATAATGTCTTTGTATAACTGGATATATTATCCTCCATTGTACTAATGTAAGACTTTTATGCTGTCAACAACTTGTCAACATGCCTTGATGTAATACCTCTACTTGTGATCCATTGTTACAATAAAACTGAGTTTAAAAAAAAAATAATAATAATCTTTATTTATACAGCGCCATCAAATTCCGTAGCGCTTTCCAAATCATAGGGGACATATACAAATATAATATTACATTACAAAGAACAAACAGTCATATGGAACAATGTGGGACACAAGAGCTTACAGACTATGAGGATGAGGGTGTTGACACAAGAGGTTGTAGAGTGGTCCAGCCATTCTTTATGAGGGAACAATATAAAATAATTTAATAAATAATTTAAAAAATAAAAATTCTGCTGCTTAAACCAGCCATCAACCGCCATCTTATTTACAGGGTCCAAGGTGAAATAGACTGCAGAGAATCCTGGAACTTGGTATATATCTGCAGTTTGCCAGATAACAGGACATAGGATGGATTAGTAAAGGGACAGTTGACGTTTCATGCAGTAAGTGAGTGTTATAGGCTTGCCTAAAGAGATGGGTTTAAAGAGCACGTTTGAAGCTTTGGAAGGTGGGTATTAGTCTGAGAGTCCGGGGAAGGGCATTCCAGAGAATTGGAGAAACTCGGGAGAAGTCCTGGAGATGTGCATGAGAGGTTCGAATTAAGGTGGCGATCACTGGCAGATCGAAGAGCCCAAGAAGGGGGATAGACTGATAGATAGCACCATTACTAAGGGGAAAATAACTGAAAGTTTAAAAAACACAATATTCATTTTTTTTTGTAAAGGAAAACTCCCAACACACCTTGTTTAACCATTTTATTATGACACCAGAATTTAGTTGAAGGCAGAATGTAAAAGGAGCTGCTGGAAACACTTTTACTTTTCATTATTGAAGAAGTAAATGCACCCTCTGCATCTGTAGCTGAACCTGGGGTAGAGCAATGGAATAATGCTGTATGTATGTTTATAACATTGTTTGGTAAAAGTTACTACTTATTAAAAATACTTAAATTAGAAAAACTTAAGTCAATTATTGGCAAATTTTAGATATTTAATTATTAAAACTATGGTATCAAGATAAAGTCTCACATGTCTTGAAAAAAACACAGTAGAATTTGTTATGATATGTAATACTTTTCCAGAGATATTATCATTTAAATAAGTGCATAGTAGAATGTCAAAATTTGATATGGTCTGTCCGGCACCAATGACCATTGGTCCTGAAGGGGTTAAAAAAATACAGGTGGTCGACAAAGTCCACTGAATCTTGTGTAGCCAGTGACATACTAACCCCAACCCTGCTAACCTCACTAATCATGTCCCTGCTATCCGTATCTATTTTAACTATTTTACTGCTAACCCTGTGGCACTAACCAAAGCCATGGTAAACCCTAACCCTGTCAATACTTTACCTGCTGACCCATTGACACTAAACACAGCCCTGTTAAGCCCACTAACCATAGCCAAGTCACCATTAACTTTTTAACTCTTTCCGTGCTATCCTTATGGCTCTTACCCAAGCCTTGCTTAGTCTCAAAGGCCACCCTCACATCCCCATGCCAGGCCCCCCTTCTTCGGAAACCAGCCCCCGGAAACCTAGGCCCTGTGTCAGGACTTGAACCAGTGGACTCTACTGTCCTAGGCTGCAGCTCTACCAACTGAGCTATGCACAACTCGTTCTAGTTCTAGTTCTTGATCTTCCAGTTCCTAGTTCCTGTTTCCCTGGCTTTGCTCAACCCCTTCCTTGATTGGACTTCCTATTTAAACCCAGCCTTGCTTATACTTTCTTGCAAGATTATTGTGCTTCCAGCCTGTAGTCTAGCTTGTCTCCTTCTCTCCTGCGATTGACTTCTCTATTGTGCAATGACCACCTGCTTCCTCCTGACTATGATACCTGCCTACTTCCTCAAAACTGACACTGATCTTCTGTTCTACGACCCCCGGCTTACTCATGACTATGCTACCTGCCTGCTCCTCTGTACTGCTGAGCCTCTCCTGTGTGATGAACTCTGGCCTCACCGACTATGATTCCTGCCCGCAATAACGCAAGTAAGTTGCAACACTTAGACTCCAAAACCAGACCTATATTGTTACACCCTGCTTATTATATTGCAAAAAACTCCCCCACACACCTACTTCACCCCCACTACCCTTACCTTGTTTGTAGAGCTGGTGCCGTCTCAGTGGACAACCCACAAAAGTGTCTATGGTGATGAACACTGAAATTCTGGTCAAGACGACTCAAGATAAGTACTAAGAAAAATAGACTTTTCTACTGAAGCTTCTATTGTTGTTTGTCCAAGATATCTGCTGGTTCATTTTTGAGAAATCACATAAAGAACAGGTAGCTGTCTCTAACATGTGGATACACCAAGCAGCAGTCCAAGTCAAGGAGTCACTGATGAAAAGACGCCCACATGAAGGTGAATAAAGATATATGTACCGTTAACTGATGCAATTTCTCAAAAATTAGCCAGCAGATTTCTTAGTCAAATACATGTTTATGTTGTGTACAATGCGACCTGCAGCAGTTGCCATTAAATCCTCACTACTCACATACTTTATACTATGAAAAATTTTCTAAACTGAGGCAAAGGCAAAGACTGCATTCAGAAAGGGTTCTGGGTATGAAGATGGTAATGATCATGTTTAGTCTACTGATTTGTTTAAGATCTCAGAGAAAAAAGACAACAAATCCATCTTTTGCTTCATTAGCGCTGACTTCCCAATTTCTCAAGACTAGTTTCCCAAATCCTAAACTGACACTGCTCATATCCATAAAATATTATCCTGCTGTTTACTGCATATATATATTACTCCTTACAATCACTTACATACACAATGGGGAAGATGTATCAATCATTCTATGCCAGAATACTGGCTTGTCCGAAAGGGGGTGTGGCCTCTGTCAAAGCTGCTTCATCTCACATAAAAGCGCCGAAAATTCTTAATGTGAGCCACACTGTCCGCCATTTTCAGACTCAGCATTCATTTCACATAACCTGCCTAGTGATTCTTTTCTTAGTTCCACTAGTGCTTAAAAGTATGGTTGAGTATTAATTATAACAAAGAATGGCACATCTCTAGAGACAAAAAGCTTAGCGAGCGCTAGCATTGCCTAGGGGAAGGTGTTCAGTGGAGCACCTGGACATTTTGTTTGTATGAAGACATCCATTAGTGCAACATTTCTTTGTGTGAAGGCAGCCAATGGTTCTACATTGCTTGCTTACATCCAATAGCGTTGCATTTCCGGGTCAAACCACCCAATAGTATTGCCCGCTTCTGTACTTACACGCCCTATGCAAAGTGCCTTATGATTTCCTATATGAGGAAGTTACTGCTAAAAATAAACTAGAAGAGAGTTCAACCACGACTCTGTGTGTCGTCTTTGCATACTGGCTTCTCCCAGTGCTATTTTCTTTTAACTATCTAATTTGTAAATTACCTTACAACTGGGATGGGGACCGGTAAAGCCTTGTGTATCCAAAGACCCATATGGTCATCTTAAACAGAGCCAGAAAAATTAATTAAAAACATTTTTTTTAAATATTGTGACACAGCAAACTAGTATCACAACTACTCCCAGGCACCTCACAAATACATTATATACAGGTGTCATCCGCTTCACTACTTAGGCACACAAACACACAGACAACCCTCCCAGCTATTGCTCCCCATTTGACTGCTTATGTTCCAATTATACCCAACCATCATTCAGGATTGTTATGCATGTGAAATTACAGTATATGGGTCTATCATATTTGCACCTCTATACCGTACTATAGGAGTTGTGCCAGGAGGAGTGAAAGGGAATGGATCTGTAGTGTCCTGTGCAGCAAACAGTGGGTTAAGATGGTTTTCACACTTGTGCTCGCATAACATAGTTGTCAGAGAAAGAGATCAGACACTGACGCAGTTCGCGCCCTGTATTCCAGGCTCACGTGTTTAGCTCTAACTTCCCCACAAACAGTGATGTAACTTTGTGGGTACCAGCTGAAGAAATGCCTGTTTTGAATCCTTGGATACTGTATTGCATTACTCATTCATTGTGTGAGGGAGAATATCTCTTAGTGGCGAGAAAATCATCAAGAGTCACAAAGCATCACAATCTGATATAATGTCACTGGGCATCTGAACTCTTTGCTGGTTGTCTTTACATAAAATGTGATGCTTTCTCCCAGAAATTGCCACCTTATTACTGTGGATGATGTTTGATTATTACAATGAAAAATTAGGACAATATAATATACTGAAAGATCCAAATATGCAGAAATTTCCCATCTTGTCTACATGAAAGCTAAATACTTCCAAGGGATGTAGCTGTAACATAGAAACCAGTGCCAAGGGTCCTAAAGATTCCGCTGCCATATAAGACCTCAGTATTATAAATAGCACAGGATAGAAGGGGGGCTTCTGTTCTTGGTTATGCACTGAAGCCCTGGAGCTTCAAGTAACGCCTCTGCACCTTCCTGCTAAGAATTTGTTCTTACAAGGATTCGAGAGGCTTCCCCCTCTGCCACATAATATTAAGAAATCTCTTTTTTTTACTGCCACATCTTCTGTGTCACTCTTGTCGGGAGCATTCAGTTTATCATAGGAAAAGATATTGTCTCCACTGCAATTGTCCTAGAAATGCTTTAACTGTGGTGTGAACGCAGAATACTGAGAGGCTGCTGCCTATATATAGCTTTGCATTCTCCAGCTGTTAGACCTCCAGAGACTGCAAAGAAAATAGGGAAGCAAATAAGTGTAATGTGCTTTTCCAACAAGGAGAATTAGTTAGAGCTCTCACATTTTACTATATTCCCTGAAAACTGTTAACAAATCTAAAGTGTGAAGTATCTGGTCTTTTAGGTTAAAATCATAACATATTAAATAACATACTGGAGTTTGGAGACTCTCACATCTTCCAACTGGCAACTTAGAGCAATTTAAGACTAGGGTGCCTAGGACCCACCAGTGAAATTAATTCTAGGGGCCCACACCAGTAACTGTGATTATTTTCCTCTTCACGACATCTCCATGCCAATAGGACATGGATGGAGTGTGAAAAGTCAATGGGGCAGATTTACTTACCCGGTCCATTCGCGATCCAGCGGCACGTTCTCTGCGCTGGATTCGGGTCCGGCCGGGATTCATTAAGGTAGTTCCTCCGACGTCCACCAGGTGACGATGCTGCGCTGAAGAGCATCGGAACGCACTGGAGTTCACCGAGCCCGGCTGAGTGAAGGTAAGTGCAAGCACCGCGACTGATTTTTTTTTTTTTTAAATGCGGCGGTTTTTCCGAATCCGTCAGGTTTTCATTTGGCCACGCCCCACGATTTCTGTCGCGTGCATGCCAGCGCCGATGCGCCACAATCCGATCGCGTGCGCCAAAATCCCGGGGGAATTCAGGGGAAATCGGCACAAATCGGAAATATTTGGGTAACACGTCAGGAAAATGTGAATCGGGCCCTTAGTAAATGACCCCCAATGCCTCATGCCTGTGCACTCAATAAAGCTTGCAAACATTCAATGTTAATGTTTGCAGGTTTTTATGAAAAATAACCCTGCAAATAGCTTTGGCCAATGGCACAGCCGCCCAACGGATTCATCAGGAGGTCTAA
This sequence comes from Engystomops pustulosus, assembly GCF_040894005.1. NCBI lineage: Eukaryota > Metazoa > Chordata > Amphibia > Anura > Leptodactylidae > Engystomops > Engystomops pustulosus. Next base: position 81,440,952 of record NC_092416.1, on the reverse strand, counting down.
GCTTCTCCAGATGTATGTACCGTGGCAAAGGGGGTGTGGCTTCCATCATATTAAAAATTATAAATTCCCACTGCATATATTTCAGGGTTAAGTGAGTAGTCCAGGTTGTGGACATTTCTGGCTACTAGCAAAGGAGGCATTGAAATAAAAAATAAAGTAATTCCTTTCTCCTTCCTCACCTTTCTTGCTCATTTCCCAATATAATAACAACATCAAACACAACAGAAGACCACCACTGCCTTGCTAAAGAAACTGAGGGTAAATATGCTTGATATCTCCAGACCTTAACACTACTGAGCATCTGTGGGACGTCCTCAAGAGGCAGGGGGAGTAGCATGAGGTCTCTAATATTCTTTAACTCTATGATGTTGTCATAAAGAAGTGAAGGAGAATTCCATGGGAACCTATAAAAGCTCTAGTGAACTTAATGCTAAAAGAATATTGGAAAAACATTGCTTCTTATTTTGGCATATTTTGGCCGTTATCAACTAGGGCAGTGTCAGGCTCAGAGGTAGTGGATCCTCTGAACCACTGCGGTCAGTGACACAAGCCACTACCTGGGACCGGAGTGGCACCCAGTTTTTACCAGGGCCCGCCGCAAAGCAGGTTGGACCTACTGCGGCATGGTGCCAGGGTACCAAAAGGTGGTTCCACAGGCTTGACATGTCCGCAGTGGCAGTCAAGGTCGAGGTGCAGAAACGGCAGGCAATCTCGTAGTCGGGGACAGGCAGGAGGTCAGGACGGGCAGCACAGGTTCAAAGTCGCAGATGTAGCAACAGGTCAGGGTTAGCGGCAAAGAAGCGAAGTCATAAATAGTACCGAGAGAAACTCAGCTTTCTCTAAGGCTTGAGGCACGAAGATCTGGCAGGTTGCACAGGAAGAGGCAGGCTTATATAGTTTTCCTAAAAATGACCAGCGCCAATTAACATCGAGCTGGTCCTTTAAATCTAGAAAAGCCGGCTCGCACATGCACTCCCTCGCACGGTGGAGGGAGTCGTAACAAGAGCCAGGAGAGGTGAGACAAGCGCGCGATGACAACTTTACATTGTATCAACGTGTCATTTCTTCAGTGTTTTGCCAAAGAGATATATTAAAATATTTCAAAAAGGTGTCATAGTAAAATATTTTTAAAATGTTACATCTGTTTCAGACTCTTCTTCTGTTTGTACGGCCAGTCTGAGAAGACGCTGAAGTCTTCTGGTTCAATTCGGCAGACTGAACAGTGCTCTTGTGGCTGGGCTACGCATTGAATATACCACTCCTGGCTCTCTACGAACTTTGCCCTGGTCCATCAAGGGTTAACATTCTCAGACTCTCAGAGCTCTGCCTCTTTCACCTGGAGCAGACATCCTTCTCTCATATATACCCTGTGTGTGTTATTCTCTTTCCTGGTTACATTTTGCTAGCTCTATTGTCCCCACATCATTTGGATCATATGTACTTTGGGTCTCTGATATTTTGTTCTCATTCTTGACTATTCTTTGTTTCTGCAATTTTGTTATTTGCTATCTCTGCTGTGACCAGGATTACGGACCATCCTTTTGTGCTATTTGTTCTTTTTTCTTACTTTGTGTCCAAACTGTGGAGCAGGGGGGTATAATGGGGACACTGGGCCACCCCAGCTTAGTAATAATCTATATCCCATGTACAGCCCCGCCAGCATAGTAATATACTGTATCCCATACACAGCCCCCCAGCTTACTGATATACTGTATCCCATATACAGTCCTCACCAGCTTAGTAATATACTGTATCCCATAAACAGCCCCCCAGTTTAGTAATATACTGTATCCTATATACAGCCCCCCAGCTCAGTAATATTCTGTATCCCATATACAGCCTCCCAGCTTAGTAATATAATGTATCCCATATACAGCCTCCCAGCTTAGTAATATACTGTATCCCATATACAGCCCTCACCAGCTTAGTAATATACTGTATCCCATATACAGCCTCCCAGCTTAGTAATATACTGTATCCCATATACAGCCACCCAGCTTAGTAATATACTGTATCCCATATACAGCCCCCCATCTTAGTAATATACTGTATCCCATATACATCCCCGCAGCTTAGTAATATACTGTATCCCATATACATCCCCCCTGCTTAGGAATATACTGTATCCCATATACAGCCTCCCTACTTAGTAATATACTGTATCCCATATACAGCCTCCCAGCTTAGTAATATACTGTATCCCATATACAGCCTCCCAGCTTAGTAATATACTGTATCCCATATACAGCCACCCAGCTTAGTAATATACTGTATCCCATATACAGCCTCCCAGCTTAGTAATATACTGTATCCCATATACAGCCCCCGCAGCTTAGTACTATACCGTATCCCATATACAGCCCTCACCAGCTTAGTAATATACTGTATCCCATATACAGCCCCCCAGCTTAGTAATATACTGTATCCAATATACAGCCCCCCAGCTTAGTAATATACTGTATCCCATATACAGCCCCCCAGCTTAGTAATATCCCATATACAGCCCCCCATCTTAGTAATATACTGTATCCCATATACAGCCTCCCAGCTTAGTAATATACTGTATCTCATATACAGCCTCCCAGCTTAGTAATATACTGTATCCCATATACAGCCTCCCAGCTTAGTAATATACTGTATCCCATATACAGCCTCCCAGTTTAGTAATATACTGTATCCCATATACAGCCTCCCAGCTTAGTAATATACTGTATCCCATATACAGCCCCCGCAGCTTAGTACTATACTGTATCCCATATACAGCCCTCACCAGCTTAGTAATATACTGTATCCCATACACAGCCCCCCCGCTTACTATATGCTGGGGGAAGAACTCAGTATATACTCCTCAGCAATCACTATATACAGCTCCCCCAGCAATCACTATATACAGCTCCCCCAGCAACCACTATATACAGCTCCCCAGCAATCACTGTATACAGCTCCCCCAGCAATCACTATATACAGCTCCCCCAGCAATCACTGTATACAGCTCCCCAGCAATTACTATATACAGCTCCCCCAGCAATCACTATATACAGCTTCCAGTAATCACTATATACAGTCCCCCTATAATAACTATATACACCCCCTATAATAACTATATAGAGTACCCTATAACTACATACAGACCCCTATAATAACTATATAGAGTCCCCCTATAATAATTATATATTGTCCCCCTATAATAACTATACACAGTCCCCCTCTAATTATTATATACACCCCCTATAATAACTACATAGTCCCCCTATAATAACCGTACACAGTTCACATATAATAACTATTATACACCCCTATAATAACTATATACAGACCCCCTATAATAACTATATACAGTCCCCCTATAACTAGATACAGATCCCCTATAATAACTATACACAGTCCACTTATAATAACTATATACACCCCTATAATAACTATATACAAACCCCCTATAATAACGTTATATAATCCCCCTATAATAACTAGATACAGGCCCCCTATAATAACTATATACACCCCCCATAATAACTAGATGCAGTCCCCTATAATAACTAAAAACACCCCCCATAATAACTATATACAATCCCCTATAATAACTATATACAGTCCCCCTATAATAACTATATACACACCCCATAATAACTATATACAATCCCTCTATAACAACAATATACAGTCCCCCTATAATAAATATATACACCCCCCATAATAACTATATATAATCCCCTATAATAACTATATACAGTCCCCCTATAATAACTATATGCACCCCCCATAATAACTATATACAATCATTCTATAACAACTATATACAGTCCCCCTATAATAACTATATACACCCCCCATAATAACTATATACAACCCCCTATAATAACTATATACAGTCCCCCTATAATAACTATATACACTCCCTATAACTACATAGTCCCCCTATAATAACTATATACACCTCCTATAATAACTACATAGTCCCCCTATAATAACTATACACAGTCCACCTATAATAACTATATACACCCCTATAACTATATACAATCCCCCTATAATAACTATATACAGTTCCTCTATAATAACTAGATACAGACCCCCTATAATAACTATACACAGTCCACCTATAATAACTATATACAATCCCCCTATAACTATATACCCAGCGGCAGGGCACCGCCATCTTTATTTACATTGGATCCTCTATGGCAGAGCAGGGAACTTATTGTATAGAGTGGGCTCGGGAGCCCCCTCTATGATCCGGCCATGACGATACCCGTATAACGCTTCTGGCTTCTTCTATATATGATTCTATCTGTAATATCCTCTCAACTTTTCCTGAAGTAGTCGGACTTCCTGGTTGTGACATCAGCTCAGGACATTAATGTGAAGGTGCACAAACTCAGCCGATCAGGATACAGAATCAGGGTTACTGCTTGTACAGAGATCTAGTTCAGAGCAAGGCAGGGAAGACAGAGCACTAGAGCTCTACAGCATATTAAGAAAAGACCATACAGATATATCATAAGATATATTAAAACATGTCCACCTACACACACAAAAATATATATACATATACACTCATCGGTCACTTTATAAGGTACACCTGTCCAACTGCTTGTTAACACTTAATTTCTAATCAGCCAATCACATGGCGGCAATTCAGTGCATTTAGGCATGTAGACATGGTCAAGACAATCTCCTGCAGTTCAAACCGAGCATCAGTATGGGGAAGAAAGGTGATTTGAGTGCCTTTGAACGTGGCATGGTTGTTGGTGCCAGAAGGGCTGGTCTGAATATTTCAGAAACTGCTGATCTACTGGGATTTTCACGCACAACCATCTCTAGGGTTTACAGAGAATGGTCCGAAAAAGAAAAAACATCCAGTGAGCGGCAGTTCTGTGGGCGGGAATGCCTTGTTGATGCCAGAGGTCAGAGGAGAATGGGCAGACTGGTTCAAGCTGATAGAAAGGCAACAGTGACTCAAATCGCCACCCGTTACAACCAAGGTAGGCAGAAGAGCATCTCTGAATGCACGTACGTCAAACTTTGAGGCAGATGGGCTACAGCAGCAGAAGACCACACCGGGTGCCACTCCTTTCAGCTAAGAACAGGAAACTGAGGCTACAATTTGCACAAGCTCATCGAAATTGGACAGTAGAAGATTGGAAAAACGCTGCCTGGTCTGATGAGTCTCAGTTTCTGCTGCGACATTCGGATGGTAGGGTCAGAATTTGGCGTCAACAACATGAAAGCATGGATCCATCCTGCCTTGTATCAACGGTTCAGGCTGGTGGTGGTGGTGTCATGGTGTGGGGAATATTTTCTTGGCACTCTTTGGGCCTCTGGGTACCAATTGAGCATCGTTGCAACGCCACAGCCTACCTGAGTATTGTTGCTGACCATGTCCATCCCTTTATGACCACAATGTACCCAACATCTGATGGCTATTTTCAGCAGGATAATGCGCCATGTCATAAAGCTGGAATCATCTCAGACTGGTTTCTTGAACATGACAATGAGTTCACTGTACTCAAATGGCCTCCACAGTCACCAGATCTCAATCCAATAGAGAATCTTTGGGATGTGGTGGAACGGGAGATTCGCATCATGGATGTGCAGCCGACAAATCTGCGGCAACTGTGTGATGCCATCATGTCAATATGGACCAATATGCTTCCAGCACCTTGTTGAATCTATGCCACGAAGAATTGAGGCAGTTCTGAAGGCAAAAGGGGGTCCAACCCGTTACTAGCATGGTGTACCTAATAAAGTGGCCGGTGAGTGTATATGTGTGTGTACACATACAGTGAAATCTCTCCAGAAGACCACCTCTCTGAGAGGACTCCCTCCTTAAAAGACAGTTTTTTTTAATTCAATCACTGATTTTTTTAAAAATTATTTTGCCATTATACGCTAAGGAAGCTGCCTCCTGTAGGTGTCACTGTACATATACTGTGTGTGCAGGATCTGGTGACATTCATAAGAAGTTCTTATGAAGAAATGATGGGGAGCTTGAGCTCTGTCTTTATTTGTGCATTCAAACTATCACATATACACATTCCTACGATAATCAAACTTTCAAATGCAAACAACTGTGCTACATACAATTCCCACATACATACCCAGTCGCACTGTGGTCCTAGTGATAAAAACTTTTTCTGACAACTACATACAATTCCTGGTATATAATTGGATGACCTGAAGCATGTGATAAGATGTAAGAAGCTTATGACATCAGTCCAGGTCCCAGAATTTTTTACATGCTGCCAGAACTGATATTCCCCTACACCCAGCAGCTACTGATCACGAGCGTGCACATCTGTTAGTAATCCCTCTCAACAACATTCACCCACCCTCCTCTCCACCATCTAGATACGGATTCCCATGGCAACCAACCAAGCAAAGACAGCCAGGGGTACAAGGTAACAAGGTAAATGAGAGAATAGCTTACTTTACCTTAGTACAGCGCTAGGCAAAAGTTTTTATACTTTACAGTTGTACTTTAAACATGAGTGAATAAAAGCTTGGAAGTATATGCCAAATGTATAGTTATAATACGAACGCATTACATATATTTATGGTAATTTGAAAGGCCATTATTTAAAATACGCTGTGGAAGAACTATATATAATTCTGTATCCCATATATATTATTACCGTATATACTTGAGTATAAGCTGAGTTTTTCAGCTCACCTCTGCTTGTACTTGAGTCGAGAGAAAAAAAATGTACTCGCCTTCTGATGTCCCAACCCAGCAGGTCTTCTTCTATACAGTGATACTCCGGCATCGGGTCATTGTCCCCGCTCGCTGACATTCTACTATGTGCGCTGGCATCGACAGACACTAGATGTCATCGAGCAGCTGACGTCATGGTGCCTGTGATGGACAGCGCAGGGACACAGAGGTGATGCAAAAGCCACGATGGATAGTAGAGGACCTGTCGGGGGGGGGGGGGGGGAGGCTGGCTGGCTATATACTACAGGGGGCTGGCTGGCTATATACTGGGGAGGCTGTGACCAATACATTTCCCACCCTCGGCTTATACTTGAGTCAAAAGGTTTTTTCCATTTTTTTTGTGTTAAAATTATGGGTCTTGTCTTATACTCAAGTCAGCTTATACTCAAGTATATTATATTATAGTTGGGTGGATTGTAATTAATATAATATATTGGTGATTTGTATGTCTTATAGTAAATTAACAAGAGCACTGTATATGTCATTTGTCATTGAATAGACACAATTTACACATTTATTTAATCCCTGAAGTGCTGTCTGACTTTGCATGTTCTTTTCAGTGCAAAAGTCTGTGACCGCACTATACCTGACACAACACAAACCTCTGCACAGAAAGGAGCGATCCGATGTACAGTTGGACCATGCGCCACATTTATCATGCAGTGTCCGACATAATTCTGTTGCACGCTGTATGTTAAAGGTGCACCAAAAAAGAGATTGGTGCACTCTGTCGGAGCAGAGCAGGGTGCGCTAGATTCATGAAGAATGTGCACCACAATTCCTGAATCAGGCACACACTCAGGGGCAGACTGGCCATACAATCTGCCGTGGAAGTTACCGTTGGGATGGTCCCCTCCAGGGCCGAATCACACACATGGGGCAAGCAGCATGGCAGGGGGAGAATAGACCCGACCCCTGTGCAAAGCCCTGCTGATTGGTGATGGAGCAGCAGTGAACAGGGGTCTGTGTTCTGGCTATACTAAGGCTGAGGTGACCAGGGATGTGTGACCTGCATCCAGCAGCTCTGTGGAGAAGATACTGCTCTGCTTTGCAAGAGGAAAAGCAGAGATATCTAACACTGGCAGTCGGGATCTGGCAGAGGGAAGGGGACCACAAAAGCAGCAGAAACAGAAGAGCTGAGCACAGTGTGCAGCTAATAATTGCTTCCTGCCTGTGGGCACCACCATAAAGCTGCAAGTCTGGGCCTACTGTCTATAAAAGTTACACACATATCTAGCTATCTTGTAGCTCTATCTACCTATATTATCTATCTCCTACCTATCATCTGTTTTTCCCATATCTTCCTCTCTCTTTCTATCTCTCAATCTTAAGAAGAAAGCAGCATCCAGTGATGAATTGTAATAAAATAATCTTTCATCATTGCTGCAGTTTCTTGGAACCAGTTCTCCAGAAGTCTGGTTGGGGTGAAGGTAGAAGCGCTTTATGCGGCTTCTGTCTTCTCCTTTTTTTCACTGCATAGCCCTAATGTATTGCTATGCAGTGAATAGCACAGGCAATGCTGCTTCTGGCTCTGTAGACCCGGTGGTCGTATGATCGCCAGGTCTGCAAGGGTTAAGCAGAGCTGCGGGGTCTAATCAGGCCCAGTACAGATCTACCCCAAACATCTGCCCCAACAGGGGGTCATTTTCCTCTGTAACTGGGGCTCTATGGATTGTATTTAGCAGGTGATGAGCAGTGCCAGGTTTTCTTCACACATGCAATAACATAACAACAAAAAATTTAATCTTCGTCTCATCAGACCAGATAATCTTATTTACCATAGTCTGGGAGTCCTTAATTTGTTTTTTTGCAAACTGTATACATGCTTTCATATGTCGTGCACTGAGGAGAGGCTTCCATCAGCACACTCTGCCATAAAGCCCTAACTGGGATTTTTCTTTAACTTTGTTACCAAGGCTCTTCTCTCACGATGCTTTGTTTGGCTGGACAGCTAGGTCGAGGAAGAGTTGTGGTCATCACAAACTTTTTCCATTTAAGGATTATGGAAGTCACTGTGCTCTTAGGAACCTTGAGTGCTGCAGAAATTCTTTTGTAACCTTGGCCAGATCTGTGCCTTGCAACAATTCTGTCTCTGAGCTCCTTGGGCAGTTCCTTAGAACTCATGATTCTCATGCCATCTGACGTACACTGTGAGCTGTGATGTCTTACATAGACAGGTGTGCGCCTTTACTAATCAAGTCCAATCAGTTTGAACACAGCTGGATTACAATGAAGGAGTCGGCACCGGCAGATTCAGAGTCCAGAGAATTATATGAGAATTCTGCCCAAAATAAAAGGGTAGACTAATCGTCTTGACAGACAAAGTGGAGACAAAGTGCCGTAGATAGCATCCCAGAGTCTGGTTTAGTCTCTCCACTTATCCTGTGGATGATATGCAGAAGAGCAGTCCAGCTTAACTTGCAGTTGGCTGCACATGGAAGACCAGAACCTGTAAACAAACTAGACCCCTCGGTCTGAGATGATGTGCTGAGCAAGCCCATGAAGCGGGAAAATGTGGAGGAAGAACTGGCTGGCAAGACAAAGAGAAACTGGGTATCAGCAATGGCAGGAGCAGACCTGCTGGCTTGAGACGGACACAGGAAGTGCAGGAACTCACAAACTCTCGTACATCCTTCACCAGATCTGGCCACCAGTTGAAACAAGATATGAGAGCGACAGATCTCTGCACCCCAGGGTGCTGAGCCACACAACAGCAATGTCCCCAAGTTAGTATCCTCTTCCGAAGAGCAGGTTGGACATAGGTCTTGCCATGAGAAATCTTCCGTAGGTCCACAGGAGCAGCAACAACCAGCTGTTCAGAAGGAACAATATGTCGTGGAGCTTGTTCTTCCCCAATTAAATCACGAGTCAGGGCATTGATCTTAACATTCTTCTCTGCAGGACGGAAATGTATCATCAAGTAAAAAGGGAGAAGAAGAGGGACCAACGAGCCTGTAGAGGATTGAGGCACTGATCGGTCAGGAGATTCTTGTGATCTGTATAGAAACAGACTGGATGATAAGCCCCTTCCAGAAGATAACGCCATAATTCCAGAGCTAGCTTTATGGCTCCCAATCGCCTATGTAATAATTCCTGTCTGGGCTGAGAAAGTCTTTAAGAAGAAGCCGAAGGTGAGGGTTCGATCTCTGTGCCCTTTCTGGGTGAGAATGGTTCCAGCACCAACTGAGGGGGCGTCAACTTCTAGCAGGAACGGTTTCTCTGTATCAGGTGAGAACGGAAGCTGAGACAAAGGCAGACTTCAGCTCGGAGAAAGCTTCTTCAGCCGCAGAGGGCCAGAGTTGGATCAGCATTTTTCTTAGCGCCGCAATGTGAGACACAAGAGAGGAAAAATGCGTTATAAACTGCCGGTAGTAGTTAGCAAAGCCCAGGGATCTATGGATAGTACAAAGTCCTACTGGGCAAGGCCACTGAAGTACTGCAGACAACCCTTCTCAGAGATGACATACCCAAGAAATGGAAGACTCTTTTGGTGGAGCTGGCACTTCTCGGGCTTGGCATATAGGCGATCAACCCTTAAGTGTCTGAGAACTTATCATATTTGGACCTGATGGTATTCAAGGTCTGTAGAGAACACCAGGATATCGTCCAAGTAGACCAGAACACAGGTGTAAAGCAAGTCTCTGAAAACATAGTTTAAGAACTCTTGAAATACGGCATATACATTACAGAGTCCAAAAGGGCATGACCAGATACTAAGTTCCCAGTATTGAAGGTGGTCTTCCATTTGTCGCCTTCACGAATGCAGATGAGATTATATGCCCCGCGTAGGTCCAATTTGGTGAAGACCTTGGCTCCACGAAGGTGGTCGAAGAGTTCTGTGATCAGAGGTAGTGGGTAGCGGTTCTTCATCGTAACTTTATTAAGACCACGATAGTCAATGCATGGGCGGAGTGAACCATCTCTTCGACATCTAGAAAGTCCATATATGGAGCGGGGAGACCCACAAAAGACGTGGAGGACACAAAAGAAGCTGTGGTGGATACAGGATTAAGTACCACCACGAAGAACCAACCGAGGGGGCGTCAACCTCTAGCAGGAACGGTTTCTCAGTATCAGGTGAGAACGGAAGCAGAGACGAAGGCAGACTTCAGCTCGGAGAAAGCTTCTTCAGCTGCCGGAGGCCAGAGTTGAATCAGCATTTTTCTTAGTCAGCGCTGCGATGGGAGACACGGGAGAGGAAAAATGCGTTATGAACTGCCGGTAGTAGTTAGCGAAGCCCAGGGATCTCTGGATAGCACAAACCCTTGTCTGTCAGTTGAGCACGGGTGCGTGGCGCTGCAACCACTGAAGAGCCAGAAGGATGGAAGACGTGAACCGGGGTAGCACATAAAATGACAGTCTCTCCTTGAGCAGTGCCCCGACTTGCAGAAATAGAGGCTCTGTGAGGTACCGGACTGGATCACAGAGGATCTGCCCACTGACAGAGGAGATGACCAGCGCCTTCTCAAGACGGACCACAGGGAGATGGTGCTGGGAGACCAGGGCATCATTTAGGAAGGCAGAAGCTTGAAACTGGCCACTTGTTTTTGAGTGCTGGGGGAATGTACTTTCATTTTATGAATACCAATAGTGATAACCACTTCAAAAGATAATGAGTCCCTATACTATCCACAAAATGAATACCAATAGCAGTATATAGGACCACAGTAATGAAGTCAAAATACAATGACCTAAAAATAAAACCTTCAATCTTTATTTCAACATGGCAATCAAAAAGACAAAGAATGTTAAAATAATCACATAAAATACACGACAACAAACACACAAAAGCGATGGTGGTTAGTTAATAATACACACATCTGCCTCAATAGGCATAGAAACAAATCATGAGAGCACACAATAAATACATATATGCAGGAACCAAACAGTATCTTTGCCCCAAAGGGCGTTATATACATAGGTGCCTACCAACAGTACAAAAGCTCCCATACCACCACTGCAGCACCCCGACGAACGTTTCGCCATCGCTTCCTCAAGGAGGTCTGCTGCAGTGTGGCAAATGAAGGATATATATACTGGACGGAATGCCCACAATCAGGGCCAAAAAGAGGCATTGTGCACAGAAAACGTATTTACCTGAGGTATATATCAATGGACCGGATGCTTGAAGTAGCGCATTGGCATGGTCACCACGCATGCCACTGGAAGTCTGGACCCGCCACCATAGCGTGCATGCGCGCCAAGACAATGCGCAGCAACCGACCATTTTGAAAGTGGGCAGAAGTAAGGGCAGCATAGAGATACGGAGAAAAATGAATTAAATACACTCATGTTGATACAAATATAAATATAACGGGCAGTCACAATAACAAAATTACCTACATAGAACTGTACACCCTACCTCATCCTATATAAATCGATATGAAAACTACAAGAAATACCTAAAAAATAAATATATAGTGGTGACTAGTATAATCTGGATATATATCCAGAGTATGCTTTATAATAATAAAATATTTAGTTCATCACTAAATAGATTTTATCTGTTTATTTTACATATTTTCTAGAGAAAGGGGATTGATTAGTATATTTATATCTTTTTTAAAAATACATATTTTAACATTTTTTTAACATTATTTCAGGGTACTTTAGGTTACGTTCCCATGTCTGGTTTGACCAGGTGACGTTACCAAGCATGGCATATATATGTACAACATATATAGTGGTTAAGAGGGCAGTGATTCTGTCATGAATGCAGTGGGCACATAGCTGTATACCTGCTGTGTTTTTTTGACACCTTGGGGCATAACTTTAGTGTTGTTTGTGTTGCAAGGGCTTAATATATTTGGTGCACTCCATATTCAGGAAGTGGTTTAGACTTGCTTTTTGTGGGTCTAAATGTGCCAGGAAAAGTGCTAGGAGACAAAGCTGCAATCAAATTGGGAGACACAAAAATAAAGTTGTGAGTGTTGGACAAGTGAGGTTTTTACGGTGCCGACACTCCACCACTAAAACTGTCGGAAAAGGAGCAAAATAGAAAAACGATTAACCAACATAAAACAGGCCAAAAAGCATGAATGGATTCCTCACCCTGTACCTTGACATTTGGTCTAATAGTGCTGCCGTCCTTCCACGTAGATAGATAGAATAGAACACAGCAGCATCACAATAGATGTGTACTTGTCTTTTCTTTTTATTAAATATCAGTTCAGTTGAAAAGATGTAAATGAATCATTTGAAGAATGACTATCAACTAGGAAGTATAACCTCCAGAGGGGCCCTGTTACTATTGCCTAAGGAGAGGCCCTGTGACTATTACCTATGGAGGGGCACTGTGACCCCCTGAGCAAGTGACGGAGAAACCCACCTTGGGGTCTGTGGTGGTGATGTCACTCCTAGGTCTCTCTTATATAGAAATGCATCCTGGTTGGTATTGTTTATAGTCTATTTTTGCACTTGCACTTTTGCCTTACATATGGCGATATGTTGTTAATCATTTTAGCAATTTGACCCTAGTGTCTTTTTGAACAATCTGTATTTGTATTGCACATTCTATGCTGGTTGGTACTGTTCATAACTAATTTGTGCACCGGCACTTTACCTTATATATAGGTTTGTATTGGTAATTGTTACAATAACTTGATTCTAGGGCCTTTAAAATTAAATTGTATGCTATATTATGTATGGGGGACCAAGATGTGTTCACCGCCACTTTTTGTGTTTTAATGGGTGTTTTAAGGTTGAAGTGACATTTTTGTGTATCAGTATGAATAAATAAATTGATAATTTTGGATTAATGTTGTGTTTTGATCCGTTAATTGCTGGTTTACAACAGTAATAGAGCCATTTTGTAGGTATTTATGGTTCTTTTAAGTAGGTTTTAAGCATTACACTTTTGTTTTAATTTGTAGGATTTCATTATTGGCGACAGAGGGGCCCTGTGACTAATGGCTACAGAGGGGCCTTATAATTATTGCTTACATAAAAACCCATGTGATTATTGGCAACAGTGGGGCATGGTAGTTGAAGAAAATGAAAAAGACTCTTCCAACTTAAGATATCATTAGTAACAGTTTGACATACTCAAGAATTACTTATTTTTTCTAGGTTTTGTACTCAGGAGTGGATCCTACCTGGTAAGAACATATAATTGAGATGCTACTCCTCTTATTTTTACTCCACTCCTGGTTTGAACATGAAAAATTGCTTTATTTCACAAACCCATTCTTATCTTGGCATTCACATTTAATTTAACTGCCATATAAATACATTTCTTGAATGACATTGTGTAAAAAAAAAAAAGTCCCATAATTTCATGTCCCATGATTTCCCATAAATGTCGCCATTTTGTCCCTTAAAACACGATAGTTGTCCTTGGATACAAATTTTTACGAAAATGTGGTGCAAACATTGGGGCAGATTTACTTACCCGGTCCTCTTGCGATCCCGTGGTGCGTTATCCGACGAGGATTCGGGTCTGCCGCGATTCACTAAGGTCGCGCGCCCAATATCTGCATGTGTCGCTTCCGAGGCGAGGTCCGCCGGAGTTCACTTTCTTCTTCCCGGTGCTTGTAAGTGCGTGTCTTGCGACACAATTCTAAATGTTAAATCTTGAGCGTTGTTCTCCAAATCCGTCGGGTTGTCCGACAGGCTGCCACCCAATTTCTGTCACATGCGCCAAAATCCGATCACATGCGCCAAAATCCCGGGCCAATTCGGCGCAAAACGGAAATAGTCAGGAAACCTGACGAAAATGCGTTACGCTGACCTTAGTAAATGAGCCCCATTGAGTTCACATTGCGATTAATGTGGTGTTAATTCTACGTAAAGGAAACGTATGAACGCTGCCTAACATCCTGTTTACGTAAACGAGGTGTAAACATAATGTTCAGATTAATGTAAACGCTTTGTAATTATAGCGTGATATAAAAACATAGCGCTCTTTTTGTGTTTAGGTAAATATGATGTAAACATGTTCAAATTGCATTTTTTTAAACGCGGTTTACATTAAAGTTATGTTAATGAAATGCAGAAGATGCAGAAATTTCTGTCATGTTGTCATGTCTGTCATGTTCTTGTCATGACACCAAGTCTAAGGCCTCATACAGATGAACGTTTGCTCACAACAGTATACAGCCAGGTGCAGGAGAGAGCACCTGAGTGCTCCTCATCCCTCTCCTCTCCATTGAAAGCCAAATAATAATAATAAACTTTATTATCACAAAGGGTGGTTATGTTCCACGGGACTGGCACATAGCTAATGTGGTACTAATATAAAAAAAAGGATCGAAAAGCGATCCTGGAAACTACTGACCTGTGAGTCTAACTTCTGTTGTGGGGAAAATATTTGAGGGGTTTGTTAGAGATGTTATCCTGGAGTATCTCACTGGGCATAACCTTATAGCCCAGCGTCAGCATGGGTTCATGAGGGATCAGTCCTGTCAGACTAATCTGATTGGTTTCTACGAGGAAAATCGTTCCATACTGGATCTGGGGGACGCTGTGGATGTATATCTGGATTTTTCAAAGGCATTTGACACAGTGCCGCATAAAAGGTTGGTACATAAAATTAGACCGCTTGGACTAGGGGGAAATCTGTGTATTTGGGTAATTGGCTTAGTGAAAACAGAGGGTCGTCATTAATGGCACATTCTCAGATTGGGTTGACTTTACCAGTGGAGGTCACTTCTGGGGTCACTTCTTCTTAATATTTTAATTATTGTTGGGGGTTTACGTAGTCAAGTTTCAATATTTGCAATTGATACTAAGCTGTGTAAAGTAATTAATAGTGAGGTCGTTAGTTTAGCATTACAGAGGGATTTGTGGAAGCTTGAGGAGTGGGCAGAGAAATGGTTGATGAGGTTTAATGTAGATAAATGTAAAGTTATGCACTTGGGCCATGGAAAAAAAAAGTATAATTATGTTCTAAACAGTCAATTACTCGGTAAAACTGGAGCTGAAAAGGACTTGGGGGGGATTTGGCGGATAGTAAACTTAATTTTAGTGACCAGAGCCAGGCGGCTGCTGCTAAAGGGAATAAAATTATAGTATGTATTAAGAGAGGAATAGATTCTCATGATAAGGATATAGTTTTGCCCTTATACAAATCCCTGGTCAGACCACGCATGGAATATTGTGTACAGTTTTGGGCATCGGTGTATAGAAAGGACATAGTAGAACTGGAACGGGTGCAGAGAAAAGCAACCAAGATTATTAGGGAAATGAGGGGACTGGAATACAATGACAGATTACAAAAATTGGGATTATTCAGTTTAGAAGAAAGCTGACTGAGGGGAGACCTCATTACAATGTACAAATACCTGAACGGACAGTACAAGGATCTCTCCAAAGATCTTTTTATACCTAGGCCTGTGACCAGGACAAGGGGGCATCCTCTACGCCTAGAGGAGAGGAGATTCTACCATCAACATAGACAAAGGTTCTTTACTGTAAGAGCAGTGAGACTGTGGAACTCTCTGCTGCAGGAGGTTGTTATGGCAGACTTTATGTACATGTTCAAGAGAGGCCTGGATGACTTTCTGGAGAGAAAAAATATCATGTAAAAGCATTTATTTAATTCTTAAAGGTTGGACTTGATGGACTTGCGTCTTTTTCCAACCTTAAATACTATGATACTATGAAAGTATTAACATCTACATACAAATTTTGTAAAAAATACAAACATACACAGACACATGAATCTAAATATAGAACATTGTAAAGGTAATTACACATAAATAGCAATTCTAAAAAAAGACAGGACAAATTCCTTATTAGCACCTTCATCTCCCCTTCTGTACCCAGCAATATTTCTGTCATCTGCCATTGCTATTACAGCTGGTAAAAATGATTTCTTATATCTCTCAGACCTACACCTCATAAGAATATAACGTGAATAAAATCCAGAAATGACCAGCAATGTAATATGGTAAAATACAGGACATGTCCCATATTATTTTGTGCAGCTTACTACTTGGTAACCAGGGGCCATAGACATCTATGGGGACCTTATCCGGCCGCACAATCACGGTCCCCCTAACATTTGTCTGTATGAAGCCTCAGACTTTATTTCCTGCATTGCGCTTACTAGAGAAGGGTTAAACACCAAGCCAGCTGAGTAGTGCAGACTGGCTACAGCAGCTTGCTCTCCTTCCCATCCTTCTAGTATAGCTGTGCCAGTACTGGGAGACAATTGTTCACTTACTGAGAAGGGAACACTCCTGGCACAGCAGTGGTAGTAGAACAAGGAGCACAGAAAGCTTCTCTAGTGGCAATGGTTGGCAATGTTCCATCTATAGAATCTACAGACCAATGTTGGCTGTATTTACACATATGATGCTTGACCTTCCTGAACAGTGCCAGACTGGGAATCCCTCTTCTGTCTGCTCCCAAACAGTCTGGACCCCTCAGAATTTACTACACTAAGCTGCAGAGCATTACATAACTATAAGCCTAGCCCATCCTGCTTTCTGTAGAGCTTACTGCTTGCTTTTATTAAAGTCAAGATGGTGTTATACTGTGTGGAATCAGCAGAACTGAGGGCTAACTTCCTCCCCTGCATTAAATTACATAAGATACCAGGACAACTATGTAGCTCAGATATCGGCGAGGGGTGGGGTGGGGGGTGGCCCGGAGCGAGGGCACACAAAACAGGACTGAAACCCTACTCTCTCCAGACTATCTGAGTCTACCCCCCTAACTACTTACCTTTCCTCTCCAAACTCTCCTGCCCTTTCTACTGCCTTCTACACCAACATGGGACATGTTTATAATGCATATATGATGTATACGTTAAATAAACGTTATTTATTTAACTCCTCTCGGACCGCCCGCTGACTTTAGATGTCAGCGGGTGCAGGTCCAGAGTCTTTAGACGTCGCTGCAGTTTCTGCTGCTCCCGCGCTAATCGCGGGAGCAGGCCCCGGTCCCTCTGACACCCGGAGACCCTAGGGAGAAGGGAGATGCGGAGAGGCAGTAAAATTACATTTTTGAGATAAAAACACATTTTTTACTCTGCACCATTTACTTTGCATTAGATTTTGCCCAGCATGTTGCGGGTTAAAATGCTCACCTCCAACCCCAGATAAATCTTTGAGGGGTGTAGTTTCCAAAATGGTATAATTTCTCGGGGGTTTCTATTGCACTGGTAACTCACGGGTCCTGCGAACATGACATGACCCTCTAAATCCAAACGTGCAAAAGCGGAGCTGCAAAAGCAAAATTTTGCTCCTTCCCTTCTCTGCCGTGCTTTGTGCCCAGCCTGTCAATTATTGGCACATATGTGGTATTGCCATACTCAGGACAACCTGCAAAATGATTTTTGGGGTGTTTGTCTAAAGTGGCATGGGTTGGGCACAATATATTAGGCACTAAAATGACATTTTTGAGATAAAAATGCATCTTTTACTAGGCACCATTTACTTTGCATTAGATTTTGGCCAGCATGTTGGGGGTTAAAATGCTTGAGGGGTCTAGTTTCCTAAATGGTGACATCATTGGGAGTTTTATATTATACTGTTAGGCTACATTCACACGGACGTATGAAAATGTCCGTATCCGTACCGTACCGTACCGTTTTTTTACGGATTACATACGGCCACATTAATTTCAATGGACAATACGTCTGACCATTTATATTGCCGTTGTTAACTCCGTTCCGTACCGTACCGTATACTGGCCGTATAAAAATATAGAGCATGTCCTATTTTCTCCCGTATTTCAGTTCCGTATGCCCTAGAAGTCTATGGGGACGTATAAAATACGGGTTACATACGGGTTACATACGTGCTGCATACGGATGAAAAACGTCACGTATATACGGCCCGTAAATACGGGACTGGAGAAATCATACGGTCTTGTGAATGTAGCCTTACTTCAGGGGCTCTTCAAGTACACTGTGGCACCACAAAACATTTGCAGTCAAATTGGCTACCAAAAAGCCAATGGTACAAACTCTGTTCTGGACATCCACATGTCTGGTATTACCGTACTCAGAAGAAGCAGGGCAAAAATTTTGGGATGTATATTTACCTCAAATTCCTTCTGAATTTGTCCATTTTAGGGCTAAATGAAAATAATCTTATTCAAAAATTTAAATTTCAAAATTTTCAATCCATTTTTGTTTGCTTCCAGAGAAAGATTTAAAGGGTTAACAGACTTCTCAAATGCTGATTTGAATAGTTTGAGATGTTAGGTTCATAAAATGGTGTTACTTGTGGGGTATATAGTACATAAGCCTTTATAGAACACTTCCAAACTGAATTGGTCACTGAAAATTTAGCATTTTTCAAATCTCTTGAAAATCTGAGAAGTTGCTACTAAACCTTGAAACCTTCTCAGATCCGTAAAAAAAAAGGAAATGTAAAACAAATTATGGAAATAAAAATAAGACCAATGGCAAAAGGTTTCTACAAAAAAAAATTGTAGTATGACTTTTTGTCTAAAAGGTATAACATTGGAAATTTGAAAATTGTCATTTTTTTTCAAATTTTTCCTAAATTATTGAATTTTTACCTCCCTAAAAAGAAACTGATCACCGAAATGATAATACTAACATAAACTACAATATCTCACGAGAAAACAATCTCAAAATCACAAGGATATCTTAAAGTGTTCAAAAGTTATTACCACAGGAAGAGAAACTGGTCAAATTTTAAGAAAAAGGTCTGAGCATTAACTTAAAAACCGGCTGCGTCATTAAGGAGTTAATAAAGCTAGAACAAATCCCCATTTACTTTGTATGGGCTCATATTAGATATACTCCACCTGCCGTGCATGAGCCAACTGGCCGGGTCATAAAAGATGGAACAGGTCTTATTCCTGTCTATGTAGTGGCCAGTGCAGTCTTTTATTATTGTCATTGCTAACAATGGTCCTTGGGACCATAGTTTGCATCTTGCAGAATAGCACTACTGTGTGTATGTAGCCTAATGAATACACATATGTTCAATGTGTACAGTATGTGTGATGGAATAGGTATGCCATTACTTGTGTTTATAAGGTGTGTGTGAGAACACTGGGAGGAAATTCATTAATGTGTCACATGTTCCGACAGTACAGAGCTAGTGCTGATGAATGTGTCACAGCAGAAGACTGTCAAGTTCTACTTTTAGATCTGCTTTTAGTTGGTCTAAACTGTTTCCTTAATTTTTTGGTGCACAAACTGTTTTCCTCCCAACCACACCCCCTTTCTGGAGACCACACCCCTTTCTCAAGATCACAGCCATTTGATGGACAAATTGGAACAGTGCCAAAAATGGTCTAATAGCCTTGATTAATGTGTCGGAAGACATTTTAGACATGCTTTTTTTTTAACTTGAAGTGGGATGAGAGTCCTTGCATTATACCGTAATATAACACAAGGCCATCTTGTCTGCCGACAGAAGTCCAGCACCGATACTGTATTAATGTTACATTGCCAGCACTGAAGTCTGCTCGGCAGACAGGAAGTCCTTGCGTTATATTTTGGTATATTGCAAGGACTCCTGTTCTGCGCAAGGCGTGCAGTCTGTGGGATAGGGCAAACATAGGAGCCTGATTCCACAGGCTGCATACGATTGTGTAAAGGCAGCTGAGGACCCTTCAGTCTGGACCCACAGAGTGCACACGGTGCAGAGGACAGGTGTCCTTGCCATTTATATAAAAATATAATGCAAAGACTTCTCACCGGCTGGCTGGACTGCATCGCTGGCAATTTAACAGTTAATACAGTATGAATGCTGCAGTCTGGCCGGCAAATGAGAAGTATTTCCATTACATTTCGATAGAATGCAAGGACTAATGTACAAGAACTAAGTGTGCAGACTGTCGGGCCGGGCCAACGCATAGGGCCCGTTCTCTAACTCTGATACGAGTCCACTGTATCATGTAGTTGTGATGTATTTCTGGATTCCTAATGTATAGCTAATTGTTAACTAGCGGGGGTGTCTAATTTATTTTTAGGGCTTACAAATTCTATTTACAGCTCTACCAAAAAATGATCTCAGTAATTGCGGATGGTCTGTGGCTGCTGTACTGAAAAGCTTTGCTTGGGATTACGTAGAAAAAGTCATCACCATCTGCTGAGAATCATCATCTCCGTCTCTTTCATCAGAACTTTCCTGAGTGAATCACCTGGATGTCTCACACAGGGTCCTTGCTCAGACACCACCCACACTTCTCTCTGTGCACAGAATGTGAGGGGGAGCACAAGCCAGGGTCCTCGCGTGCTTCATCATGGGCTTGTACAAAAGGTATCAGAGTAGATGGGGTAAGCGCTCCCACACATACATTAACCTCTTGGTAGAATAAGTAATGACGCATGGTGAGCACAATACAAAGTAATCCTGCTCTTTATTAATGTATAACTTGTCAGTATCATTGAGATGTACTACTGGTACTGCAGAACAAGAGGTTCTCATATAGACCTAGAAGGAAATCTACCACTAATGCACAGTAAAATGAAGCTAAACATACTTACCTATTGTATTCTTCATCTCGATTCTGGCGCTGGTCTCCTTTAGGCCTAATGCACACAACAGTATGGTATTTTCTGTTCTGTATATACGGCTGCATTCTGGCCGTAACTACAGACCGTATTGCCACAGTACGGCAATGTATTGCGCCATATTCATATCGTATCTGTAAAAAATACGGTAGGCTGGCAGATGATGGATGGATGACTATTGGCTGGATGACAGAATGCACCTCCCACTAGCTCTGGATACTGCACGTACACTCACCGGCCACTTTATTAGGTACACCTGTCCAACTGCTCGTTAACACTTAATTTCTAATCAGCCAATCACATGGCGGCAACTCAATGCATTTAGGCATGTAGACATGGTCAAGACAATCTCCTGCAGTTCAAACCGAGCATCAGTATGGGGAAGAAAGGTGATTTGATGCCTTTGAACGTGGCATGGTTGTTGGTGCCAGAAGGACTGGTCTGAGTATTTCAGAAACTGCTGATCTACTGGGATTTTCACGCACAACCATCTCTAGGGTTTACAGAGAATGGTCCGAAAAAGAAAAAACATCCAGTGAGCGGCAGTTCTGTGAGCGGAAATGCCTTGTTGATGCCAGAAGTCAGAGGAGAATGGGCAGACTGGTTCGAGCTGATAGAAAGGCAACAGTGACTCAAATCGCCACCCGTTACAACCAAGGTAGGCAGAAGAGCATCTCTGAACGCACAGTACGTCGAAGTTTGAGGCAGATGGGCTACAGCAGCAGAAGACCACACCGGGTGCCACTCCTTTCTGCTAAGAACAGGAAACTGAGGCTACAATTTGCACAAGCTCATCGAAATTGGACAGTAGTAGATTGGAAAAACGTTGCCTGGTCTGATGAGTCTCGATTTCTGCTGCGACATTCGGATGGTAGGGTCAGAATTTGGCGTCAACAACATGAAAGCATGGATCCATCCTGCCTTGTATCAACGGTTCAGGCTGGTGGTGGTGGTGTCATGGTGTGGGGAATATTTTCTTGGCACTCTTTGGGCCCCTTGGTACCAATTGAGCATCGTTGCAACGCCACAGCCTACCTGAGTATTGTTGCTGATCATGTCCATCCCTTTATGACCACAATGTACCCTGTAACATCTGATGGCTACTTTCAGCAGGATAATGCACCATGTCATAAAGCTGGAATCATCTCAGACTGGTTTCTTGAACATGACAATGAGTTCATTGTGCTCAAATGGCCTCCACAGTCACCAGATCTCAATCCAATAGAGCATCTTTGGGATGTGGTGGAACGGGAGATTCGCATCATGGATGTGCAGCCGACAAATCTGCGGCAACTGTGTGATGCCATCATGTCAATATGGACCAAAATCTCTGAGGAGCTTCCAGCACCTTGTTGAATCTATGCCACGAAGAATTGAGGCAGTTCTGAAGGCAAAAGGGGGTCCAACCCGTTACTAGCATGGTGTACCTAATAAAGTGGCCGGTGAGTGTATATACGGCAGCATAATGTGCACAGCCGTATGCAGCAAGTATTTAGCACATATTTTATACATTCCCATTGACTTCTATGGGCTGTACGGAATGGATATACGGATGAAAATAGGACATGCTCTATATTTTTATACAGCTTGCTTACGGTATGGTGGACAATACGGACATGTACATGGATGGCAGCATTGCCCAGTGGAATGCATGAGGCTTCCTTAAACTTGACATCCAGAGATCACCTAAAAAAAAAAGCATCCCGAATTGCCGAACATCGCATCCTGGCACTCTGGGCTGCTTTTTAACACCGTAACGACCTGGCCCTTTTCATTTTCATTTTTTTCCACTCCCCACCTTTAAAAATCTATAATTTTTTTTATTTTTATAAGTAAAGAACAATTGCACTTCATAGTGATGGTATTAATGTACTGGGAATTGGGAAAAAATTCCAGATGCAGTGAATATGGTGAAAAAACTAATTTGCGCTGTTGCCCCAAATGACATGTCTACTTTATTCTTTGGGTCGGTGCGATCACGGGGATAACAAATATATATATAGGTTTTATAATGTTTTCATACATTTACAAAAATAAAACTTCCTGTACAAAAATATTTTTTTGATTTTTGCCATCCTCTGGCGTTAATTACTTTTTTATACTTTGGTGTACAGAAATTATTGAATTATATATGTTTTTAAAAGTGCCATTTTCAACTCTGGGCGCTATTTTCTGTAAGGGGGTTAAACGCAGTGAAAAAATGTTATTATATTTTGATAGATTGGGCATTTTTGAATGCGGTAATACTCAACGAGGCAGATTTACTTACCCGATCCTGTCGCGATCCCTGAAGTGCGTTCTCCGACGAGGATGAAGTCCAGCGCAATTCTTCAAGATCGTGTGTCCATTTTCCTGCACCTGTCGCTTCCCCGCTGAGGTCAGCCGGAGTTCACCATCTTCTTCCTGGTGTATGTGAGTGCATTGTCTTGCCACACAATTTGAATTGAGAATCCCGCGCTTAGTCCAAATCAGTCGGGTTGTCCGATTTGTGTCGCTGCAAGTAGGTGGAATTGTGCCAAAATCCAATTGCGTGCGCCAAAAACCCCACTTAAATGTGGCGTAAATCGGAAAAGGTCAGGAAAACCAACGAAAATGCGCCGTGCGGACCCTTAGTAAATGTTCCCCAATGTGTTTATGATTTTACTGTTTATTTATATAGCTTCTAGGGAGAGAATGGTGATTTGAATTTTTTTTAACCCCTTAACGACTTGGCCTTTTTTTGTTTTTTCGCTTCCATTTTTCACTCACCACCTTCAAAAATCTATAACTTTTTTCTTTTTCCACATAAAGAGCTCTGTGACGGCTTAATTTCTGCGCAACAAATTGCACTTTGTAGTGACTGTATTGAATATTTCCTGCCATGTACTGGGAAGCGGGAAAAAAATTCCAAATGCAGTGAAAATGGTGAAAAAACACATTTGCAACGTTTTCTTGTGGGCTTGGATTTTACAGCCTTTACTGTGCGCACCAAATGACATGTCTACTTTATTCTTTGGGTGGGTATGATTACGTGGACACCAAATTTGTATAAGTTTTATAATGGTTTCATACATTTAAAAAAATTAAAACCTCCTGTACAAAATTTTTTGGGGGGATTTTGCCATCTTCTGGTGTCAATAACTTTTTCATACGGAGCTGTGGGTGGTGTCATTTTTTGCGACTTTTGATGGCGTTTTCATTGCTATAATTTTTAGGACTGTGCAACCTTTTGATCACTTTTTATAATTTTTTTTATATTGTGGAGGCTATTTTCCATTACGGGGTTAAACACAGTGAAAAACCGTTATTATATTTTGATAGATCGGGCATTTCTGGACGCGGCGATACCTAATGTGTTTATGATTTTTACTGTTGATTAATATTTATATCAGTTCTAGGGAAAGGGGGGTGATTTGAATTTTTCAGTTTTTTTATTATAACTTTTTTTTAAAACTTTTTTTAATTTTTACTTTTACTATTTTTCAGACTGCCCAGGGTACTTTAACCCTAGGTTGTCTGATTGATCCTACCATATACTGCCATACTGCAATATGGCAGTACAGGCGCTCCCCTACTTAAGAACACTCGACTTACATATGACCCTAGTTACAAATGGAACTCTGGATATTGGTAATTTATTGTACTTTAGTCCTAGGCTTCAATAAACAGCTGTGACTGTTATCACAGGTGTCTGTAATGAAGTTTTAGTGTTAATCCTGGTTCTTATGACAACCCAACATTTTTAAAATCCAATTGTCACAGAGACCAAAAAAGACTGCCTGTATATGGGGATTTTACTCCTCATTTACTCCATATATGAATGGGTTAAAACATGACAGCTTCAGGCCTTCGTGTGACCCAAAGCTGTCATGGCAATGGATAGCCGCTCCCCATGACATCATCGGGGAGCGACGATCCGTGGCAAGATGGCGGCGCCCATGCGACGTGAAAGCACCCGTGATCAGTGCTGCAATATGCAGCAAAGACTTACCAGCTATAGAAAAAGCTCGCCCAGCAAGCCCTCTCCATGCACTGGGACCCGGCGTGTGTCGGGAAGGGGTTAAAATAATTCTTTTTTAACTTTTTTTAATTTTCACTATTTTTCAGACCCACTAAGGTACTTTAACCCTAGGTTGTCTTATTGGTCCTACCATATACTGCCATACTACAGTATAGCAGTATATGGGGATTTTCCTCCTCATTCATTACAAATCGTACATTGTAATGAATGGGTTAAAACGAGACAGCCTCGGGTCTTCGGAAGACCTGAGGTGGTCATGGTAACCAATCGGAATAGAAGTCCATGGAGTCATGTGACCAGATACATACATGGTGTAGATGTTGCAAATGTAACAGGACCTTAGATGATGTCACCCATGTCATATGACATGCTTAAAAAGGCATGAGGGGCTGGCCAAGCAGTGCACACCCCCTCTGATTCCAGGAAGGATAACATAAAGTTGATATTACAGGGGTGTAAGGGAAACAATTTTTAGCTGGTGTGTCCGTTAGTTAATAGGCATTTATGGGAACCTCTCACTAGTTGTATTTGTGAAAATGTGGTGACAGGTTCCCTTTAAATCTCAAGTCTAGTAAACGAAGTCTATCTGCACTGAAGGCAGTGTTCCAGATGTACCATGCAAAGTCAGACAGAAATGTGTCGCACACCCTATGTTAAAGGTGCACCAAAAAAAAAAGTGGCACACAGTTTGCACTATTCTTAGTAAATGTGACTCAATGGAGGAGATTTATTATCAAGTTTCTGAGGTAAAACTGTTCTACAGTAGTTGCCCATGGAAACCAATCAGAGCTCAGCTATAATTTTATAAACAGCTGTGGAAAAATGAAAGCTTAGCTCTGATTGGTTGCCATTGGCAACTAGAACAGTTCTGCTCTAAGAGACTTATGATAAATCTCTCCCAATGTGTTTGAATTGTGTCCCTTTGATGCCATTATATCCAAGTTCATCACTATTTTGAGCTCCTAAAGACTGTATAATCAATCGTAGAGCTCTTCGTCCAAAAACCACTTGCCCCCCTTGGGATGTTACTGACTTTGATATCTAAGAGGAAATTATGAAGAGTGAAATTACTAGCTGAAATCAGTGTCCTTCGTGGGTTCTCGGCTCCAACTCTATCAGGACCTCTCATGGATATAGCTTTAACAATGTCGAGCCCTGAAGCTACTCCTCAACTTATTGAGTGATCCCGGTATACTCTACCGCTGAGGATTCCCCTTCAATAAACTCCTAATACTGGAGGGGGGAGAATTTTAATGCCCCTTTCTCAGAATGTATGGATTGCCTCACCTTCCCTTAAATATCTAGGGATAAAACTCGCCCCCTTCCCTTAACAAGGAAACCTTCCCTTCCCTGGTTCAGGAAGTGAGAAAACAAATGCAGAGTTGGCACACTCTATATTTGTCATTGCTGGCGAAGGTAGCAGCTATCAAAATGTCCTTTACCTATTTAAGACAATCCCACTAAGGATCCCGATAACAAGCCTATCCAATTGCTATTTTTAGATTTCCTGTGGGGCTTTGAGAGACACTATACAACCCATCTTGATTTTTGGAAGCCGATGCACATATTTCAAATTAAAGACCTAGCCCACCCTACAACTAAAAACACTTGACTACCATCAATGCCCTCTGCACAGTGTCCAAGCAATTTACCCTGGCTATCAATACTTATTCTCAGATTTATCAGTTTTGTCTCTCTGTCCTGGGTTCAACCACAGTACCGCCCCTTACGGAGTCGGATTAGTCTCCGTAACTCCACCTCGAAAGGACTTATCTCAGATCTATCTATCTTAATAACACAAATGTACTCAGAGCCGGTTAGACATGCTTTCTATGGTGAGATGGGAAAGCTGGGAAAAACACTGCCGGAGTCCAGCTGGAAAATTATTTGGGATAAAGCCCCCAGAGGCTCCTTATCAGCTCTCTACTAAGAAAATTAGTATAAGTTTCTGATGCAGTGGTACCATACCTCTGCGTTGTTACATAAACTCAATCCGCTTATTCCTCATGTTTGTTGGAGATGTGATGTTTCCGAGAGCCTCTATGGTTCATATATTTTGGGACTGTGCACTTATACAGCCTTTTTGGGACAACGTCCATGTAGAGTTAAGGAAAGTCTTGGGAGTGTTTTTAGAGGATGACCCAGTTGCATTTCTCATAGGACTCCTGCCGATGGGGTTGGGGAAACCTCAATAAAAGCTGTTTCTCCACATTTTAAGTGCTGTAAAAACCTTGATTTCACTGTACCCTGATATAACTATTACATTTTATTCACTATTTTGGAGATGTGCAGTCCCCCCTTCTCTATTAGATCTATACATCCCACATTAGATTATATGACTGCCTCTTTGCACGAATGGACAAACCAGTTCTCTAAAGTCTGGTCCCCATGGGATGCTATTGGAGACAACCTTCCTTTACTCCTTCACGACTGCCATATAGCTATATACATCCTATTTGTACATGCCCCCCGCAGAAAGGACGTCTATAATCGTCTTGACAGTGACCAACTTCAAGCAGCCATATCTCCTGAACGCTGGCACATAGAAACACAATTTATTAAACACAATATATTATTACACAATTTACAAATTATGTTATTTTAAACAGAAGAATCTCCTCTTTAATATGAAGTATGGATTGTGTATGTATGCCTAACAGAGCCAGCAATATTCACCCTAAAAGAAAGATATTTATGTACAGCTTTGTATTCCTGATTGTAACTTTAAGTGTGGATATCTTAAGCATCCATACACAATCCATATAGTATATTAAAGAAGAGACTCTTATGTTTAATATGACACAATTGTGTTTCTATTTGTAAGGGTTCAGGAGATAGAGGTGTTTGAAGAGAGGCCCCCTTCCATCAGTCAGCTGAAGGTGGAATATAGAAGAAGCTATAGGAGACTTTCACTTTCACTTTGCAGAAGTACCTGCACCCTCTGCATCTGTAGCTTAACCTGGGAAAGGGTGATGGAATAATGCTGTACATATTTATAACATATTTTGGTAATAGTTACTACTTTAAAAAAAAACTTTATTTGGAAAAGTGACAAAAAAGCTTATTTTTTCACATTTGTCAATTACTGATAAATTTTATAAAGAAAAAAATATGTAATTAATAAAACTACCCTATCAAGTTAAAGTCTCACATGTCATGGAAAATACAAAGTAAAAATTGTTATGATATGCAAAGCTTTTCCAGAAATATCGTCATTTAAAGAAGCGTATCGATCTGGACATTCAGGCACCAATGATCACGAAGGGGTTAACATTGTAAATTTCATCTTTTTCCTTAAGCATTTAGAGACTTATGGGTGTGTTCTTCACATTGTTTCTCCTCTGGAGTTGCATTTTTTTAGTTCCTATGTTTATTCATGGATGTAAATTTTTCTATATGTGGTAATAATACAAAGCTGATGTCTGATAGAAGTTAGTGGTAAACATAGTTTTTTTTTAATACAGTTGTATCTTATGCTATCTTACCATATATACTCGAGAATAAGCCCACCCAAGTATAAGCCAAGAACCCTAATTTTACCACCAAAAACTGGGAAAACCTATTGACTCGAGTATAAGCCGAGGGTGTAGTATACAGCCAGCCCGCCTCCATGTAGTATAGAGCCAGCCAGCCCCCATTTAGTATACAGCCAGCCCCTGCCCCCATGTAGTATACAGCCAGCCCACCCCCATTTAGTATACAGCCATCCCCATGAAGTATACAGCCAGCCAGCCCCCATGTAGTATACAGCCAGCCCGCCCCCATGTAGTATACAGCCAGCCCGCCCCCATGTAGTATACAGCCAGCCAATCCCCATGTAGTATACAGCCAGCACGCCCCCAGGAAGTATACAGCCAGCCCGCCCCCAGGAAGTATACAGCCAGCCCGCCCCTATGTAGTATATAGCCAACTCGCCCTAATGTAGCATACAGCCAGCTCGCCCCATGTAGTATACAGCCGGCCAGCCCCCATGTAGTATACAGCCCGCCCGCCCCCATGTAGTATACAGCCAGCCAGCCCCCATGAAGTATACAGCCAGCTCCCATGTAGTATACAGCCAGCCAGCCCCCATGTAATATATAGCCAGCCAATCCCCATGTAGTATACAGCCAGCCCGCCCCCAGGAAGTATACAGCCAGCCCGCCCCTATGTATTATACAGCCAGCTCGCCCCAATGTAGCATACAGCCAGCCCGCCCCCATGTAGTATACAACCAGCCAGCCCCCATGTAGTGTACAGCCAGCCCCCATGTA
The DNA here is from genome assembly GCF_040894005.1 of Engystomops pustulosus. Lineage (NCBI taxonomy): Eukaryota > Metazoa > Chordata > Amphibia > Anura > Leptodactylidae > Engystomops > Engystomops pustulosus. The sequence goes on along the minus strand of NC_092416.1, from coordinate 81,411,541 downwards.
GTGTACAGCCAGCCCACATGTAGTGTACAGCCAACCCCCATGTAGTATACAGCCAGCCCCCATGTAGTATACAGCCATCCAGCCCCTGTGTAGTATATAGCCAGCAACATGTAGTATACAGCCAGCCTCCTGTAGTATACAGTCAGCCAGATCCCTGTAGTATACAGCCAGCCCCCTGTATGCCAAGCACATAAAATAAATAAACTTAATACTCACCCTCCGGCGATACTCACTCACCCCTGATCCTCGGCGCGGCTCCCGGCGACTCCTCTTCTCTAGACGGCAGAGTCGCGTCCATGCGATTTTCCGGCGGGCACACCCTATGATGCTCATCAACCCCGCATCAAAGTGTGCGCTGGCCGGGAGATCACATGAGCGCGACTCTGCCGGCTAGAGAAGAAAGAAGAGGAGCCGTGCCAAGGATCCGGGCGCCGGAGGGTGACTCGTGCTGAAAAACTCGCCTTATACACGAGTATATATGGTAGATGTATCCTAGTACTTACTTGCCATGTAAACTTTTGCTGATACCCTGAAGGGTCCTGCGTGAGCCAGACAAAGTTATATGTAATGCACACTTTGTATGTCTTCATTATTACTACTGTGCTAGTGTTTATTCCTGTGAAATTATATTATTTAATAAAAAGTTGGGAAAAAAAGAATAATTTTCAGAAACAAGCAGGCCGGAGAATGGGGAATACAAGAACTCAATGATCGGAAGTCAAACATCTTGCAGGCATGATTTTGAATTAAAAAAAAAAATAGTACATCTCTAAGGATAAGTAAAATTTGCACAGCAAGAACAGAATGAGCTAGAGACACTGAGCGGCCGTCTCCTCCTGCTCGCCATGTGTCTGACGTGTCGCACCACGGGTAAAGAATAGATGTGGCTATTCTTGTCATGGAACTATTCCTGCAGATAGGAAGACTGTGGTAACAATCAAACACATTTTACGTTCTATATCCCTCTACATAATACAGGGGATCCCCAGCACTCAGGGTTTGGTTCCAGGATGCTGGATTCTAATCCTTGGAAGGAGCTTGTATGTTATCTCTGGGTTCTCTTGGGCTCCCTCCTACACTTTATAAATGTCTTGACAGGTTAATTGGATTTCTATTAGCTCAGTTCTATGGTCTCAGAATGGTGTTACGGGGACATGGTGGTGGTGGGGTTTTTTCATTTCTCTTAGAGGTTGATAGAGGTGGCACATGAGTCTGTTGATTTATTACAACTTTGAACCCCATAGTGTAAAATACAAAGTTTTTCTTTTTTAATGGTATATTGGACTCCATCTGTAATGAAGACTCAAGTGCACATGTAAAGTTTGGTTGCGATTAAACGGTTTCAACAAAACTTGCACAATAATATACTGTGGTAAACTGGAGTGCCATTTTCTTTGATTATAGTCATAGAAATATCACTGACAATAACCTAAGAGTGACCGGAATAAGCCAGGAGTAACAAAAGGAGCTTGGTAAAGGCACAGGGAGCACTAAGAGGTTGGCAAGGTCAACAATCTGGAGGTAATGACTGACGAGAATACAGTGGGAAAAGACAGGACCGTGGTGGGCATTTCCAGATACTCACAGTAATGACATGTTCCCAGGGGTAAAGCTAGAAACCTACATGGTGATGACAGAAGTACAAGGGGTAAGGACAGGAGCACAGAAACAGGTAAAAGAAGCACAGGGAGTAATTACAAAAACAGGGATGGTGATGACAAAAGAATAGAAGTAAAAGGTGCACAGGCACTAAATACAAAGGCAAATAGTGTAATCACAGGAGCAAAAGGTGTAAAACAGCACTGGGATTAATGACAGAAGCCCCACTGGTAAACAAAGAAACAGGGGTAAGGACAGGAGCGCAAGGTGTAAGGAAGGAGCAAAAACGTTAATGACAGGAGCACTATAATACATGAGGTAAGGACATGTGCACAGGGGGTAAGGGTAGGGACACAAGGGATATGGATACAAGCACAGGGAATATGGACTGTAGCAGTACTGGCAGGAGCAAAAGTGGTAAAAACAGCCCTGGGAGTAATGAAAGAAGTACAACCAGTAAACACAGCACAGGGGTAAGGACAGGAGCACATGGAGTAATGACAAGAGAACAAGGTGTAATGAAATAAGCACCAGGGGTAATATCAAGAGCACAAGGAGTAAGGACATCAGCAGAAGGGGTAATTAGAGAAATACAAGGGGTAAGGAGCTCAAGTGGTCAGGACTAAAGCACAAGGGGTATGGACAAGAGCACAAAGTGTAAGGACAGTAGCACAAAGGGGTAAGGAGAGAAGTACAAAAGGTAAGGCTAGGAGCACATGTGTACAGGGGGTAAGGCAGCAACACAAGGAATATGTACACGGGTATATGGACTGGCAGTACTTGAAAGAGCACAAGGGGCAAAATCAGCACTGGGAGTAATGAAAGAAGTACAACCAGTAAATACAGCACAGAGGTAGTAGCAGGAGCACATGGAGTAATGACAAGAGCACAAGGTGTAATGAAAGAAGCACCATGGGTAACCGTAGAAGCACAAGGAGCAAGGAGACAACAGAAGGGGTAATTAGAGATATACAAGGTTAATTACAGCAGCACAAGGAGTAAGGACTGTAGCACAGGGGGTGAGGACAGGCGTACATGGATGGAGTAAGTACAGGAGCACAAGGAAAACAGACTAGTAGTCAAGGGTGAGCTGAGGGGTAAAAACAGGAGTACAGGGAATAACAACAAGAACAAAAGAAGTAGGGACTGTAACACGAAGTAAAGATAAAAGTAAGGTCAGGAGCATACAGGGTAAGGACAGGAGCACAAGGGTTAAGGACAGGAGGACAGGGGGTAAAGGTATGAGCACTCGGGCTAAGGACAGAAGCACAATGGGTAAGGACAGAAGCACAGAGGGTATGGGCAGGAGCACAGGAGGTAAAGACAGGAGCACAGAGGGTATGGACAGGAGCATAGGGGGTAAGGACAGGAGCCCGGGAAGTAAAGACAGAAGCACAGAGAGTAAGGACAGGAGCACAGAGGGTATGGGCCGGAGCACAGGAGGTAAAGACAGGAGCACAGAGGGTATGGGCAGGAGCATAGGGGGTAAGGACAGTAGCCCGGGAGGTAAAGACAGGATCACAGAGAGTAAGGACAGGAGCACAGAGGGTATGGGCAGGAGCATAGGGGGTAAGGACAGGAGCCCGGGAGGTAAAGACAGGATCACAGAGAGTAAGGACAGGAACACAGATGGTATGGGCAGGAGCACCGGAGGTAAAGACAGAAGCACAGAGAGTAAGGACAGGAGCATAGGGGGTAAGGACAGGAGCCCGGGAGGTAAAGACAGGAGCACAGAGGGTATTGGTAGGAGCATAGGGGGTAAGGACAGGAGCCCAGGAGGTAAAGACAGGAGCACAGAGAGTAAGGACAGAAGCACAGAGAGTAAGGACAGAAGGACAGAGAGTAAGGACAGGAGCACAGAGGGTATGGGCAGGAGCACAAATGGTATGAACAGGAATACACTGGGTAAGGACAGAAACACTAAGGACAGGGGGTAAAGGCAGGAACACAAAGGGTGTGGACAGAAGCACAGGGGGTAAGGGCAGGAGTACAAGGGGTAAGGATCGGAGCACAAGGGATTAGTCTAGCAGCCTAACGTGTGATGATGACAAGAGGTACTTAGGGGTTAGAGGAGGGGCCTGTAATGACAGGAGCCGGGGCTGAGTGACTGAAACAACCCCTGCAGGTCATTCCCTGAGGGGATGGTGGGTGTCTTCAGGTAAAGGCAGGAGCCAGGGCTGTACAGTAAGAGCAGATGGCCGGCAGTGACTCAACACAAGTGCGGAGTGTTCTGCTGGAAAGTAACGAGCCGGGTGACGTCCAGGCGCTGTCCAACACAGATGGTGCTGAACCTTTGTCCTGCTCCCGGGCTCTTGCTGGAGTCACCAGTCTCCCGGGCCGGTCTGCCTTTCAGGGTCCATCGTTGCTGGCTCCGGTAATGCGCATGATACTGCGGCGCTGCGCTCTCTGCTCCACAACTCACCTTGAAACGGGAGCTCACGACATCCACTGCGACTGGTACCTCCCCGTGCAATCTCCACCCATCTCCTAGGGCGTAGGCAATCATCTTCCATTTTCCTAGGGCGTAGCCAATCATCTTCCACCTTCCTGAGGTGTAGCCAATCAGCCTCGTCCGTGGGCGGTGCGAGGCTGTAAAGAGCCGGGTTAGGCTGTGGCACGGTCCTGGCTGTCCTGACCGTACCGCTGGGATCAGAGAGGGGCCGGGATGGAGAACGGGCAGCGAGCCGGTGCCAAGGTATGATCCGGGGACCGGCAGGACAAGCGTGCGGCGGTGGACAAGGCAGTGCGGGGCAGACGGAACGTGTGAGATATGAGGCGGCTCCCGAGCGGCGCTCTGCTCTACTATGATTCGGTATGTGCTCGCTGTGATGGCGAGTGTGACCGGCGCCGGGGGACTCGCTGCTCAAGGTGAGTGCAGCCCCGGGATGAGGCAGAGGGGTCCCATACCGACTCCGTGCGCACCTTTACTACACCACTGGTTGGCAGTAACGTCTCCACGTCTGGAGAGGCACCGGAGACGGAGGATAGGGGTGATAGAGGGGTCACCGGGCACAGGAAAGGTCATCACTGGTTACTGCTGCACACAGTGATTGGGGCTTGGAGGTTCGCGGTGTCCACATCGCCCGGTGTCACTTCTATTACTGTGTTACAGGAGTCATCCCAGGTGATGGTGGAGAAGATTGTGGGTGAAGATAATGGGGACCATGATGAGGAAACTAATGAAAAGTGGTGATTAGGTCGAGAAAGTTAATAATGGTGGTGATGAAGGTGGATGAGTAATGAGGGTGATAGTACTGATGATGGTGGTGGTAGTGATAAATGTGGAGGAGGGTGGTAATAAGTGATGGTGATGGAGGTAGATCAGTGTGGTAGTGAATGATGATGGAGGTGGTGGCAGTGATGATGGGGGAAGAGAGTGGCAGTGAGTGATGATGCTAGTGATGAAGGTGGAGGAGGGTGGTAATGGGTGATGATGGATAGAAGTGATGAAGAGTGGTAATGCTGCTGGTAGTGATGGTGGTGAGCCATGTTATTAATGGATGAGGGTGATATCAGGGGATAGATGCAAGATAAAAGTGGAGATTGTGTATAATGGAAGGTGATTTGGATAGTAGTGATAGAAGAACATGTAAATAATGATACTGCTGAGTGAAGATTAAAATAAAGGATGAATGTGAAAATGATGGTTAAAAGTGATAAGGAGGATGAGAATGATAAAGGTGGTTGACATTGTCATTGTGTGTTGTTGGACTGGAATCTGCAGAATGTGTCAGTGATACATGTGAATAGCCACTTTGTAGTTTCTTGTTATGTAATAGACAATGCCATCTTCTAGAATACTTTACTAAGGTGAGCGGTGAATAAGAAAATGTCAGGAACTTGGAGGGTGACATAGTGCCACCTGCAAGCACAGGGCATCATTATATCCACTTGAGCCCAGATGATTTGATTTCTGATGTTCTGACTGTTGCTTAGCTGAAGTAATGACATGGCAGTGACCTGTGGTTATAAAGAGGGATGTCATAGAGCTGCAGATACATTGTACATTGTGGCATGGTGGATGAGATCTAACTTGGGTGTCCTTATGATTTATCCTGCAGAGGTTCCAGGGCCTCCAGTAAAGCTTTTTTGCCACTGGTGGATGCTGACACTCCCTTCCCTCAGATTCCAGCCGCTTTCCATGTTCCTGCCATCACATTGTATCCGCTGCTTTTTAAACACCATTAAAATGTTCCCTGGCAGAGCAGCTCCCTGCAGCCTTTACCTCATTTCACCTCCTGTGAACACACTGACGGGCTCTTTTTTTTTTTTAAAGACACAGAAAACTTGGAAGTTAAAAACTTGTAAGATGGGAGCAGTGATGTGTCTGTGACCTTGAGGATGTTCTTCATTTGTAGAATGTAAGCTCTGTGGTACAAATTGTTGTAAGTCTTTAGAGATGATATTGAAAGGTTCTGTCCTTCTGCTACGTGAACCTCAGGCTTAAGTGTCCAAGTGCAATGTGCAGGGCCTATTGTCCTCACAGCAGGCAAAAAATATTATAGTCACCCCATGGTGATAGAATGTGCAGATCTATCTCTTTTATATCTATAAAAGAACCACCCCATCCTCCCAAACTAACCTGACACTATGGAGATGTTCAAGACTGCAGGACCTGATGGATATTATTATATAACCAGTCATTATATCCATTTCTGCAGCTCCTGGGAGCCTTTGCTGACTATACAGGTCCATAGTTCAGTTCTGTCCTTTCACATTAAGACTCTGTCACAAAGTTCCTACACGTGAGGCTCTTAGGTTCTTAGGCTTCCACATGGTACTGAGGAGACTTGTGTTTTTCGTTTCTCAATATTGACTGAGGATCCAGAAAACAGGCTTAGATTCCTCTACAGTCCCTAGACATATTGCTCTTAAAATGACTGGGAATTCAATGTGGTTTTATCTCTTGTTTAACTCTGTTTTCAGTTGTAGTAAACAACCTGGACTGGGTACGACGGGTGTTTGGCAGATATTGCCAAGACACCACCCACACGACCACCCACACACACTCCTGTATTGATATGAAACATCTTGAAAGTTCTCACTAACACTCTATCACTTTCCGTCATGGGGCCAAGAATCAAGTGAGAAATTCTTCTCATCATTAAGTTATTGTTTTGACAATGTTATCATTATAAAGGGGAAATCTGTGAATGCACAGAAGTGAAGCTCCTTCAGAGTTACTTGTGTTATACAAGCAATTTTTCAACTGATTAAAGAGTTATATTGTTTTCAGAAAGCAGTAAAAGCTTAGCAGAGTTAGGAATACCGTGTGTGTGACCAAGTCTTTAGTGTTGATTGAGCTAATGCCAACACAAATCAGTCATTTGTCTGGGGGTAGAAATCTGGTGATGACTGTCCCAGAGTACATGCGGTGAGAGCTCTTATATGTGGCCTCTTGTGGTGCACATCCCTCAGTATGAAAGTGGTGGAGCTGTCCTGGGTGTGTTGATGATCTGTACATGAGTATGATTGGGCTTCTGGATGCTGGGGCCTTCTATCCAGCTGGCTCTGGCCTGTGACTGTTCAGCACCTGGACAGCTCCCAGCTTGGATCCACTGATGTCTGTGGATGGGCTGTGTGTGGCTCCTGCATAGCTTCAGTGCTGTTACTGATTTCCACTTTGGGTTCATTATTCCAGTTCTGTTCTGGACCATGTAAATTGCATCATCATTGTTAAACCTCAGAAGATAAATCATGAGGGGAGGCATCTTGCGGTTTGAAACAGAGATTCTTACACCTGCTGAGTGGAAGTGTGTGTTTTCACACCTTTATTATACAGTGTTCTGGCCTTTTGTGGAAAGAATTGAAAATATGCGCATAACACACAGCACTCCAGCACACAAAATATACACCAGCTTCACATCATCCATACATGCCATGTATGAAGACGTTCATGCATGGGCACCATATACACACCATAGAGATTGATGCACTAGCCTCTCATACAGTGTACACAAAAACAGACCATATATCCACTTCACTTAGACAGTGTACTAAATACAGCACATACAACCCATACACTTACCTCTCATACACAGTGTACTACATGTACACCCTATACAGCTCATATGCCATCCACACACTGTGCACCTACACATAATACAGAGAACATGCACTGGCCTTTCATACACAATGCATCATATATGTATCATATACAGCAGATACACACCATTCAGAGAACATGCATCAGCCTCTCATACACAATGCACTATATATGTATCATATACAGCACATACACACCATTCAGAGAACATGCATTAGCCTCTTATACACAATGCACTATATATGTATCATATACAGCACATACACACCATTCAGAGAACATGCACTGGCCTCTCGTACACAATGCACTATATATGTATCATATACAGCACATGCACACCATTCAGAGAACATGCATTAGCCTCTTATACACAATGCACTAAATATGTATCATATACAGCACATACACACCATTCAGAGAACATGCATTAGCCTCTTATACACAATGCACTAAATATGTATCATATACAGCACATACACACCATTCAGAGAACATGCACTGGCCTCTCGTACACAATGCACTATATATGTATCATATACAGCACATACACACCATTCAGAGAACATGCACTGGCCTCTCATACACAATGCATCATATATGTATCATATACAGCACATACACACCATTCAGAGAACATGCATTAGCCTCTTATAAACAATGCACTAAATATGTATCATATACAGCACATACACACCATTCAGAGAACATGCATCAGCCTCTCATACACAATGCACTATATATATGTATCATATACAGCACATACACACCATTCAGAGAACATGCATTCGCCTCTTACACATTGCACACACACCATATGCAGGCATACACCAGCACCAAACACATATTTGCATACATGGAGATTGGCAGCCACACTCCCATCTGGAAAAAATGTGACAGCTAAAAACGCTGCCCTGGTGCTGACACAGGCTCCCACGATCTGGTTATGTCAGTGTTTGTCACTCGGGGTCACCCTGCCCCCCCCATTGCAGCCTATTTCTTGTGTGTCAGAAATATCCACTGATATCTCTCCCTTGAGCTAATGATGTCACCATCAGCCAATCGGATTGCTAGGAGATGGCGCTAGCTACAGACTCAGTGCTGTGTGCAGGCTTCCTCATTCCCATTAACCTTATCAATGCTGCATAGAATCCACTGGCTATTAACCCCCTACAACACATTATCATAGCATATTCCCCCTTTCTTGTAAATCTTCCTTTATATGGCTTGCACACTGCATGGCATACCTTTATCACCTGCTGGGTGCCAGGGGAATGCAGGAGGGATGTAGTCCATCGCTATGCTGTGCAATTACAACATAGGGGACCCTTGATAGAACAAGAGCAGTGTCAGAATGATGATTGTGCCCTGTTCTCTCATATGGTCATTTAGGATGTGAACATGGCACAATTACTATTTAGCAGAACCCCTGATCCTGCCTGTGCTTGGAGTTTCCCTTGTAGTCAGGGAGTGCATTGGTAACCGGGCTTCTCATCAGAATAATGACATCATTGGAAGATGTACTTCAGTCTTATCCTTATTATATAAGTCCTTCATTTTTTATGCAATATACCTGGGGATGTGCTGTGTGCAGCCCAAGCATGGGACAGGAACCTACTGTATATTTACACAGTGCTCCTTTTATTGATTTTGGTAATTTAAACCCCCTTCTGTCTCTCATGGTGTTACAGTTACTCAGGAAGTTACATGTTAAAGATTCCTACTACATGGAAACATAGTGGCATTGGTGGCTTTCTGACAGCCATGTAATTTAGTAGTCATTTGGGCATGCTCACATGTTCCTGAGGATAATCTGTGCTAAAATTCCAAGTCAATAGGAGGCCAGTGCATAATCCAGGTGTATGTATATGTATATCTCTGTATAGATGCTCTCTTTCTCTGATGGGGTGTAAAGATTCTCAGTGTCCATGTTTTTCAGGTGGTACAAGGGAAGAGCCACAGTTTGTGACAGCTCGTGCTGGGGAGAGTGTGATCCTGGGGTGCAATGTCATCCACCCCCTCACTGCCCAACCTCCTCCTTATGTGGTTGAATGGTTCAAGTTTGGAGTTCCCATTCCCATCTTCATCAAGTTTGGTTTCTATCCTCCTCATGTGGACCCGGAATACGCAGGTGAGTGAAGATAAAGTAGCTGGCATGTAGCTGTCACCTTAATGTTCTGATCAAAGTATACTTTTGTTCTTTGTTTTCCTTTGGTCAGGCCGTGCCACCCTCCATGACAAAGCATCACTGCGAATCGATCAAACTCGCTCACAGGACCAGGGCTGGTATGAATGCAAAGTGCTGATGCTGGAGCAGCAATACGACACATTTCACAATGGCAGCTGGGTCCATCTCACAGTGAACGGTGAGAGAATAATGAGCCTAAACATGAATCCAGCCTTAGGGGTCAAATGAACTGTCTCCTTTACTGTTGACATCTACTTTCTGTTATCAGCCACTGCCATTGTGATGTGCAGAGTGTCTTCTGCAGGGCTATTCAGTACAGAGCTATCAGAAGTCAATCACGCTTTGGCTGTATAGGGACAATCAGGAAGATCAAGCTTGTCAAAATGTATTTTATAAAGGTTTTTTAGATTTTAAACAGTTTTAGACACTTTTCTGCCAACAAAAGGACGGGACCACTGGAAAGGGGCCTTTGCAGGAAAAAGACAAGGGGGCACATTTACTAACGATCTTGTGAAAGTTTTCTATCTACCTTGCACATTCTTTTATGTGCAAACTGCTTGCACAGGTATTTAAGAAGTGTCCGAACCACATATGTGTGGCAGTATACCCTACGCAACACAAATTTGTGCACATAAAGGGGCGTTCTGGTGCACAGTCAGACCATCACCACCACATTTATCATGCAGAGTCACACGCCCCATGTTACAGGTGCACCAAAAGAAATTTGGTTCACACTGTCATAACCAGATCTAAGAGCACTAGAAATTCTGAAACTGGCTCACCCTGCACACTTCACAGGCAAACTGCATCAAATTTTTGGCACAGTATTCTAAACTAGAGTAACGAATAGATGGCACAAAGTATGACTTGACAGTCTACGTTGGATGTATCATCCAGCACCAGGCACTGTGATGGTGTAGCATAAGACTTACTGTTTTAATAATCTGCTGGAAGGGCAGATTGAAAGGGATTGTGGTACATAGTAGCAGCTTATCCTCAATGTATATCCCCTTAACCTGAAGGCTCATTGAATAGATACACTTATGTTTATGAGGGATACAACCACTAGGCAAATATTGGCCAGCCTAAAATATAAAAAATAATGTCACCTCCCATCGTCTGCTTGACTCTCCTTCAAGAGAGGAACAACTCATTTCTGGTTCATCTATTTCTTCACTTTTTTTCAGCCCCTCCTACCTTCACAGAAACTCCGCCCCAATACCTGGAAGTGAAGGAGGGAAGCAGCGTAACACTAACTTGCACTGCATTTGGGAATCCAAAGCCTACTGTCACGTGGCTGCGGGAGGGTGAATTCCTTGGGGGGACCTCAAAATACCAGGTAATACCTCTTTAAGATGTCATGCTTTGCCTAAAAGAAGGTGATTCTGTGCATTGTCCATATAAACAGAGTTCAAGCTGCCACGGAAAATTAGGGAGATTTATCTCATCTAGAAGAAACTGCTATAAAAATGGTTATTCTGGCCTGAAAGTGGTGGAATTTGGAAACATAGGGAAACAAAGGCATGGACTAAGCCAGCTAATAGAAAGTGCAAAGTATTACTATACAGTCTTATATTACACCATATTTATTATCCATCATCAGACACTGGGGCACATTTACTTACCTGTCTGGAGCAGTTCACCTAAAGTGCATTGTCCGACGATAATGCACTGTGCCACGATTCACTGAGATCGTGCGCCCGATATCCTGCTTGTGTCACTTAGCCCCTCAGATCTGACGGAGTTCACCCTGCTTCTTCCAGGAGTATGTAAGTGCTTGATTTTGCAACACAATTTGTATGATAAATCCTGCACTCAGTCCAAATCAGTTGGATCGTCCGCTTTCGGATTTCCACCCCTCGATTTCTGTCGCATGAAAGCCAACAGAGCTGCTCCAAAATCGCGTGTGACACAATTCCCAGTTGAATACCTGTCACAGCCGTGAAATCCCCGAAAACGTCGGAAAATCCGATAAAAGTGTGGCCGTGGACCCTTAATAAATAATCCCCACTGTGATTAACATGGTGCAGCATAAGACTTATCTAGTTGTACTGATTCTCTTTCGTTATTACTTGTTTGATATATCTGCCCCATAAACTCTGTAAAAGATACCCTTTGGATATTAAATTTATACACCAGACATCCAAGGGGCTGATTTGATATATTTTTATTAATATGAATAATATGCATTGCTCTGTGTATGATATGATGTATAGTGTTATAGAGAAGTGGTGAACCTATGGCACTGATTCCAGCACTCAGTGCCCTCACCTGGAGAACTCAAGGTATTTTCATGAATTCCCGAGAGTGCTAATTTAAAGTGACGGTACTGCCTGGGACTCCAGGAGGGGTTGGGGAGTTGTGGACATATCTGCATTGTTGAAGTAGCTACTGCTCCCAGCCCCAATATCTTCTAACTGAATGTGAGATTGTGACTAAGAACCTACTGTTGGTTCAAAACACATTTGGGGAGATTAATCGTCAGTCTCTTAAAGCAGACTTCTTCTAGTTGCCAATAACAACCAATCACAGCTCAGCTTTCATTTCCCCCCAGCTGTTTGTAAAATGAATGCTGAGCTCTGATTGGTTTCCTTGGGCAACAAGAACAATTTTACATCAGAAACTTGATGATAAATCTCCCCCATTGATTCCAAACACATAGGTCCCTTTAATATGTACATTGGTTTTTAGTAGGAAGAAATATCATACTTTGAGCATATGCCCTCCCTAAAAAATATAATCTTACTAAAAATACACCTAGCTTACAGGACTCCAAATATACAGAGTAAGAGCAGATACTGAGAATAACACCCAGTATACAGGACAAGAGAAGTGGTACTGTGCAGTGTCCATATATACAGAATAAGAGCAGATACTGAGAATTACACCCAGTATACAGGACAAGAGAAGTGGTACTGTGCAGTGTCCATATATATACATAATAAGAGCAGATACTGAGAATTACTCCCAGTATACAGGACAAGAGAAGTGGTACTGTGCAGTGTCCATATATACAGGATAAGAGCAGATACTGAGAATTACACCCAGTATACAGGACAAGAGAAGTGGTACTGTGCAGTATCCATATATACAGAATAAGAGCAGATACTGAGAATTACATCCAGTATACAGGACAGGAGAAGTGGTACTGTGCAGTGTCCTGAGAATTACACCCAGTATACAGGACAGGAGAAGTGGTACTGTGCAGTGTCCATATATACAGAATAAGATCAGATACTGAGAATTACACCCAGTATACAGGACAAGAGAAGAGGTACTGTACAGTGTCCATATATACAGAATAAGAGCAGATACTGAGAATTACACCCAGTATACAGGACAAGAGAAGTGGTACTGTGCAGTGTCCATATGTACAGAATAAGATGAGATACTGAGAATTACATCCAGTATACAGGACAGGAGAAGTGGTACTGTGCAGTGTCCATATATACAGAATAAGAGCAGATACTGAGAATTACACCCAGTATACAGGACAGGAGAAGTGGTACTGTGCAGTGTCCATGTATACAGAATAAGAGCAGATACTGAGAATTACACCCAGTATACAGGACAAGAGAAGTGGTACTGTGCAGTGTCCATATATATACAGAATAAGAGCAGATACTGAGAATTACACCCAGTATACAGGACAACAGAAGTGGTACTGTGCAGTGTCCATATATATACAGAATAAGAGCAGATACTGAGAATTACACCCAGTATACAGGACAAGAGAAGTGGTACTGTGCAGTGTCCATATATACAGGATAAGAGCAGATACTGAGAATTGCACCCAGTATTCAGGACAGGAGAAGTGGTACTGTGCAGTGTCCATGTATACAGAATAAGAGCAGATAATGAGAATTACACCCAGTATACAGGACAGGAGAAGTGGTACTGTGCAGTGTCCAGTATACAGAATAAGAGCAGATACTGAGAATTACACCCAGTATACAGGACAAGAGAAGTGGTACTGTGCAGTGTCCATATATACAGAATAAGAGCAGATACTGAGAATTACACCCAGTATACAGGACAGGAGAAGTGGTACTGTGCAGTGTCCATATATACAAAATAAGAGCATATACTGAGAATTACACCCAGTACACAGGACAAGAGAAGTGGTACTGTGCAGTGTCCGTATATATACAGAATAAGAGCAGATACTGAGAATTACACCCAGTATACAGGACAAGAGAAGTGGTACTGTGCAGTGTCCATATATACAGAATAAGATCAGATACTGAGAATTACACCCAGTATACAGGACAAGAGAAGTGGTACTGTGCAGTGTCCATATATATACAGAATAAGAGCAGATACTGAGAATTACACCCAGTATACAGGACAACAGAAGTGGTACTGTGCAGTGTCCATATATATACAGAATAAGAGCAGATACTGAGAATTACACCCAGTATACAGGACAACAGAAGTGGTACTGTGCAGTGTCCATATATATACAGAATAAGAGCAGATACTGAGAATTACACCCAGTATACAGGACAGGAGAAGTGGTACTGTGCAGTGTCCATATATACAGAATAAGATCAGATACTGAGAATTACACCCAGTATACAGGACAAGAGAAGTGGTACTGTGCAGTGTCCATATATATACAGAATAAGAGCAGATACTGAGAATTACACCCAGTATACAGGACAACAGAAGTGGTACTGTGCAGTGTCCATATATATACAGAATAAGAGCAGATACTGAGAATTACACCCAGTATACAGGACAACAGAAGTGGTACTGTGCAGTGTCCATATATATACAGAATAAGAGCAGATACTGAGAATTACACCCAGTATACAGGACAGGAGAAGTGGTACTGTGCAGTGTCCATATATACAGAATAAGATCAGATACTGAGAATTACACCCAGTATACAGGACAGGAGAAGTGGTACTGTGCAGTGTCCATATACACAGAATAAGAGCATATACTGAGAATTACACCCAGTATACAGGACAACAGAAGTGGTACTGTGTAGTGTCCATATATACAGGATAAGAGCAGATACTGAGAATTGCACCCAGTATTCAGGACAGGAGAAGTGGTACTGTGCAGTGTCCATATATACAGAATAAGAGCAGATACTGAGAATTACATCCAGTATACAGGACTAGAGAAGTTGTACTGTGCAGTGTCCATGTATACAGAATAAGAGCAGATAATGAGAATTACACCCAGTATACAGGACAGGAGAAGTGGTACTGTGCAGTGTCCTTATATAGAATAAGAGCAGATACTGAGAATTACACCCAGTATACAGGACAACAGAAGTGGTACTATGCAGTGTCCATATATATACAGAATAAGAGCAGATACTGAGAATTACATCCAGTATATAGGACAAGATAAGTGGTACTGTGCAGTGTCCATATATACAGGATAAGAGCAGATACTGAGATTCACACCCAGTATACAGGACAGGAGAAGTGGTATTGTGCAGTATCCATATATACAGAATAAGAGGAGATACTGAGATTTACACCCAGTATACAGGACAGGAGAAGTGGTACTGTGCAGTGTCCATATATACAGAATAAGAGCAGATACTGAGAATTACATCCAGTATATAGGACAAGATAAGTGGTACTGTGCAGTGTCCATATATACAGAATAAGAGCAGATACTGAGAATTACACCCAGTATACAGGACAGGAGAAGTGGTACTGTGCAGTGTCCATATATACAGAATAAGAGGAGATACTGAGATTTACACCCAGTATAGAGGACAACAGAAGTGGTACTGTGCAGTGTCCATATATACAGAATAAGAGCAGATACTGAGAATTACACCCAGTATACAGGCCATGAGAAGTGGTACTGTGCAGTGTCCATATATACAGAATAAGAGGAGATACTGAGATTTACACCCAGTATACAGGACAGGAGAAGTGGTACTGTGCAGTGTCCATATATACAGAATGAGAGCTGATACTAATGTTGGTGATGAGCCTCACTTTACCCCTTTATCTAGGTTAATGATGGCAGTTTAACCATCTCTTCTATTGGGCGTGAAGATCGAGGATCATACACCTGTCGTGCTACCAGTATTCAGGGTGAGGCCGTTCACAGTACTCGTCTATTAGTCCAAGGTAACTGTCCACTCCCTGTGCTTTCCATTGCCCTGCGTCAGTTTCTGTTTTGGACCACTGAGGTAATGTTTATTCTTGTCCCTAGGGTCACCGTTCATTGTTTCCCCTCCTGAGAACATCACGGTTAACATTTCCCAGGATGCTCTGTTCACCTGCCAGGCCGAGGCGTATCCAGGGAACCTCACCTACACCTGGTTTTGGCAGGAAGAAAATGTATTTTTTAAAAAGTAAGTTCAAGTGGGTGGGTGAGGGGTTTCCTGTGCTATCCACTGGTTATGTAAGCCAGAACCTTGGCAGGGGGAAGGGGATATTGCAGCAGGATAAGCCTCTTTGGCTCCTTGTGTTGATGAATTCTATGCAGAAGAGCAGAGGTTTGGCAGATGCTTCAGCTCTTATTAAACTTTCTCCTTTTTGTATCTGACATGCAGCGACCTGAAGTTGAGGGTTCGGATTTTGATTGACGGAACGCTCATCATATTCAGGGTCAAACCTGAAGATGCTGGGAAGTACACCTGTGTGCCTAGCAACAGCCTGGGGCGCTCCCCATCAGCATCAGCTTATCTCACTGTCCAGTGTGAGTTCTACTCGGGGGCCACTCTCAATTGTGTGGATTGGAGAGGGAGTGAGCATGATAGATAAGAAGTCAATGGATGTCCTTTATTAGGGCAAGCAGCCGTAATGAAGACTTGCAATAATGATCACTGGTTTACTCCCTCATTTAAATTCTTGTTGGCAGTACTATTTCATGCTGTATGAAAGATGCAAAAGTAGATAGATGAATTGTCAAATGGTTTTACTCAACTGCATGGGACAATGATGTTCTTAAGAATTCTTGTTCCCATTCATGGCCTGAAAATAGCGCTGTGTAAGCATGGCCATGTAAGAATAAGTCATACGGTCAGTGGTAGAAGTCTCTACAATTATATAAGTGGATGTATTAAAGGATCTTAAAGGTCAACTGCAGATATCACAGGATTCCCAGTAGTTAAAGAGAACCTGTCATGCTAGTTAACCCACCCAAAATAAAGACTTAATTAAAAATTATGATTAAAAAGCATTGCCCTTATCCCTAAATGATTCCTTTCCATGACTCTATTGTTACAGAAATCAATTTGTAAACTTATATGCAAAACACCTGATGTGGGTCCAATGACACTAATTGCATATTAAAATTAACTTGCATTGTCCTTGCTCCTAATTGACAGGCTATGGTATTTTGCTACATGGAGAGCTCTGTTACATCATTGGGCATTTTAAGTCATGTGACCAGGTTGACATCATCTAAGGTCCTGTAACATTTGCAATATCTACTCCGTGTATGTATCTGATCCCATAAAAACACAGCAGGATGGGGAGGAATAGAAGTCCATGGAGGCTGCTGTTATTTCATGTGATCAGATATATGCAAGTTACACAGTTGGCTAATGTAAGGAGGCTAAAGGACCTGTGATGATGTCACTCTGTTCACATGACATGCTGAGAAGAAAGGTGGGAGGGTCTGGCTAAACTGGACAAGCCTTCTCTAATGCCACGGAATATAAGATAAAGTTGATTTTTGTGGATGTAAGGGAAACAATTTATACCTAAAAGAAGGGCATCAGTTAGTTAATTGGGATCTATAGGAACCTGTCATATATGCGAAAATGTGATGACAGATTCTCTTTAAGTGCCCTGAAGGCCGAATCTTTTAAGAAGAGTTTTGAAAGTTAGTCTAAGTAGTAAGTGCTTTAAATTCTGTGAGGTTGGGGACACTGGTGTAGAGAGCAAGAAATCTTCTTAAGTCATGAAATCTAACAAATGGATAAACCAATATTATCTAGGTAAGAAACTTTCATAGGGCTAATAGCAAAGTTAGCTCAGTATAGTGTGGTTGTTAGCAATGTCTTTGCTTATAATCCCTGTAGATCCAGCACGAGTAGTTAACATGCCTCCCATCATCTATGTCCCGTTCGGTATTCATGGTCATATTCGCTGCCCTGCGGAGGCTGTGCCGCCTATTACACATGTGAAATGGAACAAAGATGGCCGCCCCCTGAGGACTGATAAGGTGTGTGATCTTGACTTCAGGTTCCACAAGTTCAATCATCTTTATTCTCTTGCTTTCTGCCAGGAATAGGAACTTGTTTTCTTTTGTGTGAAAAATCTAAACTTTTAAGCTGGTGCCCATGATGGGTAAGAGTGATACTGGGAGAGGAAAGCCTTCAGCTGGGAGTCCAGCTTTAGGGGGTTCAAGACTGCTCTGGGGTGTTTGTACTTGGGTAGTGAAAGCTGTTTCAGGGTGTTTGTGGTGATTCTTCTTCTGGAGATAACATGCGTTCTGAGAGGATAGGTGGGGATGCTCTGGCAGGTTTGTACTTCGCTTATTCATTGCTTGTTCTGTGAAGGTAGTGCTTGCCCATGGGGTTTTACTGACAGTATGGTTTCCTTACAGTTGGGGCTGGTCCAAGAAATTTGTACTTTCTGAATGTAACCTGGGTAGAGAATTATTTGAAGGAAATCTACCTATGAAGGTAGACCTGATAGTAGGCTTCTATTAACCTACTAAACCATAATATAGATTTACCTAATACTATAGTATTTCTGATGGTAAGTTTCCTTTAAACTTAGAGTCTGCTCATCATTTGTACAGTACTTGCATGTGAAAGATTGTTCTGGTAGTTTTGTAATGTTATTAAAGGGCAAAGGGTGTTCTTGGGTATTATGCTGCAAAGGTAGAAGTAACTCCTGGGGTGTTGTTTTAGAACAGGGCTTTTACTTGGAGAGTAGAAGCTATTCATGTACTTGTATTGGTAGACTTCTCCATCAGGTTTCTTCTCAGAGGCTTCTCTGATTTTTTTATTTTTGGGAGTGAAGGCTCCTCAAGATTTTAGAGACTTAGGGGTACTAACAGGCATATGGGTGCTCCTGAAGAATTTGTACTGGGTGAGCTGTTCCAATGAGGGTTGACCTGTTAAAACACACTACTCAACTTAGTTTGTAGTGGGATGCTCCTTTGTATACTTGACATCTCTAAGTGTTTTAAGTCTAGGTGATTTTTTAGAATACTGCCTTCTCTAGATGTGGTATTGGTCAGGGGTGTAGTCCTTAATACCCTCTTGCTTTCAGTTGTCAGGTCTGAAACTTCTAGAAGATGGATCTATTCATATTGAGGAGGCGACAGAGGAGTTGCTGGGCACCTACACCTGTGTGCCTTATAATGCACTGGGGACTATGGGCCAGTCCCCACCTGCTCGGCTGCTGCTGAAGGCAAGTATTGGTCAGATCAACCCACAGCTTTTATTCTAAAGTTTGTTTTGGTTTTGCAGGAGAATCAAGAAATGAAGGTTCCTTTGGTAAAAGTTTATGTCCTAAGCCAGTGATGGTGAACCTTTCAGAGACAGAGTGCCCAAACTACAACCAAAATCCACTTATTTACCATGAAGTGCCAACATGCCATTTCAAGGAGTAACTTACTGTTACCTGTTCTTCCACTTCTTTCAATTGTATCGGCCGCCTAAGGCCACCAATACAGTTGAAAGAAGGTGGGAAAATTTAGACTATCATTGTAGCTTCTCTCCAGGGTCTCTCTGTTTAGGAAGAATGGTGGGTCCAGCAGGATTACCTCCAAAGATAATGCACTTCTTTCAACACCTTTTCTCGCAGTTCCAAACACTCAATGAAGTGTCGCTGTAAAATACTGCTGAGAGCAGCATCTCTTAAGCTGCCTTGGACTGCAGGAAGATTTGATGGATTTGGTCCTGCTTGGTGAACTCTGTCCTGGGTGATGGCCTGGGTGCCCACAGTGCATTTTATAAGGCAACTAATAGGGGGTGCAATCTTAGACAGTCTTAAACTATGCCAGATTTTCTATTCAGCATTACACAGCTGTAAAATCAATAATCTGATGTCAGTGGATTTATTAATTATGGATGCATATTATAGTGGCAATACCAGATCACATTTACAAATATGTAATATCCTGAGGTGAATGTTATAACTGTATAGTATTTAACTGTTGGCTTTGCAGACTCCATTCTACTGCGGGGAGCATGTGTGGTGGTGCTTTGTATGTGCAGCTTTTCCTAGTTGGAGGAAGGAAGTTTGGGTAAACTGTGTACGTGTTGCACATTCTCTGTGGGAAGTGAAACGCCACACAAGACAGCACATCATGGCCACACAGTTATTTTCAGTCTTGAACTACCTTAATGTATAAAAAAGGAGCATGTTCATATTTTACCATATATACTTGAGTATAAGCCGCACGAGTATAAGCCGAGGCACCTAATTTTAACACAAAACACTTGACCCATTGGCTCAAGTCGAAGCCTGGGGTGGGAAATGCATTGTTCACAGCCTCCAGTCAGTATAAAGCCTGCTAGCCCCTGCTCACCCAGTATATAGCCTGCCGGGCCCTGCCTTCCAAGTATATAGCCTGCCAGGCCCTGCCTCCCCAGTATGTAGCCTGCCAGGCCCTGCCTCCCTATTATAAAGCCTGCCAGCCCCTGCCTCCCCCAGTATATAGCCGGCCAGCCCCTGCAGTATATAACTAGCCCCTTCCCCCCAGTATATAGCCTGCCAGCCCCTGCCCCCAAGTACAGTATATAGTCTGCCAGCCCTGTCCCCCAGTGTATGGCCTACCAGCCTCTGTAGTATATAGCCTGCCAGCTCCTTTACGATGCCCCCCCGAAGGTCCTCTTCTTGCTTCCGATGCACCAGTGCCTTTTCAGGTCCTTCCGCTCCATTTCAGCTCCACTTCAGGTACCTGCACACATCTGGCACACAGAATGACGTCATCCACTTGCCGATATCATTGTTTGTGAGCCGCCGGAATCACGAAGGGGACCTGAAGAGGAGCCGAAGAGGAGCGGATGGATTTGAAGAGGCAATGGAGCATCGGAAGCTAGATAATGTCAATTTTTTTTTTAATTACTCGAATATAAGCTGAGTTATGTTTTTTCAGTACAATTTTTGTGCTGAAAAACTCTGCTTATGTTCGAGTATATACGGTACCCTGAGAAAGCCACCAGGATGTGCTAATATATGTGGGACCTCAGAGTCATCCTAACAACCAAAAGCCGGTAACTATATACTTTTACTTAAAAAAAATACAAACAGCGCAGATAAATGGATTTTCTTGCACTAGTGATTAGATACAAAATATCATAAAAAACATCCCTTTTTCTTATTTAATCTTCATATAATAAGTTTGTAACAGGTAATAGTCCATAATCTGTGTCATAGAGTCTAGAGGTATAGCATGTTAGTCCTTCGTATTCAGGACGAGACACAGAGCCTATGACATGAGCTGTGTCATGTATATACTTTTAGCATTTCACTGCCATATTTGCTTATTTTGTGACCAAACGATGCTCTGCAATTGTTATAGTTTGTATCTATGCATGTATACTGCTATCACTTTATTTTATATTTATGTAGACACATCTTTATCATGCAACAGCACACTATATTTAAGTGGAGGAATATATGATCTTCCTATTGGCAAACATCAGGACTCACAGTGGCTAGATTTATTAGTAGACATATATATCTAGACAACTTTGTAGCCCATTTGTTCACACCAATCTTTTTTTATGCATTGTTTGTGTATTCTTAGTGCATAGACCTGTTTAGTCTTCCTTAGAAGGAGAGTGAAGAAATTAGGCAATACCTTTTTGAGGCTGAGTATATTTGATGATGAGCTTTCGAGAATACTAGTTCTCTTCGTCAGACATGATGTTATGCATGAAACAGAAAATTCACAGCATTTTATACACATTATCATTTTATACACACTAGCGATCACAGTGATCATCAAAGGATATTAAAAATGGGAGTATAAATTAATGAGGAGATTCAGCACCTTGCAAAGTGGTCTTAACGTTCATGCCAGCTTCATGACCACCCCATCTCTGACCTGGAGGCCACAAGCAGATAAGAGCCAGGGCTCATGTGTCTCGCCTCATAGGTTTTTAATGTTTTTATTGCCTGTTGTAAATAAGATGTCCCTGTTTTTATCAATCTGTTGTTTTAGAGGTTTTTTTTAATATCCTTTGATGATCACTGTTTAGTGTGTATAAAATGCTGTGAATTTTCTGTTTCATGCATAACATCATGTCTAACGAAGAGAACTAGTATTCTCGAAAGTTCACCATCAAATATACTCAGTTAGCCTCAAAAAGGTATCGTCTGATTTATTCACTCTTATTTTTTATTTTGCATATATTTTGCATATAAATGTGAGGGGAGATGAAAGATGAATGAATTGATGAAGTTATATCACCCCTCCTTCACCTCTGTGTTATGGTATTAGCCTAGATTTCCTCCCCAATTACTAGTTTGTATGAGTCTATCTTATCAGAGGCTCAAGTTATAAGAATGCTGTCTCGCTTCAGGACCCGCCCTATTTTACGGTGCTGCCCGGCTGGGAGTATAGGCAAGAAGCTGGGAGGGAGCTACTGATTCCTTGTGCCGCTGCTGGAGACCCCTTCCCCACCATCTCCTGGAGAAAGGTATGGTAGGCTAATCAATTATTAACAATGAAACACAAAAAAATATTTTCTGTCGCTGAAAGATGAGCAGCAGCTGAGGTGGCTCTGGATATAAGGGGTTAAAAATGGCCCTATCACTGCATGGTTTTATAGTGAAACCAGCCCCTCTGCCCAAAATATCCCACCAGCTTATGCCAGCTAGAAGTATTTATTGTAGAATGAGATGTTGAGGGCAGGGAGATCCCCCAGGGGAAATGTTTCATGTGTTACTTACCCTCTGCTCCAGATACTTGTACTGGTTATTTATTCCTGTGACGTCACCTTCCATGACCCAGATATTATTTTAAGCATTGCAGTGAGATAAAAGGCGGGTTCCACAGTAAGAGGGGCTGTAATAGGCAGAGCACAGCATTGCAAGGCTTACCTATGGGGTTGCCCTGCTTGCAGTGTGTTTGATGACACTTGGCTTTGCAGTTATAAGTCGTTCTCTCTAAACATTCAGTACGGCTGAGAAGATGGCTTGTCTCCTACTTGGGTAAGAGGACAGTAGGTGTTCTAATAGAAGAATTATTACCTAACCCAAGTAACTCATAAACCCAATTTACTTCCATTACTACACACTTCATATCTCCAGTATTCGTGTCATTCTTTACATACATAGATGTGAAATTATGTGAGGACAAGGCAACTATAAATAAGAGAGGTGGTTAGGGAGGGGTATGATTTATGAGATTGCTACTAGGGGGAGTGGTGCGTGATGAACTTCTGGATGTAGGAAAATATCTATAGGATGCTGTTAGGAGAATACATTCTGACCTATTGAAGACTGGGAAGGAAATTTGGAGTTAATAATAATGTATTAGATGACTGCTAGGAGAGTAGGACTTTCATTGTGAAATACAGTACATTCTATATGCTACCCCATATCGCATATTATCTATGGGATGCTGCGTGCATGCTCGGGCATGATCTATAAGCAGGCTTCTGGAGGAGGTTGGAAGAATCTACAAAAAAACTCCTAAAAAGTGGAGTATGATCTATAAGAAAGCTCCTATGAGACACAATGCCAGGTGCAAGGAGAATGCCAGGTGCAAGGAGAAGGGTATTATTACGGATGCCAATGCTGCTTTAGAGGGTGTAGGATATTATTTAGGAGAGGACTTCTGGAGTTAAACTATATTATTCTGGGGGTTAGGGGTATGAGCTATAAGAGGGCTAATAGATTTAGAGAAAATTATCTATGGGGGCTGTAGGAAGAAGCGGTACTATGTATAATATTCATATTGGTTTCCATCTAAAGCCATTTCTACCAAGAGCTAGGACTATGATTGCAGTGCCTATGGTCATATTCCTTGGCATAGAGAGAATCGGGCAGATTTACTTACCCGGGACGGCGCGATTCACTAAGATCGTGCGTCCGAGTTCCTGCTTCTGCGGCGAGCTCCACCGGAGTTCACCTGTTCCTTCCCGGTGCATCTGAGTGCTTGATCTTGCGATACTTTTCCTTTTTTAAATTACGGGGTTTGTCCGAATCCGTCGGGTTGTCCGACAGCCACGCCCCCCCAATTTCTGTCGCATGTAAGCTGGCGCCGATGCGCCACAATCTGATCTTGTTTTGTATGATATGTTCTCCCTTCCGTCTTGCACATCCACTCTTTCTTATTTCTAATTGGTCACCTTATTGCAGTAAGGGTACTTGTGTTAAGATGAGCACCAAACTTTTAGCTTTACTTTTATGCTGTGTTCTAGGTTGGGCGTCCCTCTTCCAGTAAGCACAGTGTGCTGCCCAGTGGCTCCTTACAGTTTAGATCGCTTAGTAAAGAAGATCACGGAGAATGGGAATGTGTGGCTAGTAATGTTGTTACAAGTATCACTGCCAGCGCTCACCTCACTGTAATTGGTAAGTACACTAAATTTAACAGACCTATCTAGTATCATTTAGAGAAACTCTATCATCACAATCAAACATGATATACCAAGGACCCTCACAGATCCAGACATCTTGACTCTGGTAACCTTCTCATATTTGTTATATATGGCCTATGGATATTCACCTGTCCTCTATTTCATCTGTGGTTCACCTAGAAAAAAGGCGGGGATGAGATTTGTCAGGCGCTCCTTATGCAAATTATTCATACCTCTCGCATCTATCCCTCCCATGCTGGGAGAGGGAGATGATGTCACACAAGAGGTGTGAATTCACGCCTCTTGCATGATAGGTGCCTCCCTCTCCCATGTTGGAGAGGTAGGTGATGTTACGCAGGGGGTGTGAATAATTAACAGCCCGGAGTGCCAGACATCATGTCCCCATGTTCCAGCCTGCTTTTTATAAAAAATGTTTTATTTTTTTGTGAGTGGTAGATTTTAAAAGGCGTAAACACCTGGGGGTGATACCAGACACCACCGGTGCTGCAGATTCACAGGTTGTTACAATGAGCAGTACATGTCTCACTCCTGCTCTCTCCCTCCTCGTGATCTTCCCTCCCTTAGCCAAATTCTAAAAGTTGATTTTAGAAGGAAGGAGGCCATTAGTAACACATATAAGAAGATTAACATATCCACGATCTTTGAGAAAGTTTTCCCTAGTTTATCATGCTTGATAAAATGTGCCAAATTTGGTACATTGTTCTGCCATAAGCTGAGTTTACTAATAGGACAGACTGTCTAATAGTGTGACAGATCTATCTTTCAGCTATATACATGAATAAATCTAGTAAATTTTAAATAAACCAATAAAGCAATGGCCAATATGGGCTAAGGGGTCACCTCAGATTGAAAAAACTGGAAAATCCTATTGATTCGAGTATAAGCCGAGGGTGGGAAATGCATTGGTCACAGCCTCCCCAGTATATAGCCAGCAAGCCCCCAGCAGTATACAGCCAGTTAGCCAGCCAGCTCCCAGTAATATACAGCCTGCCAGCCCTCAGTAGTATACAGCCTGCCAGCCCCCATGTATTATACAGCCAGCCCCCAGTAGTATATAGCCTGCCAGCCCTCTGTTGTATATAGCCTGCCAGCCCTCTGTTTGTTTGTTTTTTTTTAATATACACGAGTATAAGCAGAGTGGGGAATTTTCAGCACAAAAATTGTGCTGAAAAACTTGGCTTATACTGGAGTATATACTGCGCTCCACTCACATTGATGAAGAAAGTACAAATAATCTTACTTTTATTTAAACTTACAAAGCTTTAACATACAAAGTAATGCTAGCAAATGGATTGCATTGAACAAACAATAAATACACCTAGCAATACAAAGTGCACAACTGTGAGACTAGGTAAGAACAATTAAATAATAGTGAGCAGATAAAGGAAGTAGGTAGACTGTCCGGAAGGGACACCGAAACTAGGGGGTTAAGTGCATCAGAATGTCACTTGCTGATGTATATTAGAAATGAATAACAATGAGACAGACCAAACACATCATCCATTACGCATAAGGAGCTCAAGCAGCACCTTCCCCAAAGTACACACATCCACAGACCTACACAATATTTGGCAAGGAGCTTTAATATTAGATTGATTGTTTGGAAAATGAGTACCTGTCCTGACCTAGTCCTTGTCACACAGGTAAGGGATTATTACAGGATATCTGTACAAGAATTTCTTATACAACCGCATCTGCAATTGCTTTCCTGTCGAGGGCTTCAGGCAGATAGCTCCTAAAACTGATACATTGTAAGGGACACACTATGCTGAGGGTAGATTTTCAGCATTTTAAAACATAACAAAACACATGCCAGTGTGTAACAAAGAATATAGATGAGGCCTTTCATTGCTGTAGACATCTGTCAGCCAATGCCTCGTGGCCACTGTCTGCCTGTCCCCTGTAGGGTTTGTTTCTCTGTGTTTGTCAGGAATCCATCTATGTCTACTACCCTGTAGTATTAATTTCCTTCAGCTTTGTAGGCTGCAAGTGCTATGTAACGTGACTCAGCTTGTTCATTGTCTTTTTCCTTGTCTTAAGTTTCCTGATTGTGACCTTTATCGTCTTTTACTTTCCTGTTCCCTGTAGCCACAGTTTCCATGCATGTGCACTATAGCCTGTGTTTTGTGTGTGTGCCCTGTACCAGCATCTTCCTCTTTCCTTTCTGTCTGCGCCCTGTAACCTTGGCCTGTAAACCTTTACCCTATCCATAGTAATTCAAGTGTGCTCTGTAACCTCCACTTAAGTGCCGGCTTAATTTGTGACATGTTTTAACCATTCCTTCCAGGCACCAGTCCTCACGCTCCTTCCAATATCCGTGTCTTGGTGTCTATGAACACAGCGAATGTGTCCTGGGAACCTGGCTATGATGGAGGATTTGAGCAGACATTCTCAGTTTGGTACGGCGCTCTGTGAGTCACCCAGCATGCTTTGCAGCTTTCTCTCCACTGTCTTGATATCTCTTCCATATTCTGCTTGGGGACAATACCCGGATGTTGCTGTGCATTCCTCTATGAACATACAGATATGTGTGTATGTATATGTGTGTATATACGCTTCGTGAGTATATACTAAATCACATATATATGGAATGCCAACACCTTTCCTTCTGTCTATTGTGTGATGCATTGATGGCTGATACAAACTATACACTCTGATATATGTTTGGAGCAGACTTTTCTGTAGAATTCTAAATTTGAAAACTAGCATATTAGAGATTTGCTTTTATTGTGCTCTGGGTTTCATGAATGAGTCTTTACTGCTCCTGAGTTATTGAGGGGTGCAGGGTTGTCCACTTTTTCCACATTCAGAACCCGTTGGTAACCTGTGAGTTTGGCCATGGTAGCCAGTTTTTGTTACATATCTGTCCTGTGGCTTCTCTAAAGGATCAAGCGTGCACAGTTTGGGCCTCATGACTGGGTCTCCATGCCTGTTCCCAGTGGGGCGACTTCCCTTCTCATAGACTCTTTGGATCCAGAAACCGAATACCAGTTCAGTGTTCTGGCGCAGAACAAGTTGGGGACAAGCTCATTTAGTGAAGTGATGACAGTGCGAACATTGGGTAAGGATTCTTTCCCTTTTGTAGTTGTGGTGGTTTATCTGTTCACCTCAGTTTTATAAATGTTTTTTTTTATGATTTTCTCTTTGAAGCCTTTCCTCTCACAACCCCAGAGCCACTGCTGGTTCTGACCTCACCCCGCTGCCTCATAGCCAATCGGACTCAGCAGGGAGTGCTCTTGTCCTGGCTCCCACCAGCCAATCACAGCTTTCCATTGGATCGATATATTATGGAGTTCCGCTTAGCAGAAAGATGGGAGATCTTGGATGATTCCATTGCAGGCACTGAAACTGAGATACTGGCAAAGGAATTATCACAGGTATGAATTATTATAACCAGAGTGCTCCAGGGATATGACTTAAAGGGCTTTTCCCATTTTCCCTAAAAAGAAAATTCTCACATATCAATCTCCTAGTGATGTTAACACAATAAGGATAGTTTAAACCCCTTACTTTACAATTTTACTGTTTTATTGCTATTTTAGCTCCTATCACTCTCTTTGCTGCTCAATGTAAAATTCCAGGGTGTGGACGGGGCCTCTCTAAGCAGACACATTACTGCATTATCTAGTTCTGTGGGGTGACAAAGTGGTTAGATTATCAGGGTACAGGTGTAAATACACTTTCATTGTACTCACACACTGACACATAGAAAGAGGAAACAGATCAGAGATATGAGGCATGAGATCATTATACAGAGGCTGATAAAGAGCATTACACAGTTACTCTGGACTCTGCTACATCTCACAGCTATGTGCCTGCATTCCCCTTCCCCTGGGTCACTTATCTCCTTGTAGCTTGTTGTTTGCAGCCTCTCTCTCTGCTCACCATCTGCTGACACGCTGTGAATTAATGAGTGTCTCTGAACTCTTTGGAGCTTCAATGGCTATTAGGTGATCTATGATTTACACTTTTTTTCACCATATATCAGATGATCACTCAGATGGTCTTTGTGTGGAACACATCCCAAAGTTTACAAGCTTCTAGAATCTCTTTAATTTGACCATTTCCTACTTTAACCTAGCCTGGTACTTGTCTTTCTAGGATACTTGGTATGAGTTTCGAGTCTTGGCTGTCATGCAGGATCTTATAAGTGAGCCCAGTAACATCGCAGGAGTGTCCAGTACAGGTACAAGGAGCTGCTACTCCTATACTCTAATGATATGTATAAACTGAACAGAACTACAGGGATATAACCTTATCTTAGAAGGCACAAAATGAATGCTCAGCAGAGTAGGCTATACTATAAAATCTTATGGACAACATTGTTTCCATTTCTGTTGAATATAATACATTCTTGTGGTTAATTGGACATATTGGGGCACATTTACTTACCCGGTGCACTAGAGATCCACGGCACGGATTCGGGTCTTCCGGCGATTCACTCGGTCATGCGCCCGATGTCCACCAGGTGTCGCTGCCGTGCCGAGGTCCGCCGGAGTTCACCTGCTTCTTTCCGGTATATGTGATATTCTTGCGACACAATTTTTTTTTTAATTCCGCGTTTTTTCCGAATCCGTCTGGTTTTCTGACGGCCACGCCTCCCTATTTCTGTCGTGTGAAAGCCGCCGCCGCAAATCGGAAAAATTTGGGAAACCCGGCAGAAAACCGCGATTCGGACCCTTAGTAAATGTGCCCCATTCTCTTGTATAAACTATAGCCACAACTTTATCTCACAACTTAAAGGAGATCTACCACCAGGATCAAGGATTGTAAACCAAGCATACTTTCATTCTAGTGTGTTCCCACTCTGGTGGGATCAGTTATTCTTTTAGTTTCTTATGCCGATTTTTTTTAATGAAAATTGCTTCAAAATGCATACTCCAGTTTCAAATACAGCTATGGAGCCCGTAGCCCATCAGGTTCATTTGTATAATTGGATAGCCTTTTTTTGTAAAAACAAGGGCATAAGAAGCTAAAAGAAAAGTGGATTCTGCCAGAGGGGCCACACACGCACATGTAATTGTACTTGGTTAACAATCCTTCATCCTGATGGTAGATTTCCTTTAAAGCTTAACCATCATTTGAGATCATTTTTAATATTGTGTGTGGGGGGGGGGTGAGTATTGTGAACAATTTTATAATATAATTCATTAAGAAATTCTACTCAGTTTGTAAAATATCTTCAGAGCTCCATCCCATAGAGATCCTATACATATTCCAGCCTGTATAGAGTGTGTCTAAGGAGCTGACTATTAGCCCACATCTAATATCCCTGTGTGTGCTTAATTTCCGACATCCTCGGTGGGTCAGCGTCCAACTGGTGCCTTGCAACAGTCTTTCTTTCGTACCCGGTACAGAAATTTTGCCGCCGCCAACTGTTCTGCCCTAGGGTCATCTATCCCACCTGCGTAACACACAGACTTTGGGGTCTTGCTGAATCTGGACTCCAAACACCTCCTGTATTAAGCGCTCAGTTTTGTTTCACAATCCTCTTAATTCTGGGCACCCTTAGAACATATGTGGTATATCGGCCCATTCAGCTAGGCCCCATTGACAACACGTATCCTTCCTCAACTCCATCTTCTGCAGCACCACCAGGGTCCTTTATGTCCTGTGTAGATCATTCTGATTTCTACAAAGAATTCTCTGTTACAGACGTCTTCCCTTCGCCAGAATTGAGTGATGAAGGTTTTGCACGGCCTGTACTTGCTGGAATAGTGGCTACTATCTGCTTCCTGGCTGCTGCAGTTTTATTTAGCACATTGGCTGCATGTGTGGTGAACCGACAGAGAAAACGCAAACTGAAGAGAAAAAAAGGTAAGCAGAGGACTCAGATGTCACACTATGGGGAATGGGGATGGGTGGGGGTAATAGCAGCAGACAACAAAATGCTGTGTTGTGTCGCTCATGTGAAAAAAAATATTGTAAGTATTTATTGTCTGTATCAAACCAATTTTAAGGTATGTTCATGTAGGGTTTATCATAATGATGTTCTCCCTGTCCCTCCTGTGCAGCAGATGTATCCAGCGGGCTTCAATTCTGTGCCATGCCGTGGCTGCAAGCTATACCTAATGTGTGCTGACCCACTCCAATACCAGAGGCTCCTCCATGTTGTGCCAGGAATTGCAATTATTTCAGGGGTTGTAAACCAAAAAGCCCTGATAAATTTCCCCCATAGTGTTTTAGAGCAGATTTTTTTTCTCTTCAAACTCTCCCCTGAACCCTTAACAGAAAGTGAGTGGTGTCTGGTCAACAGCTGTGACATGTCACTTTTTATTTCATTGTGGTTCATAAAAATATGTTAAAATACCTAAGCTGAAAAGCCAGCAAAGGCTTTCACTGGAGGAGATGGAAATATTTTCGCTGACATCTTTAGCATCAAAATGTGTGCAAAAGTGTTAACGTAGCAATCGGTTTTGGAACTTAAATAAGCACATATTTGCAGCTATAAAGTACAGTTTCTGCTTGCAGCGTGAGTTGTGCTTGACTCCTTAAGGCACTATGACGTTCCCCAATGTCATGTGAGCAGAGCCTGTGTGATCCGTGCTAGAGACTGGTTGTATGTGACAGCCGAGCCACACTGCACAAGCAGCCTGGATCTCGATAGTCGCAATCCCGGCTGTTTAACCCTTTAAGCGCCACAGTCAAACATGACGAAGCACCTAAAGGGGTTAACCGTGTCTCCTCATGGCAATCACGCCCCCACCAAGCCATAAAATAAAATCATTACTGAACCCATATGGTGAAAAAAATAAATAAAAAACACATAAAATATTATGATTTTTGCGCATCCAACCACACCAATAAAAAAAATAAAAAGTGATCATATTTACCCCCGCATGATACCAATTAAAAGTACAACTCATCCAGCAAAATATAAGCCCTAAAACAGCTGAATCCACAAAATAATAAAAATAATATGCTGCTTAGTAGATGGCAATCCGAGAGGCAAAGGAACCAGAAATGTAGATTTTTTGGCTAATTTATTAAACAAGAAAAACTGAAATACCATATGGTCCGAAATATTCAGACCCTTTGCTGTGACACTTACATTTAACTCAAATGTTGTCCATTTCCTTCTGATCCTCCTTGAGATGGTTCTACTCCTTCACTGGAGTCCAGCTGTGTTTAATTAAATGGACTTGATTAGGAAAGGCACACACCTGTCTATATAAGACCTCACAGCTCACAATGCATGTTAGAGCACATGAGAATTATGAGGTCTAAGGAACAGCCCAGGGAACTCAGAGGAAGAGTTGTGGTAAGGCACAGATCTGGCCATGGTTGCAAAAGAATTTTTTTATCACTTAAGGTTCCTTAGAGCACAATGGCCTTCGTAATCTTTAAATGGAAGAAGATTGGGACGACCACAACCCTTACTTGACCTGGCCATCTAGCCAAACTAAAAGCCTGAATGAAAAGCATTAGTAAGAGGGATAAAGAAGAACCCCCTTGATCACTGGGGCTGAGCTCCAGAGATGCAGTAGGGCAATGTGAGAAAGTTCCACAAACTCAACTATCACTGCAGCTCTGGGCTTAATGGCAGAGTGTGCCAACGGAAGCCTCTCCTCAGTGCAAGACATATGAAAGCCACATAAAGTTTGCAAAAAAAGGAAACACATGACTCACAGACTATGAAAATTGAGATTCTTTGGTCTGAGATGAAGATTGAATTTTCTGGTGTTAATTCTAAGCGGTATGTGTGGAGAAAACCAGGCACTTCTCAGCAGCTGCTAAGTACAATCCCTACAGTGAAACATGGTGGTGGCCACATCATGTATGTGGGTGTTTTTCATCTGCAGGGACAGGATGACTGGTTGCAATTGAATGAAAGATGAAAGCAGCCAAGTACAGAGATATCCTGGATGAAAACCTCTTCCAGAGTGCTCTGGACATCAGACTGGCCAAATGTTCACCTTCCAACAAGAAAGTGTGAAAACTTGTTGCATCCTTCCTAAGAAGACTCATGGTTGTACTAGCTCGATACTACTCAATACACTGAGAAAAGGGTCTGCATACTTATGACCATTACATATTTCAGTTTTTTAGTGGATACATGTGCTGGGAAATGTCAAATATCTAATAAAATATTAAACCCTTTAACATAATAAGCTCTTTAAGAGGTCACATAAGAAATAATTTACCTGTAGGTTGTGCTTGATGTTGTATAAATATTTTTGGAATAGGGTAAGTCGATTTCTTTTAGCAACGAAATCTCCCAGTTGTTCCGATTCACCTCGTTTCTCTCCAAGCATTCCTTGTTGGTATCCCGGAGTGTCACTGATGGCAGGTAGAAATCCAAGATGCCGAAGACCAATTGCCCAAAGTTAAGTTGCACATAAACTTCCAAAACAAACTTACTCTTTGCTGTTCACTAAAGCGGATTGCCCCAGCCGGCAGCTAGTCTCCGCAGTGCAGTTCCGGAAAAGTAACGTCACTCACAGTACGGGTAATTAGGAAATATACTACTCGTTTCAAAAGAACATGGCTTTCTTCATCAGGAAGAAACGCTTCCTTATATAGATCCTCATTGGAACTGATGATATTGCTGGGAGCTGTAGTTCTGCTATACTGCAACTATGTGAGCCAATAGTTCATTCATAACTAGAGATGAGCGAGTCTTTTCCCTGCTCGATAACTAGCATTTAGTTGACAAAAGAACAGTGAAGAACAACATATTACAGATGTTTACAGATGTTTTCCTTGTAAGAACACATTGAAAGAACACTATTCTTCACATTCCAGATGTCCGCGCACATCTAACTTATAGAAGACACGCGCGAACACCTGCAAAGTGTTCTTTCAATGTGTTCTTACAAGGAAAACATCTGTAAACACCTGTAATATGTTGTTTTTCACTGTTCTTTCAATGTGTTCTTTCAGTGAAATAATGCTTGGGTCTCCCATTGAGTTTAATGTGGTTCATTATTCGATACGAGCATTCGAGCATCGGGAAAAGTTTGTATCGAATAATGAGCAACCGAGCATTTTAGTGCTCACTCATCTCTATTCATAACCTGACTATAGATAGGATGTATAAACTAACTTTCATTCTCAGAAATAAGGGAAGGGGGAAGTTAGGACAGATTTTAGAAGTTTTTGTTCTTACTCTATTTATGCATTAAATAAATATAAATTTTAAGAAACTAAGATTTTACTATGATGAAAGGGAGCACTATAGTCCCAATAATAACTTTTAAAATCTTTCCCTCCCTATTTCCCCACTCCATATTCAAGAAAATGAATGTTTTCTAAATAGTTTTTTTTTCGCCGGTAATACTTATATTTCAGTTTTTTCTTTTTTAATAAATTAGAAAAATTTCTACATTTCAGTCAAGATGAGGTGCAGAGTGTACATTGTGCAGAGTGCACACAAGCAAAAAAAGAACTTTTTGAATTTACCAATTGGCTGAAAAAGAGTAAAATGTAAAAAGGTCTGAATACTTTCTGTACCCAGTGCATTTGAAAGCTGAAAAAAGTTATCACTTTCAAAACCATGTGTACTTAAAGGGGTTGGCCACTTTCCAATAAATCTGTTCCATTAGACATGTCTGCATGTATATGTACCTGTACCTATGCCTCCTTTGAGAGCTTCAGCCTTTCCCTGTTCTCACCATGCTGCTCTCTGCATATATACACAACTTTCTGTCTCTAAGTGCTCCAGCACGTCCTCATGGTGTCTCCCACTGTATCTCTATCTTGACTGTCTGTCCTCACTGACACCGGAAGCAGGGAGTGGGGGGGCAGGATGAGTCATATATCTGCTGCTGCAGCAATTGCTATTCATCAGTGCTCACAAATGTAGACAAAGAAGCGCAGAGAGTCTGCAGAAAGTGCAAATGTCAGTAGCATGAATGCTGAATCACTTGTATTTGATCATGAATTAGGAAAAACGTCAGTGTTCAATTGGGTACTTTCTAACTTTGGAAACAAACTGCATCACACAGTTTTGTTGTTTATAGAAAAAACACAACAAAACAGCTCATACTCAAGCAGGATAACAATATAATACATCTACCTCAAGGTGTTATCAGATAATATCTGTTCTCTATTCCTGTACTTGCAGATCCACCTCTCTCTATAACACACTGCCGGAAAAGCATGGAGTCTCCGTAAGTAAATCTCTCACAATATTTTCATGCTCCACTAAATTCAAAGAGGTAAGCAAAGGTGGAGGCCAAATGCTGAGTTGGCAGTGCCCACATTTTAGTCACTTCGAAAGTTCTTTACTAAAGCTCCTCATGCTGAATGTATTTTTTCATGACATTGCGAAGCATGTCTGCGAAAAATTTGATTTGATGTTAGATTTATATTTAAGTTTTATTTTCAGCAGTAAGACTAAGCTATGAGAGAGTATCCTGACTCATGTATTCATTAGAATCATATTTCCCAATTTTATATTTAAAAAACTTCCAAATTTAATGAAATAACAAATTAAGCTATACTGATACCCTTATGTCCTGTACTTGTACTGGGCCATTTATTGATAACACTTAGAAATGTCATGCCTTTCTTTTTATTTTGCGGCACCCAATGGCACCTACCTGCAGCTCTTCTTCCTTGATATGTGACTGAAACAACTGATGATTACAATGTCCAGTTATCTCCAGTTATCAGCTGCTAAAAATCCTTCTTCAGAAAGGAGTAAGGGGCAAAAGTACAAATAACTCCCAGAGCTCATATCAGTAAACTTTTCAATGACAGTTACTCTTTAATACATCTTTCATATTACCAGCAATAGATGTTTTTGAAATCCAGTAGGTTAAATGCAGTATGTGAAGTACCTGTAATACATATAGACACATCCCTGTTAATAGGTTTTATAGACATCACAAAGTGAGGCACCCCTATGCCAGAATGAAGAGTCATTAGATAAATTAGTGGGTCCTTCAGAATTATGGAACATGCAGCTTTAGGCAAAAAACTGTAAAGTTTGATTGCTGCATTTGTCATAAATGTAAGTAAGAAGTTTTGACTAGTAAAACTAGAGTACCTTTTATGAGGTTCCCTTTATTTCTCTGTAGGTTGTCTTCTGGAAAGGTCAGTCCAGAGAGTGTACGAACACTTCGTGCTCCATCAGAGTCTTCAGAGGATCAGGGTCTTCCACCAAAAAGGCCCCTGAGCCCGGGCCGTGAAAAGGAGTTGTCACTTTACAAAAAGACGAAACGTGCCATGACCAGCAAGAAGTATAGTGTCAGTCAGGCAGAAGCAGAAGTGACTACTCCAATTGAATTAATCAGCAGGGGTCCAGATGGGCGCTTTGTTACAGGGGGTCATGAGCAGGAGCCAGCTCTGCGGAGTCGAAGAATTCAGGGGTTTCCATTTGCAGAAGAAACCGATATGTATCCAGAGTTTCGTCAGTCGGACGAGGAGAATGACGAGCCATCTGGTTTAAAATCCCAGCTGACCCCATTATCATCAAGTCAAGACTCTCCGCTTCAGCCTCCTGCATATAGTCCACGTTTTCAGCATCAGTCTCCAGAAGGAAGGCAACAGGCTTCTGGTCAGTCAAGACCTGGTGGCTACCATCATGGTCATTTGTATGGCTACTTGAGCAGTAGTCCTCGGGATTCAGATCCGCCTCCACCATTTTATATGCCAGAAGTCAGTCCACTCAGTTCTGTCATGTCCTCCCCTCCTTTGCTTCCAGAAGGCTCATTTCCACCTATCCCAGAGGAAAATGGGGAAAATAGCTCAACCAGTACTTTACCCCTTACACACACTCCAACTGGGGGACGTTCGCCAGAACAGTGGGGAGGCCCAGACTTTCCTTTTGTAGGGTTGGAAGCTCCTGCATCTCCTTCCATGTTTGTCCAGCATCGGTATGAGCCTGGTGAGATGAGGCGCCCTCTACCTCCGCCTCCTCCAGCCCCCTTTCCTCGAGGGCGCCCACCACCCAGTTCGCTGCAGGTTCCATCTTATGCAGCCATCTTGCCTCTGGAACAACATACAGGCTGGGTTGGAAGATTACCTAGTCGGTGTCCACATCCTCCTCACCCAGCTTCTTGGCAGGATGCAGCTATGCAACTGGCTGCTCAAGGCCAACTACGGCACACTAGCCAAGGAATGGGGATTCCGGTGCTTCCTTACCCAGAC
This sequence comes from Engystomops pustulosus, assembly GCF_040894005.1. Classification (NCBI taxonomy): domain Eukaryota; kingdom Metazoa; phylum Chordata; class Amphibia; order Anura; family Leptodactylidae; genus Engystomops; species Engystomops pustulosus. The sequence goes on along the minus strand of NC_092416.1, from coordinate 81,375,115 downwards.
ATCCCTGACACAGGGCCTTTTGGGATGGATGCTCGATGGTTTGAAAGCCGGACGCGTCCACAGATGAGCCCAAGACAGCTTCGCAGACTTGAGCCAAGTGTACATCAGGTGGTGCTGCAGCCTTCCCGCCTTTCACCACTGACCCAGAGTCCCCTAAGTTCTAGGCATGGATCCCCTGAGCTCAGTGCCAGAGCAAGACCTCGACCAGGTCTGCTTCCCCCACCTCCAGACTGCTCTGGCATTGCCCTACAGCCTCCAGGCTTTTTACACAAATCGCCACCTTCTTCTGGATCGCCAGCAAAGAGCAGCCATGAGAGTCCTAGCTACCGTCCAGTTCCACCTGACTGCTCCCCCCATGCAGATGGACGCAGGAGAGAAGAGCGCATACATGCAGAGACAGCGGTGCTTTGCACTGCAGGGTGAGTGTGACATTATAGTACAGAACTTGTAGATCATGGAGGGGCGGTCTTTTTTTGTATTTATCAGTAGCAGCAGGAGCAGTAGGGGTTCTAGGTAGATCCTGTCCCAGATTTTTTTTTCTGTTCCTATCCTCAACTGCGTTTATGTTTGTGGTCTCTTTATTGAGGAGGTAAACATATATTTACCTATATATATTTTTTTATAATGATCAACGACATAATAATCAATGGATCACAACTCAGTGGATGGCTTTATATTAAAATATTGAAGGATGTTACAGCCTCCTATAGGTTGTTACTTTTCATTTAGAAATCTGATTCTGTGGGGATGTGAGACTTTCCACTGTCTGTGAGGGTGACTGACTGAAGCTTTTAGATCTGTAATACATCACCAGCTGATCACCCCAAAAACAATTGTAGATATGGCTGCCATATCCAAGACCACTCTTTCATTTTGCTAAAAACATTGCCACTTACTGAACATGTAATGCTAAGAGCACACTCTCTAGGGTTCTTATAACTGGAACTACTTCCTCATCCTGCTGTACTTCTAGGTAAACAACTTCTTGTTGAAGAAAATCCCTTGCTAAATGAAGGACTCATTTTAAAGACCATGTGTTGAGTATGTCATATTGTAGAGTAGACACAATAGTAAGAGGGCAACGTGCAATACATAAGTGCCGACCATTATAAGGTGGTGCTTCATGACATGATGCTTGGGGTGACAATGTTCTGTGTCAGTAATAAAGTTTGAAGCACACATTGAATAAAATATATTTGTGCTCTTTGGGTCTCTACATTCTTTACTTGGACATATCACAGTATTTTTTACATGCCAGTGATGGCGGCTTGTCTGGAGAACCTGGGAAGGTGTGTGATTCTGTCTCTGTCTGTCCTGTGGCTGTGGCCTGTAGAGTTAATGTTTTGTATTACCTGAACAGAGAGCAGACAATGCTTCCATAGTAATAGCCCCCTACACTGCAAGTCAGGAATTACACCTAATGATTTCTTGATGCACTTTCTTCTTTCCCATATATCTCTAGTAAGACATCCACCAGTATACACTTGTTGGACAAAACCGTTTTGGATCCAGTTCTGCTTTCATCCCATGACCCATACTCTACACTGACTCTTTGGATTGTAACAGTTTGACATCCAAAACTCTGTGATAATCTGCAATGGCCCATATGAATGCCCCATAATCTTTATGTGGAAATCACTGTGTCACATAATGCAAAGACTTCTGCAGAGAAGTCCACAAGCAAGATCAAAACTACTGTTTCCCAATGTGTCTACTTCTTTCCTACGTTTCAGTATAGTGGCAATGTCTTTTAACAATGTGTTGGTTGTCTTGTGTGTTGTGTTATGAGGCCTAAAAATGACTGGGCAGGATTAGTCCTGCACCATGACATTTTCTCTATCCAGGTATACCGGAGCCTCTCTAAGTGTCAGGTTTGATTTATTATGTTCACTCCCCAAAGTGTAGCCCTTATTCCCATTTGTTTTCCTTAGCGCTGCCCTTAGTAACTGTGTCTGTTTTTGATTGATCTCAGCTATCTGAGCAGTGTTGACGTCATGAACTCCTCCGTCCAATAGGTAAGGGTGATCCATGTCCGAAGGGGGAAGAGGGAAGTGTGGGGTGGGCTCCTGGAGGGTGGGAAAACATTGGGGTCCTTTCCCCCTGTTTATTAACCCCAGCCTGCTTTAAAGGGGAACAGTGCACAATGCTCTGAGTAAGAAATTCAGTGAGTAAATAATTAACAAGAAGATTTATTTGCATCGATAACAAGAAACTCACAATTTTGCACCAACTCACAAAGCTGAGATCTGTCCTTTTCTCACTAAACATATAGGGGCACATTTACTTAACTGTCCGAGTCACAATCCACCAAGGTGCATTCCCTGACGATGATTCACTGTGCCGCGATCCACGTAGATCCTGCGTCCGATATCCTGCATGTGTTGCTCCCCGCTCAGGTTCGCCGGAGTTCACCTTCTTCTTCCCAGTGCATGTAAGTGCTTGGCTTGCGACTCAGATTTGAATGTTAAATCGTGCGCTTAGTCCGAATCCGTCGGATCGTCCGACGGCCGCCCCCTGATTTGTGTCGCATGAAAGCCGGCGTGATTGCAATACAATCTGATCGCATGCAACACAATCCCTAAAATCCCCAGTGCGATCCCCAAAAAGTCGGGAAACCCAATTGAAAATGCGTCCGAGGGACCCTTAGTAAATAAGCCCCATAAAGCAACAGCCTGGTGCACTCAGAAAACCACTGACATGGTTATTGTGGGTTCAGAAGAACCAGTCACTCGTTCTGGCTCAAATGACATTCACAGGCCACCTGGTTTATGGCAGATAAGCAGCTTTACATGCAACACAATCATAATATGCTAACTACAGTATACTATCATCCTGAGGTGGAATCATACATTCAAAAATACTTTCCTCATTGTTTATATAGATTGTACACATGGGGGTCATTTATCTTTGAGGTGGCCAATTCCCCTGATGTCATCAGGGAGCGGCGATCAGTTGCCACGACAGAAACCATGCATGGTTTCTGAAGATTCGTTACAATGAACCAGTGGCTGTGTAAAAAGGCTATATACAGCAATGCAGTATATGGTAGGAACGGTTAGACAATCTAGGGTTAAAGTACCCTTGAGGGTCTAAGAGTAAAAATAAATAAATAAAAAAAAGGTTAAAAAATTTATAATATTAAATAATAAAATATTAACAATTCAAATCACCCCCCCCCCTTCCCTATAACTGATATAAAACTAAATATCCAGTAAAAATCCCATTCATGTTAGGTATCGCCGCGTCCAAAAATGCCTGTTCTATCAAAATATAAAGACGGTTATTGCTGGCAGTGAACCACATAACGGAAAATAGCGCCCAAATGTCCGAAAGGCGACTTTTACACCATTTTACATAACAGAAAAAAATAAAAAGTGATGAAAAGGTTGCATAGTTATCAAAATAGTAGCAATGAAAACGGCAGCTTATCTTGCAAAAATTGACACCTTACTCAGCTCCGTATACCAAAGTATGAAAAAGTTATTTGGTCAGCAGATGGAAAATTTTTTAACATTTTCTTCGTACACATTGGGGGGGGGGGGGATTTACTAATTCTGGCGCAAGCAGGACTTTCGGCATCGGAGAACAGTCTCCGGAAAGCACAGCCCAATGTTTAAAAGTTGCACACGGCTGTAAGTAAATAATGGGTAGACAGTAATAATCAGTCATGCACCATAAAAATGCCAACATCAATGAGAAGTGCGCCAAAATCTTACATGACTGTGCCTTAATTTTGCTCTCTGACCATTTTTTTCCTGATCTATTGTGTGCCATAATTTGTGCCTAAAAATGCCGACAAAATACACATAAATGTGACAGATAATGTGGAAAAGTTAGGCCATGCCCACTTGCACCAAGAAAAGACGGATGAGTCGGGATAGTCTTAAACATCTGTTCTTTCTCGCGCAAACTCATTATAAATGACACAATACACTATGCGCCAAAACCCCCCCCCCCACTAAACCTACAATTTTTGGGCGCAAGTATGATAATACATCTGCCATTGTTTTCATTTGTGAAAATTAAAACACAATAAACCTTTATAAATCTGGTATCAATATCGTACCAAACCAAAGAATAAGGTAGACCTATCATTTGGAGTGCACAGTGAAAGTCTCAAAAACTTACCCCCCACAAGAAAGTGACGCAAATGCGTTTTTTTCACCAATTTCACCACATTTGGATTTTTTTTCCAGCTTACCTGTAGACGGCATGGAAAAATAAATATCACTGACGTACTGGTGTGTGCCCCCTCTGGGAGGACCTGCTCTTCATTTAGCTTCTTATACCCTTGTTTTTAAGTAAAAATGGTTTTAAGAATTATGGAAATGAGCCAGAGGGGCTCCACACCCCATTAACACCGTGGAGCCTCTTTGGCTCCTCTGCATAATTTTAAAAGACTTTTTATTGTAAAAACCAGTGCATAAGAAGATAAAAAAGAGTGGATTTTGCCAGAGGCCGCACATACCAGTATGTCAGTGTGCTTGGTTTACAATCCATCATCGCGGTGGTAACGAAAACTTAGTAAAGGGAAAAAAGTTACTTGAGACATTTTGTACAACATTTTTGAGACATTTGTAACAAGAGAAAAAAGACAGGCAAACCAAGCCAAAACAACCAGAGATAAGAGAAATGGCCCTCATGGTGATCTGCTAAACTTGTTGTCTTTCGCTTACAGCTAAAAAGACATTTTGCATGGATAGATTTATAGCAGAAAAACTCCAGTGTCCATTGACCTAATATTCATGGAGGAGTAGGATTATTTGGGAATGTCAAAAACCATCCTCTGCAGGTATAAAGGCAACAAGGGCAATGAAAACCTTCATAACACCTAATGATAGAAACTTTATCATACATCAGGAATCACCCACACATCAAACATGTTTTACAAACTGAAACTACTGTTCAGTTATAGAACCTTGTGTTTTATGAGGTGTCAGGGAGGTGCAAAACTGTGCAAAGGCTTTAGGTGGGTGTGGAGCAAAATGCTGCAAAGTAAAAAGGGTTTATAGTATATTGTTCACCAAATGTAAAGTGAATTAACAAAATAAGTCATATCAATATTTGTTGTGACCACCCTTTTGCCTTCAAAACACAGATTTTTTTTCTAGGTACATTTTCACAATCTTCCGTGATGTAGGCCTGCTGAAATCTTTTGGTCTCTTTGCATAATGTGAGATTGACTCAATTGTGCTGAGCTCAGTTCTCTAGCGGGAACCATATCACTACTTCCTGCAATCCTTGTTCATATTCAAGCTAAAAATATTTCTCAATTGGATTGGCTGTATGTTTGAGGTCATTGTCCAGCTACAGCATAAACTATAAGCCAATCTGACACATCTCTTAGGCTGCATTCACAACCATATGTGGGACACATGTACAGCTGCAAGCTTGCGGCCGTACACGTCCCCCATAGATGGCAATGGCCGCACGGAGCGATGTGGTGCTGCACACGTGTGGCACCATACCTCTCTGTACACGGGAAAAAGATAGGACATGTCCTGTACTCAATGTATTGCTATGGAGAGGGGAGGGATCCCCCTCCTCCTCTCCATGGCAGTGCACATATGCCCGCCCTGCCGTAGCCGTGCAGGCATACGTCAGTGTAAATGCAGCCTAACAGCACTGCATGATAGATAAACATTTCTTAGCATTGAAGACACCAATAATTCTAACTTTATCCCCAACAACATTTGATGAAATGCTTCCCCAAACTTCCAAAGAAACCCTATCCTTACTGTTGTCTGCAGACACGTATTATTGTACTACTTTCCAAGTAACTCTGCTTATCAGTCCGGAGCACCTAACACTTTCTGCACCCCTGTTCCTATGATTTTATGCATAATTCAATTGTTTGGCCTTGTTTCCAAATCACTGGTATGGCTTTTTTGCTGTAATTCTTTCATGACCACTTTTGGTGAGAATTCTCTGAACAGTAGATGGGTGTATCTGGATCCCAGCTGTCCTGAGCTGATAGTATTGCTTGACATCAACATATTTTAAAGGGAAGCAAGCAGGATGCCCTGCGTTCTGTTGTTCAAGCAACGCTTCTACCATCCTCAAGGTTGATTCTTGAAGAGAGCTTGAACAGCTCGTAATGAGCCTATGGATTTCTTTTAAATATTTGCCTAACCTTTTGTTATGCTCAGTCCTGCCATGGTGTTTGAGGGGACATAACACTGTCTTCCATAACCTCTCCTTTGTAGCAGAGATTGGCTGTTCCTCATCCAGCTTTGAGCCTTCTATACATCTACGTGTTTCATTCTAAATATTAAAATTATGATCATTATTACCTGTTTGGTACTTTGGTTAATCATGCACCTTAATCCTTGACGTTCTACAAGTGTGAATAGAGGAATATATTTCGTTTTGAAGGCAAAGTGTGGTATCACCAAATACTGATTAGCTTTAGATTTCTCTTTTGTTTATTCACTTTACATTTCATTATTTAATATTATTTTTAATGGTATAATTAGGTTCACATCTGTGTTTAGTTTCCTTCATAAACCCATCAAAATAATACATTTATAATGAAGCGGACCATTGAAATAATAGACGTCCGTTTCTTTTCGCTACTATCTGTTTATTTTCTGTTAATTTATTTACAGTTCATTACATTAAAACTACAACATCACAAAATAAAAGTTATAGAATATAGGAAATTGCAGGATTAAATGACATGCGACCAATATGCAATCGATGGAGGAATGGAAACAAAATATTCCAAACATCTTTACTTTTCTTTGGAAAGCTGTGCTTGATTGGTGACAGATCCGAAAACACTGCATACCACATTAGGACATATAGGCTTTGTAGCCTACACAAAGTAACATGAGCAACATGCAGACTGATATTGTCATTTAGGAAAACCTCTCCTGGAGTAAGTCAATCTAATGTCCATATATTAGTCTATCTGAAATGAAGACTAGAGATGCCTACTACCATACATTATGCACTTTCACTTCATTATCTTGTGAAGGTCTCTTCTTGGAGTTGTTCACATAATGAAGAGAATAGACCTCCGTTTCAACCTCCATTGCCGTCTGACGTCATGATTGTCTTTGATAGTGTTTGTCAATGGTCAATGGAACATCTTACTTGCAGCCCAATGCCATGCAAGTTCTTTCTGTTGGTTTGTGTTGACGCTAGGCTGGTATGTGATGTCCAACTTCACCTAGTACAGAACTGATTCTTATCCAACATACTTTTCTGACAATGCAGCATGGTTACTGAGTTACAGAGCGGCTTTTATGCCTCTCCAGTGTGCCACAGTTTGGATCTAGGTCCTTAAATATTTGATCTTGGAAAATCCCTGTTTGCATAACCGTGCAGTTGTCCTTTGTGATGTTGCATTTTCAATGTTGAGGAGTGTATTTAAAAAAATGAAAAATAAAATGGATGGAATCACAGATACTAAAAATATACAATATTCTCTCTTTTTTTATAGAAATAAAATTTGATGTGTACTGGGCCTGCCTTTAAAGCTTGTTTCCACATCTCCCTTAAACTTTTGCACAGTATCATAAGTAAAAGAACATCCTATGTTGCTGTTATTCTGTGGTTAACATTTAACTGCAGATATGACTTCTTGGACATGTATTGTAATGTCGCGGTCCACAAAGCATCTGTCTCACCTCTTGAGATTGAGTTCTGATGGATTCAAAAGGTTTCACAACTTCACAGACACAAGGCTTATTGTCAGAGATGAACACCCCATTGTTGCATGGTGCAGAGCAGAGAGCCTATTCTGGGTGCCAGGTTCCCCTTTAAAGGAGACCAGTGCAAACTCCTGTGCATGATCAAGCTTTGTTCTAACGCTGTGACTGTAGCAACCTCCTCCTCAGTCTTCCTCCTTCCCTGTCATGGTGACACCCTCATGCAGTCAGCCATCCCAGCAGTGCTGTACAACCTACCGCTTCTAAAGCCGCCTTCCATTTATTTGCGGCTGATAGTGCAGTTTCTCCTCTATATGTGCCATCACTACAGTCTCGTCGTTCAATTACAATTACTATTTTAACATCCACAATTGTCTCTTTTCTTCAGTGTCTTCCGTTTATCCCTTTTCCACCAGTACTTTCCTAACTTTCTATCGATCTCCTTTATATAGATGTATTAGATGTAAAAGTAACTCGAAATAGTGTATTGAAGATATTATAACCTGATCGGATCTTTTAGCTCTGACAAGAGACTCCTGGTAGGAACTATTGAAGATGAAATGTTGACCATTTGTCTTATCATTTGTATTGTAAGATTTTTTTGTGACATTGACTTACAGAGCTGCAGTGGTAAATGGTGTTTCATCAGAGTGGATACATATTCCAGGCAGTATTGCCTGAAGCTCCATACTTTTCTGTGCTTCCCTCACTCTTATGAAGCTCCATCTTGTATGTATTAATTTTTGAGAGCTTTGCTTCTTTGGTCTCATTCTTCAAAAATATCTTCTATGCTGGCTTATGCATTAAATGCATACTGCTTTCTTTTGCCATAGTTTTGTATGCACATTTCAGAAAACGCTTCCATAAATTGGCACTATGCCTATCACAATCATCCAAAACTTTTACAGCATCCTCTCACCATATGTCTAGGATCAATCACTTTGTTCACATCCAGTCTTGTTCTACAAATTTCACTTAATAAACAGCTTATGTATAGAGGTAATAATTGTGACAGTAGGTAGATTGCCGTTGTTTTAGGGTGCCCCCCTTCAGGCACTCATTTATACATGTCATGAGAAAGATCTTCCATGCAAACCATTAGTCAGACACTTTGTTGATTAGAAACAAAGTCCCATCGAGCAGGAATTTTATGAAATTTTGCTGTGATCGCCAATAATTCCTTTTTTTTTAGCTATAACAAAAAAATGTTTAAACAAGCAGTCTTTTAGGTGCAATGCCCATTAGTGTAGTGTGATGTTATATTCTATTAGATGTTTTGATGCAGTTGTTATAAGAATTATAGGGTTTATACTGCTCCCACCATCAGTGACAGCTGAGCTCCATGATGTATTGAAAGAAATCTAACTGCGGGTTTACAAAGAGTAGCATATCACAGGTATATACAATTTAATTGCAGCCTGACCGTAATCAGTAAAGGTTATATATTTGCCAAAAAAGAAGACCCATCCAGAAACAAAAATTGCTCATATTCTCCCACTAGATCATTAACTGTAGCCATGGCTACCCTACATCTACTTAGTTCTGCCAATAAAGATGCTACCTCCTACAGTGCTCCTCTTGATGCTGAAGGGAAAGGTTGTATTATTCTTGATATTCATACAGCACATCTAATCTGCACTTTGTGAAAACACCTTGTCCATTACCTTCATTTCTTTTCTTTTTCAGGCTAGGGTTAGCTGCTGTACCTGAGAGGTCAGAAGTTGTGAGAGATGATCGTGTCCAAAAGCCCAAAAAGTCCACCAAGGGCAGATCTAAATCCCAAAAATACTCTGGTAAGAATGGTATTCCCTTTAATTCCTGGTGTGAATGTGCTTGGATATGCTAAGATCTCGGAGAACCGTACTAATAACCTTGGAGGTGGCTGAATGGATAAGAGCATTGAATAACACTGGGACTGTTCTGTTCATATAGACCACATATACTTGAACGGAACTCTCCAGTTTAAAAAATCTTTGCAACCAAAATCCGCTACCACACTCTTTATAGAAATTGCTTTAAGCTAACAAATACTTATACAAGAGACAGATCAAAGACTTCCGTGTGAAAGTGGCCTAATTTAAGATCAATCAGAGATTAACTGAAAACTCTTTATAGGTTGTACTTTTTTCCTGAAGTTTAGATTTTTGTTTCTCAAATTTCTTCTGCTGAAAATCATTGCAATGTGATTTAGATAGACCCAAAAAATCCTTGATATTCCACGGTAGTTAGAACATATGGTTTCAGACAGTTACAGAAGCTATTACTAATAATTTGTTCTGTTCTCTTTAACTCATGCAATTTTCTTTTGGGGAAATAAAGTTACTTTATTCTGATACAATTGTTACAATTGTACTTGGCACCCCTCATTATTAGTTACATTATAAGTGCCACCTTTAACCACCTCCTGAAGTGAAGCGTTTAGAGAAACTTCTTGGATATATATCAGTCATATGGTGGATCAAAATTAACTTTTGATGAAAAATTATCCAAAATAAAAAAAAAAAAAACAAAGTCTGGGCCTGGTTTTCAAGAAAGATTTTATTTATGTAATTAATAATAAAAGTGAGCACAGGGAATTTTGTAATATTGCTTTTCAAAGAAAAAATTGTCTTTCTTTAAAAGCTTTAGTTCTCCTATGATTTTCACCATGAAACCTCTACTATATTCTATTTTTCTAGCAAGAGGGACAGAGACACATAGAGGTCTCTGCTTATACCAATTTTTGCCTTTGCCATAGTCATGAGCAGTCTAAATTAAGCCAAGGTTTTTAAGACCAACTCCCCAAAAAATAATATCCTTGCTTCAACCTTTTGAAAAGTCCACTAGTTTGTTACTCTTGAATGAGTCAAAAGCCTCCTAGGACGTAGTGGAAAAGGGAAAGTCAAAGGAGCACTCCAGTCAAAGCTAATTCATTGCATGGTACAGGGGGTGAAGGGAGGAGCTTTTCATTGTATTTCTAGAACTTAGAGTAAAATATGGCAAAGAAATTACATAAAACTCCATAAAACTTGAGTCTGAGCTGAATAAATATGGATTAATCATTTTAACTTGTACTATATGTCACACACTGAACACAATAGGGTTTAACGGGTAAAATCCCAGGAGGACCCCATTACCCAAGGAACGGTATTAAAAGTCGGACTGTACTGTCCCCAAAGCTGGTAGAATGTTTTCTGGAAAAAAGGGAAATCTATACAAATCAAGAATGATACACATGGAACTCTTACTCATAGATGCAAGCGCTGTTACTGTGGTAATCTTCTTTTGTTATCCACGGCTTTCTGGGAAAAAAGGCCACGTTACCTGAGCCCTTCCATGTTGTAGCTTCACAGATGGAAACACTGTGCAGGAACACGTCTCCTCCTAACTCCTGCTGCCTCGGGATTCCTCCCCACTCTCTGCCTGCTTTAATTTCACACAGTGGGAGGGTGGAAGTGTGTGAGCAGCCCATGAAGCCAGAGCATGGATGGGCTCTTGGAAGGCCCCCAGAGCCCTTATGTCTCAGTAGTATAATTTTAGAAGTTGATTTTAGAAGGAAGGAGGCCATGGATAACAAACACAAGATTAGTAGAGTCACGGTGCCTGGAGCTATGAGTAAGTGTACCTGGTTTATCATGATGGATTTTGATGGTAGATTTCCTTTAAATTAACCTAGATATGTTTTGCATTGTGTTGCTTTATGGACAAAAAAATAAGCCCATAAATATAATTTTGTGTCCTAACTACAGTGAAGCATTGTAGAGGAGCCATAGTGTTATACAGCCAATAGCAGACGCTGCTAAGGACAATGGGGAAGATTTCGAACATCTTTGTTGAGCACAAAACAAAATGAAACCAGCTCATAGATCATTCATGTTTTGTTTTCTTCACCAGATGTATCCACCTCACAGGTTCACCAGCCAGCCCCAGCCATATACACGGACACTCGCTGCATCCGTAGGAAGAAACGCCCAGCTCGACAAGACCCCTTCTCCCGTCTCTCTGCTTTGAGGGACGAGCTTTGTCACCGTTCACTGTCTGATGATCGGGCTGCCATCCTGACCAGCACAGAGCCCGATGACTCCAGCGGCCATGCCACACTTCTGTGACCATCTTTGGAGGCAGGCCTGTTTCAGGCCCTCTGTCTCTTGGTGCTGCCACTCCCTGCCCTCCTTTTCAAAGAACTTTTACACTAAAGTGTGAGCAGCGAGTTGTGCGTTCATTGCCTACCTCACCAACCCCATGTGTGCTGAGTTTATACTCACGCCTCACACCTTGGAGCAATGTACAGTGTTAAGACTGCTAGATCTGAAGATACGTGCATAGGTCTCATCTTGGCAGTACATGAGTCATAACTGCATCTCCACCCAACAGGAGGCAATAGCACGGTACCTATGGGGTAGCATGCATGTCATTGCAAGCCTCAATTATTGTATATGTATGATGCTAGAGAAGGTTTAATCATGTTGGACAAATATTTTGTTTTTTATCAAGAGGAACTTAACACCACTAAAAGCTGCATCAATTTCCCCCTTTCGAATTTGTTTTATCAGAGGAGAAACACAGAGTAATGCTCTGCTCCTGGTTGTGAATCATGTGTCCCAGGGACAAGTGGTCTCTTCCTGTTACTGAAATATTTTTACTAAAATAAGGAAGGACCATTGTGGTGTTTTATGAAAAGTTAGTACAAGTTATCTGTTGGTGAATGTAGCTTTTTGGTGTTAACTTTTCTCTTGTGCTGATAAAAGCTTTAACTGTGGGGTTCAGGGCCTGACATCTTCTAAAGTTTTTATCAAACTAAAACTCTCAAAGTTTTTTTCCTTGTGGTTACTTGGAACAATACTTTATCGTGGTAAAGGTAGAAAGTACACCATCATGTAGAAGATGAAGTTTCAGGTAACAGTTATAAGAGTAACAGAGAGTGACCAAGAGTTGGGAAGCTTAACTTGGAGAACGAAGGAAAGTGCTACAGGAGTGTTGTGTCATCTTTATGTGAGATGAGTACAGGATCTCTCCAACTGTTCCAGAGGTTACTACATTATAACTTTGTTTGAGTAAGGGTTTAAACACATGAGTGTACTTGATCTGCAAATCATAGCCCATATGAGCACATTTCATAGACTGAACACATCATAAACAGTATGGCAAAGTTGTTTCCAATCCCTGGCACAGTGTTCAGTCCATGAAATGCGCCCATCACACATAACATGTTGCACAGACCAAGCAAAGTCATGTGTTTTAGCCAAAGAGCAATGAAGTGGAATACAGAATACTAGACAGAGAAGGGTTAGGTAGTGTAAGCCTTTTTCACACCATGTTTTTCAAACTGTTTCCCATCTGCACCAGTAAACCTCTGGGTACAGAGCCAAAGTGCCCCCCACATTTATCCAAGAGAGAGTTGAATTTTTTTTAAACCACATGGGATACAGCTGTAGACTGTGTTGTCCCATGCAGCTTCATCCAGTTAAAGGAAATCATCAAAATCAAGTAGGATAAACCAGGGAGACTTACTCATAGATCCAGCACCATGACTGTGGTAATATTTGTTATCCATGGCCTCATTCCCTTGAAAATCAACTGGTAGAATTATGCTAATGAGCCAGAAGGGCTCTGAGGGGTATTATCAGAACCCATCCATGCTGTAGCTTCACAGGTTGTTACACTGTGCAGAGCACATCTCTCCCTCCTGTCTGCTGCTCCCTATCATGCTTCATTTCGAGCGTAGATTTCTTTTAACCCCTACATGCACCAGGATGGTATAAAAGTGTACCATGTGGTGTTTACTTCTTAACCCCTTGCGCAAACCGACATAATAGTACGTTGGCACACGGGAGAGGGCTCACAGGCTGAGCTCTCTCCATACAGATTGAGTGTTTGTTGCATATTGCAGCAAACAGCTGCGATTGGTGGTGGTAATGATCGCGGGTGTTAACCTTTAACATGCTGCCGGCAAAAACACTGCAATCTTGTCTGTTATCTTTGTGCCTCGTGTCATCACCACAACAGATCATGTGCAAAATCCCCATACATTGCCATTCTGTAGTATGGAAGTATATGGTAGGATTGATCAGACAACCTAGGGTTAAAGGACCGTAGGGCGTCTGAAAAATATATAAAACATTTTTGAAAAATCTAATAGTTCAAATCACCCACCGTACCCTAGAACTGACATAAAAATAAATAATAAAGCCGCATCCCAAACGTTCTCATCTATCAATATACAAAAATGGTTATTCCAGGTGCTGAACCCTGAAACAGTAAATAGAGCCCATACGTCTGAAACACCTCTTTGCAACTTATAAGAACTGAAATAAAAGTTAACAAAAGCTTGTACAGTCCCAGTTTATTTAAAACCTATATAAATTAGTGCCCCAACCCTGTAATTGCACTGACCCAACAATATGGAGTGCACAGTGAAAACAGATTCTACCAGAATATGGCGCAAAAGCGTTTTTCATGTTTTTCAAGTTTGCTGCATTTGAAATCTTTTTCCTGTTTCCCAATACATAGCATTATATACCACTAGGAAGTATAATTTGTTATGCAGAAAATAAACCCTGTACACTTAAAAATAAAAAAGAAGGGGAGCAAAAAATGGAAAGGCATTAACGAAAAAGGGCATCATCAAGAGGGTGTTAATATAGATGCCTATGGGAGACAGATGCCACTTAGTAGCATTGATCTTTTTCTTATTAATCTGTTTAAACAACCACATATGACAGATTTTAGAAAAACATGGTGTGAAAGTAGATGACCAGAAAGAGTAATGGAAGGAAACAAACCTAGACAGAGTGAAGGAGAATAATACAGAGCAAGAGAGCTATGTAGGGAAGCAATGTGAAAGTGTAATTTAAAGTAATAAAGTGGAACTGAGTAACAGAGATTAAAAAACAATATACAAAGTTTAATATGAAATATATTTTTGAAATCCTCCATTCAATATTACAGAAGTACTGGAAGTTGGCAAGCACAGTGTTCCCCAGTGGAAGAGCCAGAGATAGCCGAGCGCTGTGCTTGTTACCTTCCCATACTTGCATACTATTGAATTCAGTGCTCGGCCTTTCACTTCAATCAGTGAGTGAGATCAGAGGTCTGTTCTTGTGATTGGTGGACGTCCCAGCAGCCAAATTCGCACTGGTCAGATTGTTTACCCAGATTCTGTAGATAGGGGATAACAATCAAATTGGGTAAAACCGCTTTAGGACAAGGATTTTCTAGTAACAGAGTAGAGAGGAGAATATAAAAGTAACAAAGAGCGTGATGAATAGTAACACAGACATATTGACCAAAGGCAAAGGGAAGGCAAATCGCAAAAATGTATTAGTAACAGAGAGGAGAAAGACAAAATAATGCAGAGGTCAGTCCTGTATACAGCTGAGCGAAAGAATATGGACATTGAGTGATTGAGAGTAGGGGTTGGAGAGCTTAGATGAATTGATGTTTGCATTTTAAGCAATAATTTTCATGTTTCCAGAAACGCTGCAGATGGTTTTGTAGTATTTTTTCACTCTATTGTGTCATTTGCTGCAGCCATTAAAAAATCGCAAGCTCTTTCTTATGAATGATATCACATGTCTGCTATAGGTTTCATTA
Source organism: Engystomops pustulosus (assembly GCF_040894005.1). Taxonomy (NCBI): domain Eukaryota; kingdom Metazoa; phylum Chordata; class Amphibia; order Anura; family Leptodactylidae; genus Engystomops; species Engystomops pustulosus. Next base: position 81,359,888 of record NC_092416.1, on the reverse strand, counting down.
CCCTTTCTAGTGCCAATGATAAGAGCAGATATGTGGCAGAAGACAGCAGTTCCTGTCTTTGTCCACTGTAAATTCATGCATAACCATAATATCTGCCTCTTATCGTCCATTGGTTGATAATATATAACCGCCATTTCACATACGTGGAGAAGGAACTTCTGTTCCACATTGACCATTCGTGAAGGGTGCTTTATAGTAGCAGATTCTTAAAGAACTTTTGTCGATCTATAGGCTATAGCAATATGTTTGTTTTGCTTTTTTATATTGGGTAAAGATTGAGGGAGCTTTCATTTTAACACAAGTAGCTCCAGACCTGTCTTTTTTGTAGATTTACAATTTGTAGAGTCATGCGTGGCAGGATGATAGTGGCAATAATATATTCATCACACTGATTTGTAAGAGACAAGCATCCTGGGAATTGCTGTATGTCCCTTCTCACCTGGCTGCATTGCATTCATATTGAATTATTACCTAGTCACAGGAGAAGGATTGTAATAACTGATGATATTATGTGAGCGGCGAATACACAGTAAATCAACCTGTCCATCAACTTCAATCTTCTGCTGGCTGAGCTGTTTGACTAGATGAGGCAGCAGTTTGGGTCATGCTGAAAAACCAGTCTAGAACTATAGGTCGGTACAGTATGTGTACCTAGTGGTCATTACGCAAAGTCCTTCTTTGGCTTTGATCAATGTGTGTTCATTGTACCTGGTGGTCATTACCAAGGGTATTGTTCGCTTTAGTCCCTTAGGAGTGTTTGGTCAGTATATGTTCATTGCACCTTGTCTCATCATTCTGTCTCTCATGAACTTGTGGTCCCCATACAAAGTCACCTCATTTAGTCCAGCTGGAATTGTAGGTGACTTTGTGTTCAGTGTACCTTATGAGTGCCACTCTGTGTAATGTCATAAATCAGGTTATCTGGAGTTGTCTGTGGACACTGTGTATTCAATAATCAATGTGGGCACCGTACTGCGTAGTCACATCATTCATTCTCTCAGGAGATTGTGGTCAGAGTGCCTGGTGGTCACTTCACAGAGTAGTCCTATCATTTAGACCCTCTGCTTCATGGTGCAACATGGTGACTTCTACATGTTTAAAAATGTCACGATCAAAAAGTATATGAAACAGAGTGGCAATTTATACATAATTGTGTATCAGCGCCAATTAATAAGTTGACATTGAGAAACAAAACATACTTAAAAATACACAGAATACAGAAAAAAATTGTAAAACAAATGTAATTATGACTCGTTACTCTTGCTTACTTTGTGATGGTTATTTTCACACTTCACTTTAGGGCCCCTGTCTTCTCACAAATAGGTTCTTGCATCTTTTGACTATACTCTGTAGGGTTTTATTGTGGATAAGTGTTCGAGGGCTACCTACATCTCATTCGTTTCTGTGGAGCTGGGGATACAAGCCACATTTGAAACCAGTGGAAAGAGTTATAGGTCACTCTTTATTAACATCACATGCACAGTTTAGGCCCATATTTATTTATATATATTTTTTTTCTTCTTAACATAGATGTGGATTTTTCTAATACAGTAGTCTGCAGATTCTGGGGGAAACATTTGTGGTGACCCATAATTCACTACTGTGTGATAGTGCTTCCCAAACTTCTCCATCTTTCAAGGGTCATCTAACATCATATTTTATAATTCTAATAAGGTGAAAATATGTATTTTTATGTAATTAACAGTCTAGTAACAAGTCAGCCTAAAAGTAGTATTAGTAGTTATCGTCCTGAAATCAACAACTTCCTACTAAGTACAGAACATATTGACAACTGACCTGGTGCTGTGTTAGGATGGAATGACCTTCATACAAAGTAGATAGAAAAAGTCATGAGCCAAAAATGGTGACACTTCCCTAGGTAACAGTCCAATGCATTTGTGAAGTCATCTGTACTGTTATAGATTGTTGATTATTGGTTTAATAACCCAGGCATGCATGACAGATAAGTATTAGATTGCTCCATATGAAGAAGCACAAGATGTTTGTAGTGGATGAGGCAGTTGCAGAATTGCATTATATGTGAATGGATACCTGACCTGGTTCCTGTAAATGGAGAACTTAAATGAGTTGTTTATCCCAGGCACTGGATCACAGTTCTGTGGCCAAGCTGAGTAGAGAAGTTCAACTCTTTGTATTCTGTACAGCATATTATAAGTCATTAAATCTCTGTACTTCCCACTGTAGACTCTTGGTGAAAGGATCTGTATTGGCCTGTAGTTCTGCAACATTCAACAGAATCATTTACATAGTCCTTGACAAAAATGGAAAGGAGCATGAGCAAAAATTGCACACTTACAAACTTGGAGTAAATGTTTCATGTTAAGTTCTATGACAATGACATGGATACAAGGACAGAGCCTGACTGCAAGCTCCATTCTATGGAGACATTTTACAGCACACGTGACCAATTGTGATCTTAAGATTTCAAACTGCTGGAGGAATCGGGACAGGTTTACGTGTTGTACATAACTTATCTGTTACTTTTTGTTTCTTTTATATGGTAAGAGGTATTCTCATACAGTTTCTGTGAAGATATACAAATCTAAATATATAAATAACATATATAAAATATATATATAAAATATATAGTAAAAGAGAGCTGAAAGTCTATATCTATACATAGATGGATATATGTTTTATTTTTGTATGGAGCTGCTAGTAGCCACAGGCTTGATGTGGATACAATTTTAAATGGTTGCGTATAATAAGCATCCAATAATAATTTAGTGGTTTTTCTCATGGGGGGTGACCATCTAACCTCCCTAGTTGGGAAAAGGGCCATTGGTGCTATAGATTTCTGGTCATAGTTTAGATATCATGGTGCAGTTTCCTAGCCAGATAGGTATTAACAATGGGTGGTCTTTGGATTATAACTGTCTTCATTGTGCTGTGTATCTGTCAAGCAGAGACTTTATTAGGAGGCTAGCTGAGAGGCCGTTGGATGACATTGAGTATAAAAACTATTATGATGAGTATGGAAGCTTAAGATTCCTGAATACTTTTTGACAAAATCTGTCAATAAACAATGGTGCTCATAAACCAGTGCAACTTATACGAGATCGAACCATTTCTTCAATGATTGTGTGTATTCTGGCCACCATATGGCCATGGTAACCAAACAAGTGGTGGTCTTTTGGCTTTACTAATGATCTCTTGCCTTTCTAATGACGTGAAACCTCAACATACTGTACTGTCTGTAACAAGCCAATGGTGATGTGCTAGGTACCCCTTCAGATGGAAGAAACAATTGTGATTACTTATTGTAGGACATTTCATCATAGGTTTGGATTGGTCACATGACAGGCAGGACATGTTTGGAAGAAGCACACTGAGGTCCTATAATTTTTACCAACTATTCTTTAATCCATGATTGTCTTTCCAGTGATGGAAATGTGTTTAGTATCTAAGGGATAGACCTGCATGTTAAACCCCCATCGAGGGGGATTCTTAGGAAGCCTTGCCCCTTCAGTGCCTTATTGCCATCAGAAGCACACATGCCATCAAAAAACTGACCTGTTCAAGCCTTAGTTTGCAGTACACATGAGGTGGGGACTTTTCATCTGGTGCTTGTGCTTAGTTGACCTGCTTAAGATATGTTGAAGGGTGCAATGTATACATGGCTACACCTTATCAGAAGCAAAACTAATCATTGATTGCACTTGTGATTTCTACTTGAGGCTATATAGAAGTCTTGTATCACAGAAATATAGCCTATCCCCTCCCTACTGATAGCTCTAGTGAGCCTTAACATTTATCCCGCAGAATAAACACTGACAACTACTATATTTAAAGTTACTTGAATATAAAGTTTATAGTTATCTTGATCACTTACATTTAACTCATTGCCTCCTTTAAAGAAAACAATAGGTATATTTTTACATTCCTAGAGGGAGATTTATCGCAAATGTCTGATCTAAAACTATTCTAGTTGCCCAGGGAAACCAATCAGAGCTCTGCTTTAGTTTTAGATACAACTGTAGGAAAATGAAAGCTGAACTCTGATTGGTTGCCGTGGGCAACTAATACATCTCTTCTCTCAGACACTTCTGATAAATCTCCCTCATAGTTTTTACTTCATTACTGGTCTCAGCAACAGTGAAGTGAATGTTGTGTTCTGTTCACACTTTCCTCACACACTATGACATAGTCATCATAATTGTAAGTATCATGATACAAGTCTATGCCTTTTTAAGGTAGAAGATATTTGTGCCATCTTATAGTAAGATACATAGGTGATGTATCAGTCCAACATATGTAAAATGGACTTTTGCAGTTCATTAGAACAGAACTATTTCTTTCAAATGTTTTTGCTATATGTAATAATGCAATTGAGGTCTATTAAAAATAATAGTAATACTAATAAGTCTGTGATAGGTTTCACCTGAACAATAAAACATTCCTGGGAGAAAGTATATATTAGATTGGTGAACATGGACACCCAAGCTGTTGGCATTCATTTCAATTGTAGTGCTGTAGTTCACCATTGACAGCAGTGACAGGTTCCTCATGTTTTTAGTATTATATGCATTGTGGGTGATCCAGTGACATTGACTAATATTCATTTCTGTCCAGAAAAGGAGGAGGGGGACACATGATGTGTGGTAGAGTCATTCACATTGACATGTTAAAGGGATACATTACTGGGATCTTACAAACATTCATTGGCTAATCAGTAAATATATTGTATCATCAAACAACCTCCATTCAATAGGAAAGACATGTAGAGAATCAATATAAATTGTTGGAGATCTTATCATATCAGCAATTTTCCAGTGATCTAGTTTCGATCCAACAGTAAGTGGCTGATTAAATATTCTCTGGTGATTCACATCACCAGTTTTGGCCTGCAGCTTCTATTTATTAGACTTCTACAGGCACCATCAGAGCAATGGGCACCATCAGAGCAATGGGCACCAATAAGTTCTTTAAATGAATGGAGCACAAGTCAGCATCCCTGACCAGCCACGCTTCCACTTCCATGGGACAGCTATCCCATAGAAAGGATCGGAACAGTGTTTCGGTGTCCTCACCAGTGCTTTATTTATATGAAGCACTAAGGGGCACTTCTGGGTCTATGTGCTACTGATAATTGAGCATCTTTGTAGTCAACACAACAAATCAGCACTTATTCCTTATCACATCGCTAGGGGATAAGTGTACATAATAGGAGGACTCGTTTAATTGTTCCTGAAGTATATATAACATGTTGTGCCATACAGCAGAAATGCATGGACTTTACATTGAATTGCTGTCATTTTAGCTGTACATTTTTTCAGGTTACAGAAAACCACTGTGATTCACTGTAAAATACATGCAATTACTCACACTCCACACTACTGCTATATGTAAACCCAGTGACAAGTAAAAGCCATTAGAAAAAAAGTAGTTAATTAAAGGAGATTTACCAGAATCTAACTACAGTATTTCATGTACTTCAAACATTGTACGGATTCAAAAACCTTCCTTAAGTCAATATCTACACCTTCCGTGGCTTGAATAAAGAGATTATATGTGTGAAGAATGATCTGGTGATTTGATTCCATACGCTCAATATATCCATGACAACATTGCACTTGTAAAGTTACTTTTAAAGGCATAAGAATTTCTCAGTAGTGCAGCCTCAGGCTCTAGACCCAGAGCTTCATCGGACCTCAGCAGAGAAGAAAGAGATTAAGTAATGTTTTCATGGTTGTTCTTTGAAGTGTCTTTCTCAGGTTAGTTCTGCTTAGTCTCCTTTAAATAACCCAACATAGCTCCATATAGTCCACAAATAATGATTTGTAGCTGTCAGCAATTAAAGGGTGTTTGGGCATTTTTCCACTAAGCCTCAGAAGGTGATACCCAGAATCCTCCTATTATTGTTTGAAATATTCTTGTGGTTCACTAAAGGGTAAGTTAGAATTTTATCACTGTCGTCCTAGCGATGACCACCTCACAAGTAGACGTTGGGAAGAGCATCTACAGGTCATTTTCAATAAATATTTGTACAAGTGAATGCATATTTAATGAAACAAAAAGAACAAATAAAGATATGAAATCTGTTTTATATTCCTCTTTCACTTGTCTTTTTTTTAAACACACAAAATGGAATGAAATAGCACATGCTGCAAAGACAAAAAAGAGAATGAATAAGTGCCTAATAGTATGTACAGTGAGATACTTCAGGATAGCATATCTACTAAATGGATGGCAGGTAGAGCTCATTTTAACCAGTGTACAAGCAATGGGTCAGATCAGGTCTGATGGGGGGGGGGGGCGTGATGTGGTCGCATGATTTGACCCCATAGATTTCAATGGCCCCAGGTCACGGCCCAGTGAGCACATGGTGCATCACAGCACCGTGACCATGTAGGACCCTCTTCTGCCTATGGAGGAGGAGTGACGAGTCCTCTCATTACCCGGGATCTGGTCCGGATGAGCACACAGCCATTTGAATGAGCCCTTAAACTGTCTGCGGCAATTTATAAATTATCTGCACCAGTTTTGTGTCTCAGCTGTGCTATGTCCGACAAAACAGAAAAAATGTGAACCCAAGTCAGAGTCTGCGACAGATCTAATATAGTGACTCGACAGAATTGGGTTGCACACTATGTGGCAGATTTACTTACCCGGTCCATTCGCGATCCAGCAGCGCGTTCTGTGCGCTGGATTCGTGTCCGGACGTTATTTATTAAGAGCATTGGAACGCACCAGAATACACCGAGCTGGGCTGAGTGAAGGTAAGTACAATTTTCGCAACACATATTTTTTTTAAATGCGGCGGGTTTTCCGAATCCGTCAGGTTTTCGTTGGCCCCCAACCGCCCCCCCCCCCCCGATTTCCGTTGCGTGCATGCTGGCGCCGATGCGCCACAATCCGATTGCGTGCGCCAAAATCCCGGGGCAAGTCAAGGAAAATCGGCGCAAATCGGAAACATTCGGGTAACACGTAGGGAAAACGCGAATTGGGCCCTTAGTAAATGACCCCCTATATATTAAAAGTACACCAATAAAAATGGTGCAGACTTCCAGAGCAGTGCAATGTGCGCCAGATTATTGAAGACTGCACACCAGTCTTCAATAATCTGGCGCATCCTTCACATCCTTCACTGCACTTTTCATAAATCTGGGCCAATGTGCATCTCCAGACCTTCTTTATGTCAAGGATGCTCTCCTTTTTAAATTCATCATCTGAGTCAACTGGAATAGGAACAAAGACTAAAGTCAAGGAATTTTGGTAAAGGTGAATGCAATAAGTAAGATAAGCAAGAGTCTATGTAAAGATAAAGAAAAACATACACAAGATTGATTTGCACAAAAAGGATACAAGTACCAAGGAGGGCTCTTGTAAGAATGTAGCTTTATATTTATGTTCCTGTAAGACAACCAAACTTGCTCCACAGCAGAAGAGTGGAGTTGCCTTCTTACAGGTAGCGGCAAGAACTACCGAACAGTAGTAGTCAAACTTGGAGGATGTCCCTAAGATCTGAATAAGAATTAGGCCACAGACTGGAGAAGACAAATAGGGATGATGCATGTATTGAGGTAGTCAGCCCTGAATCTGTCTTTTTAGTCCTACATTGTCCTGTGGTATGAATTGAGACATTTTTGTTTTCCTAATTATGAGATGGTTCTCATTTTATTTATTGAGCACATGTCATTTTCAGGTAAATCATACACTATATATCACACATATGTCCAGCTTTTTGTATGTGCTTCTAATAAAATGGCTGATTTTATTCCGCAAATTATGTCACAACCTATTGCAGAATCTAAAAGATCTACTAATACTATTGGACGGCTTGGGGTGAGATGTAGCAATGACTGCTGCTGGGTCTTATTTTCAGGGGAGGCCTTATATTTCTAAGATTGGACAAAATTTAATAGGTCTTATTTTCGAGGGTTATCCTATTTTAGTCTCCTTCCAAACCTGTTTGAAATGGGTAACATTTCTTAATTGTTATAATAAGCATATTAATGAAATCTCCCCTATCCAAACAATAAAGAGGGTATAATCAATGTATGTCAATATATGACCACAAGCAAATCAACCAGTAGACCAATAGCAAACACATATAGGAGTACACAAAGGTATCTCTATCCCAGTACACAAAACAGTCCAAAACTATTGTAGATCCTGAACGCAGGGAATTAATAAATATTAAAACCTGAACAACTGTTTTAAAATTCTAGCTCTTAATATATAATCACGGACAGAGCAAGAAGCACAATATTTGAATTAAAAAAAAACAGACAAATTGTGGGGCATTTATCCATTTTGGTGCCATTTCAAGCAGGATTGCAGAATATCTCAACGTTAAATTTCCTGTGGTTCCCATATTTCATTCCCTCCTTAAAATACACATAGAAAAATTCCCTCCACCTCTCAAACCCATCGTAGCAGGCATAGGGTCCATTAATGAAAAATTAAGTGCATGGGTGACCATTTACTACAGCCATTGGTTGTTTCTCTGCCAGGTCTGTTAAAAGACACAAAACATGTTATCTCTCTTCTAGATGGTTAAACGTGGAACAAGTCCACCTCTTTTTGGTTGTCTTGTGATGTCATAGGACTTTATCCCTCTTTAGAACATTCAATGGTCCTTAAATCCTTGGGCCACTACCTGGAGAGATATTGTAAATATACAAATGAGACTAAAGAATTTTTGTTGGAGTCTGTAAATTTTTTACTTAAAAATAATTATTTTTTATTCGACAAGAGATTCTTTGTTCAGAAATGCGGAGCAGCCATGGGAGGGAGGTGTTCTCCCTCCCTGGCGAACATTTATATGTCATATTGGGAAGAATTTTTCCTCTTTTCTTCGTCCAATCCGTATCTCTACCATATCAGGTGGTATGGTCGTTTATCGATGATCTCCTCCTGATATGGGAGGGACCGGAGGATGACATCCTAAATTTTGTTGATTTTATTAACAGAAATCACATGAATTTAAAGTTCACGTTTTCTTATAATAAGGACTCCATCAATTTTTTGGACGTTAGTCTTAAAGGTGATGAAACGGTTTCAATTTCCCCCTATATTAAGCCAACAGCTACGAATTCCATCTTGGAGGCCACATCATGTCCTCCCCATGTAATAAAAAATGTTCCTATTGGGGAGCTAATAAGAACAAAAAGAAACCGTACTAACCCAGTCATTTATAATACAGAAAGTGAAAAGGTGTGTAGTAAACTCTCTAAAAGAAAATACCCAAAATGGATGTTAGACAGGGCACGACATACAGTTGACAACATTGAGAGAGAGGATCTGGTATATAGGACTAAAAGTCAGAAGAAGAATTGGTCAAAAGATAAGGCACCAGTGGTCTTCTCAACCACATACAGCAACCAATATAGAGAGGTGGTGGGCATTATACAAAAATATCTACCATTTATTGCATACAGATAATAAGGTGTCGAAGGTTTTAGGAAAAAAAGTTAATTTTGTCTCCAGGAGAGCTCCAACTTTAAACTCAATCCTTTCACCAAGCTTGTTTTCTTCCACTCTTAAAAAAATCGAGAGACACATGGCTATCTATCAAGGGATTTTATGGATGTGGACATAATATTTGTCTATGTTGCAAGTTTGTAAACTCTTCAAAAGAATTTGTTTCCTGCAGCACAACAGTTAAGTATAATATTACTAGTTTCATTAATTGCAACACTTCAAATGTTATTTTTTTAATTGTGTGTAGAATTTACAATGTTCAATATGTAGGATGTACAGGAGGTCCTCTCAAAACTCGCATTAGGAAACACCTTTTGGACGCGAGAAACATGAATGCAGTCAATGTATCCATGGTCTCATGTCTTTTTCAAGCATTTTCATGGGGACTGTAGTTCCTTCACATTCATGGGTATCGAGAAAGTGTGGAAACCTGTCCGTGGTGGAGATCACAGACGGAAGTTGCTCAATCGTGAGACCTTCTGGATCTTCACCTTGGATACGAGAGTCCCAAAAGGCATGAACGATAGGTTGGATATGATTTGTCATTATTGAATATTTATATCCCATTGCCATGTTAGTGTTTGTTCTCATATGTTTTTATATGTTCTAATCAGGTTCTATGATTAGGATTAGTGTGGAAACACGTGGGGAATCCATTACGTGTTTTTCACCCAACTAGTATATATTACCTTGGATATATCCTAGAAGTAGTCATGAATAAGGATATGTGATATCCAAAACGTGTAGACTGCTGTGCTGTGTTATTTGTATCCCGTGGCTATCATGTGTTTTTTTAATCAAAGAAACAAGCCTTGAAAATTTTACTACCTGGTGTCTCCTTGAAAGCTGGATCGTGTGAAGAGATTTTTACTTCTCCTTGTTTTTTGCTCGAGTTTGTTGCTCTCTAAGCCAGAGTGATCCGTGCATGGAGCTTTACAGGTGCTACAAGCCTTTCCATCAGGGTGAGCTGACCACATTTGTTGTTTAGGGCCAGTGTTTCGGTGCAAGAAGCGTGCTAAAATTCTCACTGGGATGTTAGATTGGGTCACAATGGGTTAATTGGCGCAGGAACGAAAAGGGTTAGAACTGTCTCCACATACATGAAGGTGAAATACATAGACCAGCTTTTTGCAGCTCTAAGTGTGCATCAAACAGTGCGCCAAAAAGAGTGTCAGAAACTGGAAGCTCAGGAATAGTGTTGAATTCCTAAGCTGCACCCAAAGTGTACAACCCCCCGAAAAAATTACGAGTGTCTGAATAGCACCAATATAAAGCGCAATAGTCGCACCAAGGGGAAATTAAACAACTGTTTTCTATTGAATAGTCAATAATGAATGCCCCCCCCCCCCATAGTGTCTGGTCCTGAAGACAAATAAAACTGTGAACTTTCTTCTGAACAAAGCTTCAGTATTACACTTCTATTAAAATTTTTCTTTAAAGACATCGACATAACTTGGATCTCTGGCAAGGACAGCAGGGTAAAGTGACAGGCATCAGGTCATCTAGACATTCACCTTTTTAATAAAGACATCTGAGACATCCTGGTGAATTGTAATGGCACATCTATAGAATTAGAAGTTCAGATGCTGGATGACCCCTTTCCACACAGCTAGAATGGCTAAAACAACCCCACTGTAAGGCTTGCTCAGTCTTTCAGTTGAAGATTGTGGCATACAGGTGTAACCACAGTTAGCACAGAAGCAGAGGACTAGTGAAGTAACATAGGACCTAGATGATTTTCTCCATATACAAACCTTCCGACTGATGATCCATAGACACATAGGGGCTTATTTACTAAGGATTTGTGCAACGCACTTTCGTATGATTTTAGAAATTTTCAGGATTTGCGCCGCTGTGACAGCTATTTAGAAGGGGATTGTGTTGCACACAATTTGATTTTGGCGCATTGGGGGGCTGGCTTTCATGCGGCAGAAATTGGGGGGCGGGCCGTCAGACGATCCGACTGAGTCGAACAGAGCGCAGGATTTAATATTCAAATTGTGTCCCAACCAATGCACTTACATACACCGGGAAGAAGATGGTGAACTCCGACGGACCTGAGCGGGGAATTGACAGATGGAGGAAATCAGGCACACATATATAGGCACATCACTGCACTCCCATCGTGTATATACTGTATATGGGAACAGCACTACATTACTGCTAATACCCTGCATTTATATACATATATAAAATAGAGGGAATACAGAAGTAACACATCATGGATCTGAATGACTTAAATATCTCATTGAATACTTTGTTCTGTACAAAGTTGAATGTGCTGACAACAAAGTCACAAAACAGATCATTAATGGAAATTTATTAACCAATGGAGGCCTGGATTTGGAGTCACCCACAAAATTAAAGTGGAAAAACACACTACTGGTTGCACGGGTGAACCAAGCCTTTCTTCTGCCGAGGCAAGCTAAAGAGAGATATGTAATATATCAGGGACCAGATGTGTCAAGACCAGATCCTGGTACCCCCATGTAGTATAAAATGCATACAGCGTGCCGCCATGCAGTATAAAATGCATACAGCGTGCCGCCATGCAGTATAAAATGCATACAACATACCACCATGTAGTATAAAATGCATCCAGCGTACTGCCATGTAGTATAAAATGCATACAACATACCGCCATGTAGTATAAAATGCATCCAGCGTACCTTGTAGTATAAAATGCATACAGTGTAGCACCACGTAGTATAAAATGCATACAGCGTGCCGCCATGCAGTATAAAATGCATACAACATACCACCATGTAGTATAAAATGCATCCAGCGTACTGCCATGTAGTATAAAATGCATACAACATACCGCCATGTAGTATAAAATGCATCCAGCGTACCTTGTAGTATAAAATGCATACAGTGTAGCACCACGTAGTATAAAATGCATACAGCGTACCACCATATAGTATAAAATGCATACAGCGGCCAGCGATGTAGTATAAAATGCATACAGCGTACCACCATGTAGTATAAAATGCATACAGCATGCCACCATGTAGTATAAAATGCATACAGTGTACCACCATGTAGTATAAAATGCATACAGCATGCCGCCATGTAGTATAAAATAGATACAATGTGCCACCATGTAGAATAAAATGCATAAAGCATGCCACCATGTTGTATAAAATGCATTCAGTTAACTGCAGTTGCAGCAGTCAACCAAGCCTTTCTGCTGCTGAGGTGAGCTATAAAGAGATATGTAATATATCAGGGACAAGATGTGTCAGGACCAGATCCTGGTACCCCATGTTGTATAAAATGCATACCGCGTGCGGCCATGCAGTATAAAATGCATACAGCTTACCACCATGTAGTATAAAATGCATACAACATACCACCATGTAGTATAAAATGCATCCCGTAAAATGCATCAGCGTACCGCTAGCCACAGGTTCAGCGGTGCCAGCCACAGATCAGTCTGCACCGTGATGCCCTGTAATACCTTTTGGGCGGTGTGCCTTTTATCGCCTAGGCTCAGCAGTTTGAGCACCGCCTGCTGTCGCTTAGCGATGGCACTGCTGCTGTGCCTAGAGCTACCGACTGATGGCGCCATGCCCACGGATGGTAATTCGGAGGAGGAGGTGGAGGAGGGATGGGAGGAGGAGGAGGCATAGTAGGCCTTTGAGACCTGGACCGAGGTAGGCCCGGCAATCCTCGGCGTCGGCAGTATATGACCAGCCCCAGGGTCAGACTCGGTCCCACCAAGTTAACCCAATGTGCCGTCAGCGATATATAGTGGCCCTGCCCGGCAGCACTCGTCCACGTGTCCGTGGTCAGGTGGACCTTGTCAGAAACGGCGTTGGTCAGGGCACGGATGATGTTGTCTGACACGTGCTTGTGCAGGGCTGGGACGGCACATCGGGAAAAGTAGTGGTGGCTGGGGACCGAATACCGAGGGGCGGCCGCCGCCATGAGGTTTCGAAAGGCCTCGGTCTCTACCAGCCTATAGGGCAGCATCTCCAGGCTAAGCAGTTTGGAGATGTGGACGTAGAGGTCTTGGGCGTGTGGGTGGTTTGCACTATACTTCCTTTTGCGCTCCAGCGTCTGGGGTATAGAGAGCTGAACGCTGGTGGATGCTGTGGAGGATCGTGGAGGCGAAGATGGGGTTTTCGCACGGGAGGTGTTTGGACCGGGGTCCTGGGCAGGGGGCTGACTAGCAGATGACACAGGGGAAGGAGCAGCGGTGTGCCCGGCCGGAGGTGAACGGGCTTGGTGCCATTGAGTGGGGTGTTTAGCATTCATAAGCCTGCGCATACTGGTGGTAGTTAAGCTAGTAGTGGTGGAACCCCTGCTGATCCTGGTTTGGCACAGGTTGCACACCACAGTCCGTCGGTCATCCGGTGTTTCTTTAAAGAACCTCCAGACTTCTGAAAATCTAGCCCTCGCCACAGGAACTTGACTACGTGAAACATTTGGCGCTGATGCACCAGCTCTGGCCCTGCCTCTCCGTCTGGCCCCACCACTGCCTCTTCCAACCTGTTCTGGTATAGGACTCGCCTCCGTCTCAGAACCACTGTGTTCACCCGGCCTATCAACCCAGCTTGGGTCTGTCACCTCATTATCCTCCGATCCCTCAGTCTGCTCCCCCCTCGGACTTCCTGCCCTGACAGCAACTTCACCACTGTCTGACAATCGTGTCTCCTCATCGTCCGACACCTATATACACACTTCTTCCACTACGTCAATAATGTCATCATCACCCACAGACTACGACCGGTGGAAAACCTGGGCATCGGAAAATAGCTCAGCAGCAACTGGACAAGTGGTTTGTGACTGTTGGAAGGGTCCAGAAAACAGTTCCTCAGAGTATGCCGGTTCAAATGCCAAATGGGAGGCGGAGGCGGAGGAGCTGGAGGAGTGCTGATTTCGGTGACATGGGTGGACTGCGTGGAAGACTGACTGGTGGTCAAATGGCTAGAAGCATTGTCCGCAATCCACGACATCACCTCTTCGCACTGTTCTGGCCTCAACAGTGCTCTACCACGAGTCCCAGTAACTTGAGACATGATGAACCTAGGGAGTGTAGCTCTGCGGCGTTCCCCTGCTCCCTCATCAGCAGGTGGTGTCTCACCCCGCCCAGGACCACGGCCTCTGACCCCTGCAGTAGTTGGAGCCCACATCCATGCCCTCGTCCTCTACCCCTAGCCCTCGGGTTAAACATTTTCCAAATTAAAGTGTAAACTTAAAATTTTTTCTTGTGTTTTTTTTTTTTTTTTAAACAAAACGATGCTATCCTATTGCTATGGCTAGTATCTAACCTACACTGACAGCACACAACTGGATTTTGTGCTGTGCCTGATGACTTTGAGTTATAAAAATAAATAAACGTAAAAAAAAAAAAATCAGAAGACTGTGCCTAATTCAAATCAAACCCCTAATAAAATGTCCCACTTTGGTGTTTGAGGTGCATATGTGTGGCACTAAGAGCTAAACACAACGGTCGCAAGTCTCCCAGCAAATTTTTCACAATATGGTACTAGCTGCACTACTAATGGCAGCAAGCCCAGCCACAAGCAAACCAAAAAAAAGAAAAATAACGCTATTGTAGGCCTAAATAAGCCGTTGGGGTTCTCCTATGGCTATTTTCTAGCCTACACTGAAAGCACACTGCTTTGCCAGATTACTTTGAGTTATAAAAAGAAATAAACGTAAAAAAAAAAATAAATCAGCAGACTGTGCCTAATTCAAATCAAACCCCTAATAAATTGTCCCACTTCGGTGTTTGAGGTGGAAATGTGTGTCATTAAGAGCTAAACACAACGGTCACAAGTCTCCCAGCAAATTACTCACAATATGGTACTAGCTGCACTACTAGTGGCAGCAAGCCCAGCCACAAGCAAACCAAAAAAAAGTAAAATATAACGTTATTGTAGCCCTAAGAAGGGCTGTTGGGTTCTTGTAGTATCACTCCTGCCTAACACTATTCTAATAGAACACCCTAACGCTTTCCCTGACCAGCAGCAGCTCTCTCCCTAACGGCATCCAGACAGAGAATGATCCGAGCAGCGCGGGCAGGGACTAGTCTATTCCAAGGTCACCTGATCAGGCCAGCCAACCACTGCTATCGACGTGTAAGGGTACCGCGTCATACTGGGTGGAGTGCAGAGTCTCCTGGCTTGTGATTGGCTCTGTTTCTGGCCGCCAAAAATCACAACGGCGGGAGATGCCATTTTCTCGAGCTGGCGAAATACTCGTCCGAGCAATGAGCAGTTTCGAGTACGCTAATGCTTGAACGAGCATCAAGCTCGGACGAGTGTGTTTGCTCATCTCTACACATTATACTTATTATCTATTTTTTATTACATTTTCTTATGGGTACAATTTTTCGGACACTATATGGTGTTACCCTTTACAAACATGGCGCCGAGTGTCTCTGGATAGCAGTGCACATGCTCAAATCTTTGGTGCGGGCGCATTAGGACTGCAGAGACGCCGATACATGTGATTCATTGAAGTGGGATAAAATACAGATGGAGACACGCCCTGACCCAATAGAGGTTTTTTAAACACCTATTCACACTTGATACATTACTATGCACACTTTAGGGATACAAAATGTCCCAGTATGTATATATTTTGCACTGACATGTATGTGATGACTACTGTGTATAGGAATTTATCAATATATATCAATTTTATATGTATAAATCTGATTTTATGTAAATCATGCACCTTGCACTTTAAGACGCACCCACTTGTATTCACTGTTGTACCATGTATTTCCTATATAAATCCGGATGGGTTCACTTGTTAAATTTCTTGATGAAGATGGTTCACACCGAAACGTCACCACTGTTTCAATAAACCTCACCCTTTGGTATTTTGTATTTTTGGAGTGCTGCCTACATTTTATGTATATATATATACATATGGGCATATCACCGCATTACTCCTCCTATCATATATATATATATATATATATATGTATGTATATATTTGGGCACAGTGCTGCACTAATCCTCCTGCATATATGCGCACAGCTCAGTAATACTATGCCTATCAGTTATATGGGCACAGATCAGTACTACTACTCCTATCCTGTGTACATGAGCACAGATCAATACTACTGTTCCTATCCTATATATTTGAGCACAGATCAATACTATTCCTCCTATCCTGTATATATGGGTACAGCACAGTCCTACTCTTCCTATCCTGTATATCTGGGTACAGCACAGTACTACTCCTCATATCCTGTATATATGGGCATAGGTCAGTACTACTACTTCTATCCTGTATGTCTGTATGTATGGGCAGTACTAGTAATGATAAATCCAGGTTGATGAATATAAAGTGAAGAGTCCCCATATCTGTCATCATGCACCGATCTGTAACATTAAAGTGACGACTTCCCCAAATATATCTTTTCGTACAATTGAAGGAAATCTGTCAGGTGGATTTGGGACACTAAAGAAGAGCTGCAAAATTATCAATAAAAATATTCACTTTAGGCTACATTCACACGATGTATGGCCGCCATACCGTAGTAGAAGTGTATGGGGGACGTATATCGGCCGTACATACGTCGGCTGTATATACGTCCCCCATACATGTGTGTGAATGTAGCCTTACTGTAATTCCAATACACAAAAAAAATCCATAATCATAAATCACATAGTTGGGATGACCTGAACAAGGTGCAAAATGGCCCCAGATGGAATAGGGCAACCACAGAATACATAGCCCCCCTCCCTAATCAGGCAAAAAAAACCCAACATACCCAATATCTCTAAATAAATAAATATCAAGTCAAAAAAAGGTGAAACTATCGAGGGTGTAATAATATTACTCAATATATGTAAAGAGACCACTGAGAGTACGAGTTTTGGAACATATTCAGAGTATAATAGCAGTCAGGGATGATGATAATTTGGGACCTTTAAAGAATTTTAAAAAATTACAACCTATCCCGAAACACTTCTGCGAGGAACTTGGTTGTAACCCCAGGGGACTCACAGTACGAGGGATAGATAGGGTCCTTACGGGTTCTAGGGGAGGTGATGTCAGGAAGAGGTTATTACAAAAGGAACTGAGGTGATCACCCTCTTGAATACTGTGCAGCCAAAAGACCTCATTGAGGCTACAAGCGTTTTTAAAATATTGGGGCATATTAATCAGGATTACTGATGTGGAGCAGAGGCCCTGGAATAATCGCAAATGCTAGCTTATTGCTAGCACTTGCGACTATTTTGCCCTCTCCGCCACCTTCACGCCAGCAGGGGCGCGGCCAGCCAAGTGGATGTGCGACCGGAAGTGGGCTGGCGCTGGACTGTCCCCACGCCGGTGCACTCACTACTGCTGGCGACTTTTCACATGTGTTAAGTCCCTGGCCGCATTTATTTCTATGGAAGGCCTGTCTGTGGTAGAATAAATGCTGCGCAGCGACCTGCCTGGATACATCAAGCAGCGACTACGAGCGCCGGCCTATGATAAATATGCCCCATTGCATTGTGTCTAATTGTCTGCTTTGTTTGACTTCTTGTAGATGCCATACATGAATTTCTATGAACTGTTGACAGCTCTCCTTTCCCATCAAAATATTCCGGTCTGAAGATCATATAAGCATGGCACCTCTATTTATTGGATTTGCAAAATGGAAAGATCTGTACATATATGTGCATGTAGGTGTACATATATACATATGAATTGTATACTTATTGTATACACGTGTACATCTTCAACAATGCCTTCTAGGATATTTTTATATTTTTTGTTTGTACTGAGTGATTGCTGTGATTCACTATACAGGAAGGTTTGAGATATAACGATATGTGATGTGATGATATCTCATTGAGGGTTTTGTATGTAATGATTTATATTTCCCTTCTACACTGTTAGCACTTTATATATAGTCATTTATACAATTAGTGGCCATAATGTTCTCTGCACAGTCAGCACTTTATATATGTGATCTTCGGTATTTGGTACTTGCTCTTATATAACTATGTACATAGGGCGATAATGCATTTTGCATTTTCACCATATGGATGCAGCACTACACTTTACACTTCACTTTATATATATTCATTTATATATATATGTCTGTTTTCTAGATGACACTCTGTGTATTAATTGTATTATAAGCATTATATTATAAGCATTACTTAATGATTGAGTCTTTTCTATCATGCTGGCACTATGTACAAGGGGTCTGTTTTTATATGTTTTCATATATTTTTATATATTTTTTGTATTTAAACAGATTTTGTCAAATATACATCATATATACATGCTGGGCTGTATTACACTGTGGCGTTCCGCTGACGTGCCCGGTATGGTAGCGCCTTTCCAATCATGTGACTCGGACGGGCGTGCTTTCGTGACGTGTTTACAGCACACGACCTCAGGGTGGGCGCATCTTCAAGTGGGACTGTCGGCAGTGGGTATATAGCAGGAGGCATGGCACAATTACTTCACCTCCTGACGACGCATCAGTGTGAAACGCGCATCAGGGTGTACTGCTGGCCCCCCTGGATCGCCCATAGAATACCCATTAACATGCTTACGGGAGAGTGCATTGCGGACATATGGACATTTTGAAGCCAGAAGGTACTGGTTTTCTGTTTACATATATTGAGTAATATTATTACACCCTCGATAGTTTCACCTTTTTTTGACTTGATATTAATTTATTTAAAGATATTGGGTATGTTGGCATTTTGGGCCTTATTAGTGGGGGGCTATATATTCTGTGGTTTCCCTATTCCATCTGGGGCCATTTTCTCCCTTGTTCAGATCAACCCATCTATGTGATATATGATTATGGATTTTTTTGTGTATTGGAATTACAATGAAGTGAATATTTTTATTGATAATTTTGCAGCTCTTCTTTTCTGATTATTTGTTGTTGTTGTTGCTTAAGAGGTGTATATGATGAGACCTGGTAGTTCTGGCTGTCTGACAAGGAGGAGGGATACTTGGAAGATACTTGCTGTGGCAAGATAAACAATGGGACCTAGGTGTGCTGCCAGTGTTTTGGGCTGATGGCTATCTAAGGAGGAGCAGGAGTACTTGGGGATGCTGGCAATGTGAGGAGGGGTTGCATCTGGGGGTGTGGCTGCATCTGAGGAGGAATGGGCATGGCCTTAAAGGCTGTGGGAGAAGGAACATGAGCTGCAGGCCTACTTGATGTTGCCTAAATATAGGAAAACCCTTCCTTCAGCTCCTGCCATTCAGACGGGCCCTGAATACAGGAGTGGCTGGCTAGTGGTGCCTTGGGCATGCTGTGGTCACGGTGCTTGGTATGGGGACCAGAGGGCTGACCTATAGCCTGGCACGTCTCCAGCAGGTGGTGTGTGCAAGAAATATGGAGGGAGAGGCTGATGCAGTGGTTTCTCCCTGGGGCAATTATTGAGGTGTCTGTAGGATGAATCCCTGGGTGATGGATAGGGAATCCCATGATGGTAAGAAGCCTGGATCCACGGATCAGGTGGAGTCAACGTTGTGCAAATCCAAATAAACTTACAGTTCTTTATTGAACAGCAGGTAATGGCTAAACGGTTAACAGCAGATTCTCAAGCTGGAAAAGTTATGGAGAGTCGGTCCACAGAAAGGTTACAGCAGCCTGGTAGAAGGTTCATTCTGGGCTGGTGCAGATGGAACCGAGTCCAGTTGGTGGGGCTCAGTTCTGGGCTTAAGTCTCCGGACTTGCCCTGGGCAGGGGCCTGAGGAATCTGAAGTTCCTGGAATTAGCACAGTGGCTGTGGCAGACAGACCATGAGGTCTGGTTCTGTCTGTAGACTCTAGCAAAAGACTGACTCCAAGATGGAGTCTATCACTCTGACCATGAGCTTCTGCCCAGCAGGGGTTTATATACTCCCCTGGTCAGGTGGTAGCACCTCTCCAATCACCTTCCAGCTTGGTTTACAAGAATATCATTGGACAGTTACCTATCACAATGTTAACTGCTGCCTTGTTAGGCAGTAGCTACAGCTGCAATGACTAAGTTCTCCAAGTTCTAGAAACTTCCTAGAGAGATGATCCATACACTCTACAACCTATAGGGGTGCAAATAATAAAATGCACTTTAGGATAAGTGCTTGGCTATGTGCAGTGTAGGAAAGACAAACCACCCACGGTTCTGGCTACAGACACCAGGGTTGGTGTCAGACTAAATTACATAAATGAGGACCCTACAGTTGGTAGCCTATGCCCTTAAACCAACTGTTTTCTTGGGAAAGGTGAGGTGTCATGTCCTGTAATCCACTCCTTGCACCAAGGCCTGAAATTTGTCAGAAGACACTTTTCCTGGGTGGCATAATCATAAACATGTATGGAACATACAGACACATGGTTTTCCTGTCGTCTGACGGTCTTACCCTAGTGTATGACATCTAGATGTCACTACTTAGACACCCCCGGTCCCCTAAAGACCCACAGTTTACAGAGGCCACACAAATAGGAAGCTTTGGTTTGACGCATAAGCCTGCAGTCAGGATTTGACATAAATACAAAGATGGTTCGACACAGTTCTAACCTCCTGGCTGCAAAGCCTATGAAAGGGTTAAAGAAAGGCATGGTATGCATAGTAGCAATATAGACAGTTCTTTTGACCTGAAAGAGATAAAAAGCCACATAGAAAAATGTCCGTTTCCTACAAGAGAAGGTATAAAGTGCACGTAAATAAACTTTTTTCTCAAAATGTTTCAACTATCAGTCTCTCAGAGAGCTCAATTACATCAGAGTCACAGTCCTTGGTGAAGGACAAAGGAGAAATATAATATACAAAGGATCTCCTCTTCATGTGAGGGATACAGTCCTTTGAAGAAAAAATTGTTGCTCTGCAGTCAGCAGAGAGATCCGCTTTCAAAGCACCATGGGGAAAGAAAAAAAGAACTGGACCGCACATCCACACATCACGCAATGATCTACTGCTGCTAGGCTACATTTTCATGACAAACTCAAGGTTCTCAGTTACATTTTGATCAAATTCTATAAGCCCACTAACCACTTCACGGTGACCTTGATGTAGTGGGTCCTTACGCTATTGTGTGCGGAATCACATGGCATCTACCGCCACTTTAGCACAGCACCAGCAGGGACCAAGACCTGGGTCCTCCGCAGCACCCATATTGGCAGGCATAGCCCCCGTGTCTCTGGGCCCTAGGTCCCCCCAGCACCGCACCACAGAAGCAGCAAACCTCATGCAATTCCACACCATTTGAACAGGACAAAATGGTCACCATGTGTGAACAGGTGTTGAATAGTCACAGTTCCATGTGGTCTCAGACACTGGTTCAGAGGAAGTAGGCGGCCCCTATATGCAGTCCCTGCTAATTTAAAAACACCTGGGTCGAATGGGGTGTAGTGCTGGTACCAGACAAAAAACAAAACAAATGAGGTGAGAAAATGGACTAAACCAACATGGGAAAGAAAAAAAGTGGACCGCACATCCACAAATCTCACAATGATCTACTGCGGCTCAAAGTTCTTTTTTTACATTTTGATCAAATTGTATATGCCCACTAACCACTGCACTGTGACTTTGTTGTAATGGGTCTCTACGCTATTGAGTGCGGCTATTGTGTGCGGCCTGAGACCACATGGAACAGTGAGTAATTAATACCTATTCACACATGGTTAGCATTTGTCCTGTTCACATGGTGCAATATTGTATGGCCCCATGGGGGCTATGCCTGCCAGTATGGGTGTTAAGGGCCCACCGGGTCTTGATCCCTGCTGGTGCTGGGCTGCAGCAGCGCTGGATGCCATGTGATGCCGGACACAATAGCGTAGGTCACTGTGAAGTGGTTAGTGGGCTTATACAATTTGATTAAAATGTAACTAAGCACCTCAAGTTCATTATATAATGTAGCCTTGCAGCAGTAAATCATTGTATGATGTGTGGATGTGCGGTCCAGTTATTTTTCTATCACCATAATGCTTTCAAAGCACAACTGTGAATATAAGCCGGGGTGAAGTTTTTCAGCACATTTTTTGTGCTGAAAAACTCATCTTATACTCGAGTATATACGGTACTCACTGTCTGAGTCTTCAACTGGGGTTAGGACCTCAGAGTCTGAGAAATGTACTTGTTTACTTAATTACAAATCTAAAGAAACTGGGGCAAATTTACTTACCCGGTCCATTCGCGTTCCAGCGGCGGCTTCTCCGCTCTGGATTCGGGTCCGGCCGGGATTTAATAAGGTAGTTCTTCCGCCGTCCACCAGGTGGCGCTGCTGCGCTGAAAGTAAACTCATCGCGCCGGAATGCACCGAGCTGGACCAGGTGAAGGTAAGCGGTCCTTATGCGACACATTTTCGGTTTTTAAATGCGGCGGTTTTTCCGAATACGTCGGGTTTTCGTTCGGCCACGCCCCCCGATTTCCGTCGCGCGCATGCCAGCGCCGATGCGCCACAATCCGATCGCGTGCGCCAAAATCCCGGGGCAATTTAAGTACAAGCGGCGCAAAACGGAAATATTCGGGTAACACGTCGGGAAAACGCGAATCGGGCCCTTAATAAATGACCCCCAGTATCTTTTACATAACCCGGGGACTGCCTGTATCTAATAGAGGGGGCACGGTATATATGGGGGTACCGTATACATGTAAATTAGAGGGCACTGTATATATGTAAAATTATTTGGAATACAGTATATATTTATATAGGGACTGTCGTTTTGTCCGTGTGCTTTGTTCCTGTACAAAGCTCAGTTCTAGTACTGTACTTATGTATTGAACTCAATACTGGTGCTGTATTTACGTACTTAGCTTTTGTTTTGTTATGTCAGTTAAAGGCGACTGTAAACTCATTAAAAGCCATGAGATGGCAGCAAATATCTATGTATGAATATAACAGCATGAAAAAAAAAGCACTAAAAGAGGGAAATACATGATAAGGAGCCTCTCAACCTCAGTTAAGGGCTGATCATAAATGAAAGCTTTTTAACCCCTTTCCACACACTGCCGTAATAGTACGTAACAGTCCTCCAATCAAGAAGGAGAAAATAGAGCATGTTTTGCCCATACATCCCAAATTTTATTACATGAAGAACTATGTTCACTTCCATAGGAAAGAGTTTTTTTTGTAGCTATATGTCATATTTATGGCGTCCACTAACCCCTCTCACAAAAATTTTAAAATCTATTAAAACCTAACATAACCTATATAAATCTGATATCCCTGTGATGTCAACCCGAATAAAGGGGAAGTGTCATTCGGAGCGAACAGTGGAAGCTGTAAATGCAGAGCCCACAAGAAAATGGCGCAAATATGTTAAAATAAAATAAATTAAAAATAAATAAATAAAATAATTTAAAAAAATTGATGAATGACATTAGTGACGGGTATATTTTGTAAAGTATTTATTTTATTTTTATTCATTATTTTACTTTTATTTTTTATTTTTACTCTCTCACTCAAAGGTCACACTAGATATGTATTTTTTAATATATTTTTTTACATTTTACTTTTCGACTGTAACTGAGGTTGCTGATACATGGGGAAATTCACAGCAGCAGAAACATTTGTCACTATTTGGTCTGTGCATGGTCCAGTGCGATTATAGCATTGGTGCTGCTTTAGGCAAAAACTGAAATGCTGCCACCCCCACCTCAAAAAAAAAAAAAAATGATCCCCTGATTAAAATATGCTGAAAACATCCCCACACAGCACCACCAGATCACAGAAACACTGTGACTGACGCTACACATGCTAAGGCTTTCTCACACAATAGTAGGTCAGTCAGTGACATTAGTGGCGTCTAGTACCTAACAGGTGGTGATCTGTTCCATCAAAGACTCAATTACGACTTCTCCCGGGCATCTTTTATTGCTGCCAGATGTCTTTAGCCCTGTATAGGACATCTTTACACTGCACCCACAAAAATACCAATCACTTACAGTATAATGTCATCTGGATATCAACACTGTTCTCCTAAATCATACATATCCCAAACTAAACAATATAAAAACATAACTCATACATAAAACATACACTGTGTGGCCCTCCTAATGTATTTTAACCCCTTAAGGACGCTGCGTTTTTTCGCTCATTTCTCGCTCTCCACCTTCAAAAATCCATAACTTTTTAATTTTTCTGTATACAGAGTTGTGTGAGGGCTTATTTTGTGCATAACAAACTTTACTTTTTCCGTGATGTTATTTATTTTTCCATGCCATGTACTGGGAAGCTGGAAAAAATTTCAAATGTGGAAAAATTGAAAAAAAAAAAACGCATGTGCTTCATGTTCCTGTGGGCTCAGTTTTTACGACCTTCACTGTGCGCTCCAAACAACAACTCTACTTTATGTTTTGGCGGCGATACTAAATTTATATAGGTTTTGTTGTGTTTTAATACATTTTCACTCTATGCGAATAGACTGCACCGGTCGCACCTATGTCTAACATCTGCTCAATTTCTGCCTTTTTGCGCAGGAAATTTCCTCAACATAAAATTGAGCAAAAACTTCAGCAATTGAGCAATTGTAGTAGCAATGAACCCACATAAACCACCTCTTATGTGGTGTAGTTTTGCGATTAAATTTGCGTTCTTTTGAAAATTCTCAGTTGATACATGCGGTGTGCATGTTGCATGGGGTTAAACACTCTGTGGTGTATTTTTTCCGCCATTGCGTGACTTTAATGTAGCAACCTCTCCTTTGAGCCACACATTCAATCTCTTGCTCGCTCTTGCCGGATGCATCTCAGAAACATCTCTAGGATCCGACCGTTTCTCACATTTGAAACCTGTAACTCTCTAGACTACTGTAACTCTCTACTAACGGGTCTTCCACTCACTAAACTCTCTCCTCTACAATCGATTCTTAATGCAGTAGCCAGGCTCGTCTTTCAGACTAAATGCTTCACAGATGCCTCCAGTTCATGCCAGTCACTACAATGGCTGCCAGTCTCCTTTCGAATACAGTTTAAAATAATAACTCTCATCCACAAAGCTCTGTATAATGCTACCTCTCCTCTCTTATCTCAGTCTATCGCCTAACTCGTGCTCTTAGATCCACCAGTGATCTTAGATTAACCTCTACCTGAGTGTGGACCTCCCACTCGCGTCTCCAAGACTTCACTAGAGCTGCACCCATTCTATGGAATGCTCTGCCCCGGACTATCAGACTAACACCTAACCTCCATAGTTTCAAACGTGCTCTTAAAACCCATTTCTTTAGGCAAACCTATAACACTCATTAACTGCATGAAGTTTTAACTCTTTTACTAACCCGTCCTGTGTCCTCTTCCCATCTGTTATCCAACAACCAGCAGGCACCAGACTTCTCTGCAGTCCCATTCACCCTGGACCTTGTATATAAGATGACAGCTGATGACTGGGTCAAGCGACAGCAATTCCATTTATTATATTTTGTTCTATTCCCTTAAGAAGAATGGCTTGACCATTATATATTCTTTTATCTCTTGTGTCACCCCACTCTTCCTCATGAACTGTAAGCTCTTGAGAGCAGGGACCTAACTCCTCTTGTTCCATACAAATGTTTGTGCTCTGTCATGTTTTATTATATTTGTATTTGTCCAGCCTCCATTGCGCTCACAGACCGATGAAAGTGTTGCGTCCAGCAGTATAGTACCAGAAAATTTGGAAAAATGCCCAGCACGATCCATCAATCAGTCGGGAATTTAGATAAAATTATGTTTCTTTATTAAGGTATAAGTCCATCCTTTTTTGGAAGCTCAATTTTCGAGGTTTTGGAAAGTGGAGCACTAGAAAGAGGTGATATGATACATTGGGCAATTTCTAAACTTTTGGGGAAAGTATGGGGGAGTTGCAAAAAACTATTGGGGGTACACGGTTTTTTGGAGATGACACCGTTATGGGATAACCTCCAGATTCCAGAATTATTGGAGGTGCCTGACATAATGTTTTGGAAAAGAAAAGGGATTGTTTGTCGCACAATTCATTGAAGGGGGGAAGTTTATATCGTTTGACCACTTCAGGACGACACACCACTTACGTAGAGGGGATTTTTTGAGATATGGACAGGTGATACACGCATTAGGGACATTTAGGAAAAGAAAGAGTTATGGATTCAATGTGGTTTCACACGAGTGTATCGAAAAGGTGTGTAGCGGCATATCAAAAAAGGGACACATTTCTAAGATTTATAAGCACCTAGTGAGAGGTTTGGCACTAAACATTAGGCACAAATCACAAGATAAATGGGAGCAGGTAGCAGGGACAGAAGGGTATAACCCCATCGCATGGAATAGAATATACAGAAATATTAGACAATGTTCTTTGGGATGGAACCACAGACTAATTCAATATAGTATTTTGCACATGATATACTACTCTCCACTCCATCTATATAAAATGAAACTAAAAGAGGACAATAAGTGCGCAAGATGTGGAATGGAGGAAGCAGACTTTTGCCATGTCATCTGGTATTG
Organism: Engystomops pustulosus; assembly: GCF_040894005.1. Lineage (NCBI taxonomy): Eukaryota > Metazoa > Chordata > Amphibia > Anura > Leptodactylidae > Engystomops > Engystomops pustulosus. The sequence continues at coordinate 81,333,067 of NC_092416.1, read as the reverse complement.
TCCAATAATTGGAAAATATTGGCAGGAAATCTGCACCTACCTGTCAAGTTTGCTTAGTATGGAACTCCTTCCCACGATTCAGGTAGTGATTTTGGGGGATACCGAGGGTTTGGGGGTAGATCAGGGAACTCAAAAATTGCTGAACAGAGTTATGCAAGTGGGATGGGTGTGTGTTGCAAGAAATTGGGGAAATCCAGAGGTTGTTCCCATATCTGGGTGGATAACTATGGTTAACAGGATCAAGTTGTATGAAAAGTTATGGTTCACCAAGCAGGGTGGGAAAGGTAAGAGGAAGTGGGAAAATATATGGGGAGAATGGAGGTAATGGTGCATTAAATAATAAGCTTTGTAACTCCAGGGCGAAAAGCGAAAAAGGTGTTGTTGTTTTTTTTGTTTTTGTTTTTTTTTTAATTTTTTTTTTTTTCCTCATCCGGTTGGTGTAGGGAGGGGGGGGGGTACAAAGAATGTGTATAAGTGTGTAAGGATTTCTGTCCGGTAAAGATATAAGGATATTAACGTGTATGCAATCCTTCTATATAATGACTTGAATTGATGATGTGTTACCTATTGCAAATTTTTGAAATATTGTTCTTAATAAAGATTATCTATTTAAAAAAAAAAAAAAGGTATAAGTAAATCCATAATAGCAGCAACAAATGTCAATGCAGTTGGAAGTACCAGAACGCTCTGGATGCAACGAGTCATAATCATGAATACACAAAAGATTTACGAGGATTTTCTTCTTACGTCATGGGAGTGGGCAGGGTATACCTACAACCAGGGCCGCATCTGCCATGAGGCGAGATTAAAATCTCGCCTCAGGTGGCAGAATGCGGATCCCTGTAAAGGGCGGCGAAATGAAGTGGGCGATTCGGGCACCCGTTAACGCTCGAATCGCCCACCAGCTAAATAAATCGCGCCTGTCTCTTTAAGACACAGGCGGAATTTATATGCGGAGCGACGCATCGCCTATGCGGCTGCTGCATTGCTCCGTTCTAAGCATTGGCACAGGCGTCACAACATCACGCCGCCTGTGTCGCTGTGCGGAGCCGCGCCTCACAGAAGAGCCGCATGAAGACGGGAGCCGTGCACCGAGGGAGCAGCTGCCTACAGTTGAGAATTATTTTTTCATGTAATTTCGTTAATTCTATGTGGCTAATAAGGGTGAGTAAGGAGGTGTTGTGTTATCGTGGGGGGGGGGGGGTTACTGTATGTAATATATGGGGCCATAATTGTTCTATACTGGGGGGTGCTGTATACATTATATGTGGCCATAATTGTTTTATACTGTGGGGGGTGGGGTGTATATATAATATGTGTCCATAATTGTTTTATACTGTGTGGGGGTGTATATATTATATGGGGCCATAATTGTTTTATATTGTGTGGGGGGGTTGCTGTATATATTATATGGGTCCAGAATTGTTTTATACAGGGGGGGGGGTTGCTGTATATATTTTATGGGGCCAGAATTGGTTTATACTGGGGGTACTGTATATATTTTATGGGGCCAGAATTGGTTTATACTGGGGGGGATGCAGTATATATTATATGGGGCCAGAGTCATTTATACTGGGTCGGGGGGGGGGCTTTATATATTATATGGGGACAGAATAATTTTATACTGGGGGCTGTTTATATTATATGAGGCCAGATTCTTCTTTTCCTGGGGGGGGGGTTATATATTTATATGGGGCCAGATTTCAGCTGGGGGGTAAACAGTATATTACTAAGCTGGGGCTGTATATGGGATACAGTATATTTCTAAGCTGGGAGGGGGCTGTATATGGGGTACAGTATATTACTAAGCTGAGGGGCTGTATATGGGGTACAGTATATTACTAAGCTGGGAGGGGGTTGTATATGGGCTCCATCTATATAAAATGAAACTAAAAGAGGACAATAAGTGCGCAAGATGTGGAATGGAGGAAGCAGACTTTTGCCATGTCATCTGGTATTGTCCAATAATTGGAAAATATTGGCAGGAAATCTGCACCTACCTGTCAAGTTTGCTTAGTATGGAACTCCTTCCCACGATTCAGGTAGTGATTTTGGGGGATACCGAGGGTTTGGGGGTAGATCAGGGAACTCAAAAATTGCTGAACAGAGTTATGCAAGTGGGATGGGTGTGTGTTGCAAGAAATTGGGGAAATCCAGAGGTTGTTCCCATATCTGGGTGGATAACTATGGTTAACAGGATCAAGTTGTATGAAAAGTTATGGTTCACCGAGCAGGGTGGGAAAGGTAAGAGGAAGTGGGAAAATATATGGGGAGAATGGAGGTAATGGTGCATTAAATAACAAGCTTTGTAACTCCAGGGCGAAAAGCGAAAAAGGTGTTGTTGTTTTTTTTTTTTTTTTTTTTTTTTTAATTTTTTTTTCAAAAATATGAGGCCAGATTCTTCTTTTCTTGGGGGGGGGGGGGTTATATATTTATATGGGGCCAGATTTCAGCTGGGGGGTAAACAGTATATTACTAAGCTGGGGCTGTATATGGGGTACAGTATATTTCTAAGCTGGGAGGGGGCTGTAAATGGGGTAAAGTATATTACTAAGCTGGGGGGCTGTATATGGGATACAATATATTACTGAGCTGGGGGGCTGTATATGGGATACAGTATATTACTAAGCTGGGGGGCTGTATATGGGATACAGTATATTACTAAGCTGGGAGGGGGCTGTATATGGGGTACAGTATATTACTAAGCTGAGGGGCTGTATATGGGGTACAGTATATTACTAAGCTGGGAGGGGGTTGTATATGGGCTACAGTATATTACTAAGCTGGGGGGGCTGTATTTGGGATACAGTATATTAATAAGCTGGGAGGGCTGTATATGGGGTACAGTATATTTCTAAGCTGGGAGGGGGCTGTATATGGGGTAAATTATATTACTAAGCTGGGGGGGGCTGTATATGGGATACAATATATTACTGAGCTGGGGGGCTGTATATGGGATACAGTATATTACTAAGCTGGGGGGCTGTATATGGGATACAGTATATTACTAAGCTGGGAGGGGACTGTATATGGGATACAGTATATTACTAAGCTGGGGGGGCTGTGTATTAGGGGGTGCTATATATTCACATTGGTCAGGGTAGCACTGTACGTAAAATCATGTAACATGATTAGTTATAGGATACCATAGATTACTTTGCATCATTTAAACCAAATGTTTGAATTAATAAATTGGGGTGTTGTATATTGATTGGTGGCTGTGCATGCTATAATTCCAGTAGAAATATATATATAATGAAGGGATGTTTTATATGTGTGGATCACATGGTCATTTGTGTTGTGAGGGGTATGTATTATTTAGGAGCGCAGTGTTGTTATCCAGAAGAATTTATACCGTAAGTGACTGTGGTATTTTTAGGGATGCCTGGTGGAGATGCTGCACAGAGCTATCTGGCAGTGAATTCACCTTTGATACTTCATGGATTAGAGAACCTGGAATAAAGTCCTTGTGATGGAAGAGATTGTCATCTATAAGGTACTAGATGCCACTAATGACTCCCAGAACCTGTAGTCAGTCACAAAGTGTCAGGGAGCTGCCTGTGGAGATGTTAATTGTTAGTAAAGTTTTCAGTATTTACTTAACCGGGACCAGGGGGGGGGGGCAGCATTTTAATATTCGCCTCAGGCAGCAAATATGCTAGAATCGGCCCTTTCTACAACACATGATCAAGCCACGTGAGGAGCCGATCAAGGTAAAAACGGGCAATCCAATCCACAAACCGTGACAAGAGGAACATTTAGGTAAATGTTATTTTATATATATATATATATATATATCCTTAAATGATGTCATTTGTACGCAGGGAAACATAAAAGAATTAAAATGTGTGATGTGCAAGAACACTATTATACGCACCATTAAATCGCATTCCATATATAATCCAAACATGCTTAAGAGCACAACACATGAAGTAATGTAATGTTATTAAAATGAGATGGTATCAGAACATGGACATTAACATGTAAGTATTAAATTGAGACATTTGTTTAACCCTTGGGGATCCCGGCTTTCCAGGGTAAACATTTAGAATGTTTCTCTATTGAGTAACTTTCTTTTTAACCCCTTAACGACCCGTGATATAATAGCACGTCAAGGGTCGGCTGTGGGTGCATGGAGAGGGCTCACGAGCTGAGCACTCTCCATAGCCGGTAAGTCTTTGCTTCATATCGCAGCAAAGACTTACTGGTAACACCTGCTTCAAAATGATGGCAACTCATGAGCGCCCCCATGTTGTTGGAGTTCGTCGCTTCCCGTGACGTCATCAGGGAGCAGCGATCCGTTGCCATGACAGCCTCGGGTCTTCTGAAGACCCAAGGCTGTCTCGTTTCAATCCATTAATTACAATGTGCGATTTGCACATTGTAATGAATGAGAAGGAAAATCCTCATTATCCTCATGGTAGCATCAATCGGACAACCTAGGGTTAAAGTACCCCAGAGATTCTGAAAAATAGTAAAAGTAAAAATGTAAAAAAGTTTACAAAAAAAATTTATAATAAAAAAACCCTAAAAATTCAAATCACTCCCCTTTCCCTAGAACTGATAAATACAAATAAACAGTAAAAATCAATCACCGCATCCAAAAATGCCAAATCTATCAAAATATAATAATGTTTTTTCACTGTATTTAACTGTATTTGATAAAAAGTGATCAAAAGGTTGTACTGTCCTAACAATGGTCTCCCAGCCCCTCCCCTATCTGTCTGGCCTGCCTGGTAACTATTATGTTTATCTACATTGCATTGTTATTTGCTGCGGGGCTGCATAATTGATGGTATTCATCTTCATCCACACGTTTATCATTTTTGCTGGACAGGCTTAGGGTGTGGGGCTGGGTAGGGAGGTGTTCTTTCCAGGGGCCTTATCATGTGCCCAAACCTCCCTTGGGTTTAGTATATAGGATTTTTCTCCTTTTTAATTGCTTTTATCGGTTTTTGATCTGGTGTATATGTCTTTTGTTGTCTATATTTAATAAAGATTGTTATTTTGGGATAGCACATGGCTATTTTGTATTTCTGCTTAGTCTGTCCTAACAATGGTAGCATTGAAAACTTCATCAAAAGTCGCAAAAAAAAGATACCCGAAAAGCTCTGCACACCAAAGTATAAAAAAGTTATTTGCGCCATAAAATTGCAAAATAAAAGAATTTTGTACACAAGTTTTTAATTTTTGTAAATGTATGAAAACATTATAAAACCTACACAAATTTGCTATCCCTTTGATTGCACCGAACCAAAGAATAAAGTACACATGTCATTTGTGGCGCACAGTGAAAGACGTAAATTCCAAGCTACCAAGAAAATGGCCCAAATGCGTTTTTTCACCTATTTCACTGCATTTGGAATTTTTTTCTCGCTTCCAAGTACACGGCACAGAATAATAAATACCATCACCATGAAGTACAATTTGTTACGCAGAAAACAAGCCGTCACTGAGCGCTTTACTTGTAAAAAAAAAAGTTATATATTTTTGATTGTGGGGAGTGAAAAATAATGAAAAAACAAAAAAGGGCTTGGTCCTTAAAGGGTTAAATCCCCCCCCCCCCCCTTATGGGTCGAAAAACTCTTTTTATAACTCTCCATGCAAAACCTGTACAGCTTTTTTTGTGTATATCTTTAAAATGACGGGATGCAACTGATATATTTACTGAATTATTGGTGATGTCCAACAGATGCCTTCTTATCCTCATCTTCAAAGGACCCGCCGTATCTCCCAAAGATTGTTTCATGCATGTTTCACACCGAATGTATATAGCAGTGATGGCGAACCTTTTAGCCCAAACTGCAACCCCAACCCCCCTCATTATCGCTAGGTGCCAACCGAAAATGAATGCAATAACTTATTGCTCCCTCTTCAACAACATTCAATCATACAGGCCTCTTGCGGAAACCAACACAGTAGAAAGAAGGAGGGAAAATGTGCATCATTGTAGCTTTTTTACAGTGTCCCTTTGTACACAGAGAATCCAGCAGGAGGTCCTCCAAAGATAATCAGGGCCTGTCTTCACATTCTCTCTCTCCCTACAGTCCCAAGTAGCCGAGTAAGTATCACTTTAAAGATGCTGCTTTCAGTGATATTTTAAAGTTCTTTGGAACTGCAGGAAAATTCTTTGAGTCCTGTCTGGTGTGCTGGGGCAATGGCCCGGGTGCCCACAGATAGAGCTTGGAGTACCGCCTCTGGCAACCATGCCATAGGTTCGCCATCACTGGTATATAGCATTTTCGGTTGTATAATTAATGTATGATCTGACTGAAAATTTTTGTGTAACAAAAGAACACAAGTTATTTCCTATTTTAGCATAATTACAAGCCTAACATTGGTGATGACCACACTCTGCTTTGCTCGCTACCTTTAAAAATGGACTGTCTAGTCAGATCAAAGATGCGCTGTCTGCATGGGACTTGCCGCCTTCCCTGAGTGACCTGATCTCTCTTGCTACCCGGATTGACACACACTTCTCTGAGTGCTCTGAGGGACTGCGAGCTGAGCTAATGCAAGCCATAGTCCACCAACTACCCCGTTTAGCTCCAGTCTTTCAAAGACCCACTCTGCCGTCCTCTGTGTCTGTTACCGAGGAACCCATGCAGATAGATAAAACCCGTCTGACACCCCAAGAGTGCTCTAGACAAAGACAGTAGAACCTCTGCATCTATTGTGCCACTTTCTCCAAACTTGTCCAGTTCTTGGTCAGCGTCCAGGAAATGCATGCTCCCTAGGGTTTTGGGGACAAGCATCCCTTGATGAGAATATAGCTTCTGCACGCCTGAACATACCTGTCTTACTCAGTTCCAGGACAGGTAGTCAGTTTCAAGCTTCTGCCTTCCTGGATTCCAGCACTGCAGGAAACTTCGTGGATCTTCCCTGGTCTCTCAGTATTACCTTCCTTTGGTCCGTCTCGACAAGCCGTTGGTCATCTTGTCTGTCGGTGGGCAGATTCTCTACATCCCAGTCCAGTACCGCACAAAGCCTCTATATCTGCAAGTAGGGGCGTTGCACAAGGCTACAATTTTACGTGCTACCGTGGTCCACATCTTCTGTTCTTCTGGGTCTTCCCTTGTTGCAGCGCCACGCAGCTGTTCTCAACTGGCAGACTGGGGAAGTTCTTTGTTGGGGACCAGAATGACAGTCTTGCTGCCTAATGGCACTTCATCCTGTGTCCTCCGTGCCTTTTCCGGTGTACTCCAAGGCTCTGGTGGGTCTCCCAGCTTCTTATATGGACGTTGCTGTCCCTACGACTGTCCTATTAACCCGTGCCCCTCTCTGCTCCCCAGTGTCCCCCCAGGCTGTCTTACCTGTCCATCCTCCTGCCGTGTCTCTGGCACTCTGGTGCGCACATCCCTGCCACCTGAGGCGCGTGTGCACCGGCTCTCAGAGATTTAAAGCACTACTAATTGGTGCTGGCCACCTGGTATTTAATAAATAAGCCTTTTCCCTTATGCCCCGCCAGATCTTTGTACCTCATGCCTGAGAAAAAACGTTATCCCTATGTCTTGTGACTGTCTGCTGAATTTCCTATGTGACCCCGATTCTGTTCCTGACTACGCTTCTCTGTCCTGACCTTCTGCTCTGCTGCTGACTACAAACCCGTGCTGCCTGTCCTGACCTCCTGCCTGTCCCTGACTACGATTATGCTCCATGCTGTACTTCGCCTGGGCCACCACTGGGGACAAAGTCACGCCTGTGTAGCGACCTAGTGGTACCATGCCGCAACAAGTACAACCTGCTTTGTGGCGGGCTCTGGTGAAAACTGGGTACCATTTAAACCCGCTCCCAGGTGTCCACTTCCGTCAACGTCCGCAGTGGTACAGTGAGTCCACTACCACTGATCCTGACAGATCCCTTAGCAATGAGCAGGAATTCTGTCTCTCATAGTGCTATTAGTTTTTCTTAGGGGTTAAGAGACCTACATGTGGGTAACAGACAATTGAGTCAAATAAAAAAAACATGGATCCGTCACGATGAACCCCTGAGTTTAGAATGTCAGAGTGTCTTCAGCAGGTTGCAACAGTGATACAGAGAGACTGGAAGAGTCACAGAAGTTTGTAGAAATGGAAGTGCTTTGGCCACAATGCACAAATATAACTACTTCATTTTGAACAATGCCCTGTGGAACCAGATGATGAATGCAACATGGCTGATATGGCTACTTAGCAAAAGAAACACACTTGTGGTGAACACTTATGTGCAAGTTTGTGAAGGATACATACTGTATGCAGAAAACAGACACTGCTATTTAGCAAAAAAATAGCACTATTGAAGTACACATGTACACTCACCGGCCACTTTATTAGGTACACCATGCTAGTAACGGGTTGGACCCCCTTTTGCCTTCAGAACTGCCTCAATTCTTCGTGGCATAGATACAAGAAGGTGCTGGAAGCATTCCTCAGAGATTTTGGTCCATATTGACATGATGGCATCACACAGTTGCCGCAGATTTGTCGGCTGCACATCCATGATGCGAATCTCCCGTTCCACCACATCCCAAAGATGCTCTATTGGATTGAGATCTGGTGACTGTGGAGGCCATTTGAGTACAGTGAACTCATTGTCATGTTCAAGAAACCAGTCTGAGATGACTCCAGCTTTATGACATGGCGCATTATCCTGCTGAAAGTAGCCATCAGATGTTGGGTACATTGTGGTCATAAAGGGATGGACATGGTCAGCAACAATACTCAGGTAGGCTGTGGCGTTGCAACGATGCTCAATTGGTACCAAGGGGCCCAAAGAGTCCCAAGAAAATATTCCCCATACCATGACACCACCACCACCAGCCTGAACAGTTGATACAAGGCAGGATGGATCCATGCTTTCATGTTGTTGACGCCAAATTCTGACCCTTCCATCCGAATGTCGCAGCAGAAATCGAGACTCATCAGACCAGGCAACGTTTTTCCAATCTTCCACTGTCCAATTTTGATGAGCTTGTGCAAATTGTAGCCTCAGTTTCCTGTTCTTAGCTGAAAGGAGTGGCACCCGGTGTGGTCTTCTGCTGCTCTAGCCCATCTGCCTCAAAGTTCGACGTACTGTGCATTCAGAGATGCTCTACTGCCTACCTTGGTTGTAACGGGTGGCGATTTGAGTCACTGTTGCCTTTCTATCAGCTCGAACCAGTCTGCCCATTCTCCTCTGACCTCTGGCATCAACAAGGCATTTCCGCCCACAGAACTCATTTCCGCTCACTGGATGTTTTTTCTTTTTCGGACCATTCTCTGTAAACCCTAGAGATGGTTGTGCGTGAAAATCCCAGTAGATCAGCAGTTTCTGAAATACTCAGACCATCCCTTCTGGCACCAACAACCATGCCACGTTCAAAGGCACTCAAATCACCTTTCTTCCCCATACTGATGCTCGGTTTGAACTGCAGGAGATTGTCTTGACCATGTCTACATGCCTAAATGCACTGAATTGCCGCCATGTGATTGGCTGATTAGAAATTAAGTGTTAACGAGCAGTTGGACAGGTGTACCTAATAAAGTGGCCGGTGAGTGTATATGCCTCTGTGATTATTGAAAAAGAAAACGTACACTGCTCCTTACAGTGCAGCTTTTGCCGCTCTGTAATGGCACTGGGACATGTGACCCTGCTTGGCTGGCTGTGGTTGTCAAGGGGCTAAACATCGAATAAACTTCGGTTCCAGGTCCATGACCACCAACTCAGACCCACTCATCACTACTTTTAGGCTGAATGCACACATGTAACCCGAGAAAACATGCGGACAATTGCAGAGGGCTGAGTACTTTTTGCCCCACTCCTTGGAGAGCATAGCTGCTGCCACTGTAGAGAGGCAAAATTTAGGACATGTCCCATAGTTTTCATGGCTGCCAACCAGCCAGGTCGCAGTTGGGTGCTCAATACACTGTGACCAGGTCCCATAGACCTCCATGAGGGATGTTACCTAGAGCACAACCTCATGTTGTGTGCATGAGTCCTTAATTTTAATCTATCCAACAGGTTAACTGCCATGTTCATCCACTGAATCTTTTCTCTCTGTGAATGGTTTGTGTGCCTGCAGTCACCAAGTTATGGTTAGGACATTTTTTTCCCTGCATGTTGCAGTCACAGGCCTCATTTATAACTGCTGAGGACAGCCCATTGTCAAATAATACTGTTGACATTTTCTCCAATGGCCATCAGAAAATCTGATAATATGGACAAAGTTGACAAATAACGTGTTCAATTTTTACCCTGCCGCTCAATAGTCATTATTGATGACTGGGGAATATTAATTTAAATGGCAGCGAACAATCTATATCTACTGTCACTCTTGGAACTCTGTCTAATTAATAATCTTTCATTCGTCAGTCTGGAAATGTGTGATTTACAGGAGTATGGGCCTGAGAGAGATATGAGGGTCACATAATTTAACATCTAGTGAGACAATTTCCTGTAGCTGAATTTACTGTAAATATTATATGCTGAATTCATTAATATGATGTGACATGAAGCCAAGATTGACTACAGACTTTTTGTCTAATGACCTTTGATACTGGACATTGACCTTCAACTGCACAGGAAGCTTTACAGTCTGCTAAACTTCAAATGTAAACTCATTATTTTGGTAACTTTAAACTGAAAGAGCTGATCCATGTGCCCCAACTACAGTATACCTTATGGGCCCCTAAGAAAACTATACATTCTGTAATCCTCAAGATATTCCCCTGGTATTATAAATAATATGACTTATCCTGTCTAATTCACCACATAGCACATCTTATTGATGTCTTCAAAGAGCTGATCGTACGTATAAGACTTTATACACTCAATGCTGTCTATTTTATGTTGGTAAGATTGGGAAAAAAATCTAAGTTGAAAAACAAAACAGTTAAGCAGGAAGTTAAAGGTGTATTCCCATTTCAACAAGTAATTGTTATTGCTTGAATAATGAAAAGTTCTACAAATTTCCAATATACTTTCTGTATCAATAACTCATAGTTTTTTATATCTCTGCTTTCTGTCCTTCTATAGAAATCTTCATTGTTTATTTCCAGTGGACATAATCTGCCCGTGGTCACACAGGTGCACAACTCATTGCGGCACATTTACTAAGGGTCCGCAGCCGCGAATCCGTCGGGTTTTTCCCGAATATTTCCGCTTTGTGCTCTATTTCACGGGATTGTGGCGCACGCGATCGATTTTTGGCGCCGACTTTCGCGCGACAGAAATCGGGGGCGTGGCCACCGGACAACCCGAAGGATTCGGAAAAACCGCAGAATTTAAAAAGCCATTTGTGTCGCAAGATCAAGCACTCACATACACCAGAAAAAAGCAGGTGAACTCCGGCGGACCTCGGCGCAGCAGCGACACCTGGTGAATATCGGCGCACGGACCTTAGTGGATCCCGGCAGAACCCGAATCAGCGTCGGAGAACCCGCCGCTGGATCGCGACTGGACCGGGTAAGTAAATGTGCCCCATTATGTCACACGGCTCTCATTGTTTTCTGTGATACTAACGAGCTGTGCACCTGTGTGACCTTGGACAGATTTCTATCCACTGGAAGTAAACATAGAAGCTTTCTATAGCATTACAGCAAGCAGAGATGCAGAAAATAGTATTATTTTTCATTATACAAACAATAACATTAGTTTACCAAAGTGGGAATACCCCTTTAAGGAGGAATTACATTTATACAGTCTTACAATTCACCCTCATAACATAACCCTCATTCTCCTTTGAAACGCCAAGCACTCAATTCAGGCAGTAACATAATCTCTTGAGCAAAATCCCAGCCTTGGGTGGGGACCACATAGATTTTGGTATAGGACCAGAATTAGGCATGTCTGCTGTTATCAGCGTAACAAATGGGTCTAGAGTTGGAGGTCTGCTACTGTTAGGTGGGTCCATGAGGAGTGACAGATAAGACTGGCTAGCACTACAGCCTTGTAGCACTGGGGTCCTGGGTTCAAGTCCCATCCAGGTCAACATCTGCAAAGAGTTTATATGTTCTCTCCATGTTTGGCTGGGTTTCTTCTGGGTCCTCTGGTTTCCTCCCACACTCCAAATCATACTGTTAGGTTAATTAGGTTATGAACTCCATGGGGGCAGGGACTGATTTGGCAAGCTTTGTGTAGCGCTGCAGAATCTGTTAGCTCTAAATAAACAAAGGAATTATTATTATTAAGCTGCTAAACTCAGCATTAATTATTAAGAGGGGGAAGCTGCTGAGCTCTGCATTAATTATTAAGGGTTGGCTGCTGAACTCTGTATTAAAGTAACTTCTCAGCAGAAATTGACCTTTGTTATCACACTTTCCGGGAAAAAACCCTGAAGTAAGGGCACCAGAAACTGGTGTCCAACTATGGAAAAGAACTGCCCAGCGGCACAAACTATTGTTAAATCGATGTCTCTGCTGTTCAGCTAAGAAGGCGCTGAATTCTATTGTGTGCTTTTCATTCGGCAGTCTGAACTGTGCTCTATTGCTGGACATCTAGTAATCTGCAACCTTTTCTCTGGATCAGCAAGGTTTAAGGCCTGTATTCACACATTACATTTGCCTTGCGGTTTGAATATTGAATTGCGTTTCTATGGATCGGTAAAAAGCATTGACTGTTTGGCATTTAAACAATTCAAAAGAGTGGGTGCTCGTAGCTAATCGCATACGTTGTTATGGAATATATGATCAGTCCATGCCCCACCCATGGCGGTTTACTTGATGATAATAAATGCAAGGCAACTTCCATGTGTGAATTCAGCCTCAGAGTTCTGTCTCTCTCACACCTGAAGCACTCTGATTTAAGCGTTGTGTGCACCATCTTTCTTTGCTGGTCAAACTGTTAGCCTGGCCACTGTTTAGTGTGAACCCAATAAGCAGGCAGGTGACTGGGCCCACTGTCCTTGTCAGTGTCCTGCCATTACAACTATATTGTAAGTGACTGAAGTATCTTTACATGCACAGCGTGGAGATGTGTTGCTGGCAGATGAAAATACCTGGGCAGCAAAGTCATCAGCAATAAAGAAATCAGACCAGGATATGTCATTGTTTTACAACTCATGGTAGAAATTTGACTTTTGTGAAGAGTCCACCAGGATAAAGACGAGGAAGGAATAGCACAGAGGTGGAAGGATGCATCTGCAACTGATTTATGCAGTAGTGATGTCTAGCTCTGCTTCATGGAAACCTTGTTGTACGATATATTTATTGCCTCTGGTATATATTTATGTGTTGTATATTCAGGAGTGGAGTGTATGTGCACCAAAATTGCACTAATTTCCCTGCCAAAATTGTAATTTTTTTATACATCCTTATTTGATTTCAAAGATATATCAGATTCAACACTGAAAAATTCAGGTGCGCCTAAAATAAATGAACCCCTATGTGTGTAGAGTACATACATTGAAGGTAACTTATCATTAGACTGGCTGACTGCAACATTTGTACTTGTTTTTGGAGTTCTGCTTTGGCCCTTCATAAATCTGCTTATGCTTAGTTGATTGCAACTCTCACATGAAAAGTCGTAAATAAACTCATCAAAAGTCTCAACATGGACCAGGGTGGGGACAAGCATTAATTTGCACCGAAACTTGCGCCTAAATGGAAATTTGTGCCAAATTGAAAAATCATGAATTCAGTCAATTGTAAAAACTAGTCTATGCAAATAATGAATTTGGTGCAAAGTCAAAGTGACTTTGCACTGTCCTATGTTCGTTTGGTGCAATTAATAGTTGCAAAACAGCATTTGTACCACAACTGCGCTAAAACAATGTCAAACATAGACAAAAAAAATCCAATGATAAACCCCATTTTGTGTATATAAAATGTACAGCGTATGTCTGTATGTGGGTTGGGTATGGCATTGACGATTTAGGTCCCATCACTGTGTGCTGTAATAACTGCAGGAATAAATCCTCCTGCTCCTAACCCATAACAGTAGCACCCATTACAAAATCAACACTTTATTGAAAACTTTATTGTGGCTACAGGTTTACAAACCATTAATAGTAATGAACCAGCAATGTTTGGATCTGAACCTCTCTGTCAACTGTGACTACTAAAAAAACAGTAATAATTCGTTGGTGCTAAACTAGTACTACATGTTTAGCATAACCATCAGGATGGGAGGGTTTTTCTGCTTGCCTTCATTTGAATCCACCAGTCACCAGAGGCTGTATTTCCCTAGTCTTGTACCATCTACTTCCTAGCCCCTTTCTTTATGAACTTTGGTGCCCATAGACAATAGGGACGCTATGAGACACTGTGAGACCTTCGTTGTGGAAACATTGGGTAACCACAGTTTTAGAGTAATGTACAAAGTGCTGTAATTAGGGAGAAGCTACTCTGCTACTTATGGCTCCCTCCCATTTAGAAAGTGGACTGCCTCCACACTACCGTGCAATCCAGACAACAGTGAATTGTTGCTGATTTCATTTAAAAGTAGTCTGCCTGAAGCATTTTAACCCCACCTAGTAAACGAAATAGCACAACGATTTTCCAAATTTTCAAGGAATTTTAGATTCAATTATGTTAGAGGCCAATTTATTGGTTTTAAACATACTAGATATTAGAAATTCCCAACAAATCACCCAGTGTTGAAAACTGAACTCCTAAAACTTATCCAAACATTATAAGTCTATCATAAGGAAAGAAAATCCCAGCACTTTGAGGTAGCAAGATGATTCTTTTATTGCAAATATATCATGCAAACATAAATGGCATCCATTAAAGGGAACCTGTCACCAGGGACCTCATTTTCACTAAAGACAGGTTGAAAAAGCCCATTGCAAAATCCTTGGGAGAAAGATCAGCATCTCCACCTTGCATGAATTAAAAACTCCTTTATTTGGCTTCTCTTTAAAATGACATGACCATCAAAACAGGATTGAAGGATCACAAGAGATCTTACGCGTTTCAAGAATTACCGACTCTTAATCATAGATAACAATGAACAGTAATGCACAGGTATATACACGCCCAAATGACATTCACCTCACTTCTCCAATGGCATATATAGAACCTCAAATTGAACAAACTGATACATACATTTAATAGATTAAAATTAAATCATTTATTATATCAGTAGACATCATCTGTTGTCTTTGCCTTTCAATGCCAGAAAACTTGAAGAATGAAGAATTGTCTACATGGTGGATGAAAATAAAACAAAGCACTGAAGATATTCTTTATATTTGTATTTGAAATATAATTTATATGTTCTCCGATACGCTTTTTTGACTTTTGTGCCGTACATACAATATATGTAAGGTTACACACAGAACAGTCAAATCTATAGATAATATTGCAAGAATTAAAATTTATGAACGATTTTATGGGGAAAATCCTATTCTCTATTGGATAGGTTACAGTTCAAATTTCATGAGCAAATGGACATACAACATATTGGGGCACATTTACTTACCCGTCCTGCGCGATCCCCGAAAGTGCATTGTCCGACCGGAATGCACATCTGCTGCGATTCACTAAGGATACATTCACACGGCGGTATTCCCGCCGTGCGGGCATACTGCCGTGTGCTGGAGAGGAGGAGGAGGCGGCCCCTCCTCCCTCCATAGAGAATAGCGGCGCACAGCCGCACACACGCCAAAAGATAGAGCATGCAAATTTGCGGCCGCATGTACGTCCCCGCAGACGGCCATGTGAATGTGCCCTTAGATCGTGTGCCCAATATCTTGCATCTGTCGCTTCCCCGCTCAGGTCTGCCGGAGTTCACCTTCTTCTTTGTGGTGTATGCAAGTGCATTGTCTTGGGACACAAATAGAATCCTAAATCCCACGCTCAGTCTGAATCAGTCGAATTGTCCGATGGCCCGCCCCCTAATATCTGTTGCATGAAAGCCAGTGCAGCTGCGTCACAATTCGATCGCATGCAACACAATTTCCAGTTAAATACCAGTCCCAGCAGCGCAAATCCCGAAAACTTCAAAAATCCAACAAAAGTGCGATCCCCGGACCCTTAGTAAATAAGCCACATTGTCTTCCGCCACATCTATAAAAACCTGTTAGATGTAACCACCTATTTGTCAGCCTGTTTCCTAATCTTACTAGGTGACAGCAAGTTGTTTAGTGTTGGTGCATTTTTTGTTGAAAATCTACATTACCAGCAGTGGGCTTTCTATATGAATTTGTGGAAATACTATAGCGCACAATAGTCACTGTCAAATCTAAAAAAATAACTGATGATTGATCCCAATCATCTATGAAAATAAACCTAGGGGGTTATTATTGAAATATTCCAAAAGGTTTAGAAAGAGAGTCACTATTGGACCACCATAATCAATATGTCTTCCATATAGAGACCATACCATGTTGTATTGTTTGCAAAAGGGTTGTCAGAACAAAAAATATAACTTTCTTCCCACCATGCAACGTAGAGGTTCGAAAGGGACGTGGAAAACTTAGCCCCATCGCTGCTCCCTGTATGTAGAATTTATCATTTAAAGCAAAAAAAATTGTAACGTAGAAGATACTGAAGAACCATCAATAGATAATCCATTGTTTCCCTTGAGTAATTTGTATATCCATCTACATGCTAAGAAATAGCGACATGAGCCAAGTTATGAGGAATACAAGTGTACAGTGATTCAATGTCACTAGTGATCCATATTCACTGTGAATCCAGAACTGTTTTATCCAAACAAGACAATATATGTTTTACATCTTTTAAATAGCCAAAACATCTACAGACTAAAGGTTGAAGCCAAGCATCCAGCCATTCTCCTAATCTTTCATTCAGAGAATCAGTTCCTACAACAATAGGTCGCAGGTGGAGAAAATCTGTTCTTATAAATTTTTGGTAATGAATGAAAGATTGGGGTGACTGGATGCTTGAAATTCAAATAGTCATATTGTTTTTTTATCTAAAAGAGCTAAACCTTCTTGCAATAAATCCTCTAGTTCTTGTTTTAAGCAATGTGTTGGATAATGCTCAATATTTTCATAAATGAAATCTGACATTAATAATTGTTTGTTCAATCTAATATAGAGGGCAGTATCAAGTATTATAATTGCACCGCCTTTATCTGCCATATGAATTGTGACCGTTTTTTACTTTTTTAACTAAAAGATGGCATGATATTCACTCTGTGTTAGATTGAAACAATGGTTTCGATTCGTATTGACAAAACGTTCAACCAGTTCTCCCTGAACTAGTTTCTAAAAATGATCCAGAATAGGACAGGATAGAAACTGGGGTTTCTACAAGAGAAATTGAGAGGACAATCCTCCCAACCCGGGTTAGCATCTTCTACCCTCATCCTTTCCCCTCCTACTCCTTCACAGAGGTCACAGCCTGTGAGCTGACATCAGTGGGGGAGGGAGTTGCAGTACAGGAGTGCAAATGTGGAGGCCAAAAGTTGAGCAGTCTTCATTACAGACAAGTCATGTGTTGTGTTTTGAAATGCATCCAAACCAAAGCCCAACCCCTGGGACTACACAGAGGATTCTGTCAGGGTGCAAGGTAAGTTATAATACACAATTATATTGTAATGCAAATGCTTAGAGAAAGCAGAAAGGCATATTTGCAATGCGACTGTAATGGGCTTCTGCAACCGAAAATCAGGCCCCTGGTGACAGGTTCTCTTTAATTCTCTGGACCCGTTTCGGTTGTCCTGAGCAGCAGTTGAGAAGCCCTCAGGTGAGCCAAAACGTGGCCAGAGAATTAATGGATGCCATTTATGTTTGCATGATATATTTGCAATAAAAGAATCGTCTTACTACCTCAATTTTCTTTTGAAATGCATGTATCCATGTCAGACAAAAGGAGAAAACACAAAAGGAGAAAAAACACTTAATGGGCCCATAAGAGGGTCCATAATGGAGGGAAGGAAGGGGAGGAAAGGAGCACCAATAAGCTTTGCCAGGGTAGATTTTTAAGGTATTGTTTTCAGGTGTCAGACACATTTGTAAAAGTTACCCACAATGACACTATTTTTGAAACTACACCACTCAATGAATTTACCAGGGGTATATTGAGCATTTTACCACCAAAGATGTTTCATAGATTGCTTTTACAGCAGTACCTAATATGTGTGGTTTGTGTTGCAATATTCACCTTTTTATGTTGTTGGGAGTTTTACAATATATGGGACATTAGGGCACTTTTTAAGAAATGTTTTTAAAAATGTTTGTTTATTATCCACTCTGGGACTTAAGCAAGTGATCATCTGATATATTAGATGAGTCAGCACATGCTGATGCATAAGCTGACACTGGCAGTGCTAGGTTCTACCCCAGACAGGATCTAGCAGTCCTTTACAGATGGGAGTTGTGACATCCTTCATTAGATCCCAGGATTGCCATGGAGACTATCGAGCCCTCTAAACCCGGCATGGAAAGGTGAGGACTATCATACAGGCGTTTGGGTGAGGTGGCAGAGCCCTACAGGCGCTGCAGTCACATTTGGCTGTGCGGTCTATGGGATGAAACAGCTGTGATTATGTTAGCGTCTAAAAGAGGTCAGCTGACAATAGAATGTCTTTAGGGAGTCGTGGCCTTATATGTTGTCTGTTGAGCAGAAGGATCTTCCCAAGATCTATCCTGCTTGGCCCCACCTTTGATTGTATTGGAAACTTTAGGCCTCCTCGTAGCACTTTTGGTCTATTCCACCACTTTATTTCATTGATGTATTCTACAGCTCCCTGCTTAACCAGTAAGTCTGAAGACTAAGGCGAATATGGTTTCTGATTTTATCACATCGGCATACAGCCAGGTGGGCTCTACTTCATCAGCAGCAAGGTAGCAGTCTCTGTGGTAGCAGAACACGAAGATGAGGCAATCTCGAGGGCCAAGTCAAAAGACTAAGACATGTTAGAAATGATACACTGATCTCAAGAAAGAGACCCACTCAAATCTCATAGAAGAGGCCCAGAAGCCCAGACCGTGAGAATTTATAGACTGTCTGTTCGGGGACTTTCGAGGGTGGCAACCATTCATTAGCCTGATAATCTATAGGAATATACATTTAATATAAATACAAAATTAACTGTTTTGGGTCACAAATATAAAATATATATTAATAACATTTCACTGTAATAACCTATTTCAGCCACTTGGTGTTAGTGTCATTCCATGTAGCCTAAGTAGAGCCTAATGGAGTGATCAGTACTACTTGGGGAAAGACTATCAACAGTTAATTTCGTAATGGCCCAGCTCCAGGACACCTCCCCCCATCCTCAATGTCCTGTACTGAGAAAATGGGAAGATTTATCAAAAGTGTCTCAAAGTAACCCTACCTGTACACACACGTGTACCTTACCATTGCTGTGTGAGGAGACTGTAGAAAGACTGCCTATTCCACAAACAAGAACAGGAATAGGATCTGCACTGAGTTTTTCAGTGAATTTATCTGTGTGATAACCTTTGAATCAGGAAGCACACAGACAAAGGTGTATATTCAGGGAGCCAAAACCAGCATAAAGTAAGACTAGACTATCTAGAATGTTGCCCCAAATTTATCAAATTGAATGATAAATCTAAAACTGTCTAAATTAACTTTTCACCTACAATTCCTTCGCTCAGTTTACACCAAAAAATGATACATTTGTATAATTTTTGGCACTCACCCTTTTTTCTGTGAAACCACAACACCTTTTCCAAGTTTACGACCTCAGGGCCAGTTTTAGACGAAGTATGGCCCTCCATAGAACTAAAAATTTCAGTAAGAGGCGCCCTTTAGTCCTGCACAATAATAACACTGTAGTTACAAACAGTAGTATGGTAAGGCACTCTGTAATAAGGGACTGTAGGGGAATTTTATAGAAGATAGACAGATGATAGGTAGATTGATGATAGAAGATACATATAAAATATGATTGATATTTATGATGCATAAATATAAAATAGATTATATAGGTAGATACTTTCTGTTCATATGGTAAATCCACATTGGAATACAAAGTCTGTGGGATTCTCAAGATTATTATTAAAATTCACAACAAAATCAGCATGAAACACATAGTGTGACCTAGCAAGATCCAGCTTCATGGAAGATTATCCTAGAGGATTGTTAACATCTTCTGGTACTCAAGGATGGGTCCTCCCCATTCAATCCCCATTCAATTTCTGGGTGGAAAAATTGGATACATGGCCTGTTCTTACCCTCTATGCTAGTGACGGCAAACCTTTTAGACACCGAGTGTCCAAACTACAACCAAAACCCACATTTTTTGTGCCAATGCCACAATTTAAGCAGTAACTTATTACTCCCTGTTCTGTCACAGATTTAAAATCTATAGACACCTGAGGACACCAATACAGTTTGGATCATCATTGTAGGAGCCTGGGCTGCCTGTGATTGCAAGAGGCCTTGAGTCCTGTCTGGCGAGCCCTGCACTGGGGTGATGGCAAGGGTGCCCATGTAGAGGGCTCTGAGTGCCACCTCTGGCACCCGTGCCATAGGTTCGCCACCACTGCTCTATGCTTTGCAGGTGCTGTCCTGCCCTGTGGCTAGTGTGCTGTTGGAGTGCATGTTGCAGTGTCATCACTGACAAGAAGTTCGCCTTTTACATTTATTAAGATGAACAAAATATGGATCTCACACCATTTGGTTTTGCCAGTGTCTGAACAAGTTCCGCACTCTCTCCGAAGATCACTTTCTAATTTTTCAGTTCTGCATTCCAGGAACATAATTTTCCAATTTTTCAGTTCCACATTTCTGGAACGTAAAATTCATAAAAATTTCAATTCTGGATAAATGGAACTTCAAATTTCAAAAATTATCTGTAAAATCTGTATTCAAATAACTGGATCTTAAAACCCAGAGTGCTTTTGACCACAGTGAGTAGAAGGGTTTGTGGTTATTCCTCTTGTATGCTGTCTTGCAAGCTTGGTGTGTATTACATTTGTCCCATGATATGAGTTTAATTAATGACTAACGATAAGCATCATTAAAACCGTGCAATGTGCATTCTAATTGGAAAGTGCACATGGTATTAAACTGTGTTTAGATGCTTCCCTTCTGTGAGCTCAGTTTTTATTCAAGAATCCTGACATCTGCTTGTTCTCTAAATATAACATGTAAAATGACTGAAACTAGACACTACATCCATTTATACAATGCTTCTCATGTCACAATAGATGCAGTGGATAATTTGTCCAGAACAAACAATCAGGGCCATTTTTAGTGTTGATCCTGCTCTAGCCACTCTCACTGCTTGTGCCACTATTGGTACCATAAAGCTAATGGCTCTGTCATGACCTGCAGCATGTTATTAGTAGAGAGTAGAGCTGGATCCAGGTAGAGTCTCTCCAAAGATTCAATGCAAGCATTAGATTCAAAAACTGCTTTAGGCTGCGTTCACAATTTGCATTTGCGTTGTGTTTTGAAATACTTTGGGAAAAATGCTTCATCATGTATAAATACATTTTCTTAGTGGCAATAATCATGTGCTTTGATACATTGTTAGTTTTACTATTAATGTTAAGACAAAACACATGTTGCCACTCACAAACACATATGCATTTGATGTGCTTTGCCCAATTCATTTGAACACATTTACAGCATAGTTTGGAGGAGTTTCTCCTGATCACATCTGCGTTTACCCTGTATCACTTGTGACTGGGAACTTTCATCACGTGTTTTGCACTCCTCCCCACTGTGCATGTGTGAATTGCTAAATGTAATTCAAACACAGCGTGTGAACATGACCACTGGGAACCTAACCCTAAGCCAACTAAACCTAGCCCCACTAACCCTAAGCTACTAACCCACTAACATACAAACAATGCCTTCTATAAATAAAGGGTTTGTCTGAGCTGGGGGGGGGGGGCAAAAAAACAAGAAAGCAGCTGTCCTTAACCTCCTTCTTTCATCTTCTGCTATCTGGAGGATATGTCAGCTTCTTCTAGCCAGAGCTCGGCTCTAAAGATTTAGCAACACAATTTTAATAGTGTTCTGTTGTTCTCCTAGAAATCACACTTGTGCCCCTAGCCAATAGTCACAGTGCTGTCCAAAAAAAATTTGCACTCATCTAGAGCAGTGCAAGGTGCACCATGTTAATGAAGACCTGCACACTCTACAAGCAAACTGCAAATAGTAGAGTTTGCACTATTTTATCAATTCGGGCCAATGTGTCATCAGAAAAATGAGAAGATCACTGGGGCACATTTACTTACCATGTCCGACAAACATGGATTGTGCCGCGATTCACTACGAGCGTGCACCTGATATCCTGCATGTGTCACTCCCCGATCAGGTCCGCCAGAGTTCACCATCTTCTTCCCGATGCATGTAAGTGCATGGCTTGCGACACATTTTTAAAGTTAAATCCCGCGATTTGTCTGAATCCATCGGATTCCCCCAATATGAAAGCCAGCGCGATTGCACCAAAATCCGATCGCGTGCGACACAATGCCATTCTAAATCCCTGTCCCCCTTAGTAAATAAGCCCCACTGTGTTTATTTCTGGAAAAAGCGGAGAAGCTGCAATGAGATAAGCAGCCAGATGTCTAGCAGAGAGAGATGAAGAGATTTAAGGAACCAAGAGGCAGTGGAGGGAAACCCATAAATCTGCTTTGCAGTGCTCATGTATTATTCACTATTTCTCATGTTTAATTCTTAGAAGTTTTTTTGTAATGTACAAATAAGAAGATGCAGACATGGGTTCTGTTATTGGATCCCCATGGTTCTCAGCAAGCGACCTCAGCATGAAGCCTGGGACAGACCTACTCGATGGCTCCATTAGTGTCTAACGAGGGCTGACCCTCTTCTTACATCTCACTGCTTTCTCCATCATCACTCTGGGCTTTTAACAGGAAAGGAAACCCACTGAGTATTGTACACAGTTCACTGCAGTAAAGTGTGGGCCTCCTCAGCAGGAAAGTTATAGATGTCTGCAACAGAAGGAGCTATAGCTAGAGCATTCAATGTTGGTCCTGATCTGCTGAAAGGCTTTTTGGTTATATGACGGTTAAGGTTTTCTCATATGAAGTAGTGATCTCTATAGAGCATGGAGATATCCACACCAAAGTGCTGTTTTAGATGAAGGGGGGGAAGGGGAAACATTTGATGAGATTTATTAAGCATTTATCATGTTTTTAACAGTGATGAAAGTTTTCTTTAATGCGGTGATACATGTCAATCCAGAGGAAAGAGAACAAAAGGGAGATAAATATCATGCAAACCCAAAGTCTATCCATCAATGCCTGAAGAGGAAAGAAGAACAATTAAATGGCAAATATTCCACTGACTGCATCAAGTGCATCAACTCCTGTGGCTCACAAAGATGGTTGACTGGCCCTGAGGATATTTTCTCAGATAATTCTATCCAACTTAAGACCTCTGTAACCTTCAAACCTTTTGCCCCTCTCAAAACTCCTCTGTACACTCTATAGAATCGTATGGCCCCTGCAAATTGCATATTGCAGCAAACACCCACCAGTTACACCCACGATTTGTGCTGGCAAGTAATAAACCTGCAATGCGAGGACCTGTCATTTCTGAAGATTTGTAACAATGATCCAATGGCACAATTTTACAAATCTACAGTAATTTCTCCATATACTGTCATACTGTAGTATGGCAGTATATGGTAGGATTGATTAGACAACCTAGGGTTAAAGTACAAAATATTAAAAAAATAAACTTAAAAAAATAAAAATAAACAAACCTAAAAGTTAAAATCACCCTTTTCCCTAGAAGTGATATAAAAATAAACAAATAAAATCATAATTTTAATTAAAAATAAAAGTCCTGATCTATCAAAATATAATAACCGTTATGCCCTTTGTTGAGCCACATAATGGAAAATACTGCCTAAATGTCCAAAACGTCACTTTTTTGCCATTTTCCAACATAGAAAAAGTTTAATAAAAAGTGATCAAAAGGTTGTACAGAAAAGAAAACAGCAATTCATTACCAAAAAGATGACACTTCACACAGCAACGTACGCAGAAGTATGTAAAAGTTATTGACGTCAGAGGATGGTAGTAAAAAACAAAGTTTTTTTTTCATACAGATGGCTCTAATTTTTAAATGTATCAAAACACAAGAAAACCTGCTGGAGAAGGCATAATGGATCTACCACTTAAGCTGCGTTCAGACGTAGTGTTTAAATCACGTTTTGAAATGCCTAATTGCATTGTTGTTAACATTTGCATTACAAAACAAAATGGCCCACATTTACTAAGGGCCATGCTCTAGTTTTCTGTCAGACTTTGCCTGTTCTTCTTTTCAGTGCAAGCTGCTGGCACAGGTATTTAAAAGAAATCTACCAATTGATTTAATGCATTATGAAGCAAATATACCTTGAGAATGCTGTAGCTACACTGATGCAGGATCATTTCTTGGTTAATCTCTGAGCTGAGTGGTTTTGCTGATCAAACAGATATAACATTATGATAATGAAGCTCTCTGGCTTCTATGTCTCCTCTGCCGCTTGCTTTCCAAAGCAGAGAGTTTCTCTCTGAATCATCATCTCCTGCGCTTTCCTTCCTGTCAGCCAGAATAATCAATTGATGCACCATCCCCCAGCTGCTCTGTATGAGTGATCCAGCTCGGGTTGATTAGTACTTGACTAGTCATGCTTTACTTAGCAGCCATAATGTGTAAGCCAGCCTGTCCCAGCTTTCCCAAGGTCCTAAATGGTATAATTGTTTTTTCAACAAAACCACTCAGCTCAGGGATTAACCAAGATATGATCCTGCATCAGTGTAGCTACATCATTCTCAAGGTATGTTTGCTTCATAATGCATCAAATCAAATGGTAGGTTTCCTTTAAGAAGTGTCTGAGACACATTTCTGGGGCACGCAACACACGTGCACCCTGCATTATACATAGGCAAACACACTTTTAGTGCAGTTTGCAATGCTATTTGTAGATGTGCCCCAATGTTAACAGCAGATTGGGGCACATTTACTAAGAATGTGGGAAACTGCACTAAAAGTGCTCTGCCCGTGTATATTGCTTGGTGCGCCAGATTCATTAAGAACGTGTGCCAGAAATCATGAATCCGGCACTTCCCTGCACTGGCCCGACAGAGTTCACCAACTTTTTTGTGGTGCACCTTTAACATAGGGCGTGCAACAGACTTTGCAAGTTAAATCTGGCACACGGTCCGACTGAGCCCCGGAACGCTGCCTGATTTGTGTCGCAGGGTGCCTGGTGCAGCTGCTCCCCAAACGGTCTTGTGCGACACTTTTGTCAATCATACACCTTTTCAAGCACTAGAAAGAAAACCCAAAACCCTTGGTTTTTTGAAAACGCATACGTTTTTGACAGGTGTGACCGACCAATTGTCTTAATTAAAACTGGTCAAAAATGGATGTGTTTTTTTAATGCATGCGTTTTTTAACGGACTGCTTAAAAACGGGCCAAAAACAGGTTCAAAACGCCACGTGTGCCATCACCCTGAGTAAATGTGCCCCATTAACATGCATGTTAACTTCCCATTTTGTAAACGCACATGTTAGCAGCAATGTAATTAGGCAAATCTCCTCTCCTGAGCTATTGTATTGCGTTTTAAAATGCAATGTGTGGATGCAGCCCTAGAGTACCGTTCAATAACTATTAATACTTATTTTTCACATTTTCTTTATATCATGTTAGGGCTTAGATCCTTACAGTTTATTTTCTCTTCATGACTAATTTATAGAAGCATCTTCTTAAAACATTACTCCACAGAACCTTTACAATTACTCTACAGAAAATAACAGCCCAGCAACCCAGCAGTTCTCCAGAAAACGACAACCTACAAGTAGAAAAAGAACAGGTGCTGGAGCAGCAGGGGTCAGTGACGTGTGTACCTTTCCTCTCCACGCTGCACCACCTCTTCCTCATATGTGCATCATTCTGTCGGTTGCACTGGCAGCGTTGAAGGAAAACTATTAACATTCCTGACACGGTTACAGAGAAGAGCCGAGTGAGCTAATCCAAGCAGGTTAATTCCCTGCTCAATTCATTCTGTCTTATTAAAGCCTGCAGACACCCTGTGGATGCCTCATTACCTGCGCCACTCCAACGCTAGCACTGTCTGTAATGATTGGAGCAAACTGTACCTGCTGAGACAAAGAACAACTCCACAATCTTCCCAATCAGAAGCAAGACGAAAGTCCAGAGCCCTGGTCACAAACAGTGAAGTGACTCCTAAGGGAACTCAAAAAGCTGAACAAACATATCAGGCAGATAACTGGCAGTTCTGAAACATCCCCCTAGCATAGCCTTTTTGAGCTTGGGGGCAGCTGAATTCGCTTTGGTACCTGAGCAGCTGGCTGAGCGTGGCCTAGCGCTCGTCTGGGTCACGATCGCTTGGTACCGGAGAAACAGGCCTTGTCCGCGCTGGGCAGGTATCTAGCAGGTAGATTTGCAATAAAGGAAGGAGATGCTGCAGATGGAGGATAGTTCTCCCTGGGGAACTCCCGATGTAGGTGTAGGGATCCCTGGGTGATGGTAAACGGTGTTCCACGTTGTGTAAAATGTCGGACCCTACAGCTATGGCTGTGTATATACCTTTAATTGTTTTATGTTTAATAAAGAAAGGGGCCGGCCTACCAAGGTGAGAGAGTAGTGAAGAATTGTGGGAAGAAGAAAGGAGGAGTTAAGAGTTAGTCAGAAGTCAGCAGTCAGAGTCGGTGTGAGCGAGGAGGGACTGAAGCGGGAACAGTCAGAAGGAACAGCAGCCGCTGAATCATGTCTTAGAGGAGACAGGCAGGAGGCCTGGGTCTCAGAAGGAGCTTAGAGGAGCTAAGCAGCACAGCAAGCAGAGGTTGTACCTGTAATAAGAGGAGTTCATTGCAGCTGAGGAACAAGCAAGAATCATATGGAGGAGGATAGCTCACCAAGGTGGCCAGCATCCCCACATTTCAAGTTTAAATGCAAGTGTATGAGTTGTTTCTTTGGCGTCGCTATCATTGCAAGACAAGTGACCTACACCCAGGGCCGCATTTGCCATGAGGGGAGATGAAAATCTTGCCTCAGGTGGCAGTATGCAGAGCCCTTAATAGAGCGGCGAAATTTGCCGCTATAATGTGGACAATTTGGGTGCCCGTTGACGCCCGAATCGCACACCAGATAAATTGCACCTGTCTCTTTAAGACACAGTGCCTTTAAGGCTGCTGGCATCGCTCTGTTCTATATAGGGACACAGGCGGCGGATGATGACGCCACTCCTCCTGTGTCTCTGAGCAGACCTGCGGCTCACAGAAGAGCCGCGAGAAGGCTGGAGCCGGTCACCGTGGGAGCACTATGCCTGGAGGTAAGTATCAGTTTCTTTAATTTTTCATGGACAAGGGGCCGAACACTGCTATAAGTTGATATTGGGGGAAGGGCTTCTATATATATTGAAATGGACATTCTGTATAAGAGGGGCTGGATACTGTATTTACTTATTTACTGGGGAAGAGGGGTCTACATATATTTATGGGTCTGGATCCTGTTTATACTGGGGAGGACTTTATATATTAATATGGAGCCAGATTCTTTATATACTGAAGGGGTCTATATACATTTATATGGGTCCAGATATTGTATATACTGAGGGGGGGAGTCTGTATATATCTATATGGGTCTGGATTATGTTTATACTGGGGGGTGTTTATATACATTTATATGGGTCCAGATACTGTATATACTGAGGGGGGAGTCTGTATATATCTATATGGGTCTGGATTATGTTTATACTAGGGGGTGTTTATATACATTTATATGAAGCCTTTGGATTCCTTTTCAAAACGCAATCAAAATCCCATGTGTGCATGCGGCCTCAGTTTCCACAAACCTGTAATCCCAGAGAATTAGTCCATTTTGTAAACTTTTTATGATGTGGTATAGGAGGCATTTTAACCTTTTGCCACTTGTAGGAATTTTTGAAAGTGGGTAGAGATTAACTGGAAAAAGCCTAACTTTTTTATTTTTCAGTGTATACAGCTGTATAAGGGCTTGTTTTCTGCGTAACAAATTGTTCTTCCTATTGACAGTATTTTATATCCCATATGATGTACTGGAAAATTGAAATAAAATGCAAAATGTGGTCAAATTGACAACACACTGCATTTGAGCCATTTTCTTGGGCTCTGTTTTTATGTCTTTCACTGTGACATCTAAATGACATCACTAATGTTTTCTTTGGGTCGGTACAATCACAGGGATACCTTTTATACATTTTTTTTTCTTTTTGCCATATTCTGACACCAATAACGTTTTCATACTTAGGTGTACAGTTCTGCGTAGGGTGTCATTTTTTCCGGGATGAGCCAATGTTTTCATTGCAATCATTTTGGGGACAGTGCAACCTTTTGATCACCTTTCACCAACTGTTGCAAAATGGAAAAAAAGTGTTGATTCAGACATTTGGGTGCACTGGGTATAGAGAAACCCATCAGCCTAGCCTTAGGCCCCTCAGTGACCAACGGAGAAATCCGTGTGGGTGGTCACTATGGGGTTAACCTTGCATCATGTAATTAGATAACTTCCTACAACTACTGTGAAATTGCTTTGTTCCAAAGATGGCGTCTAAATCCGAGACTACACCCAAAGATGGCATTGACATCTAAAATAAGACCTTGGTATGCAGGGATGTGACCACATTTAAGTCTTGGTCATCTCAGCATCTTCCAATCAAGGGAAGAGATAGACAGAACAAAAAGAGATAAGAGAGATAATTATTGAGTCCAGCAGGTTGCAGCATTGCTGTGATGCTACTTTCTGCTAAGATATAATAGACAACATCAACACAGAGGGAAGGGACACGAGAGGAGGAGGTGTGAAGAAAAACGTGATGTTTCGGACCCCTGAGGGGTACGCAAGGTCACTTAATTATCCTTTTATAGACACTCCCAGTATGCACATAACTTCCGGATATGGCACAACAATAAATCACAACCCCAAATGGCTATAAGGTCCCTCTCACTAGCCTCAGTGAAACAGAACCAACCCGGCAGCATGTACATAACCGAAACACGGATGTGGGGTTTTGTGGATCGAGATAAAAGAGCAACACTAGACAAACAGTACACACAATAAATACATATACAGTTAATCGAGTACAAATACACAGCAATTCACTATGTTAGTTGCCTTGGGTGGGCCTAATGGAAACTGATAGACAACATTTAAAGATCCTTCCTGTGCTTGGTGATGGTGAATTGATTAATCAGGCAAAGACAAGGGGCATTAGGGGTGTTCTGATTATATTAGGTGCACACCCACAGGAGGGCTTATTGGACCCTCCTACCTTGTATTAAATACAGAACTTTGGAGAAGTCATAGCTTCTCAAGGTGAAGTCATAGGGTCAGGGTTCTGGTATCTTTGGATCCGGGTGAATACCTGGATCGCATTGATACCAAACCTGACCCATTTGCTATGGTCCCATCCCGAGATGCATCTACAAACTCGATTAATATTACCTATCCACAGTATATGTAATTTATTATTGATTGTGGGGTTGAAACACACAAGACCCATTATCAGTGGTTTCTTACTATGGGTAAAGCTGGAAGCATAGTTTAATGGTTATCGCGTTTAACTGTCGCTTCTTATCGAATTGCACCATCACCGATCAGCTATTAATGACTTGGTTTGATCCCTTCTAGTTTAGACTCCCATCAAGGGAGAGGGGGCCCTATAACAAAATTTGATATGGAGCCCTACAGTTTCTAGTTACGCCCCTGTGCATTTATATGGATACACATATGTGATCAGCCAATCACAGTCTATGGGGTCTGCCTTTCATTTCTAAATGCAAGGCAAACGCCACGTGTGAAAGCAGCCTTATTGTTGGAGACTATTGTGCTTAATAGAAAATAGCCCTTTTCAGTGCTATTGCAGTTATTGCATTCTTAGCTCCAGCAGGTGTAGTAACAGAAGGGAAGGAGGGTCAGCAAGCCCTAAGTAAGGCAACTAGCTCATGCATGCTTGCTTAGTTATGCAGAGCAGGGGGTGATTAAGCACTTTATAGATTTATATTCTCAACCTGTACCTCCATGATTCCCATCACTATTAGGGCAATGAGGCACTATATACACAGCCCCTCCATCTGTAAACAAATTAAGACTCATTTAAGTTAATGAAGGGTCCTCTGTATGGAGTTTTCTGAGACTGAATAACCTTCTTTACTTTTTCTGATACAGTTTGTTTTTTAAGCCAAAGCAAGAAGTGAAGTAAAAAAATGAAGAGAAGAAGCAACTATACATTGGGAAGCACCTCTCGATTATACATTCTCATCTGTTATGAGGCACTCCTGCTTCTGGCTTCAAACACTGCATCAGTAAATCTGAAAATAGAAACAGAGCCTTAGATCATAGCCAGCGGCCAGTAAGGCAAACATCACCAACATCCACAGAATATTGTCTGTCCACATAAAAAACAGTGTGCAATGTTTTGTTTTGTCATGCCCTTCATTGCTCCATTTTATACTCTTTCCTTAACCCTTTGAAACCCTTCTTGTGTCCGTGTGGGGAGAGCAGGCGGGTTCTTATTGGTTTTTCAGTCTCCTCCTTCCACAAGCCATATCTTTTTTATATTTCCTTGTTCATAAATATATGAAGGCTAGTTATATGTTGGAGACATTACACTGGGAAGCTGGAAAAAGATTCCAAATGATATGAAATTGGCAAAAAAAAATTGTAGTTGTTTTATTTTCTGATGGTCTTTGTTTTTACAGCTTTCACTGCCCAGTCCAGATAGCCCCCTTTGTTTTTTCAGTTATTACAATCACAGATATAACACATGTATATAGTTTTTTATGTCTTATTACCTTTAAAAAAATGTAAAACTTTGCTTTTAAAAAAACTTGTCTATTCTTATATATTGTTCTTCTATATAATTTTGAAAGCAGACAATCAGGCGATGCAATTAACATTTGACCACCCTCATATAACTTTGTGACAGATACAAATTATTAAACAAAAAGTGCATTGAAAATAACATAAGTTTGCATATGAAACTCACATCGAAGTGGAGGTTTATGTACAAATAGGGATTTAAAAATAATAACACAAAGTGAGCAGGTATATATATATATATATATATATATATATATATATATATATATATATAAATTAATATACAACATCAAGAATTTACACTCCCATAAATGCTAAAACAAAAACTGTGACATATTTGGTTGTTATCCACAAATGTGTTTAAAAATATATAGCGCACAAATAAAAAGCTCCTATTCTGTCAAAATCAAATTTTTCCAGAAATAACAATGTAAACAAGAATAACTTTTAAATTCATGCAACTTTGCAGCAAACAGCAATAAAATGTAAAAATTTCATGAAAATTCTAAATTTCCTCTAAAATATGTACAAATCCAGAATACTTATACAAATAAAATATACTTTACTAAAACAGCAAGATGTGAGGAGATCATAAAGACCCCACATGTGTATATTCACCAAAATATGCAGCAAAGGGAACGTTAAATCCACAGGGGACACCAAACTATTTGTGCAGAAAATTGCACTGCGCTGCACACAGATCTATCATTGTATGCTCTCTTACACAATGGTAACCCAAATAAATAACTATACAGGCGGTCCCCTACTTAAGGACACCCAACTTACAGACAAGCCATAGTTACAGACAGACCCCTCTGACCTCTGGTGAAGCTTTCTGAATGCTTTACTATAGTCCCAGACTGCAATGATCAGCTGTAAGGTGTCTAAAATGAAGCCTTATTGATAATCCTTGGTCCCATTAAACTCCAATTGTCACTGAGGCAAAAAATGTTTTTGTCTGGATCTACAATTATAAAATATACAGTTTCGACTTACATACAAATTCAACTTAAGAACAAACCTCCAGACCTTATCTTGTACGTAACCCGGGGACTGCCTGTATATCCATAAACCAAGCTAATGAGATAGCAAAAGTCACTTTTAGATGTGTGCCATTGTATTAGCCACACAATAACAGAACGCATAAAATAGGTGTAAATAATGGAGGACGGTGTGAAATGTTATTCCGGAACATGTGTGTGTTTTTGGTGTTACATATGTTCTGGGTTGTGGTGTTAATATATAATATCGATATCAGGCGAATTGGATCGAATGTTCATCGTATCAGTCAATAGGCAATAAGAGAGAAAGTGTGTTCTTAGATAGTTCTGGATAGGAGAGGGTTAAAAACATGAATATTGTAGTAACATATAAAGTGAATATTTCCATTATCTGTGAAGTGCAGCAGCTTCTGTGTGCAGCAAATTCTCCCTGTAGCCTGATGGCTAAGAATCTGAATGGGTGGTACACTTCAGGGGGCTGTATCTCTGGCTCTGTGACACATAGAACCTCCTCTTTTTCTATAAATCTAAATTTGTGATTTTAAGTGTCAGGGAAACAGAGATATTAACGGTTAAAATGCAGTCGGATTTTATATATAAAAATCGCAGCTGATATTCTCACTTTAAATCTCAATATCTCTGGATCCAGGGCACTTAGATTAATTGGAAAGAAGAGATTCTCCTTTTCCTGGGTGGACTGGACAAATGCTCACTTTGCCTACCCATAGCGCTGGCCCTGGTCATAAGAAAGCAGTCTAATTCAAACTATATTGAAGAGTTCACCGTACAGAGACTGCCAATTAAGGGAAAGAAGAGTTCTTCTTATGGATCCTGCAGAGAAATGAATGACCTGGGTGTGGGAGGAGGTAAACCGCTATGGTAGCTCCTGCCCCAAGTGTCAGATAACTGCCCCGGTGTTCCACTTCAGGAATCCCCTGGTCCTGTTACAAATAATAGAGGTGCCGTTTGAACGGATCGCAATAAATTTGGTTGGCCCCATAGTAAAATCCACAAGGGGGCACCAGTACATCCTTGGCATCCTAGACTATGTGTTATCCAAAGGCGATTCCCTTAAGAGACACCTCCTCCAAAAGCATTGCTATGGAGCTATTCCAGGTTTTCTCCCACACGGGAGAAGGCTAGGTTCTTCTTCACCCTTGACCTGACAAAAGGGTATTGGCAGGTACCCCTCACTGACAGGGCTAAAGAGAAGACAGTTTTTGTTACTCCTGATGGGCTCCCGCCACATTTCAGAGGTTAATAGATCTTGTGCTAAAACCCCACCGTAGATATGCCTTGGCCTACCTGGATGACATCATAGTCTTTAGTAGCGATTGGTAGAGTCATCTGGCCAAGTTTCCAAGCAAAAATGTGCACTTTGTGTGGAAGAGGTCTGTTACCTGTGGTACAGTATTGTGCAAGGTGTTATCAAACCCAGGTAAATAAAGTGGAGGCAATAGAGCAGTGGCCACGTTCTGTGACCAAGAAGCAGGTGAGGGCACTGTAGGCTATTATCGACGATTTATTCCTGACTTTAAGACAATAGCAGCACCCCTGACTGACCTGACCAAGAGTAGCGGTAGGTTGTGAAGTGGAGTGAAGACGCTGAGGGGCCATTTCAGCAGCTTAAAATGGTTTTCGGACTAGGTGGGACCGGACCGCTGGGAGGGGGGAAGACGTTTGTTAGGGAAGGGAAGGGAGGGGTTTGCATAATGTTATGGTCATGTGTTGTATTTCTTATACTTATGACTGCACTAATGTATGTTTTTCAAAATGGATGTAAATGTATATGCTTGAATAAAGACCATTTGATTTTAAAAAAAAAATGGTTTTGTGCAAGAACAGGAACCCCTAACCTCACCAAGACCTTAGTGGTGCAGACTTACACTTCTCAAATGAGCCATGGAATCCCCGAGATATTACTTGATAAGGCGGCAGTTTACGCTAGTAACTGATCACTCTCCCCCCACCTGGATGAGTCAGGCTAAAGAGTGGAACGCCAGGGTCACAAGGTGGTTTCTTATGTTAAAAAATTTTCACTGTAGAACACCAAGCTGGAAAGCTACATGGGAATGTTGATGCCATGTACTTGTACCCACTGTCTGAAGGCCAGCGGTGTTCGCCCCCCAAGGGTCAAACAGAGGGGGATGGTATGTGAGACACTGAAGTGGTCAACTTTGGATGGGCAATATGTTTCCTCTGGGTTTTCATATTATGCTCTATTCCACCTCCCTGTTAGGCTAGGTCAGGTTTTGTGTTGTGCAGCACTTTGGACACATGTGGTAGTAGCAGTCTAGTGAGGCTGCATAAAGCTGCTGAGCAGGGAAGCAGTGTGAGACTGAAAAAAAGCTGACAAGGTGTGCTATAGCTCTGACTTCTACGACTGGGACAGTGATATCCCTGTAAAGTGACTACATGTCTTAGTGGTGAGTTTGGGGAACCCTTTGTATAGCTAGCACCCAGACGGGTAGGACTTTTGTTTGTGTTTTGTGCCTGAATGAGAAGGCTATTCTTTTGTACCTGCTGTTTGAATAAATGCAGGCAAGACCTGTTTTTGCTTTGTGTTTTTATATTTTAACAAGAGTGTTTTTTTTTTGCACATTGGATTTGGTGGTCGACTAGTGGGTTTTTCTAATGAATTGACCGACAAAGGTTGTTTATTGAAAAGTTTTTATAATTTTATTAATGATCAACAATATTGATTATTGCATAATGAGTCGGGAGGCATAATTGAGTCGGGGGCATAATGTTAACCACTACGTATGTGAATGTTAACCCCATATAATAATAGTATGTTTAAAGGGGTATTCTAATCTGGGCAATGACATTTAATTTATCTCATCTACCACATACACTTTTTCAATTGGCTTCTTCGATAAATACCTGTGTGAAAAAAATTTCCCATAAATGTATTAATTTATCTCTCAGAAACAAGATTCTAGTCCTTGGTTACGACCACCACTGCTTGAGTGATTGCACAAAGAAACAAATTGCTTTTGCAAATAAAATGTCCCGGAGTTATTGCTTGTCCCACAGTTGTTCTGTGGTAATGAATTCATAATCCAGGTGGTCAGGCAAGACCTAATAGCACATGTCCACTGCTGTGCCTGGTGAAGGGTCGTCGTTTCCATGGAAGCTATCTGGTTTTTAAGAGACAACATGGCTACATTTA
This sequence comes from Engystomops pustulosus, assembly GCF_040894005.1. NCBI lineage: Eukaryota > Metazoa > Chordata > Amphibia > Anura > Leptodactylidae > Engystomops > Engystomops pustulosus. The sequence continues at coordinate 81,298,201 of NC_092416.1, read as the reverse complement.
TGGGAAATTTTCTTCACAGAGGTAAAAATGTTTTAATAACATTCAAGAAATGTATGTACCATATTTTTCTGACGATAAGGCGCACCGGATTTTAAGGCCACGTGGTTTGCACTATGGCGCCTGTGGTTCGCACCCAGCGTGGTCTTCAGTTCCCGCTGGAGATTTGCTGTGAGCGGTAGCGGGGACCCACGTAAGTAGAGTCCGGTCCTCCGACTTGCCTGCTCCAGTCACTGCTGAGTTCCCCTCTGGTACTGCCGGCCATGAAGGGTCGCGGCAGCGGCTCCGGTCTTTCAAAGCTAATGTCCTGCTCTGATGCACGGAAGGGCACGATGTTGGCATCTCGGTGCCAGGGCACTTCAGGAGCCGATGTGGGGCATTGTTCCCCTCTACAGTGTGTGCAGGATGTTGGCAGGATATTGTTGGCGTTTCATATATAAAACACACCGGACTTATAGTCATGTTGCAGCTTTTTGAATATTTATCATGTGAATCCAGATGTGATAGATATACAAAGTGCAACTTTTCAATAACTCACAAATTTAGGCACGAATGCACACTGGTTAGAAATTCCAGAAATCTACTCCAGACATTAACACCTTGGGGAACATGTATTATCGCATCTGCGCCCCCAAAAAATGGAGGGATTTTAATGTTTTTCAGGCGCAGAACTGTTGTGGATCATTTATAATGAGTTTGCGCCAGAAAGAACAGATGTTTCCTACTATCCTGACTCCTCCGTCTTTTTTTGGTGCAAGTGGGCGTGGCCTAACGTTTCCTCATTCTCCTCCACATGTGTGTGTATTTTGCCGGAATTTTTAGGCGCAATTTTTGGCGCACGATAGACCAGGAAAAAAATGTTCAGATAGCAAAATTAAGGCGCAGTACATGTAAGATTTTGGCACACATCTCATAGATGTCAGCATTTTTATGGCGCCCCCAATTGATCATTTCCGCCTACCCATTAACCCCTAGGCGCACAGGCGCACCAGGATGTTATAGTATGTCCCGGTGGCTAGATACTTAGCGCACCAGGACGCACTATAACGTCCTGCTTCTGGCACCGGCTCACAAACGGAGCCAGTACCAGAAGCAGCGGCTGTCAGCTGTCTAGTACAGCTGACACTGCACTGTAACACCCGCAATTGGAGCCGACTCCAATCGCGGGTGTTAACCCCTTACACGCCACGGTCAAGCATGACCACGGTATGTAAGGGTCTTCCCCCTATGGATCTGATCCCCCGTGCCACTTACCGGGGGATCCGATCCTTTTCTGGGCAGCTCCGAGGACTGGCATGTGCCCCGGAGCTGCCCGGTCTCCATGGCAGTAAGACCCCTTCCGGGTCTGACTGTAAACTGTCTGAGCATGCGCAATACTATTTTTTTGTAGAGCAGTGTATTGAAATTAAACCAGCGATCAGAGCATCACTGGTTTAAGTTCAAGTATGTATAAGTAAAAATATGCAAAAACACTTAACACTACACATTATAATAAATAAAAAATAAATACATAAAAATATAAGCCCCTAAAATGTCACTTTCCCATAAAAGCACTTAATAAAGTATAAAAAACATCCCTGCGTCTGTAACAATCTGAATAATAAAACAGAATAGTTATTAGATCCGCAAAGTGAACCCCGTAAAAAACTTCAAAAAACTCTCTCTGAAAAAAAGATGATTTTTTATTAATGCCCTTTAAAAATGCTCTAAAAAGTGATTTTAAAAAGTTACTTAAATAAGCCCTTGAACAGATTTGTGAGATGAAAAATAAAAAAGTTATGCATATGAAAGACGGTGATGCTAAAATTAACAACAATTTTGCCAAATTACTTTTTATTTGGTAAAAATGGGAAAAAATAAAAAATATATATAAATGAAGTATTTTCGTAATCGTGGTGACCCATAGAATAAAAATAATATACTATTTTTATGGTATGGTTAACGGCCAAAAAAAAACACATAAAAATTTTCCTAAAAATTGATGATTTTCATTTCCTCCACCAACAAAGAGTTAATTAAATCTCACCAATTAGCTATAGAAGCCCCAAAATTACCTACCAGAGAAGTGCATCTCATGTGGCAAAAGAAATAAGCCCCTATAGGTCCTCAATAAAAAAAAGAAAAAAATTATAGCCTGTACAATGTGACATAGCAAATCTGCTCTGGATGGCGCCTCCTTCCCTTCTATCCCCGGCCGTATGCCCATACAGCAGGATACAACCACATATGAGTGTATTGTGAAAAAATATTACAATTTGCAGACTGCACCTCCATTTTGTTTTAACCCCTATAAAACACGTAAAGGGTTAACAAACTTCCTAAAAGTTGTTTTTCATACATTGAGGGGTGTAGTTTCCACAATGGGGTAATTTATGAGTCTAGCTATTATTTAGGCCTCTCAGTGTCAATTAGAAGTTGAGCAGGTCCCTCTAAATACGGGATTTGGTGATATTACAAAAAATGTGAAAAATGGCACCCAAATTCTGAGCCTCATAACATTCTAATAAAATATGTGGAATCTTAAAAAACCATGGCAACATAAAGCAGACATTTGGGGAATGTAAGTTATGAATTTATTTGGGTGCTTTGACTATCTGCATCAAAAGTAGAGAATTTAGAACGTTAAAAATAAAGAATTTTTCAAAATTTTTGCCAAATTTAGTTTTTTTTCATAACTAAACGCAAAAGATTTCATCCAAATTTTTAAACTAATTTGAAGTACTATGTGTCACGAGAAAACAATCTCAAAATCCCCTGGATATCTCATAGCGTTCCCACGCTATAACCACTTATAGTGACACAGGCCAGATTTGAAAAATGGGGCCGCGTCCTTTAGGCCAAAAGATGCTGAGTCCCGTAGGGGTTAATTACCAACAGCCTTGCCCCACTTAAATACACTGGGCTGTGTTTTGCCGAGACTGATCTCCGATGCCAACAGACGTGCTTGTGCCACAATTAGTAAATCCCTCCCATTATGTGCCAAAATGAAAGGCCATTTATCAAGCTGTTTAAGCCACCATAATAAATATGAAATGCAAAATACAACAAAAATGCTTCCAATGGGTTTTCCCACAAAAGAAAATTTTCACATTTCTATCCCATAGTAATGATAACACAATAAAGATCATTTTAAAATGTGTCACAAGCACTTACATGCATCACTAAAAAGATGGTGAACTCTGTCGGACCTGAGCAGGGAAACGACACACGCAGGATATCGGGCGCACGATCTTAGTGAATCTGCACAGTGCATTATCGTCGGACAATGCACTTTCGGTGAACTCGGGGGAAGGGAGAGGCAGGCACATGTCTGTGAGATGTAGCAGAGGTCACAGTGTAACAGTGTAAAAGTCTGTCAGCCTCTGTCAGTCAGACAATAGGCATCATGCTTCTCAAATCTCATCTGTCTCATCTCTCTCTATGTGTCAGTGCGTTAGTACAATATCAGTAGCCAGATGAAAGTGTATTTACACCTGTACCCTGATATTGTAACCACATTGTCACCCCACAGAAGTAGATGGATCATATTGGGACACATTATTTTTGTCGCCAAAGTTTAGCGGTGATTTGCATGGTGATGTTATAATGTGGTGCACGGTTTTAATAAATTTGGTGCACTGTAAGAACAAACAAGTGTCAGAAATGTCAAACCACATTTATGAAGGGGTTTAACAGTTGGTAGGCTTGCTTTTTGTTGTCTAGAAACTAGAAGTGCAGGAAAAGTGTCTGGTCGAAGAGTTGCACCCAAATTAAGTGACCAAAAAAAGGCATGAGTGTCGGAAAAGAAGATACATTTTGGCGCCGACATATAATAAATAAGGTGCAGCAGCATAAAAAAAGTGCCCGCCAAATTAATAGTGCAAAGCAAATAATAAATATCCCCATTATGTCAAATGGATAGGGTGTGTTGGTCTAGTCTACCTGAAATATTAAGTGTAGGGAATACTGGCTGTATGCTGGGCCTGTAATATTTATTATGTAGCAACCACTAATTTGGAATATATAGGGAGATTTATCAGAAGTGTTTCAGTGCAAAAATTGTTTTAGATGACCAAAGTGCCAATCAGAGTTCAGCTTTCATATTATAAACTGCTGTGGTAAAATGAAAGCTTAGCTCTGATTGGTTTCTATAGGCAACAAGAACATTTCTCCTCTGACATTTCTGATAAATCTTCCCCATTGTGTGTATCCCTGTAACAATATAAAAATGTGTTGAGAATATGTTGGGCAATTAGCTATGAATGTCTCACAGTTACGTGTTAATAAGCGCTTGCAGCCTTGGTGCTTGCCAAGCTCTTGCCTCACACACCATTTCACATGTCAGATCACTATTTGTAGTTTTCAGAATCAATAAATAAACAGAAAATGCTTGAAAAAATGAACACTGACAAGATGGAAACAAGAAATATGTCCACAACAAAAACCAATGAGGAATACGAGTTGTAGGGAAAAAGTCAGCATAATGAGCCCTCCTGCTATGTCAGTGTCTACTTCTCCTGAAGGAGATTTCAGTAGCACTAGATGGCTGTTGTATATCCCACACAATGTGATAAGAAGTTAAGCAGGTAGCGATCCTCCCCCCTGACACTAAATGGAAGCAGAACATAATAAAAGGAGGGCACAAACTGGCATTGACTTAAAACAGTAAGAAGATGGAAGAGCCCTGAAAACTTGCTGATCTAATCAAGATTGCTCAGAGAATGAAATAGCAGCCCCATTAGATGTCAAGTGTGAACAGCTATTGTGGAAGAGAACATTTAAAAACTGAATTTGTCTTTCCTGTACTGCCTGCATAACTCCTAGTGCAGGGGGACTTAGCTGTGTGGAGAGCAAGGTGACTCAGGGGTTAACAAGGGCTACACTTGTCCCTTTACTGCAGGAGAAAATTCCACAGGTAAGTATCAGTTGGCTGCAGAAGCTGGTGGCAGATGGCATTAGTTCTGCTGAGCAGGCTCGCAAGCCTCCCCCATGCCAGGTTGACACTGCTTCCAAATCCCTCACCCCCAGAGTATGTTTCTTTTTAGGCAGGGAAATGCTACTGCAACTTCCATTGTCCTCAAAATGTCAACCAGTGCCATTACACCACAACATAAGTTTAACCAAAAGAATTGGACTGGGATTAGGCAACGTGGCATAGCTGCCCTAAGCTAATAAGGATATTTTCCTCTTCCCAGCAGTAGACTTGGGTTCCCCTTCGCTCCACATAGGAGTCACATGGGCTTCGTAAGGCAGAACTTATACTAGGCACTACCATACTGCTAGCACAGGGAGTGACTCAGAGGAGCCTTCTAGAGTGGCGTAAGGCCCCCTTACTATGATAGGTCACCCCAACCATGCAATACATGGAGGCAATATAGGAAGCAACTCAAATGCACATTACAGAGGGATCGCTTTAGTTTTCCCTACAGTTGTCCTGCTATGGTAGATCATTCTATGAAGTATGACGGATGGCAGAGAAAAGGATTGGCAACCCTACAAGTCATAGAGACAGCGCCTCCAGATCCATCATTGGACTCTTGTATTCTCTGTTTTTGATTAGTGTGTGTCTCTCACAATATGCTGTAACATACCAATTTCGTATGAGATCAATAACTTGACCTGTAGTTCTCTCTCAGTCCTCAACTGTTTTATCATTTGGTGTTTTTTTTATCTGTCTCACAATGGGGGCTATTTATCGGTAGTTTTGCTTTGCTTTTTTTGTGTAAAAAAGTCTTTAAAAAGTGGCATTGAGGTTTTTTGGGACTTTTCACTGCTAAAAAATTGCACAGGATTATTTCTGCCACTTCATTAATCTGGTGTAAACAAAGAAGTACTAATAGTGCAAAAAGTCACTCCAGTCCCCTGCTGACATATGTTTTCCGACTATTCCTGCATTTTGGGACTTTTTAGCAACTTTTTGAAAAATAAAAGCCAGCAAGTATAACATCAGAACAATTATAAAAGGGCCTGCCCCAGTCAAATCGGGATGGTAGGGAGAGCACTCGTTGAGATGCCCCATAGTGTGACGAGGAGGCCGCTGGTGAAATGGGGTTTGCTCATCACAGGAAATCGCTGCTTATTTGTGTGCTCTACGTCCCTCTTCAAAGGAGCGAGCAGTAAATTGTGAGCCTCTATGAAAGAATGATAGAGAGAAGGGGAAACCCCTATGGTATCTCACCTGTGCCATTTGAAGTGCTGTGGCCAGCGTGGCAGAGCAAATGTCAGCAAAGAGTTTTTCTGAGTCTGGCAAACCAGTAAAAGAAACGCTGTCTCTGGCAGCATTGAGTCCCTCGAGTCCTCATGTTGTAGCTTGAGTAGCACATCTCTGAGGGATCCTTCCAGTTTAGGTCTGCCCAGCACTTGATGGATTTGCACTATGTAAATGAGATTAGGGTCCACTTGAGGCAGGAGGCCACTGAAGATGTTAATGGCTCGTTGAGAGCAGTGATACACTGTTATGTTGCCCCTCATGGATCTATTTCCCAGATCTTTGCATTACATTTCCGGTGCCACGATACAGGTGTTCCAGGTCATCTGTTCTGGTTGCAATGTCTTGGAGTTGTTTGGTGAAAGTCTCCACGGCTGTGGAGAGGTCAGGAGGGTGGCGATGACACCATAGTTGGTCTACTTGCAGCGTTGAAAGAGATATGAAATAGAAGGGTTTAGAGCAGTGATGGCGAACCTATGGCACTGGTGCCAGAGGTGGCACTCTGAGCCCTTTCTGTGGGCACTCAGGCCATCACCAGAGATGACTCCAGGTATCTTCCTGCAGTCCCAGACAGCCCAGGACTTGCTGTGCACAGAGCTATTTTAAAGTGACAGCTCTACCTGGGACTATTTTCTGCTATATTGGTGCCTCAGGGTGCCGGCATCAATGAAAGCTGTGACAGACAAGGAAGTATAACTCACAAATTAAATTTCTGTGTTGGCACTTTGCGATAAATAAGCGGGTCTTTGTTGTAGTTTGGGCACTCGGTCTCTAAAAGGTTCGCCATCACTGGTTTAGAGGGTGACAGGTCCTCCTTGTGCTTAGGTCTGGTCATATCTTTAAATTGAGATGGGTGGGTCAAAGCTGGGAGATGTCTTGGGGCAGTGACCCTGGATACAGAACCCCTCTGGGCACCACAAATGTGAGTAAAGAGTGTCTGCCTCTGAAGCGGTGATGGGGGAACCGTGCATCACCTGATATGGAGATGAATAATTCACTGAACCTTGAGCAACATGCTATACCCCTGGTGCCCCACCCTGGTGTTGGCATAACGGGAGACCCTAAGGACCAGCTGCTCAGTCAGGGAATTCTGACCTGCGGGCTCCAGATATATGCAGGCTTGTCAATGGGATAACTGCCTGGGGGGGAAGGGTGGGGGGTTGGGGTCAGGCTGTAGGCACAGTACCTGAGTATAAAAGGCTGGGAAAAGATGCAAGTCCATCAAGTTCAACCTTTAAGAATTAAACAAATGTTTTTTTCCCCATAACTTGAGATATTTTTGCTCTAGAAAAAAGACACCCAGGCCTCTCTTGAACATGTACATAGAGTCCGCCATAACAACCTCCTGCGGCAGAGAGTTCCATAGTCTCACTGCTCTTACAATAAAGAACTTTTGTCTATGGCGATGGTAGAACGCCGGCAAAGGGGATCAACAGGATCGGAACAGGAACTAACTAACAGCTAGCAACGATTGCGGGTGTTACCGGTGAATGTTTGCTGCAATACGCGGCAAGGACTTAACTGCCTATGGGTCCTCTCTATGCACCTACATCTGGTGTGTGCACGCATTACGGCACTGGTGGGGAAGGGGTTATTGTGGGCTAATTACTATGATGAGCACTACTATTTTCTACTTATTATATGATGGTAGATGCGTAGAACTTGCATGCTTGTCTTCTTTAGCAGGTGCTAAAAGGGGTATTATTACCCACAGCCGTATATTCATTTATGCACAGCCACACTGTCATAGCTCTGCCTGAAGAGCTTGAAGAGAGCTGGTGATGTCACAGAGCCTTGGCGTGAGCTCTCTCCAGACAGGAGCAGGCGGGACTTTGACAGTGCAGAGAAGGGAACAGTATAAGTGTTCATTTTTTAGCTATACAGTGAGGAGGGCATATTGAAGGGAAGAATTACTAACTGGTGGCTGAGGGCATTACTGTGAAGGCATTGCTGTGGGGACATTACAGAGGGTACATTACTGTGGGGGTAGGTGCTAGTGGGGGCTGTCTGTGTGTAGCTTTCTATGGGATGTGGGTGCATTACTGTGAGGACATTACTATGGGCTGTAGGGACATTACTTTGGGGTAATCACTGTGGGGATTGTAGGGACATTACTGGGGTCTGTGGTGAGATTAGGGACATTATTGTGAGGGTGCTGAAGGGACATTACTGTGGGCTGTAGGGACAGTACTTTGAAAATATTATGCAGTATGGGGGCATACCTAGGTGGTGGGCTCCATTCAGTGGGTTTTATTAGTAAGTGGCCATTATAAGTAAACAGGGACATTATGTATAGGGGTGTTGGTAAGCATACTATGGTAAGCGTAATTGGCTGGTGCATTATAAAGTATGGGGGCCGCAATGAGGACAATGTGCTATTCAGTCATGTATGAGTTTGGAAAAACACTTGACTTACTCTGTCACAAAATAGTGTAATAGCACATGGGCATACAATGAAATCGTAGGACACATTGCAAAATTTAGTAAATGTATAAATAATGTAACATCATAATCTACTCTGGTTGTCTCTGGCCCATCTGCAGTATGGAATTACCTCTTGGAATGCAAATCTGCAAATCTGTGGGTAGTAGTACCCTCCTGACTGATGGAAATATTAATGCATGGATGATGATTATGTCAAATACCATTAAATTGAGCTATGTATGATGAAAAATAGCTATCAGGTTTCCTCTAGTGAATACTGTCACGTGTTACAAATTATGGCTTTATATCACTTTTTTATTTTATATATTTCTCTCTCCTCCCCCATTGTTTGAGGGAGGTTGGTTGGTTCTGTAGTGGACAAGTAATATCAAGGTGCAATATGTGTGCTCAGTTGAAATGGTTACATTATTAATATGTTTTTGTGTGAAGTGCATTGTTATGCGACTGACTAATAATTTTGGAATAATTATGTTAATTTTCAGCTAGAAACATTTTTGTATCTTCTAAGGAAAAACACATCTGAATAAACTTATCACTGGGCATTTGTCACTGTTTTGACACAATATGGACAGCAATTTTTTTATAAACACTCTTTGCTAAGCCATCTTTCTCCACTATCTCTAGTATCCTAGAATTTGTGTTCTGTTCTGATCTCTACCATTACTTTTGTGTTTGTTTCTCACACAACAGAAAAATTCCACAGTGTTGACTTATTCACACCACTGCCAGAGGACATTTTTTCTTATAAGAAATCTAATTTCCCTATTTCCAGGGAATCTCTTAATGACTGCACAGAAATTGAGGATGGAATTAGAGATCTGTAAAGAGATGCAGAAAACATGGAGGGAACTTTCCTGGTCACAAAATGGACATGACAACAATCAACATCATCTATTCCAAGTGAGTCAAGCATGATCATGCATTTGAAAATCTATGTAAATATCTAATCACTTAGCCAATTTTAGCCGAATAAAAACTATCAATTTTCAAAACATGCTTTCTTTTTATCTTTTGGTCCCCAAGCTAATTCAATGCTAGCAAACTCACACTAACTGCTGTAATGCTCATGCAGACACCACTGCTGTTAATGCACCACTCCAAGGTTCCTATGGTAGTGGGCTCTCGGTATTCATATCCCTTTTGGTTCTCTTTAGTCTTGTAGCCTTCTGGGTGTAATAGTGTTGACAGGAGATGGGCAACCAAGAAAAATAAAGCATGACATGCACAGTGAGCCCGAAGCTTAGACATACTCATCTATCTAATCAAGATACTGGACAGATTTCTGGACCAGAAAAGAATTCAAGAATTTTTCAGCTTCTTTCTCACCATGGACCACAATTAGAGCTGGCAGTTCAGACACTGCAAACACAGGGGGAATATATATTTTTTAAAAGGGAATAGGAAAGCATAATGTATATGGAAAGTGCTAGGCAATTGTAATCTGAATGAAACCGGATTTATGATGTTGATTATACTGCAAGAACCAATGTAATTTTTCCGATGGAACCTTTTAGGCTAAGGTCCATACCCACTAGGACCAGAACAACATTTTTATTAACCTAACATTGTTTTCTATCTTGGGCTTCAGCCAGATGCAAAAGAGCCTGAGCCAAGACTATGCATAGTTATTGAAATGTTAGTTCAGCTGTTGGGTTAACAGACTCCAGATCTCGACAAAACAAGAACACATAGTTACAGAATATCGCAATATTTACGTCTAGAAATCTTTTCCATTTCGTCCCACGATCAGATACAATATTTTCTGGGATACCTTGGAGATAACATAAATGGTTTATGAACAAGGATGTCAACTGTTTGGTGCTAGGTAAATGGGTCCAGGAAGAGGGTGGAGGAACTCCTCAGGTATCCTTCTGGGAAATTTCATACTAGTGTACCACATGACCACAAGGGCCAACATCAGACTTGGCCAGTAGGTTCTTGGTGCCAGCAATACCAGGGTGCCCCGCTAATATTGAGCAATGAATTTCCTCTAGCACCCAGTGGTGGATATTGGGGGCTCAAACAATTTATCCAGAGGAGTGATCCTAGGTGCTGTATCTTGAGAGTTAGTGATGTATTAGCAAGATCAAAATCAATGCTAGCAATCACATTTTTTCAGAAGCAACCTCTGGGTATTGCTGACACAAAAGCTATGAAAGCACACCTGCCCATAATGTGGCAGGATATAGAATTCCCCCAAAAATATAACCAAAATTACTCTTGGATAGTCTAAAATTTTTCATGGTCCCCTGAGAAATGATCCGAGGCGAACACCTTGTTCTTAGGGAAATGGGGACTGCTGTAAAACATGAGGTAAAGCTGCAGCTTCTGCCTGATGCTGAGTAAGTTTACAGACTTGGTTAGCCAACTAATCCTTCCAAACCCTTCATCCAGTTTACAAGATCCTATGCTGGACAAGGAGATATATTTTAGGGCTTATATATGGTGCTGACAGGAGATGTTCAAAAAAGGGAAAACATATAGGGAAGACACATACCATCTTCCCTAATGTTAGACCCACCCATCTGCCCCTACCTATTTGCCAACCCTACCCCAGATGGTATGTGACAACTGGGCGATGTTCCTTTCCTGCTCCAAAGTGAAACACAAAACCAGGACAAAACAAAACACAGGCGGAAGGTTGTGCATATATGGGTGAAAACAAAAAGGATTACTCAGAAAAAGGGAGAAAGGAGTTATATAGAGCACAGAAAAAGGAAAATAAAACAATACAGAATGGGTTAGCAAGTTTCAGAAAAGACTTAATAGCTAGCAGTATGAAGAGGGCAAATGAACTTCCTATATGTCAGAGTCCCGGTCGGGGCATAATTATAAAACCCCCTAACATCCAACCCACACAAAAAAGACCAGCAAGGGATGAATGTGAATGGAGAATCAAAACTAGCTTAACTGTCTGTAGCATAGAATGAAATAGGCATTGGACAGAAAGTAGTGAAATAGGGCAGTGTTCAGACTAGTGCAATATAATTACAGAATGTAAAATAAGGGGTCTGACTGCTACAGGCATGGGGCAGCCCCAGGGCACTTGGCAGTAAGCCGTATGGGGATCCGATCCCTAGGAGGAAGAGCCTTACACGCCGTGGTCTAAGTGTCATGATGTATGTGGTGGCAGAGAGGGGGCTTTATCATAAGCAGGTAGATGGAACACCAGTGTATGATAAATCTCCCCCATTAATTGTGAATTGCAAATCAATCCATTCAAGCAGTCATTTTCAGTCCCATCTGGCAAGTTGCAGCTCCTGTGTGTTTTCTGGTATCTGTCTTACCATTACGAAGCTTTTGTAAATGGCAAGCATATTCCTAGTACTCTACTGCCGCTTCTCCTGTTACATGCACACTGAGAAGTGTTTAATGAGTAGCAGCCCATTCTAGATCACATCATTTGCATCATTTAAGGTCTGAGTCTGTGCAGCGAACATACTGAACCTGCAGCCTATGAAGAAGGTTGCTGCTGTTCCAATTACAGACCCAGCATGTAAACACCAAGAAATATCTTCCTCAGTATGAACATTTCACTATTTCTACTGCTTGCCTTTGACTCCATATAAGCTGGGAAGACTGGATTCCTGCAGCTGCATAGCATAGTATGATGGCTGCTATTACTTAGCAGCATTTGCGTTCAGGTATACATTGTTTAAATCACACGTTTTTCATTTTAGTGTCAGGCTATGTACATATACGGTACATGTCTGAGGCTCCTTTAGAAAAAGTCCTGCACTCACTTAATTTATTTTCACTGTTCTGCAAATATAATGGAGCTGTGTAGAAAAACAGCATATATATTAAAAGGAAAATGAAAACAAAAAGTAGCTTTTTTTAGTCAAGTAAATCGGACTGTTCCAATGTCTCACTCGTAAAATATGTAATTAAGCGACCTGCTATATAGCGTTTGGAGCCCCACACCGCTACCATGCCCAAACTGGAAGTGTGTAGTGCATAGCTCTTACAGGCCCTGTGTAAGCCGGAAGTAGAGTGAACAATAAGTAACTAACTTTGGTAAAGAGAGGTGAGCAGATGCAAGCAGTAGCCATGATGAATATAGGCATCTGCCATGGTCCGATTAGGTGATTGGCGATGGAGTGTAAAAAGGTAAGTTTAAGCATCCCGAAGATGCCCTTTTACAATTTTGCGTTTCTGCTTTTTTGTTCCCCTTCTTTAACCGGTTAAGGACCGGTTTTTTCATTTCCATTTCTCACTCCCCACCTTCAAAAATCTATAACTTATTTATTTTTACACGTAAAAAGCTATGTGATGGCTTGTTTTTTGCGTAACAAATTGCACTTCATAGTGATCACATTGAATATTCCCTGCCATGTACTGGAAAGTGGGGAAAAAATTCCAAATGCAGTGAAAATGGTGAAAAACCGCATTTGTGCCGTATTCTTGTGGGCTTAGATTTTATGGCTTTCACTTCACGCCACAAATGACAGGTCTACTTTATTCTTTGGGTCAATATGATTACAGGGATACCAAATTTGTATAGTTTTTATAGTGTTTTCATACATTTACAAAAATTAAAACCGCATGTACAAAATTTTTTTTAATTTTGGAATCTTCTTGCACTAATAACTTTTTCATACTTCGTTTTATGGAGTTGTGGGTTATGTCATCTTTTGTGACTTTTGATGATGTTTTCAATGATATTATTTTTAGGACTCTACGACCTTTTGATCACTTTTTATAGAATTTTAAAATTTTTTTAAATGGAAAAAAAGTGCCACTTTTGAGTTTGGACGCGATTTTCCGTTACGGGGTTAATCGCAGTGAAAAATCGTTATTATATTTTGATAGATCAGGCATTTTCGGACGCGGTGATACCTAATGTGTTTATGATTTTTACTGTTTATTTATATTTATATCAGTTCTAGGGAAAGGGGGGTGATTAGAATTTTTAGGTTTTTTTATTATAATTTTTTTTTTTACTTTTTTTGTTTTTTTATTTTTACTATTTTTCAGACTCCCTAGGGTACTTTAACCCTAGGTTGTCTGATCGATCCTACCATATGTGCTGATAGCACATTGTAATGAATGGGTTAACCCGAAGTAGCTTTGGGTCTTCGTGAGACCCGAGGCTACCATGGCGACGGATCGACGCTCCCCGATGACGTCACGGGGAGCGACGGTCCTCGGAAAGATGGCGGTGCCCAGCCCAGCTTTGCCGGCGGCGATCAGCAAGAAAACACCCGCGAACGGTGCTGGCACCGATCGTGGATGTTACCGGTAAGCCTTTGCTGCAATATGCAGCAGAGACTAACCAGCTGTGGAGAGGGCTCAGCCCGTGAGCCCTCTCCATGCATCGGAACGCGACCGTGAATACACGGCGGGCGGGCGCGAACCGGTTAAAAAGTCATAACATTTTTATTTCTCCATGTACAGAGCTTTATAAGGGTTTTTGTTCTGCGTAACCAATTGTACTTCCTAGTGCCATTATTTCATTTTTGTGCAGTGTAGTGGGAATCAGAAAAAAAAAATCTAAATGCGCTGAAGTTGACAAAAATTGTGACAGCTTTTACTGTGGCCTCCAAATGACACCTCCCTTTATTCTATGGGTCAGTACTATTACAGATATACCCCATTTCTATAGGTTTTATAAACCGAATTCCTATAGGTTTTATTTGGTTTTAATAGATTTCTTTATTTTCCCATGTTCTGATGCTAATAACTTTTTTTTCCATACTTTGGTGCATGGTGCTGTATAAAATGTCATTTTTGACATTTTCACTTTATTTTGGGGACTGTATGACCTTTTAATCACTTTTTATCAAATATTTTATATGTTGCAAAATAACAATGTTTCGGACACTGGAGCTATTTCTATTATTTTGTATTATGGGGTTCACCGTCAAGAATAATCTTTTTTACATATTAATAGGACGGGTATTTTGGTATGCTGCACAATTCTTGATGTAGGAAAAAATAGAGCAATAACACAAAGGGTCTCCTCTTTAGGTTAGGGACACGGTCCTTTGAAGAGGAAGCTCTGCATCAGCAGAGAAGGGTGCTTTCATAGCACAACTGGGGAAAAGTTCAGGAAAGTTTCTGACTTTAAATAAATGAGAGTCCAGGATAGTCTCTGGCTCGATGTGGGTAAGAAGGCTCAGCCCAACTGGGAGGAATGAAAAAGAAAGTGGTATTTACAAAGTATTATCTGGAAGCGGGCTTCAGTCCATCAGGGTATTACTCACTGTCTGAATAGGAAATGTTCAGGTCTGGATCCCGTGATGGGGCTGCAGCCAGCTTGGGACAACTGATGGTGGTCTCAGGAACTACACGCTCCCCTGTGTCATCACTGGTCTCCTGTAACTCAGGAGTGGGAATGCTGGTCTCTGCAATGTCAGCCTCACCAGCCATTTACTCTATGAGGCTCGCAGCGGTGGACAGGTCCACGAATAAGTAGATGGGAGCTTGCGGAAGCGCCGTAGCTCCTTCCGCCTCCTCTAAGTCTTTTGGGGTTGGGTCATCACCAAACAGTAGGCAGCTGCCGGACGAGGGTCTCTCGCTGGGGAACCCGGAAGAGGCTCACCTGCCAGGCCACCCCCTGCCATGGCGAATCCGGCAATGCTGGCGGCTGAGAGACAGCCATGGTGCTCCCCTGGACTAAGCCTGGTTCATGGATGGCAATGGGACCTACGCCGACAATCACAGTGGACAAGGCACTTACGTGCATCACCGTCAGGGTGAGTTGCAGCCCAAGAAGAGATGGCATCCTGTAGGCTCCTGCGGAGTGTCTCACCGCGGCTGCTAAGGCGCTGGGCGTGGTCGCTGGGCCGCAGGCTTGGGCTTTACAGATGTGGGGGCAGGAGCTTCCACCAGTGGATTGACAGTTGGGACTTGCTGCGGGCTGGCCGGAGGCTCCGGCATCTCAGGGGTGGCTTCCGGCTTTGAACCAGGAGGTACAGTCACCTCTGCAATGGCTTCTTGGGGTTCCTACGGGAGAACTCCAGCCCGGAATCTGGTCACCAGCGTAGTTGCCGGGAGAGGCAGCATGAACCACAGAGGCAGGGAGCCCCGTTCCATCATTGACCGCAAGTATCATAGTATCATAGTATCATAGTTTATACGGTTGAAAAAAGACACTTGTCCATCAAGTTCAACCAAGGAAGGGAAGGGATTGGATGAGGAAGGGATTTAGGGGAAACAATTCTATATAACATAACCATCAATGGTATTTAGGTGTAAAAAGGCATCTAGACCCTTCTTAAAGCTCTCTTCTGTCCCTGCTGTGACCAGCGCCTGAGGCAGGCTATTCCACAGATTGACCGTTCTCATAGTAAAAAAGCCCTGTCGCCTCCGGTGATTAAACCTTGATTTCTCCAAACGGAGACAGTGCCCCCTCGTCTTTTGATTTGATCTAATCTGAAACAACTTACCACCATATTTTTTGTATGGACCATTCATATATTTATATAAATTAATCATGTCTCCTCGTAGTCGTCTCTTTTCCAGACTAAATAAATCTAGTTGTTTTAATCTTTCCTCATAACTGAGACCCTCCATACCCCTTATCATTTTTGTGGCTCTACGTTGAACCCTCTCCAGCTCCAGGGCATCCTTTTTATGGACCGGTGCCCAGAACTGGACAAGTAGGTATTAAGGACGGAGGCCCGTGTTAGTCCTTGCTGAAAACGGTAGGAGGCGGATGGCCCCCAGATGGGCTGGGTAGCCAGCATGATGGCCGTTTCAAAGGCCTTAAGGAATTCAGGTGCGTCTTCCAGCGGGAGCAGTCATGGTTTCACCATGATACAAGCTTCCTGGCCGCTCCATATGGCACGCTGGAGCTCCTCTCCTATATCAAGGTAGAACAGGAAGTCCTCCCACCAGTGGGTGGAGCTTGGGTGCTTCCCACCAGGAGCTGTGGAGGGCTCAATTTTCTCCTGCGCCACAGAGACCTCGTGCAGAATTTGTGCCATTTACGCACAGGGAGGAGCTTAGCCAACAGCCTGGATTTCCCAGCAGTGAGGACTAGAATTCATAGCTGCGCCACCCAGTCTTCCAGAGGTTAATGCTTTGGGCACTGCAGCACCAGAAGTAGCAGAGCTCCACACCACACACAAACCAATCCCCTAGGCTGGAACAATTTGAATCTTTAGGTATGGGCACGAGGTGGATAAAGAATATAGACAACAATTATTTTTCCAATGCTCGCCCGGCTAGGGACTAAAAATCTTTTTGTCCAGCATGGCAAAAACATATAATAAAATGTAACCTTTATTAGATATTTGGTTAAGAACAGTATGACTAGTGTATTAAAAACACAAGCAGGCAGTGTCTGAACTCATAGGTATTCCAGGGTTTAGGGGGTTCTATCCTTTAACTAATAAGATAATGTAGTCTAGGGGGCTGGATCAGTTCCCCCCTATTTGACAAGCGTGCATCATGAAATACGACTTACGGATAGAAGCAACCCTATTGGTCCCTGTAAGTAGACAGGGTCTACAATGTTAATTCTTCTCTAAGAGACCCCAGAGTATTATTTCTCTCATAGTCCCTACAATTTCAATGGAATTACAGATCACTGTCTACTGCTCATTAAAAATGTTTGCACGGATCAGCTAAGCCCACCTGACATGTTTCGCCTGGACTGGCGTCGTCAGGGGTATGGGGCTGACTGCAACGTGATTAGTGTTTCAGGAGCTTATATAAACTACCGGGTTGTGATCATCACCCTGCGTCGTTGAGTGAAACATTTAAGTACCAATGAGGTCACGTCTCTCAATATGCAAATAGACGCGGTCTAATAACATCAATATAGATAGGTAGATAAAGACAAATGCATTGTACCTTGCACCAGATGTTTACATATGCGCATATGTTGCATGCTGATGACGTCACGCAATCTTGTTGCATGCCAATACAAGGTATCAGGTAGTCCGCGCATGCGTGGTTGAACTGCAGGACCTTACGTCAGTGCCGGACCGACGCCTGCGCATTGGCAGGATCGGGTACAAAGAGACAAAAATATAAGAATGGACAGCGCTTGCGCAGATGAGACCAGTATCTAAAAACGTCTCATCGCATAAAGGGATTATTGAAGTATTATAACAGGATAGATTAGCAGTTTTTAGCAGTTTTTAAATATACATGTGGCTGTAGTAAATAAATTATTGAGGTATAGCAAAGATATTGGGAATAGCCATCAGTTTATGTGTATTAATTGTAAAATATTAGTAATATCACATATTATGATGAACAGAGGATTTACCAGTAGCTCCATACCACGTGGTGAGAAAATAACACTGTTTATGTTGTGGATCACAATCACTTGAGCCTTAACTGAAATGGCAGCAGGTTAAGGCAGCACAGTCTTTTTGTAAAAGAACAGTCTAAAGCAGTGGTCCCCAAACTACGGCCCATGGGCCACATGCGGCCCACGGACCGTTTTCATCCGGCCCTCGCCACTTTGAGCGCCAGCAGCTCCTGCTGAGGAGTGCAGGTCGCGGCAGTCGGGCAGGAGCCTCCTTCCGTCCGGACAGGAAGCTCCTGCCCGTCCCTTAATAGTGCTCGATGCGGCCGATGTGTCCGCTCAAGCACTATTATTACAGGTGGAGCGATGTGGCCGGAAAACAACCCTGGCGCACATTGCTCCTTGTACCTGGCTGCGCGACCGCGTGATGACGTCATCACGCGGCCACGCACCCTTTCCTGACCGACGGCAGCCCGAAGAAAGAAGACGCGGGAGCCGCTGCCAGAGGTGAGTATGGTTTTAATTTTTTTTAACCAGCAGCAGGGTACTATATAAAATGATTAATGATGGAGGGGCAGTATGGACAATAAATGATGGAGGGGCAGTATGGACAATAAATCATGGAGGGGCAGTATGGACAATAATTAATGATGGAGGGGCAGTATGGACAATAAATGATGGAGGGGCAGTATGGACAATAAATGATGGAGGGGCAGTATGGACAATAAATCATGGAGGGGCAGTATGGACAATAATTAATGATGGAGGGGCAGTATGGACAATAATTAATGATGGAGGGGCAGTATGGACAATAAATCATGGAGGGGCAGTATGGACAATAAATCATGGAGGGGCAGTATGGACAATAAATCATGGAGGGGCAGTATGGACAATAAATAATGATGGAGGGGCAGTATGGACAATAATTAATGATGGAGGGGCAGTATGGACAATAATTAATGATGGAGGGGCAGTATGGACAATAATTAATGATGGAGGGGCAGTATGGACAATAATTAATGATGGAGGGGCAGTATGGGAAAAAATTAATGATGGAGGTACAGCATAGGAAATAATTACTGATGGGGGGGCAGTATGGGAAATAATTAATGGTGGGGGGGCAGTATGGGAAATAATTAATGGTGGAGGGGCAGCATAGGAAATAATTAATGATGGAGGGGCAGTATGGGAAATAATTAATGGTGGGGGGCAGCATAGGAAATAATTAATGATGGAGGGGCAGCATAAGAAATAATTAATGAGGGGAGCAGCATAGGAAATAATTAATGAGGGGAGCAGCATAGGAAATAATTAATGGGGGGAGCAGCATAGAAAATAATTCATGGAGAGGGGTCCCCGTATATTTAAGAATTAAATGACCCAATTAATTAATTCATTGGGCCAATATATAAAATAGTTCACAAGGGGGTGCAGTATATTAATTGAGGGGGGTCCCAGTGTATTACGGATGCGGTCACATGTACCGCTATTTATTTTTAAACTTTAGTCTGGCCCTCCAACAGTCTGAGAGGGACCGTGAACGACCCCCTATGTAAAAAGTTTGGGGACCCCTGGTCTAAAGTGCCAGTATAAGGTACAGAAGTATAGATCCTGTTCGTGATGCCACTTGCAACATCCCCCACCAGGGCCTAGCCTTTTCTTGGAGCTTGGAGGCAGCCAGAGCCCAGAATACCGGAGTGGCTGGCTTTTGCAGCCTAGGGCACGCAGTTGTCACGGCGCTTGGTATGGGGAGCGGGGGACTGTCCTACAGCCTGCCAGGTATCCAGTAGGGAGTGTGTGCAAGAAATATGGAGGGAGAGGCTGTAAGATAAGTCCCTTGATAATGGATGGGGAGGCCTGTGGGATCAGACAGAGGCAACGTTGTGCAAATCAACTCACGGTTCTTTATTGAACAATGGGTAGCAGGCAACGGGCCAAAACGGGTCAAACAGCAGATTCGGATTCTGGTACTGGAGGGGTCGTGGAGAGTGGTCTGCAGGAATAATGCACCAGCCTGATAGCATATGCAGGCTAGGATAATTGAGATGGAGCTGTGTCCAAACTGTGGAAGCTGCAGCTATGGGTTAGAGTATCCTGACTCTATCCTGGGATTGGTTTCTGTGACAGCACTAAAGGTGTGCTGTACACTGACTCTCTCTTCACTCAGACCATGTGGTCTGGACTGCTGACAGGCAAAGACCTGAGACTAAGACCATGTGTTCCCCCTGGTCAGGTGGTAGCACCTTTCCAATCACACTCTAGTTTAAAATACAGCCACATAATTGGATAATATCTTACACCCATTTAAATATCGCCTTTCCAGGCAGAATCTACAGCTGCAATTACATAATGTCCAGATTCTAGAACCTTCATAGAGTTTTTGACTCCCTCTTACAGCTCCTGACCTGGAGAGCCTGCCTATGTATTGGAAGGGGTGTTCCATGTGCAAGAAATATGGAGTGCGAGGCTAATGCAACAGGTTTCTGAGGTGTATGTAGGAGTCCCTGGATGATGGAGGATGGGGAGCCCGTGATGGTGAGACAGCTTGGTCCAGGGATTACACGGAGACACGTTTTTCAAAACAACAAGTTCTTTATTCAACTTTTAACGGCAGGCAACTGCCTTCATACTAGTTGCAGATTCAACAGGCTGGAAGGCTGGTAGGAGATAGTTGGTCAGCAGGAATAATAGCTTGCCACTTGGTAGTAACCTCAGGTCGGGCTGGTAGATGGAGATGAGTCCAGACGGTGGACCTTTGCTCAAGGGCTTAGTCTCCGGACTAGTCCTAAGGGTGTCATTCATTGGCCTAAGCCAAAAATTGTTGCAGGAAGACCTTACCCATGGATCAATTCACAAATGCTCTTGTACCAGGGATGATGCTGGGGATAGGCATATGTTATATGATAATTTATTACTTTTATGCTTACTTGTGCCAAAGGAGATAACTCCTCTTCTGTGTACCATTACCTGTGGCTTCAAGTATAACTCGTATACAATTTTACTACTTTTTATGATTATAAGAAATGATTGTTTTGTTTTGACATCACGCCCTCCATAGTAAAATTGGGGACACAATTAGTAATATCATTATTTTTCATGTCTAATACATTTAGTGTTTAACACTTATGAGCAAATAGGTAACCTTTTAGGTATCTTCCCTATATATTTATAGGAATATAAACATTTAATACCTTTGCTCTTCTTTTTTGCTTCCAACCCCTTTAGGCATAATATATATGTGTAGTATGTATGTATAAATTATTTTAAATATACAGAGCCCTGCGAATCAAATCTTTTTTATATTTAGAGCGCCAACATTATTATATGTTTTAGCCCCTCTTTCCATGAAAAAGAGAGTTTGCAGGAGAAATGGTCATTGTCCTTGTTATCTTTTTAGCACTGTCCTGTGAGCGGGTGATCTGCTCCACCTTCTCACAAACACTTTGGTGGATATTCATCATACGAGTTGTTAGCTGTCGTAGTTTTTCACAAAAAAAATGCAAACATTTACGGTGAATGTTTGCACGGTCTAGGTAGCAGGAACGCACCGTAATGGACCACTCCTCCGCCGCCCTTGTCCACCTCCACACCCTGATAGAAGCCCTGATAAATATCCCGCTTTATGCGTATCACTTTCACTTCTTCATGCCTGGTAAATTACTCATCTTTTTTTCTTCCCTGTCTTAACTGTCTTCATAGCTTGTGGTTAAGTTCTCAGAATGTTCTAGATACATTTGTAAATAAAACTTCAATGTTTGTAGCTGCTGAAGGGTTAAGGTTAACAATTTTCACAGCATCCGTCTACTTGGAAACCCAGTGGATTTCCATCAGTGTCACCACACTATGCTTGGCATTGAACCGCATGCAAAGTGGTTTTATTGGCCCTAGAACCGCGATTTCTTAACGATCAATTACCCATCTCAAATGGATTGCTTTTTACAGCTGACCGGCTACGGCTTTCGCTTTCATGCTAATCAATACACCAGCCAAAGCTCTGCACAAGTTCACTGTATTTATTGTGACTTGTACATTCTGCTACACCCTGTGTATCATTTCAAACCTTCTGAAAGAACCATGTAAAAAGAGATCCAGGCTTGTAATGAGTTTTTCTCCAATGTAAAGATAAGCAATCCAAATATGTATTGTTTAGTTATGTGTAGAAAAATTTGGATGATATATTTTGCGTTTAATTATGAAAAAACAATGAAAATTTGGCAAAAATGGTGAAACATTTGCAATTTTAAATATTTTTTGCTTTTCATGGAGGTAGTCATTACACCCAAAAAACTTAATAACTAACATTTCCCTAAAATAGAATAGAAAAAGTGGCACTAAGAATTAACACCCACCTACTAGGCACGTGCTCTGTGCAAAACCGTGTGTCTAAACGGTAAATTAGTATAAATGAAAAAAGATCACAGGCTCTGTTTCTTCTCTTATGTTGATATTTTATGAATGTCTTAACCCCTAGGCGCACCAGGACGTTATAGTACGTCCCCGTGGCTAGATGCTAAGCGCACAGGGACGTGCTGTAACGTCCTGCTTTTGGCACCGGCTCACAAACGGAGCTGGCACCAGAAGCAGCGGCTGCCAGCTGTCTATCACAGCTGACACCGTGTTGTAACACCCGCAATCGGAGCCGTCTCCAATCACGGGTGATAACCCCTTGCACCCGGCGGTTAAGCATGACCGCGGCGTGAAAGGGTGTTTCCGCTATGGATTGGATCCCCCGGGCCGCTTACCGGGGATCCAATCCACTTCTGGGCAGCCCCGATGACTGCCATGTGCTGCCCGCTCTCCCTGGCAGTGAGATCCCTTCCGGGTCTGACTGTAAACTGTCTGAGCATGCGCCTGCATGCTCAGACAGTTTACACTGCTCTACAATAAAATAGTATTGTAGAGCAGTGTATTGAACTTGAACCAGCGATCAGAGCATCGCTGGTTCAAGTTCAAGCATGGAAAAGTAAAAACATGTAAAAACACTAAACACTACACATTAGAATAAATAAAAAATAAATACCGTATATACTCGAGTATAAGCCGATCCGAGTATAAGCTGAGACCCCTAATTTTACCACCAAAAACTGGGAAAACCTATAGACTCGAGTATAAGCCGAGGGTGGGAAATGGATTGGTCACAGACCCCACCAGTATATATCCAGTCAGCCCCCTATAGTATACAGCCTGCCCCCAGTAGTATACAGCCTTCCCCTAGTAGTATACAGCCTACCCCAATTAGTATACAGCCTGCCCAGCTTGCCCCCAGTAGTATACAGCACTGCCCAGCTTGCCCCCAGTAGTATACAGCACAGCCCAGCCTGCCCCCAGTAGTGTACAGCACTGCCCAGCCTGCCCCCAGTAGTATACAGCACTGCCCAGCCTGCCCCCAGTAGTATACAGCCCAGCCTGCCCCCAGTAGTATACAGCACTGCCCAGCCTGCCCCCAGTAGTATACAGCCCAGCATTAAAAAAATAATTAACTTATATATTCACCCTCCGGTGGCCCCGATCTGCAGCGCTGCTCCCCTGATGTCTGCGCGGGTCCTCTTCTGGCTTCCGCGTCCGTCTTCTGTACATCGCGCTGGGTGCCGCCATTGCTCTCTCCCGGGCGGCGCCTAGTATGACGTCGGCAGCCCCTGGGAGAGAGCATTGGTGGCGCCCAGCGCGATGGACAGGAGACGGTTGCAGGGAGCCAGGAGAGGACCCGCGCGGACATCGGGGGAGCAGCGCTGCAGATTGGGGCCACCGGAGGGTGAGTATATAAGTTTATTATTTTTTTAATGCTGGGCTGTATACTACTGGGGGCAGGCTGGGCAGTGCTGTATACTACTGGGGGCAGGCTGGGCTGTATACTACTGGGAGCAGGCTGGGCTGGGCTGTATACTACTGGGGGCAGGCTGGGCAGTGCTGTATACTACTGGGGGCAGCACTTATTTTTTAAGTGACTCGTGTATATGTGACTCGTGTATAAGTCGAGGGGACGTTTTTCAGCACATTTTTTGTGCTGAAAACCTCGGCTTATACACGAGTATATACGGTACATAAAAATATAAGCCCCTAGAATGTCACTTTCCCATAAAAACACTTAATAAAGTATAAAAAACACAAATTTGGTATTGCCGCGTCTGAAACAATCTGTATAATAAAACGGAATTGTTACTGGACCCGCATGGTAAACGCCGGAGAAAAAAATGCAAAAAACGTTCTGAAAAAAGATAATTTTTAATTAATGCCCTATAAAAAATTCTCTAAAAGGTGATTTAAAAAATGTTATGCACTCTAAAATAAGCCCACTAAAAAGAACAACTCTTCTCGCAAAAAATAGGCCCCTAACCAGATTTGTCAGCTGAAAAATAAAAAAGTTCTGCATATGAAAAGATGGTGATGCTAAAATGAACAAGATTTTCTCCAAATTAGTTTTTATTCAGTACAATTGAATAAAATACACAAAACCCCCACATATTTGGTATCCCTGCATCCGAAACAATCTGCATAATAAAACAGAGTCGTTATTAGATCCGCAAAGTGAACCCCGTAAAAAAAAAAAAAAAAAAGCTCCAAAAAAGATAATTTTTAATTAATACCCTATAAAAAATGTTCTAAAAAGTGATTTTAAAAATGTTATGCACTCTAAAATAAGACCACTAAAAAGAACAACCCTTCTCGCAAAAAATAAGATTTGTGATGCGAAAAATAAAAAAGTTATGCATATGAAAGACGGTGATGCTAAACATTTTTGCCAAATTACATTTTATTCAGTAAAAATGGGAAAAAATTAAAAATCTATATAAATGAGGTCTTTTCATAATCGTGGCGACCCATAGAATAAAAATAATATACTATTCTTATGGTATCGTTAATGGCCAAAAAAAAAAAACATGTAAAATTTTCCTAAAAATTGATTATTTTCATCTCCTCCACCAACAAAGTTAACAGAGTTAATAAAATCTCAACAATTAGCTATGGGTGGCCCAAAATTACCTACCAGAAAAGTGCATCTCATGTGGCAAAAGAAATAAGCCCCTATAGGTCCACATTAAAAAAAGAAAAAATTATGGCCTGTACAATGTGACATAGCAAATCTGCTCTGGATGGCGCCTCCTTCCCTTCTATGCCCGGCCGTGCGCCCATACAGCAGGTTACCACCACATATGGGGTATCGGTGTACTCGGGAGAAATTGGGTACTTTGTCGAGCCGTTTTTCATTTAATCCATTGTAAATGTTTAATTTTCCACCCAAAATGAGTGTATTGTGAAAAAATATTACAATTTGTAGACTGCACCTCCATTTTGTTTTAACCCCTATAAAACACCTAAAGGGTTAACAAACTTCTTAACAGTGGTTTTTCATACGTTGAGGGGTGTAGTTTCCACAATGGGGTAATTTATGAGTCTAGCTATTATTTAGGCCTCTCAGTGTCAATTAGAAGATGAGCAGGTCCATCCAAATACAGGTTTTGGTGATTTTACAAAAAATGTGGAAAATTATACCTAAATTCTGAGCCTCATAACATTCTAGTAAAATATGTGGAATCTTAAAAAAAACATCCAACATAAAGCAGACATTTGGGAAATGTAAGTTATGAATTTATTTGGGTGCTATGACTAACTGCATTAAAAGTGGAGAATTTAGAATGTTGAAAATAAAGAATTTTTCCAAATATTTGCCAAATTTAGTTTTTACCTTAACTAAACACAAAAGTTTTAATCCAAAATTTTAAACTAATTTGAAGTACAATGTGTCACGAGAAAACAATTTCAAAATCCCCTGAATATCTCATAACGTTCCAAAGCTATAACTACTTATTGTGACACAGGCCAGATTTGAAAAATGGGGCCGCGTCCTTTAGGACAAAAGATGCTGAGTCCCGTAGGGGTTAAAATATCAAAAATAAAAACATAAATGTAAACAACATAAACCTAATATACATACTGATTGTAGTAGATTTGGCAAACACTTTAGGATAAAATTCTCTTTGTACCAAAATAAATAAAACCAATATTGCACTGACCCTGTGACAATATACAATAGACACAATATTGCAGTGACCAGTAACAATAAAACAATATAACAATATAACACTACCAGGGCGGGGTGTTATGAACAACAGTGCTCCAGATATATCTATCTTGTATTAAAGATGAATGTCCGTAGTTCTCTGGGCCCAAGACAAATGTCTCCATTAACCCCTCAAGGATCCAGGGTTTTTACGCTCATTTCTCGCTCTCCATGTTCAAAAATCCATAACTTTAGCATTTTCCCGTGTACAAAGCTGTGTGAGGGCTTATTTTGTGCATAAAAAATTTTACTTTCCCATGATTTTATTTATTATTCCATGCCGTGTACTGGAAAGCAGGAACTGTGGAAACTTTGAAAAAAAAAACGCATGTGCGTCTTGTTCTTGTGGGCTCAGTTTTTACGACTTTCAATCTGCGCTCCAAATAACACCTCTTCGATACAGTGATACCAAACTTATATAGGTTTTCTTGTGTTTTAATACATTTTCAAAAATGAAACAAATGTGTAAAAGAAAAAACAAATAATTTTTTCATACTTTGGTTTACGGAGCTGTGTTAGGTGTAATTCTTTGCGAAATGAGCCGAAGTTTTCATTGCTTCCATTTTGAGGACTGTGACATTTTGCTCACTTTTTATTGCAGTTTTTATGTCATGTAAAAAGGTGTAAAAGTCGGGTTTCGGACATTTGGTCATCATTTCCCCTTTTGGATGTCACCGCCGGCAATAACCGTTTTTATATTTTGATCAGACATTTTGGGATGTGGCGATACCTAATGTATTTGTTATTTTTACTGTTTATTATGTTTTATATCAATTCTAGGGAAAGGGGGGTGATTTGAATTTGTAAACTTTTTTTCAGTTTTTTTTTCACTATTTCTTAGACCCTCTAGGGTACATTAACCCTAGACGGTCAGATTGTTCCTACCATATACTGCAATACTACTGTATTGCAGTACATGGCGTTTTTGCATAGGCTGTCATATGACGTCCGGGGAAGCAACTATCTGAAGAAAGATGGCGGTGCCCATGCGTGCTTTAAGTGCTGCCGGCGAGCCCGTGAGCCCTCTTCATACACGCTTCATAGCTCTGCGGCGTATATGTCCCCCATGAGGTCATAAAAGTCTCCTGGGGACATTTTCAGTTTTTTTTTTTTACATTATTTTTTTTTTTCTTTTACAAGTTTTTCCCTGTAACTAAGGCATCTATAAGAGCCTCAGTTACAGGGGAAATGACCACCTGTGACTGGGGATTCTGATCAGAGCTGTACTGGGTATAATTAGACCCAGCAACTTTGTTTAACCCCTTCATGTGACCGCTGTGTCTATGGAGCCAGCGGCAGTGCCGCTTATTCAACTTCTAAAGACGTTGCTGCAGACTCTGGACCTGTGCCCGCTGACGTCTAAAGTCAGCGGGCGAGCAGAAAGGAGTTGAGGCAACACCTCAGAGCTGCTGGTGATTAGCCCCGATCATATCCATCACCTAGAATGGCTGCGCGGAGTAGGGAACAAGCTGATCTCACCAAACTGCAGCAGCCAGCTCATCCAGACCAGGTTTTGGCTTCCTAGAAACCTAGGGGAGCCATATACACCATTTAACCCCTTCACGCTCCGTGACGGATATATCCGCCACGGAGCTGTGAAGGTTGTATGAAGAAGGCTCACGGGCTGAGCCTTCTTCATACAGAGATGGGCTTTGCTGCATATCGCAGCAAAGACCCATTGCTATCACCCGCGGTCGGTGCTTGCACCGATCGCGGGTGTTAACCTCTTCTTTGCCGCCGGCAAAGTCGCCGGCGGCACTTTAAATTTGGCGGCGCGTGGGCGCCGCCATCTTACCTCCGATCGCCGCTCCCCCGAACGTCATCGGGGGGCGGCGATCGGTTGCCATGGTAGCCTCGGGTCTTCGTTTGACCCGAGGATACATGGCTTCTGCACATGCATTACAATGAGCCTGTGGCTCATTGTAATGTATAGTGTGCAGAAATGCCATATACTGCGATACAGTAGTATTGCAGTATATGGCAGGAGCGATCAGACCATCTAGGGTTAATGTACCCTAGAGGGTCTAAGAAACAGTGGAAAAAAAGAGAAAAAAAAAAGTTTAAAAAATGTAAAAAAATAATAAAATATTAAAAGTTCAAATCACCCCCCTTTCCCTAGAACTGATATAAAATATAATAAATAGTAAAAATCACAGACACATTAGGTATCGCCGCGTCCCAAAATGCCCGATCTATCAAAATATAAAAACGGTTATGGGCGGCGGTGACCTCCGGAACGGCAAATGGCGCCCAAATGTCCAAAATGCGACTTTTACACCTTTTTAGATGACATAAAAAATGTAATAAAAAATGATCCAAATGTCGCACAGTCCTCAAAATGGTAGCAATGAGAACGTCGGCTCATTTCGCAAAAAATGACCCCTCACACATCTCCGTGCGCCAAAGTATGAAAAAGTTATTAGCGTCAGAAGATGGCAAAAAATTTTTTTTCTTTTTTGTACACATTCGTTTAATTTTTGAAAATTTATTAAAACGCAATAAAACCTATATAAATGTGGTATCACCGCGATCGTACCGAACCAAAGAATAAAGTAGGCATGTTATTTGGAGCGCAGAGTGAAAGTCGTAAAAACTGAGCCCACAAGAACATGACGCACATGCAGTTTTTTTCAATTTTTCCACATTTGGAATTTTTTTGCGGCTTCCCACTACATGGCATGGAATAATAAATAACATCATGGGAAAGTAAAATTTGTTACGCACAAAATAAGCCCTCACACAGCTCTGTACACGGAAAAATGAAAAAGTTATGGATTTTTGAAGATGGAGAGCGAGAAATCAGCGAAAATACCCTGCGTCCTTAAGGGGTTAAGGGTGCATTTACATGGGCGTCTGGGGGGATGTATATGCGCCTGCATACACGGCCCCATAGACTGCAATGGCGGCCCTGCGGCGTTACACCAGCCATAAACAGCATGCTCTCTTTTCCCGAGTGTGCGGCCATGCGCCACTGTTTCCTATGGAGGGGTCACATCCTCCTCCTCTGTCACAGGCCATACAAGCTTTTTAGGGAAACTTGATTACAATTGTTTTGGTTCTAACTTTTTTAGACTAAAACAAAACTAAGATGCAAAACTTGGGTTCAGACAGGGAATGACTATTAGAAGTTTTGTACATAATTAGTAAGCCATAGTGGTTTACAAACTGTTATGGGAAAATTAAAGTTGAGCTCTGATTAGTTGCAAACAAGAACAGTTTTGCACTCATTTGATAAATTTCCCCTATTGTCTTCAGATTTCTCGGCTCCATATTTGGAAATTTAAATATGTAACAGTTTTAACCTTAACATAAAAAACAATAACTTTATATATACTTTCCAATATACTTTCTATATAAATTCCTCACAGTTTTCTAGATCTCTGCTTGCTGTCCTGCTATAGAAAGCTTTAAGCCCCTTTCACACTTGCCTTTTTCACGCGCGTTTTCTGCACGTGCTTTTGACGCGCAGAACTTGCATTGCACTCTGACCCATTTTAACCAATGGGTCTTTTCAGACTTGCATTTTTTTTTCACGAACACACGCGCATTTTTTTTAAAAGTCACGCGCGTGAAAAACGGACCATACAAGTCTATGTAGACGCATCAAAAACGCATTGCACTCTGAGACACTTGCAAGTGCAATGCAAGTGCAATGCGTTTTTCACGCATCAATTGCCATAGAAAAGATAGAGCTCAGTCCTGAGTCCATTTCACGTGCATTTTCTACGCATGAAAATGCATTGAAATTGCATTGAAAACGCGCATGAAAACTTGAGACACTGAACAAACTCTGACTGAAAACGGATTGCACTCTGATGCAAAATGTGCGTTTTTCACTGACCAAACACTGATCGCACCCTGATCAAACTCTGACGTGATCTGCAACACAGGTGCGGAAGGGGCCTTATTGTTTATTTCCAGTTGTTAAAATCTGACCATGGTCACACAGGTGCCCGGCTCATTATATCACACAGCTCTGATTACTCTGATGCTAACGGGCCATGCACCTTTGTGACCATGGTCAGATTTCTGTCCACTATAGAATGATAGCAAGCACAGATCTAGAAAACAGTGAGGGATGATACAGAAAGTATATTGGAAAATTGGATTATTTTTTTCATCATACAAACAAGAACATTAATTTGCTGAAATCGGAATACCCCTTTAAACCAAATAACATGACGCTTAGACATAAGCTCCAATAAAAAATATAATTTTGAAAATCCACTATTTTTCCCCAGTTAATAAGAAGGTCACGACAAGTTAAAACAAAGTACAAAGTAAGGGGGGAGAAGTGACACGGGTCCAGACATCCAGCTGTGCAATATAACCTGGGTGCTCTAGTCACCTGATCCAGATTTTGTCCAATTTCTAACTGCTGCTCAGGCCAGGGCAAAATTTCCCCAGTGATAGGATTCAATAGGCCAAAACCTATAACCAAACTACAGCTGTTATCTGAGTCAGGGAAAATTTGGGGGGCTGAAAGAATAAGAGCCAGAGTAGTAACCACTTTGGAGGTTTCAACCTCTCAGTAATTCTAGTGGAGCACTCAAGCAAGGAATTACCTCTTTGTCATGGCGTAGATTTAAGGAAAACCTGTGTCAGGGTCATGGTGCAGGCTATAGTAGATTTGGTAGGTGAGGATGTCCTTGGCACGTTCATGTATTGCCACACAAATTTTGCAAAGAAGCAGC
This sequence comes from Engystomops pustulosus, assembly GCF_040894005.1. NCBI lineage: Eukaryota > Metazoa > Chordata > Amphibia > Anura > Leptodactylidae > Engystomops > Engystomops pustulosus. The sequence continues at coordinate 81,267,614 of NC_092416.1, read as the reverse complement.
ATTATAGGAGGTAAAGGCGAAAAAGTGGCAATTTCCTGGCTGTGCACCAGGAATTGTGATCTTTTCATGCCTTGTATGCCAGAAAACTGGTAAGACATGATATATTCCCCCATGGTGCTTTGCATTAGGTTTTGTCCATTATCCAGTGGACAAATTTGTTATTTGGTCAACAAAGTAATAGCCATATAAACAACAGCTTTTTTTTTGTTTTAAATTTAACAGATTTGGATTTTTCATCCAACTTCCTAGTAATTTACAATTGGGTTGCACAATCAAAACCTTGACAGAGTGCATCACTTTTTTTGGTGCACCTTTAACATTGAGCTTGCGACACAATTCTGTTGGACTTTGTATAATAACTGTGGCGCGCGGTCCAACTGAATGCCCATTTCAGTGCAGAATTTTGTGTTTCGTCGCGTACAGTGCAGCGTGCGCCACAATTGACAAGAGTAAGAAAAGATTGCGGCACTCACCAATAAAAGTTTTCTTCTTTATTTCATCACAAGGTAAAATAAATCCGACATAATAGCCAAAGCGAGGTAGGAGCAGGGGGTTTGACAGGCCGTCTGGCGCTTTCTCTAGCCTCTGCTCCTACCATTACCCTGCTTTGGCTATTATGTCGGATCTATTTTATTTGCGATGAAATAAAGAAGGAAACTTTTATCGGTGAGTGCCACAATCTTTTCTTACTCTTGCACGTTTTTGGTACCTGCTCCTACGAATGCTGAGCACCACCTGAATGTTTTTGCATATATTTTTGTGCCATCTCTAACATATACCTGCACACACGATATATAAGGAGACTGGATAGTGCCCCTACTTCACCATTCTGCGATAATTTGACTTTATGAGCGCCACAATTGGATCGTGTATGTCACCAAAAAGAACGTGCAAATTCCAACAGAAAACTGCCGCAAGGTCCATAGTAAATTTGAGTTGTTATTTCATGTTATTCATGTTATAGCAATTTTTTTGCCCGGACTGGGATTTGAACTGACAACCTCCACTCTCTACCTGCCATAGAGATACAAAGCCTCTATCCACTAGACTATGTGCTTACTGTTTGTTAATGTAATGATTGTTTTCTCACTAACTAGAGCTTCCATAGAGGTACACTAATCCTCTATGGGCCACTTACCCCTGAGGAAGTCGTCTTTTGACGACGATACGCGTGGGGAGCCGGTCACCACCTATCCAATCTAACTCTACCTGTATGCCAGTCCTTTATAGCATGTGATTCAGACTTCCATGTGGACACATGAAGTGATTAACATCTTGACTCTAGCAGTGATAGTTTATAGCTCTTCACCAGCAGTTTACAGTTTCTTACCAAGCACTTTATTGTTAGCACTTAGCACTTCCCATGTTTGGGTGAGCTTTTGATGGAAGCATTGGTATTGTTTTTGATGCATTGTTTACAGCTATTTTTCTACTGCTGACACCACTGCGGACTGTGCAGTTTGGGTTTATTGCAATTGCATTTTTCATTTTTGGATTATACTATCGTGGATTATGTGCAATACTGAGGTAGATATACAGACATTAACCATTGTCTGGATAGGGGTGTGTTGGTGGTTGACCCATACCAGGGCCACCACGTATGAATTTCTCTGTAAAATATATTTTTTAAATGTTTTTAAATGTATGTCTTCTTTGTGTCTGTCTTTATACTTAAATAAACATTGATACATGTTGTTTAGATTTTTTGTACCTATTGCTTTATGCACGTTGGTCTATTTTTGGTGCAATCCCTTTTTTGCTTCTTGAGACGCACCCTAAACATTGAATCCAGATGATACAATACTTTGAAGAAAAGAAAAAAGTATCGGTATAGAGTATCTTGATACTTCTCCGGGTATTGGTATTGCACTCAAAATTCTGGTATCAGTGCAACAATAATTTTCATGCAATATTGAATGGTACCACTACAAAAATACAATTTATTTTTCAGAAAACAAGTCATCATACAGCTCTGTAAAATGAAAAATGTATGGCTTCTGAAAAGTGTTGACTAAAAAAGTGGAAAATCAAGGGCTGCATTCTTAAAAGGCTAAGGCTTTATATGCCTATGAAGGTGGCCACCAGGGGAAGTCTCTATATGAAGTTTAAATCCCTTCCTGTCACATATCTATGGTCTCTCAACTAACCAATCACATTCAAAGTAATAGAATGAACGTCTCAGTGGATGAAGAGTTGTGGTCATTGCAAACTTCTTCCATTTAAGGATTATGGAGGCCACTGTGCTCTTAGAAACCTTGATTGCTGCAGGAATTCTTTTGCAACCTTAGCCAGTTCTTTGCCTTGCCACATTTCAGTCTCTGAGCTGCTTTGGCAGTTCCTTAGACCTCATGATTCTCATGTACTCTGACATGCACTGTTTGCTGTGACAGCTGGACTCCAATGAAGGAGTAGAACCATCTCAAGAAGGATCAGAAGAAAATTGACAACATGAGAGTTAAATATGAGTCTCTTATATATGAGTTTCTGTCAAGATGGGGTGAAGAGTGTATATTAATAAGCAAAAAAAGAACTTTTTTGATCTTACCAATAGGTTGCAATGAAACAAAGAGTGAAAGGGGTCTGAATACTTTCTGTACCCACTGTACATACTGCCCCACGTTTGTGTTACATGCAACATATTTGTGTCGCAGCTGCACTATACCTAAAGCAACACAAAATTCTGCATTGGAAGGGGCGTTCCGCTATACAGTCAGACCATGCACCACATTTATCATGCAGTGTCCGACAGAATTCTGTCACACACCCTATGTTAAAGGTGCAAAAAAAAATTTAGGAAGCACTATGTCGGAGCAGTGCAAGGTATGCAAGATTCATAAAGAACGTGTGCCACAATTCATGATTCTGGCACACACTGCACACACAAATTGGATTTAGTGCAATTTGCACTGTTTTTGAAAAATGTGGGCCACTGTGCGCTATCCTAACACCTTGAAAATCTGCCCTTGCATGGTTATAATACCCTTCATAAACATTTATAGCTTACATTAATTTTACATAAAACACACTATATATTATATAGTAAATCATAATAAATGAAATACGGTAATAGATTTTATATTATGGATTATTTCGGCAATACACTGACACTTGTCACTGCATGTGACATTGTAACTGTGCCACTCATTTAATGCAGTGGGGGAGGGGATGTTTTTCTGTTGCTCCTAGTTCTTTAGCTTATCAGTAAATTTCTTTCTTATTGATCCACTGTTACTTCTACTTCATATACCCCATTATGGGGGTAATTACCTTGTCAAGCCTTTGTGCTGCTAATCACCCGGTCTTATTTAGAGCTGTCAGTCTGTGGAATTTTCTGTACCCCCAAGAAATGTGTTTCTATCACCATGATACTCTCATACTTATCACTGTTCAAGAAAATACATTGCCAAAGTAATGTTCTTTGATAAATAGTTTTAGGCCACATTTATTAAATGGAACAAATATACCTCACAGATTATATTACCTGACTGCCAAACAGTGAAAATGTACCACCAGTAGATATGGAAAGAATGTTTTAAATAGATGAACAAAAGGCCAGATGTTGCCACATATTAACTCTTTGGCCTTTATTGTTTCTATAACTCCCACAGCAAGCTGATGGCAGCTACAGGAAGAGTGTTAAATAGTGAGATCAGCTGATTCCATTCCTCCTGGCTCCAGTGTTGTGGCGGTCTCCAGGTCTCTGATCGTAAGGGCCACATTTACTTACCCGGTCCAGTCATTCGGGTCTGCCAGGATTCACTAAGCTCGTGCGCCCGATATCCAGCAGGTGTCGCTGCTGCGCCGAGGTTTGCCGGAGTGCACTTTCTTCTTCCCGGTGCATGTGAGTGCTTGATCTTGCGTCACAAATCGTTTTTTAAATTCCGAGTTTTTTCTGAATCCGTCGGGTTGTCCGACGCCCACGTCCCCCATTTCTGTCGCATGAAAGCCGGCGCCAAGGCGCCACAATCCGATCGTGTGCGCCAAAAACCCGGGGCAATTTGGCGTAAAACAGAAATATTCAGGAAACCGAATTCGGGAAGGGTCCGGTGTTCGGACCCTTAGTAAATGACCCAGTCCTCAGGGAATCTTCAAAAATATAAAATAACGGTCTGGGTTTATGAGAGATTGGTCCTGTCAGACTAATCTTATTGGCTTCTATTAGGAAGTAAGTTCCAGACTGGATCTGGGGGACGGTGTGGATGTTGTATATCTGGACTTTTCAAAGGCATTAGACACAAAATGCCGCATAAAAGGTTGGTACATAAAATAAGACTACTGGGACTAGGGATAAATCTGTGTATTTGGGTAAGTAATTGGCTTAGAGATAGAAAACAGAGGGTCGTTAATGGCACATTCTCAGATTAGATTAATGTTACCAGTGGAGTGCCACAGGGGTCAGTATTGGGGCCACCTCTCTTTAATATTTTTATTAATGACCTTGTAGTAGGTTTACACAGTCAAGTTTCAATATTTGAAGATGATACTAAGCTGTAAAGTAATTACCATATATACTCGTGTATAAGGCTAGTTTTTCAGCACAAAAAATGTGCTGAAAAACATCCCCTCGGCTTATACACGAGTCAATAAAGTTAAACACGAGTTAAAAAATACTTAAAAAATAATAAACTTATATACTCACCCTCCGGTTGCCCCGGTGTGCAGCGCTGCTCCCCCCATGTCCGCGCGGTTCGTCTTCAGGCTTCCGCGCCCGTCTTCTTTCTTCTGCTAGGCGCCGCCATGTTCCTCCCCCGGGCGGCGCCTAGTATGACGTCAGCAGCGACGCATCATACTAGGCACCGGCCCTGGGAGAGAGCAATTGGGGCGCCCAGCAGAAGAAAGAAGACGAGCCGCTGGGACATCAGGGGAGCAGCGCTACACACCTGGGCCACCGGAGGGTGAGTATATAATTTTTTTTTTTTTTAATGCTGGGGCAAGCTGTATACTACTGGGGGCAGGCTGTATACTACTGGGGGCAGTGCTGTATACTACTGGGGGCAGTGCTGTATACTACTGGGGGCAAACTGTATACTACTGGGGGCAGTGCTGTATACTACTGGGGGCAAACTGTATACTACTGGGGGCAGGCTGTATACTACTGGGGGCAGGCTGGCTGTATACTACTGGGCGCAGGCTGGCTGTATACTACTGGGGGCAAGCTGTATACTACTGGGGGCATGCTGGGCTGGCTGTATACTACTGGGGGCAGGCTGGGCTGGCTGTATACTGCTGGGGGCAAGCTGGGCTGGTTGTATACTATAGGGGCTGATTGGCAATATACTGGGGGGGGGGGTCTGTGACCAATGCATTTCCCACCCTCGGCTTATACTCGAGTCAATATGTTTTCCCAGTTTTTGGTGGTAAAATTAGGGGTCTCGGCTTATACTCGGGTCAGCTTATACTCGAGTATATACGGTAATATTGGGGTCGGTCGTTTAACATTACAGAGGGATTTAATGTAGATAAATGTACAGTTATGCACTTGGACCATGGAAACAAAAAGTCAATTACTGTGTAAAACTGCAGCTGAAAAAGACTTGGGGGTATTGGTGGATGGTAAACTAAATTTTAGTGACCAGAGCCAGGCAGCTGCTGCTAAAGCAAATAAAATGATGGGATGTATCAAGAGAGTATTAGATTCTCATGATAAAGACATAGTTTTGCCCTTATACAAATCACTTTTCAGACCACACATGGAATATTGGGACAGATTTATCAAGTATCTGAAAGTCAGAATATTTCCAGTTGCCCATGGCAACCAATCACAGCTCAGGTTTCATTTTACTAGTGCTCATGAATATTTTAAAGGGGAGCTGTGATTGGTTGCCATGGACATCTAGAAATATTCTGACTTTCAGACACTTAATAAATCTGCCCCATTGTGTACAGTTTTGGGCACCAGTGTATAAAAAGGACATAGTACAACTGGAACGGCTGCAGAGGAGAGCAACCAAGATTATTAGGGGAATGGGGGGACTGGAATACAATGAAAGATTACAAAATTTGGGATTATTCTGTTTAGAAAAAAGAGGTCTGAGGGGAAACCTCATTACAATGTATAAATACCTGAACAAGCAGTACAAGGATCTCTCCAAAGATCTTTTTTATACCTCGGCCTGTGACCAGGACAAGGTGGCATCCTCTGCGCCTAGCGGAGAGGCGATTCTACCATCATCATAGACAAAGGTTCTTTACTGTAAGAGCAGTGAACTCTGCCGCAGGAGGTTGTTATTGCAGACTCTATGTACATGTTCAAGAGAGGCCTGGATACCTTTCTGGAGAGAAAAAATATCACGGGTTATGTGGAAAAAACATTTATTTAATTCTTAAAGGTTGGACTTGATGGACTTGCGTCTTTTTCCAGCCTTAAATACTATGATACTATGAATTATTATTATTAAAAATGTAAAAGTTTAAATTACCCTCCTTTCCCTAGATCACATATAAAAATAAATAAACTGTAAAAATCATACATGTTAAGTTTTGTCACCTCCCAAAGTGCCTGTTCTATCAAAATATATAAAAGATTAATCCCGACCATGAACATCTTAACGGAAAATAGCACCCAAATGCCCAAATCGCCACTTTTTCGCCATTTTTCCATCCATGAAAATTTGAATAAAAAGTGTTAAAACAGTGATATATAGGTCCCAAATTGATATAAATTAAAATGCCAGTACGTACCACAAAAATTAAACATCCTTATAAAGGTCCATACACAAATGTGTTAGAAAGTTATTGGCTTCGGAATTTGGCAAAATGGCAAATTTGTTTTGTACAAATGATTTTAATTTTTTTGAATGTACTAAAACCTAATGAAACCTATATGAATTTTGTATCACTGTGATCGTATCGACCCAAAGAATAAAGAGGAGGCGTCATTTGAAGCACAGAATGAAAGCCCTAAAAACAGAGCCCACAAGAAAACACCGCAAATGTGTTTTTTTCTCAATTTCACTGCACTTGGAATTTTTTTCCAGCTTTCCAGTGTACTGCATGGAATTGCAGCTGCAGAACACCTATGTTCATACTGACCAACAGGATGTCATATTTATGAATGTTAATCTCATTTGTAACAGGGTCCCTTGTAAGATAACTAGAACTCTCCTCTCCCAGGTGAAGTTTATATCAGTCCCCTGTGGCTATAAAGTTTTAGTTCTTTCTTAGAACTGGGATCCGGTGATGAGAGCATGTGTATGAGACCTGCTGTTGTGAACGGAATCCATTTTGTCTATGTGTTCTCCATCCACGTGTCTTTACACTACCTATATTGTCAGCAAACTACATCTGTGCATAGAACCATCGCCACCGCACACAGATGTCTCAGAGATCACAATATAAGTTCACATCCTGTCCAAGGAAAAGGAATGTGACGCATGCCCAGTGAAGTTTCTTTGCTTTCAAAAACCTATAAACCTATAATCTCTCTTATGTAAATAAAGGTGGAATCGTCTTAAAAGACACGTGTGTGTGACTGATTCTCCGAGCAGCTCGTACTATACAAAAATTTGGACCCACATCTAATCAGAGATAGAGATATTTCTCTAACAAAATCTGGTGCCAAAACGCGGAACAGGTGTTGCATGACACCTACCTGACACTTTGTGGATCATCCTTCAAGGACAGATAGAAACAAAAGGTAAGAAGCTTATACTTACAATTTGCTCCCTTTCCTTGTTTGGGTTGTCCCACGTCCAGTGAGTCGCATGCCCATATTGCCCAATCCAAAGAATCTTATTTTACTTTAAAACTCCATGTGATGTGCGGTAGTATGTATGGGCATTGGATGAGTTGCTCAAGTTTGTGCACATGTGCTTAGAATGTTAAAGTTAAATTTTGGTTGCCAAGAGAGACATTGAGAGACTAGAGAATGGGATACCATGGTGCCAACCTACCTAAAGAGTCCTCCTTGAAGAGTAGTTTGGTAGATCGTAATTCGCTTGAGGAAAAAGAAACTTAGTTTTGACAGTCAGACTTTAAAAATATTTGTGGTAGATCCCAATTTGCTTGAGAAACGTTGAGACTGAGTTGTAAAAAGCCATCCCTGACGGGTTCTGAAGGATTAATCCCAAAGTTGCCCTAGGAAGGTGAGGCTAGAAAACAGTTAGTCCCGCAGTTGGAGGTAGTGAAGCTGCCCTAGAGAGAATATACTGCGTCTGTGCTGGCATGAGAAATATAAAGAGAACCATGGTGAATTTACTAGGGATGGGGGGAGAGGTTTCAGAAATGAAGCTATTTGTGTTGATATTAAAAGAGGAGAAGACAAGGTTGCTCTAAGGGAATATTATGGAATGTAGATAGATGTTGAAAGATGAGAAGTTCCAGAGGGAACAAAGAGGCTGGTTGCAGTAAAATAATGGAAATGGAAAAGTGACATAGAGAAAGGTTGTTAATGCTTTTAAAACAAAAGCAGACAGCCAACAACTATAGGAAAGTGTATGCTGAATGAGTGTTATGACAATGGCGGACAAAGACCTAGTTACGAAGGACACAGACAAAATCCAGAGAAAGGTTCCACCCGCACCCTATATTGACCTGGTGGATGGACTTGCAGAGTGTGTGGAAACAAAGACCCAGGTCATGACTAGATTAGAAAAAGTGCGGGCTCTGGAATGTCTACTTGGACCCCCAGAACAAAGAAATAGTACTAATACTCCATTTACAGCTGGTTCTGCTGTAGGGGACATCCCAACTTGATACATTAGTAGGCCAGTGGTATGAGTAATGATGTATTGCCTAAAGGTCTTTGGATTTGCACCCACAGCCAGGTCAGATGTATTTGGCTGTATTTGGCTATTGCTGTAACATTAAAGGACAACTAAGATATAGTACCCAGGGAATAAATGTAGGAGACTGTGCCTGCTTATCCAGGAGTCACCGCTCAGAACTTCAAAGTCCAAAAACCCGTTTAGTAACATCTTTGTTACGGATCTTGGACTTCTGTGGAAAGAACTTCTAGACGTTTGTGCAGACCCAATTGGATTCCCTGAACTGACCCTTGCCAGATACTGTAAGTGTTATGAGTTTTATTCCAGCACATAGTTGTAGACATTATCCTTTGCAGGCTTGGACCTAAGAAACCTTATGATGTATGTTTAATAACATCAGACATGTAGTGTAAAACTTTATAAATACACCTAAAGTTTAAGGGTGTGGTAAAAAGTTTTAGCCATCTGTGTAGGATGATGGAGGGAACTTAGATGTTACAATGGTGTGTTAGATTCCTTCTTTGTTATCCTGGCATGCTGGGACAACTAGTGCTACAGGCAGCACAGGGAGAAGGAGGGGGCTGCCCCTCCTTGTTTAGGACTTAATGAACACAGTAGGGGGAGGATGACAAGTGATAGAGATTATGCAGACAGAAGATGCATGAAAGGAACAATGAGAATGTGTGTTCATTACTGAGGACTGATAAACCTGACTGCCCAAACCAGATTTTGGTTTGATTACCAGCAACTCCTGTATTTGTAATGGCTTAACCAGGAGTAAAACCTTCCCATGATCTTACACTATTAGTACTATACAGCAGCTTTTGCTGAGATAATTATTAGGAGCTTTTCAGGCAGAAGCCTCCTACGTCACTGGCTCTAGTGATGCTTCTGCTCAGTTACGCGGCTCTCAGCATGTGCCCCCAGTATGACTGTATAGTTGTATAATAGGGTCTAAGGAAATTGTATACTGTATGTCTCCTATTATACAGCATTGGTATATCAGCATTGGTCCCAAAACTGTGTTTTTCTGGAGTATATTGTTCATTTTCTATTGTTTTCATTTAAGTTATTTGTATTACCTTAATGATAAATGAACCAGTTCGTTTTTAATATGTCAAAACTGAATATATCACTAATCTGCAATTTGCATGTTTTGTAGATGGCTTTAGAAACCAGGGATGAGGTTAATTCTACATCAGATGTGCAGTGGTGACACAACATGAGGTGATAAAAGCAGAACCACTCCTAACCTACCTGTCTGTATAGGAGGCGGAGGTGAAGGCACTGATTGAGGTGTGTAAAGTGGCAGAGGGTAAGAAAAGTGACTCTCTTGGGATTCCTTAGGATTCCTGACCTGATATAGCGAGTTCATAAAAAAATTATTCGAGTAAAATAGCTGATAGAGGCCTTAGTGTTACATAAAGGTCAATACTAGAAGGTAAAACCTATAAAGCTCTAATACATGAAGTGACCATACTGGTTACTAGAAAGCCTAGGGCAGGGGTCAGGAACCTTTTTGGCTGAGAGAGCCATGAACGCCACATATTTTAAAATGTTATTCTGTAAGAGCCGTACAATATGCACATACCCCAAGTAGATAGGTAGTCCGAGTGTCACGGGTGCCCCTGTGATCTACGCCTCGGATCGCAGGCACACCTGAGCCCCTCTCCATGGCGGCTCCCCTTTCCGAGCTCACTCAACTCGCCACTTTCCGGCTCCCATCCCGCACTCGCTGGCAGTTTAAAAGGGCCAGTGCGCCACTGATTGGCGCTTCCCACTTCCCGGGTTCCTCTAAAGACCAACAGCTCCCAGCAGTCCCTGCCGAATCTTAGTGCTTCATGCCTATGAGGAAGCTTTCCACATTGTTTCCTTCCCAAGTGTTGACCTCCCGTTGTGACCCCGGACCTGCTCCTTCGCTGCCAGCCCTGATCTCTTGCTCCATCCCTGACCTTGCGTCATTGCCGCCTGCCTTGACCATCTGCCTGTTCTTGACCAAGAGACTGCCTAGTGATCCTTTACCTCGACCTTGGCTGCCATCGTGGACAAGTTGCGCCTGTGAAACGACCTGGTGGTACCACACTGCAACAAGACCATCCTGCTTTGCAGCGGGCTTTGGTGAAGACCGGGTACCACTTAGATTCTGGTCCCAGGTGTCTGCTTACAACATTGTCCGCGGTGGTCCAGGGGGTTCACTACTCCACATCCTGACTTCTTCCACATGCATCCCAGTAGATATTTAGTCACAGCATAAAAAAAGAATATTCACTTACCAGCGCTCCCTGCAGGCAGCTCCTCATCGCTCCGACGGTCTTCTCTTTAACCCAGGCTTAGACGATGGTGGTGATGGCACTTGGGTTGTACAAAGGACGTAGGCAGCGGTAACATCGCTGCCTGTGTCCAGTGATCAGTCTAAGAGACACACAGCAGCCATCACTATTTATTAAAGATCTGTCTGAGAGCCAGATGCAGCCAACAAAAGAGCCATATCTGGCTCCCGAGCCATAGGTTCCCTACCCCTAGGGGAAAGGAGGAAAGGAGCCTGTATCAGTAAAGTCCATGACCCTCGCTGGCCCAGTAGGTTTATCTATACTCCTGTCTTTATAGAAACAGACTTCACAGTTGTGGAAGCAAGGTTGGACCCAATGGAGGGTGGACTATGGCAGAAAGGTGACAAGCAATGTCTGCCAAGGGCCTTTCACCCTATGATGGTCCAGTGCACCCACAGGGTGAGACACCAGTCTAAGACTCTATATGCTCCGGGTTGATAAGTATTGAGTATCACTTAGATTTACTTTTGCTACTGGCCATTTACACAAATATGGAAGATTCACTGATACTATTGAGAGAGATCTGACTATGGATATTCTAAAAAGTAACCTTTATTCACAGTTGCATTAAAAGTGGACCACTACATGGTCAAACCAATTAAAATGTGTCATTTCCCACAATGGCGCGGAAAAAGATAATATGAAAAAGTTCATATCAGCCCAGAGTCAATAAGATGATATCAGACCCTAGGGAAAGATTGCTATCGGGGTGTTTTCCAGAGAGGATAAAATAGGGCACGAACCAACACTGAAAGAACCACAGGCTTGCCACTGATGCAGTCAGGCAGCCGGCTGGTCTAAATGTATAGCTTTATTCGTCCCTACTCTCAGTAACAACACCATTCATTCTATATTTTCGACCCAACGCGTTTCTAGTACTCCTATCATCAGGGGTCACATACATACACTGTCAATCATATATTGGTTTTATGAGACAGAGCGGCGTGGGCTCACGCTGTCGCATTGATATCAGCGGCAGCGAGTAAGGAAAAACACTGGGTATTTATTATGGCATCCCCTCCAATAGTGCGTGCATTAGGTGACCACAAAACTAACCACAATATGCCCCATCATCTGTATCCACCTACTGGGCAGGACCCACGGCTCACCCCCGCTAGGCAGCTGGAGGGACAAAAACGCCGCCCATCATTGATGAGGTAGCCGGTTAAGTCCGCCCCCACTGCAGGTCACATGACTCCGGTCATAATATTGGGCCGAAAGTCATGTGACTCTGGTCATGTGATCAGGCCGGAGTCCTGATCACGAGGGCTCCAGGAGGGCGGCAACAGCACCCTGCAATCCAGAGCAAACAGATTACCAAAGTGATGGCCAGCCCCGAGGAGCTAACCCGCAGATGGGGGATGGGGGGTATCACTGGCAGAAGCAGAACGAGGACTGGGAAACCCAGGTCCGATCTACACCCTGCCAAATGCTAGGTGCGTGTCTCCAAGTATGGAGAAGGGTGAGTCGATACGGTCCCAGAGGCTGAACCCCCCAGAGGAACCGAAAGGTCCCAGTCAGCCCATCTCAAGCCTAGGGGACAAGGGGGTCTCCCAGGATGGCCCCCCAGTCAGAAGCCGGGGAGAGAGGGGAGGTGGTCAGAGGAGAATTGGGGTGGGAGCTGGGAATGGTTCACCAGATAAAAGCCAGTGCCTATGGAACAACAGAGGGATCCACAGTTAGTTAGTAGGGATAGAGGCACTTGTCCATGGTGCCTGGCAGGACGCCCAGTATTAATAACCAATACATATATTTACAGACCCCAAAACAGCACACGGCTAGAGAGGGAGAGAAGCAGAATAAGAACACCACAAAGAAATGATGCACAGGATAAAAATATATGTAAATGGAATAAAGTACAGGAGAGTCAGGCAAGTCATGACATGGAAAAAATTCCAGATAGGGGACACATTTGGTAGAGATAAAGATCCTGTGTCGATATAGCTTACAAAGGATAGGACATCATTAAGACCTCTCGGTGATACACAGTCCATTCTAAAGATCCATTGTGTCTCCTTGCGTAGAATCAAATTGTCCCAGTCCCCTCCCCTTTTTGGGGTCTCACCCATTCAATCACCTGGAAACGTGCCAAGTTATAGTCGCCATTATGTTGTTCCCTGAAATGTTTGGCGATTGGGGTATCCTTATTATTTTTGATGTCCCTAATGTGTTCCCTGATGCGATTTTTAAAGGGGCGAAAGGTTTTCCCAACATAGTTAAGGGGACAGCCACAGGTCAGGAGATAGACCACACCCGCTGTTACACAGGTAACATGGTCCCTGATATCATAGACCGTTCCTGTGCTTACACTTGTGAAGGTAGATCCACTGGTAATATACGGGCAGGCCTTACAGCTGCCGCAGCTGAAGGTTCCCGGTCGTGGTCTACCTAACCAGGTCTGGGCGCGTTGGATTGGTTCTAGATGGCTGTGAACCAGCCTGTCCTTTAAGTTCTTACCCCTCCTAAAGGTGATTGTGGCATTTTCAGAGATGTGCTCCCTGATATCCTCATCATGCTTGAGGATGCGCCAGTACTTATCTAGGATATGTTTGACCGCACCATTCTGTGCGTCAAAAGTCCCTACTAATCTTGTAATGCCCGGCACTGTCACTTACACAAATATGTTTATTTGTGATTAGTACAATGTAGGGAGAGTAGTGAAAACCCTCATATATAGACTCTGAAGCCGTTTTACCCCTTCCAGAGGTTGCAGATTGGCTAAGTACAGCTACCAAAGGTAAGTAGCTATGAATATGTGCTTGTGTGTGGACCTCTTTTCTGGGTAATCTGAATCCTATCCTGTAACCAAAGCAACTTTAAAGACTACAGCCAGGGATCGATGAAAAGGTTAGTGCACTCATTCTAGAGACTATAACAAGTGATAAAGAAAAAATCTCTATTGGGGTAATAATAAAATAGTTGATGACAGCACTAGGGATTAAATAGGCTTTTCACCTACTGAGGTTGTTTTATAGAATTGCCCCATGGATGAACATACATGTATACTTCCCTAAGGTGTTTCAGAGGTGTCGTGGAGAATTGGTGGGATGTCCAAAACCCTCTAGAAACATTTTTATTAGATGCATAAGCAAGTATTTGTTTTAGTTCCAGAACCTGACAAAGTAGCTAGAGCACAGGACCTGCACCCAGGTGATTAGGTGGTCCTGAAGTGACAGAACTGAAGACCCTTTTGAAGGGTCATTCCAAGTACACATCCACGTGTAGAAACTACAAGGAGACTGCGACAGTTGTAGAAGAAGAGTGCAGGACCCAGAGACTGCAGAACATGATTCTGTGGGGAAAGATTGTGATCATAATGGGGCACATTTACAAAGGGTCCGAACACCGCATTTTCTTCGGGTTTCCCGACTTTTTACCGTTTTGCCCTGAATTGCCCCGGGTTTTTGCCGCATGCAATCGGATTGTGGCACATCGACGTCTGCTTGCATGCGACACAAATCGGGGCGTGGACGTCGGACAACCCGACTGATTCGGACAAACCGCGGAATTTAAAAACTAAATTGTGTCACAAGATCAGCACTCACATGCACCGGGAAGAAGAAGGTGAACTCTGGCGGACCTCAGCAGGAAATTGGACGCACGATCTTAGTGAATTGCGGCAGGCCCGAATCCCCGTCGGATAATGTACAACGGCTGCCACATAACATCCTGGCACATAAATACATAGGTAGTGCCCAGGGGAGAACTATTTCCATCGAATTTCCTATCATTTCTACCTCTTGTTTGTTCCATTTGCACAACAGCAAGAAAAATTAATTCACAATCAGTGTTGATTCATAACTAGACAGTATGATTTAACAAAAAATGTGACTGACTTGGAGTTACATTGTGTTGTTTATAGGGACAGACATTTTCACCTAATAACAGGTTCCCAGAGCCTATTTAATACTATTAAAAATACTTTTAAAAGTTGAAAAAGGTTTAACAGGTTCTCTTCCACCAAACTGCATCGAGTCAGAGGGGCTTTGGAGTCCTTTGTGTCATCATCACCATCATCTCCTTTCTGCTCTTCTAGATCTTCCTCCTTTCTAGCTCACCCTTCCCCTCATATAGACGTGAGCTGATTAAGATTTGCTTGGAACACGGGAAGAGCTAAGGATACATGAAGGAGAGGAGGGAGTAGGTAGACATGGAGGAAAGAGGGAGATCTAGAAGAGCAAAGAGCAAATAACAAGGCAGTCTGGCTCACTAAAAAGAGCTGGTTCTTCTGGTTCCCTGAACATCTCCCTATGTAATTACATAGGGAATCGTTCTCAGGCAGCCAGCCACCCGTCGCCACTCCACTTTCCATCCAAATTTTTTTTATTTAAAAGGGGCATGGTTACCATGCAAGGGGTGGGGTTTACACAATTAGGGGTGTGGTTAAGTGAGTCGTATAATTCATCAAAAACAGCTGGCTCTTAGAACCGGTTCATTTGTGAACAACACATCAATAGGAAATGATTTTGATTGCTGCCTTGTAACAGACACCACCTTGAATAATAGAAGCAGATTGAGAAATAGTATTAAAACGCTATGGAAACATGTCATTGGTGAAAATGTGGGATCCTGATGACAAGTGCGCTTTAAGGATTCCCTTTATTTTTTGAGCAGTGTACAATACTCAGGTACAAATGGTGCTTAAAATTTAGCATGTAATCAAATGGTGAGTAGTGAGAGGTGTGGTGCAGAACAATGCCCATATTGTGCTGCTCGCCCTTTTCTTTATCAAGTTGGGGCATTTTGTATTCTGAAAGTGTTTGTCAAAAGTCTTTCTCACCAGAGATAAAGTGGGCAGAAGTTGTTCTACTTCCCAAGAGCTATTGATTTGTGGAAAAAAAAACTTTACAGTTGTTCTTTAACCCCTGGTAGCATACTCCCTGTCCACCCCAGGAGGACCCTAGTGTTCTTCGTCTTGGGATGAATAGCTAGAATTTCCCCAATTTAGAGGAACCAGAAATCATCCACGGATGTTAGGATGAGACTTGCATTTGTTCTTGTCTTAATGTAATGTATGTGAACCCATTACTGATTGTACAGGCCCATGGAATCAATGGTTCTCTATAAATGATAATAATATTAGAGATGAGCAGTAAAATGAATATATAGTGCAATAAAGTAGTACATTGTATGAGCATTTAGACCATTTAGGAAGTCTGAAATAATAGTAAAAGAAAAAATAAAAGTTTTTAAAAAGTGAAAGTTTAAATTCTTCCCCTTTCCCTACAATAAATCTAAAAATAAAGTCGCCACTTTTTCGACCATCCATAAATATTTGAATAAAAAATAATCAAACAGTCATAAAGGTCCCTAAATTTTATAAATGGAAACGTCAGTGCGTCCTGCAAAAAAAGGGCACAAGGGTCCTAGACCAAATTATGAAAAAGTTCGGCTCAGAATTTGGCAAAATGACAATTTTTCGTGTACAAAAGATTTTAATTGTAAAACCTATATAAATTTGATAGTGCCAACTCAAAGAATAAAGGAGACGTGTCATTTGGAGTGCACAAAGGAAGCCCTAAAAACGGAGCCCACAAGAACGCGCTGCAACTGTGGGGTTTTTCTGTCAATTTTAGAGAATTTTTTTGCAGCTTTTCAGTTCATTGCATGAAACATTAAATTGCACCAATAACAATACAATTGGTCCCACAGATAACAAAACCCTAACACATCAGAAAAATACAAAAAATGGCTTTTGGAATGAGGGGTGTAAAAACGCAGGAAACGCAAAAAAAGAGGGTCTGAAAGTGTTAATATATTGGGCCCAATGGGCGGCAATATACAGTTGGTGGTTGGAGGTGGCCATAGGAAGATAATACAGGGTGGGAGGCAAGTAATAGATCGTTATACAAGGTGGGTGGGTCACAGGAATTGGGGCATTCTGTAGTGTGGGAATGATTTAGGTGGATACTATATGGTGTGGGAATATTACCACTTACCTTACATTTGCGATGTGCGACTTCTGTGCCCCTTATCCAAGTATATACATCTAATTCTTCCTGCACTCCGTACACTACCGATGTATTATATCCTCCTATATTATAATAATGTATATTATACCCTTTCTGGAAATAATGCCCGGGGGTAGGTCAGGGGCATTAACCCTTCCAGGGTCGGTGACAGCCAGGTGCCGCGTTCCCGGGCAGACCTCAGCCAATGGCAGGCGGCGGGCGGGCTCAGTGAGGAGAGAGAACGGCTGCGGCTCCGAGCTGTCACTGAGCGGAGACCTCGGATTCCGGCAGCAGCATCACCCGCAGCCTCGTAACCTCAGCAGCAGACATCATGCGGGGCTCACCCGCACTGCTCCGCCGGGCTCTGTGCTGTCTCCTCGGGCCGGCGCTATCCGTGCTGCTCTCCACTGCAGGTACCAGCGCTGTGCGGACCTCTGCATCCCAGCACCTGCTACATGCCATCCCATTCACCGACACCTGCGGCTTCTCTACCGCGGCTCCACATCATCCCCAGTGCTGCAACACCTGAAGCATCAGCGCCCAGACACCAACACCTGCTGCACTTTGTCCCCAGCCAACAAATCTACTGCATCCCTTACTCATTAGCTGCTCAATAGCATTATGTGCCCCCAGTACCTGCTGCATCCCATCCCTTACCCTCATTACCTGCAGCATCCCATTACCTGTCTCCAGTACCAGCAGCATCCCATCACCTGCCTCCAGTACCTGCTGTATCCCATCCCTTACCCTCATTACCTGCAGCATCCCATTACTACCTGTCTCCAGTACCAGCAACATCCCATCACCAGCCTCCATTACCTGCAGGATCCCATTACCTGCCTCCACTATCTGCAGCATCCCATCCACTGCCTCCAGTACCTGCAGCATCCCATCACCTGCCTCCAGTACCTGCAGCATCCCATCACCTGCCCCCAGTACCTACTGTATCCCATCCCCTGCCCCCAGTACCTGCAGCATCCCATCACCTGCCTCCAGTACCTGCAGCATCCCATCACCAGCCTCCAGTACCTGCAGGATCCCATTACCTGCCTCCACTATCTGCAGCATCCCATCCACTGCCTCCAGTACCTGCAGCATCCCATCACCTGCCCCCAGTACCTACTGTATCCCATCCCCTGCCCCCAGTACCTGCAGCATCCCATCACCTGCCTCCAGTACCTGCAGCATCCCATCACCAGCCTCCAGTACCTGCAGGATCCCATTACCTGCCTCCACTATCTGCAGCATCCCATCCCCTGCCTCCAGTACCTGCAGCATCCCATCACCTGCCCCCAGTACCTGTAGCATCCCATCACCTGCCCCCAGTACTTGCAGCATTCCATCCCCTGCCTCCGTTACCTGCAGCATCCTATCCCTTGCCACCAGTACCTGCAGCATCCCATCATCTGCCCTCAGTATCCACTGCAACCCATTACCTGCCCTCAGTACCTGCTGCATCCCATTACCTGCCCTCAGTACCTGCTGCATCCCATTACCTGCTCTCAGTACATGCTGCATCCCATCATCTGCATCCAGTACCTGCTGCATTTTTATTTCCTGCCCCCAGTACCCGTGAATCCTATCCCCTGCCCCTGGTACCTGCTGTATCCCATTACTTGCCCTCAGTACCTGCTGTATCCCATTACTTGCCCTCAGTACCTGCTGGATTCCATCCCTGTCCCCAGTGCCTGCTGCATCCTGTCTCTTACCCCCAGTATCGGCTGCATCCCCAGTATCTGTAGCATCCTATCCCTTACCCCCAGTGCCTTCGGTATTCCATCCCTTGCCCCGATACCTGCTGCATCCTATACCCTTCCCCGGTACCTGCTGCATCCTATCACCTGCCCCGGTACCTGCTGCATCATATCCCCTGCCCCAATACCTGCTGCATCCTATCACCTGCCCTGGTAACTACTGCATCCTATCCCCTGCCATGGTACCTGCTGCATCCTATCCCCTGCCATGGTACCTGCTGCATCCTATCCCCTGCCATGGTACCTGCTGCATCCCATTTCCACCCACAGCATACCATAACTTATATCCAGTACCTACTACATGCCAAACCCTGCCACTAGTAACTGCTGCATTCCATCTCACACCCCACATTTAATCTCATCTCTTATAGATTTGCACCCTGCAGTCTGCTACCACAACACTTTCTGCACTCCATCCTCAGTTTTCCAGCATCTTCTACCCCTTACATTTGCTGCACTACATTCTCTGACCCAAAGACCTGCTCCATTCCATTCCTTACCCTGCTGAATCTCTGCCTCCAAAACACATGTTACACCTACCTCCTGTCCTACACACCTGCTGCACCCCAAACACCTACCTCACCTTATATTTATCTGCAGATATTTCATCTTCTTTCCTCCAACAGCAGTACCTCATTCCCTGCTCCATACTACAGTAACATCTCATTCCATGTATTTTTTTACCGTCTGTTTTCCCTTTTTCTCCTTGATGCAGCACCAGCTAACCCAAGCTTTTCCCATGTGGCACTCTAACTCCTTCTCTTTAACACCCAGTTTAGCTTCTTTCTGTAACTGCAATTGTGAAATATACCCCTTCCTTACTTGCTTGAGGCTGCCACACATTCTCTTCTACCTACCTCTACTCACCTTGGTCTCAGCCTCTTACGCCTTTCTTGCATATATTCTGTATAATCTGCTTAAAGGATAAGGCTTCTCACCTGGTGCTCATTTCTGGGCTTTTGGGCTGGCAGGTTTGGGGCAGGGATATTGGCTGGCTTACAGTGTTTGGATGTAACTTCTCGTACAGGAGGCATTTCACTATCGGTTTGTAATTAGAGAGAATGGGGTACGACTACTTGGCAGGATGCTGATGCTACTTGTGATCATTTGTTAATGATTTGACTATACTTATGTTTCTGTTTGGAGCCTTACTTTTGGGGTCAAAATGGTGCAGCATGTATTGAAATGGAACCTCAAATGTGTCTCATAAAAAGTAATTGGGTTCTACCAATTGCAGTCCATCATACAATATTTGGATCTATTCACAAAGAAAGCTATGACGAGCAATCAATTGTAGGATGGATCCAAGCTAGAACTAACAGAACACACTGGGGGTCATGTATCAGGTGAATTAAAGAAAAATATGGTTGGCTTTTGCATAATTTTTTAGATAGATTTAACCATATTTTAGAAATATTTTTTACTGGCTTGCACATTTTCAGAAAAGTAAGCACAGCTTATTAGTTGAGCAGTTGTCACCCATTTTTTTAAGTGCACCTTTTTAAAAATATAGTCAATTTGAAAGTCAATATAAGGGGGCCAGAATTGTGTGAAGTTTGACTTTGATTTGCTCAAATTCCAGTGGGTTAATGAAAAAATTGTGTGGAGATATTCATTACATTTGCATCTGTTGTTATTTAACATGTTGCTCCCATTGGAACAAAAATGCTGTTGATGTATGAAGAATTAAAATGCCTATTAAAATGTCCTATTCTATCAGGATTGAAAATGGGTGCTGGTTACATGTCTACATCACATGTCCTACAACATGCTTGGGAAAAATGGTTTATACATGGTGAGGACTGGATGAAAATGAACATGGAGGCAATCAGCACATGGCAGGTCATACTGATATAGGGAAGCTGTAACACACACCTGTGATGGTAAACCATACAGCATGTCCAGTGTTGTGAGATGTTATGTTATTGGATGTGCAGTGATGGCAGTTATAGATACGGTTATGGTAAATGAGAGACACATATGGGTTATTGGCTGTCATTACTGTGGTAACAAAGCAGTGCAGTTTGTTAGTTCATCACTGGGAGCAGAGCATGTGAGGGAGGAGCTGTTACTAAGAACTGAGGGCTCATGGGAGTTGTGGTATCCTTCGTGAACCATATTGGAGAAAACTCCATGACTTTTATTTTGTGAATCATAAAAAATATTTAAATTATAAGCTTTATTTATAGCATTATGTTTTATTTTTATCAGTCATTTATATCCCAGAGTACCCCTTTAAGGGTGAAGTTTCATAACACATCCTCCTGCCCTCTGCACTGTGGTCGGTCCCTGAATTCTGGCCAGTGAACAGTCCATTCTACACAGCCTGATCTGTTTTTTTTCCTACTACTAATACTACTAATAGCATCTGCCCCTTGTTCTATTAATGGATCATGTGTCCAGCATTTAACAATTCAGCATGATGCTGTTATAGTGACCCCAGAAAAATCTTTTCTTAATAACAGAAAAATGCTTGGTAATTAACTTGAACAAGGAAACACTTGTATTTACGATGTATCCTGATTTCTTTCTTATTTCTTTCTGATTTCTATGAAATATGTAAATCTCAGTATCTGCTCTTAGGCCCCATGCGGTATGAACTTATGGGAGCCCTGATACGGCCCCCCATAGAGGTCTATGTGTCAAAGTGCATTGAGCATAAAGAGTCAGGCAGCAGCGTCCTATATTTCCTATGTCATCATCATGTCCTATATTTTGCCAAAATACGGTGGTGGCCGCTCGGCTTTCAAAGTGCTTACCCCTACTCCTAGAATATATGGACAGTGGGTAATTTCCATATGTCCATAAGCACAGTACCACTTCAGTATACTTCAGTATACTGGATGTAATTGTCAGTATCTGCTCTTATTCTGTATATGGACACTGCACAGTACCACTTCTCCTGTCCTGTATACTGGATGTAATTGTCAGTATCTGCTCTTATTCTGTAAATATGGACACTGCACAGTACCACTTCTCCTGTCCTGTATACTGGATGTAATTCTCAGTATCTGCTCTTATTCTGTATATATATGGACACTGCACAGTACCACTTCTCCTGCCCTGTATACTGGGTGTAATTCTCAGTATCTGCTCTTATCCTGTATGTATGGACAATGCACAGTACCACTTCTCATGTCCTGTATACTGGGTGTAATTCTCAGTATCTGCTCTTATTCTGTATATATGGACACTGCACAGTACCATTTCTCTTGTCCTGTATACTGGATGTAATCCTCAGTATCTGCTCTTATCCTGTATATATGGACACTGCACAGTACCACTTCTCCTGTCCTGTATACTGGGTGTTATTTTCAGTATCTGCTCTTATTCTGTATATATGGACACTGCACAGTACCACTTCTCCTGTCCTATATACTGGATGTAATTGTCAGTATCTGCTCTTATTCTGTATTTATGGACACTGTACAGTACCACTTCTCTTGTCCTGTATATTGGATGTAATTCTCAGTATATGCCCTTATTCTGTATATATAGACACTGCACAGTACCACTTCTCCTGCCCTGTATACTGGGTGTAATTCTCAGTATCTGCTCTTGTTCTGTATATATGGACACTGCACAGTACCACTTCTCTTGTCCTGTATATTGGATGTAATTCTCAGTATCTGCTCTTATCCTGTATACATGGACACTTCACAGTACCACTTCTCGTGTCCTGCATACTGGATGTAATTCTCAGTATCTGCTCGTATCCTGTATACATGGACACTGCACAGTACCACTTCTCTTGTCCTGCATACTGGATGTAACGCTCAGTATCTTCTCTAAGGGTACATTCACGCATCCGCATATACCTGCCATCAGCTAGCCACAAGGGCGACAGCTAACTGAAGGGTGCCATAAACATGCATTGTGCACAGACACCGTGCGGTGAGAACATTGGGGCACATTTACTTACCCGGTCCCTGCGCAATCCCCGATCCGGACTGTCTCACTAGGATGAACTCTGGCGCGATTCATGAACATTGTGTGCCCGATATCCTGCATGTGTCGCTTTCACGATCAGGTCCGCCGGAGTTCACCTTCTTCTTCCCGGTGCATGTAAGTGCTTGGCTTGCGATACAATTTTGAAGTTAAATCCCGCGGTTTGTCCAAATTCGTTGGATCGTCCGACGCCCCCCCCCACAATTGACAGAAAATCTGATTGCATGTGCCAAAAACCTTTAAATCCCTGTCCCAGGGGCGCAAAATGGAAATCGGCGGGATGTCCGACAAAGGTGCGGTCTGCGGGGCCCTTAGTAAGTGGGCCCCATTGTGTCTCACCGCAGTGTGTCCTAGCCATGCGCAATTGCTCAGCTCACTATATAGAGGGGAGAGGTGAGCGAGCGGTGTGGTTATTGCAGCTGCAATGCTGCCCACACAGAGAGATTTGAATGGCATGTCCCTTGACCGAGGGATGTAAATTGGAGTTATCCTAGGACAAACACCTGGCTTACAGATTATCTCTTTTGCCTTTGATGCAGCAGGAGGAGAGGTGATGCAACAGACAAATTTACAATTCAGTTTACTTAAAAGAAATTTAACACCTCCACCAAGCATCATAATCTGCTGTGTGCATGTTGTAGACAGATGCACTGTGATTCAAAACAATACTTTATTATTTCTGTTTATTTTTGCATTTTCCAAGATAGTCCAATTTTAATCCATGTGTTAATGAGGTAGTTAGTGTACAAGAATAGCAGTGCTATGGACAACCATAAACTGCCTCTTTAGCTTTACAATTTTCTCAGCATAATGCACAGAAATAACAAAATTTAGTGGTTCCAAATATCCATAGAATGGAGGTAAATACACCTAACACAGATACAGGGCAAAGCCCAAAGCTGCCACACATGTGATAGGTTTCGGAAAACACATACAGAACTGGCTATATCTCTCCACTCTTTGATTAACTTTAGGACAGTACTTGAGCGAAAATTCTTTGTTTGAAGTCAGAGAGATTAAGGCACATGACCACTGCAAGCTATTCACACATCTCTTAATCCCATTACTTTCTATTGGGCTTGGTTACAGCACTGTGGTGCATGGTGCCAAATGTCCGTGCCGCCTAGGATAGTGCAGGTCCTTTTTTCAAGCTTATCTTTGTTGTTTTGTCCATTTCCAGGACACACAGCTTCAGAGCATCTATGAGCCATTGATCATGTATCTACCTCTGAACTTCCCCAATTAACCTCTGAATATAGTCATTGTCTTATAAACCATTATGTTCACTGAGCTTTGGAACAACCTGAGGCACATCATAAAACATTCTCTACCTGGCATTTCCCAAGCCAAGGAAGTCCAGACCTGCTACCAATAGAATCTGTAGCTGCTGTGTAGAGCCAAAGAGGCTCCAGTCACTCATTGGCTCTGCAAGGTCATGTAATACAGGGAGATGAGACCATGACCCACAATGTGTGACTTGTCCC
Source organism: Engystomops pustulosus (assembly GCF_040894005.1). Lineage (NCBI taxonomy): Eukaryota > Metazoa > Chordata > Amphibia > Anura > Leptodactylidae > Engystomops > Engystomops pustulosus. Next base: position 81,243,442 of record NC_092416.1, on the reverse strand, counting down.
ACGAGCCCTGCAGCTTGTATTTATTTGCAGATGATCTGCACTAATGAGGCCACTGACATTTGCGATCTGTGTATGATGCATTTTAATTTGGTTATTGAAATGTCAGAGATGCCGGTCATTTAAATCCACAAATATGACCTGACCCAGAGTCTAAGGAGTCTGTTAAACATGCAGAGAGCATTATCCTTTAACCCTTAGATGACAGACAGAATTGTCTGGTTTCTATTGATAATATGCATTGAATATGTGTTCCTCTAGTCTATAATATTGGACAAGAGATGAAATTCGATCATTCATCCTGTTTGACAGAACACTAGGTCCATTTTACTTTTGTTGTGTCAATCATGCCATATTTTCACATTTTTCCCTAGACCATCATTGTGTATCGGAGCCAACTATAAATTGGACACTGTACAACCTGTGGCAAAAAAATAACATAATTTATTCTCTAACAGGGTTAGAACAATACCACATTTATTTAGTTTTTTTTAGCCTTTACTACTTTTGCACAGTAAACCCCTTTTTCTTTGGTAAATAAAATTATTGTATTTCTCCTCAGTGGTTATCAGTGTGTGGTATGCAAGTGCCCAGGCTACAACCAAAATCCACTAATTTATAACAAAATGCCAATATTAGCTGTAATTTATTCATTTGTTGAACTGTTCTCACACATTTTTCATAGCAGCCTCCTGAGGACACCAATACAACTGAAAGCAAGAGGGCAAATTTGGACTATCACTGTTGCTTCTCTCCAGGGTCCCGCTGTACAGGGATAGTCATAGGGCCAACAGGAGGATCTCCAAAGATAATCCGGTCCTCTCCACAATTACAATTTTCTTCGGTCTCATGCAGCCAAGAGATTCTAGGTGCAAGGGATCCAAAGTTATGGCTACTATAATCCAAGATTTATCTGATACAGGCTTGGCCACTAAGGTGCCACCCTGTGGGGACATATGAGATAATTAAAGGGTTAAAATAGCACTGAGATTAGTAAATATTGACTTGTGTGGGACTGCAGTTAAATTATTTGAGTCCTGTGTGGTAAACTCTGTCCTGGGATGGTGTCCTGTGGTGTGGGGAGTGCAGATGCTCTTAAAGGAAATCTACCACATGGATGCTTTGCTCCTAAACCAAGCACAATTACATGCAGAAGTGTGCCTCCTGAAACATGATCTGTTCTTTTTGCTTCTGACAGCTTAGTTTTTGAAAAAAACTTCTTTTAAAACTGTGAAGATGAGCCTCATGGGCTCTTGGCTATGTTAGAATAGCCCCTTCTAGCTTTGTCATTGGCAAATTATTTAAGTCTCCTTTCAGTATTTCTGCCATCCTCCACCCTCTCCAGCCAGAGAGAGAGATTGGAGTCTTGAACAATTAGCAGACAATGAAGCCAAAAGGAACTTCTGTGATAAAGCCAGGAGCCCCTGAGGCTCATTTGCATAATTTTAGAAGACCATTTTCTTAAAAACTAAGCTATTAAAAGCAAAAAGAAGAACAGATCCCATTTAGGGAGGCACATACCAGGATGTTAGTGTGCTTGGTTTAGCAGCACTACATCCATGTGTTAGATTTTCTTTAAATGTTTAGAAGTGAACAATGAATAGTGTCAGGTATTTGGCTGTATTTCTAAAATGGATACACACTACATTTCAGATCTATCAATTTGACCACAAGTTTTTTTGTTTGTTTTAAACCATTTCATGAATGAAGTCAATTTATTCTATTCTTAACGTTTTTCCTTCAGGGTTCTTGGTATGGGAATACTAAGAGCCCTGACATTTGTTCCTGTTATGGTATGAGGACTTTGTGGAACAAATTGTAGTGTTTAAAAGGGTTGTCCATGGGTTTGAAAAACATGGCAGCTTTCTCCCAAACAATGCTCCATACCTGACCATAGGTGATGTGTAGTATTGCAACTAAGCTCTATTTATTTCTGTACAGCTAAGCTCAATGCCAGCACAAACCAAGGTCAAGTGCATCTGTTTTTGGAAGAAAGCTGCCATGTTTTTCAGCCCTCAGACAACCCCCTTAATTGTTTCATTTTGGCAGTGCATATGCCACATTGGTAGACTGCTTTTTACTCTTTATGCAAAGAAGGAAAAAAAAATTCCTCCATTATCTTTTTGCACAGATAATTAGTGGCATTTGCCTTTCACCTTAACACCTTAGTGACCAGCCTAGTTTTACCCTCACCTTTCAAAAACATTATCTGTTTTTTGTGTGGTGGTGGTTTGAATAAAAAATGAATAAAATAGCACCATTTTGAGTTACATACAATTTATTGATTATGGTTAACCTTAATATTATTATTAACCGTAAAAAGTGAGGGGTTGAATTGGGGAAATTTACAATATTCACCACGTGGAGTAACATGCTAAGATTATTCTTCAGTTCAGTAAAATTCCATAAACATCGAATTTTTGTACTGTTTTAAAAACAAATTTTGACTTTTGCATGATGAAAACTTAGAAAAAAAATCTGTCAATATATATTTTTATTTTGGTACCATTTTTTTAAAACTTTTTTTTGTTGTGGGGACACATGGTTGTTGTATGATGAAGAAGGGATTCCCTGCATCATATATAATTACCGTATGACGCTTGAAGTCCTGCCCTCAATACAGGCACACAGCGTGCAATTCACAAACTAATCATAGTTGTTTGTCTCAGGCCTTAGACCCAGCCTAGCAGGGTCTAATAGCAAATGTTAAGGACAGACCAGGGTTTTCATTAGGCGCTTGACTGTCCGTCAGTGCAGATGGTACCACATGATCATACTGTAGCATACCTGTTTCCGCCATTTACCTAATGTAGATGCCACAATTTTATTTTCCTCGGAAGAGTTGACATTTTTATTAGTGCCACATTTAGGAAAACACCAGATGTGTGTCCACTGCTTGGGATAACATACATGCTTGTTCGGTGTAATACAGGTAGAGTTTAGGGCGACCATTAGTCCATGTTGCTGACCTGTAAGGACACTGGCAGACTGCAATTGTGTTTAAAGTTTGCCAATGCAGTGTCTTTAAATAACCATCCCCTCTATAACCTGTTAAATATTGTGTTCACAAAGACCTACCACATTTAATAGAAAGGTTGTTTCTGGTCCTGTTCCTATGTAGTAAGATTTGTCCTGGTACCATTTTAATATTGTCTGCTTGGTTCTCTTGTTGTATCTGTGAAGTAAAGTACAGAAACTGGCATATGAGAAAGGCTGGTGAGGAACAAACACACTGTAAAGACTTTCAGTGTGTTGCCAGCTGCAGATGTCCCTATAGGAAAATGCATGTGTCTGGCACACACTACATTGTTATTACACACTTGTGTTTGGAGGCTGTGTAGCTTCACAGACTGTTACACTGCGCAGAAACAGGTCACCCACTGCCCCCTGTTGCCACGATTCCTCCCTCTTCCTCTGCATGCTGTAATCTTACACACTGTGCAAAAGTCTGTGAAGCTACAAAATGCATGGATGGCTCTGGTAACACCCCTCAGAGCCCCATGGTAATTATGTCACATGGTTAACCTGTTGCACGGTTAGTCATGATGTCCGAGTATGGTATAGGAAAGTGTAGTGGTATATGCTATTCTCTTCTTTCTATTCAGTGTGAATTTGTCGCATATTGATTATTAGATTTCCCCCTTGTTACGTTAGGCTGCATTATCTGATGACATCCTTTGCTTTGGGCGAACAGTGGATGTGCAAATGTTTATTAAAAGCGTCAAATTATATTAACAGTGAATAGAAATTTAAGGGAAGGCTCCAACTCCTATGTGTCTTATTACCGGGTCATATAAGACTTGGCTATGTCTTCATTCTTGCAAGGATAAAAAGGGATCCTTATTACTTATGTTCAATGCTCACTGCTGGCAAATCCAGCTAGACTCGTGTTAGAGTGACTTTATTCTAAAATTTTGGATCATTTTGATATCTGTTTCTTGGTGGTTAAGGTTTCTCTCAACTCATATAAGTTAATTGAACTTTAATCTGCAGCAGGAAATGTACAGACAGCACTGACTAAAGGATGGCACAAGAAGAGGGGTGGCACACAAAATCTCTTTTGACCTTGGATCAACATGTGTTCCCGTAAATTCTTTAGTGATAATGAATCCTCTTCTCAGCTTCTATGTACAGCAATGATATGAGAGATGAAGCTCAGAAGGGGTTAAGTGCATCGGCGCAATCATCACAGCCCTTTACTTTTACACCTTTGGAATTGGTGGCACTCACAGGGTCACATTGAATTAAGAGGACGGTAAATTGGCTACAGGGTGAAAGCAGTAGTGAGCAGAACTGCAAGGAAAGGGGAAAAAAAGCTATTTTCCCTCTGGAAAATCCTGAAGGAATTAAAGATGGCATTCTTTCATGACATCCCAAGGGAGGGGGACAATACTTCTGAAATTATTCTGTGCTTTCCAGAGCTTAAACATTTTCAATAATGGTGTCATCTCAGCCTCTAGAGCCAGAAAGAAGGTTGGTTGGGTGGGAATGGCTGCATCCACTATAGTTCCACTATTAGACAGTGTTTACTTTGACATATTCATCAGGTTGTGGTGTAAACTAAGTAAAATAATAAGTGATTCTTACTGTTTGCCCAAATGTGGGATTTATTTTACTTCTTTGGGGACACACAAGTGTTGGCGCAAATTTCTAACTGCAGGCGTATCAAACTTATCTCTAAGTAATTTTTAAGGAAATCCTACCATCAAAATCCAGCATGATAAATCAGGAACACTTTCTCATAGATTGAGGAACCGTGACTGTAGTGATCTTCTTATATTTGTTATCCATGACCTCCTTTCTTCTAAAACCAGCTTTGAAAATTATGCTAATGAGCTCTGTTCCACTGCCCCCTGCTGCTATGGCTCCTCCCCACTCCGTCTGCCTGCTGTAATCCCAGACAGTGGGGCACGGGAAGTGCACTCCACAGTGTGTAAGTCAGTTAAGCTACAGAACGCATGGGTGACTCTGGTAACACTCCCAGAGCCCATCTGACTCATTAGCATAATTTTAAAAGTAGATTTTAGAAGGAAGGAGGTCATGGATAACAAATATAAAAAAGAAGATTACCACAGCCACGGGGTCTGCATCTATGAGTTACTGTCCCAGTTTTATCATGCTTGAATTTGATGGTAGATTTCCTTTAAATATATCTGTTTTAATAGTAGTCAATGTACTGAAATTTTTAATGGTGATTGGGACACCAAACCACCTGAAGTTGTTTTATTGTCCCAAATTTCTGCCACAGGTTCCCTTTAAGGAACGGACAGAACAGGTAAGGATGCTGATGATGCCATTGAGATACTCTCCTCCATGATCCAACCAGTGGTTCCCCTGCCAATCAAAGGGATGTATTAGGCTGCTTCCTTAGTTAAAACTGTTTTATTAAGGTAGAGAAGTTATTTGAAGAGTTACGGAAAGGTTTACAACCGACTACATTGTGCTGGTTCTGGTTAATAGAATCATGATTATGATTAACAGCTTACACTTACATATCACATTAACCAGCCATGCAGTCAGTCAAAGGAAGATTATGTGATACACAGCACGGTGGTTTCCTTTGTAATATGTATTCACTAATGATCTAGTTCTTGCCTACAGTGGTTGGAATTTGTAGAATGTTAGTTTCAGGATTTTTTTTTTCAATTGGAGTTTGGATACAGTAAACCATGAGATGCCCTAAGTGCAGCTAAAATAAGAGGTAAAGGAGGCATTTGACTACAATCCACATGCCCATTTATACCTCAATACAGCCCTCCTGCCAAATTTCCTGGCCAAAGTCTTTGTAGAACCCTACAATGGAAGAACAAAATTTAAGTGGGACACTATTATGTTTGGGATGGACCAGAGCATCAGATGCCTGAAAACTGGGAAAATAAGAAGGCTTTGGGCTGCAGCATTGTATTGTGCACCTTCTTGTGAACTGTAGGAATGAATCTTCCCAGAAGTAAATAATGGTGGCAGTATATCTAGTACGTTTTGTGTAACGCCTGATAACAAATGCATTGAGAATGGCTAAGAGACCCTCCATGCCTGTAGTGCCACTCTGCCCACCATACTACTCCAGTTCTTACTGGTAGGGTATGCTGGCATTGTATACCCTGCACCTGTGTGATCTTTAAGGAAGATTCTACCAAAGGAAGCTGAATGAGAAAAAGTAATCGTAACTTGCTAGATTGTCGGAGAAGTTCTAATGTTGCTATATAATTGTGTTCCTCTGTTGTGAATCTGCTCTGCCTGACTTGACCTATGACCTGAATCTTAACTACACACAAATTCTACCTGCCCAGACTCCGGACTGCGTACTGACTGCATTTCTTCCTGTTGTTCAGGCAAGTTTTGATCTTGATCTGCTTGTGTCACTTGGATATGCCCTTAGGAGCAGCCTAATTCCAAAGTATCACAGTGCATGAATGCTGCATACTATGTCCAATCTTAATCTAAGGCTCAACCAGAGTCCCAGATCCTCACTTTACTATGGGACAGTCAGCTCCCTTCCCCCACACTGCGACAAATAATTAGAACTATAATTATCACTACTAATTCTACCTAATTAATCACAAGGCAACAGCCAAATTGACTTTCCCATAATTATCAGATAAGTTGTAACCACATCACAGAGATGATAATTAACACAACTTTATTAAAGCTTTGTCTCCCCTGCTCTAGGAAGGGACCTGCTTAGGGTGAGTAGCTTGCAGTTTGATATGTGTTTGGTGTCTTTTATGTCTTTGTCAGAACGCTTATGCTGGAGATGCAGCTTTTATTCTATGCTATCAGCAATTTCAGCTAATCAGAGCACATTATTTGTTGTGTCACTTTGAAGATTTTATGTTCAGGCTACATCAAATATTGTGCATTGAACAACACCAATCATTGCAGGCCCGGAGCTTGCAATCAAAGCTGCTATGCTCCTCGGGGCATCCTTCTATGATGTAGGTACACTACCTTGTATACCTATACTGCCACATGTCCATCTGCCCACTTACAGATGACATTTTCATTGTTTTAACACACCATAGATCCATCCATCGATTACATGTTATCTTAAGAGGTAATCTATATGAGAAACGCCAGGGCATTTGAAGAGCTTTGCCTCTTTTTGATTTGCATGTTTATTTGCCTGTAAGACAATTCTGTCAAATTTGGTACAATTTTGATGGTATAATAATGGAACAAAAGCTTTAGCTGAGTTTTAGTTTGGCAGGAAGTGTACTTCTTGATGGTCATTCTACTCAGAACATATAAGAATAGTTGGTACAAAGTTTGGTGGTTACAAAGTCTACATATCACTTAGAAGTTGAACAATTTCTCTGTGAGGGTAAGCAGTGCAAAGTTTATAGATTTTCAGGTAGAGTGAGGGTACGCAGTGCAAAGATTATAGATGCTCAGGTAGAGTGAGGGTAAGCAGTGCAAAGTTTGTAGATTCCCAGGAAGGGTAGGTAGATGGTATTTGGGTAAATTCTTTCAGTAAGGGCACTGAGTAACAGGATCACTGATTGTAGTTATAATTTTAAAGCCAACAGGCTCCTTGATTACAAAATTGTCACAAAAATGATCCATTACAACTTTTTTCCTTTCAGATATTTATCGGATAAGCTAGCATTTAAAAAGATACAATTGTGATCAAGGATTTGACAGAAATTGCCAGTCACATGTAAGGAATCAGCCCACACGGAGGTCATAAGATCATATTCTTAACATGTAGCCAGGTTAGGTAAGTAGACCTAGACAGGGCCACTTAGTACTGCCATTTTTCAAGTCAGTCTGTAGTGTGCCTCGCACATACCACCATTCGCCGTTACAAACCACAAACTGGGGTTGTTTTGGCCAGGTGCAGATGAGAGGGGTGAGCTCCCATTACACCACAATACAGGCAGGAATAGAACCTGCCCTTTAATTTGCATCACATAGCTCACATTCCCTATATCTGTTCGTGTGTCTGAGGCCATAGTTACACATATACATTTGCATACATGCTATGCTAAGCTGATACCACACCTGCAAATAGAAGTGGTTGCTACATACATAATGGTCTAAAGTGCAAAAGATAAAATAGCAGGCTAATGACCCAGAAGGGCTCTGAGGGACATTATCAGAGCCTATCCAGGCTGTAACTTCAAAGGCTATTACACTTACCTGCTCACTCAGAACTTACCCCTCCCTCTGCCTGCTGCAATATCATGGCAGCAGAGGAAGCTTTATAATACAGTGGGAAGGGGGTGTGCTCCTGCACAGTGTGCTTGGGAAGCTGAAGCAAGGAATGGCACTGGTAACACCCTCCTGAACCCTTCTGACTGATTAGCATAGTTTTAAAAATAGAATTTAGAAGTAAAGGAGGCCATGGATAACAAGTGTAATAAGATTACCAGAGTCACAGTGCCTGGATCTATGAGTAAGTGTCCTTGTTTTCATGTTTCATTTTGATGGTAGGTTTTCGTTTAACTACTAATACACAAAGTATTGTACTGCTCATGTTTTTTTTATTGAGCCCATTTAGTGAACATCTTCAGTTCAGGGGAAAAAGTAACCCCTGAATTTAATAAAATATTGATTCCCCCTGTCAACCTGATCCACCATTTCTACCAGCAGATGTGTTACTGTTAATTATTATTTCCTTAATGTCTAGATTTCTCACATACATGGACACGGGAGGCGACATGCCGGGAGAGGGAGGTGGCAAGGGTGTGCATGATTAGCAGCCCAGAGCACTGGACATCTTGTCCCCATGCTTTGTGCTGCTGATTATAACTTTTTTTTGTAGGTGATCCTGGTGTGTCAAGACTAGCAATGGACAGCGACGGCATCAGGGTGAAGAGGAGTGGAGGTGAGTATTATTAGGTTTTTTATGTTTTTAAGGTGGTTGGTTTCCTCTAACTCTTGAAGAAGTAATTAGCATAGAGGCTCACTTAACCATTCATCAAAAATATGAACGGTGCAAATTACTGTGTTATTGGTTTAGTTCCGTTGTGTTTATCTATAATTAACCAAGCGACATTTGACCATTAACCATTTGACCATTTTGTTAAATGTAGATGAAACATAGATGATGAGGTATAATGTGGTAGATGGTCCTCTGTGTGGCTAAAATTGCACAATAAATAATAAATGAAGACAGTTTATGAGCTTTGCTATGCATCCGCTGAAGACATTGACGAGTTCCAATGTCTACCAACTGGTTGCGAAATAGAAGATTTTTTTGGAGTAAGGCTGCAACGTGTTCAGCCTAAAGTCTTAAATCATAGGAGGCACCAAACAAAAAAAGACTCTCCTTAATACCCTTCAAGTTTCTTCTCTCCTTTCTTTATCTAAAAAAAACATGGTATTAGAAGTTGATATTCTATTTGTGTTGCAGATACCAGGGATAGAGTATTCATCATTTTCTTACCCTTACACAAAAAATCATGGGCTTGTGCACTCTTTGTTTAACTTATTTAAGTGCATCTTTCATGTTCAGGTGATTTCTGATTGTTTCCAGACATTAGTGATAAATTACCCTAAATGAATGCTTTTTCTAGAGTGTTACCCTGTTTCTTATACATGAGTAGAAACTGTCTTTTGGTGTTGAATTTCCACATTGAAATCTTAACTTCAGCAAACAAATGGTAAGCAGCCCTAGCAACCCAACATGCACGATACATCACACCCTTGGGTTCCATACAAAAGTTGGGCACTCATAGCCATTCTGTTCTTGGCCTGTCAGGAGGCATTAGAGCTCTGAAGAACCTTTCAGTGTAAAGAGCTGTAATTCTCATCCTATTTTCTGCTTCTGAAATGTTTCCTAATCTAAGTCTCTGCTTCTCCTGGAGACTGCTGCATTGAGAATCAAAATGATATTTTCTAAAGGTTAAGAAGGGATTTTGTACTTATACTTGGAGCGACTGAATAGAAGCCTTACCCTTTTCAGTTTTCTGTCGTGCATCAGAATCTTGAAGGTGTCATGAGGAGACAGAAGATCAGGATGAAGTGTGGATCCTCAGAACTTACGTCAGAGTGGATGGATCCAAAAAGAGAAATAATTACTTTATATTGTGTTGGGAAGATTCCAAACAGCCTGAAAACCTTATGTGGCAGTTTGTGGTTTATGGTGTTTGATATGAGGTCAGGTGACCTCCTACATGAGGACAGTCCTCCGGCTATAAACTAGCTGTATAAACCTGACTGCATTGGGCTGTATGAGAAAGAATGCTTTACTCAGGTTGAAGGTGGAAGAAGTCAGCAGTGTTCATACACTGCCATCTTCAGTTTTGATTTGAGCTCACTTATGTGTCAGCTTTCTAGGTTGTGTTTATAGGAAACTGCGTTTTTTTGGGGCTTCCATGTTTTTGCACCAATCAATTTTTTGGGTCAGGGAATAATTCCTGCACGTCCTGCTTTTCTCATAATCCCCACCCCAAGAACCTGCTGATTGTAAACCAGGGCTAAGTCTCCAGTATGGCTTGTATGCTGTGATATGGCCTGCACCAAGTAATACAATACTTCAGTCGATTTTATTCTTACTCTTCTGTCATTCATTCTCTTTTCTTTTTTGCCAGAGCAGTAAATGCAGAACGTTAATAGTTTAGAGAGATTCTGACCTTTCATGAGCTAAAAATGCCAGCATCAAAGTGAAATGAAGTTGTAGGGTACAATTTCCATGACTCTAAATGGTTATTCTTTGAGCGGGAGTTCTGTGATTGTGATGGCATCTTTAAGGAAATCTTCAGAAGTTGATTTCCTGATGTATGGAAAATCTATGATGATATTTTACATTTGAGCATAATTTCTTGACAAGATCCTAAAGCCCAAAAGATGTTATGTTAGGTAACTGTGGGTGGATCTAACTTAAGATTACTGAAAGGTCTATGGCCCATAATTTAGAACTGATGTGTCATCAAACATCTAATGTTATTGGAGCCATTACACAAAGTTTTGTACTATAAATTAGTATTCTATGAAAATTGAGGTTTTGAAGAAACATTCAGTGTGTTGGTCTCATATCTTCCCCCGCCCCCCCCCCAATACAAGTGTCTATGTGACAAGATCTGTCCTGTAACATGACAATATGCTCTGCTTCCTCAGAGCTCAGGGATGAACTGTGGTCTCTCTTCATTAGATCAAGCAGAAGGAGTCTACAGCTGGTGCCATGGTCTGTATTCAGTGTGGAAAATCTGTGGGGGCCCAGTTACACAACACTGAAATAATTTTCATCTTCAAGTCTTGGACTTACCATCTTTGTGGTCATCGCTTTGTCTTTGTTTTGCTTTACTTGGTTTCAGTTAAATTCACAAACACAGGATTGTCACTTTTAGCAGGTGAGATACATAGCAAGTTATTCTTGAAGGACTTGGACAAGCTATTCTTGTTAGGTTCTCCTTTTCCCCCTTCCCTCTCTGTTCACTGCATATATCTTGTGTTCTGTCTGTATACGCTGCAAATGCCTTGTTTTGTTCTACATTCATCTAATGCTTTCTTTTCTCTGTGTATATATTGTTCTTCAAACTATGGATATGCTCCTTTTTCTTATCCTCCCTCATGATCCACGCTACCTTTTTTCCCACTCTTTTTCCTCCTCTCATTTTTCTCTGTAGCAGGATTCTGGAGTAGGAGGAAATTTCCCAGCTGCCCTCTCTGAGGTTGACAAGCACAATTATTCTTGTTCATTGTAATTAAATGGTTTAATTAGGCAGACTTCTTGTCAGCGGGCTGCAGTCATTCTTCTGCATTTGGCGTTTCATGGGGAATTAGGTAAAGAAAACCACTCTGAGGGAAAATAGACTCCTCTCATGCTCCTGATATATTCAAACCCAAAAGTGGATATTTTCTGGGATACACATCTCGATATATATACATCCTCATACTACCATTTAGATACTACCGTATCGTCTATCTATATATGTATGTATACATAAAGAAAATTCCATGCAGCACAAACCCCAACATGGGTGGGTGCAGACGAAATCAAGACAAGGCAAGTAAGGTCCCTCCAAAATACGCACAGAAAATGATTTAGGACTTTTATTGGCTTAGAAACTCCTGCTGTATATGTTGACCAGTGCCCAGTTTTTATGCAAGTTTTTTCTCTATCATGACCAAAAATATGTTATTAATAAAACTATCATATCAAGGCTCCCATGTCAGTTACAATTGTTATGATTTGCAGAGCGGTTCCAAAGATATCCTCATTTAAAGCATAACCATCATTTCAGATAATTTTTGATATTATGTGGGGGGATTGTTGTGAACATTTTCCTAATATACTTAATTAAGAAATTCTCCATCCTCACCTTGACATATCTCCCTTCCCAACCTCCAGGCCCATCTCGAACAATATGGACGCTTATCAGGATATAAGGGTAATGCCTCAAAAACTGAAGCCCTGTTGATAAATGTGCCTCCTCATGTTCCGCTGGCATTAAGTATTTGGGAGTATATATAACATCTAATTATAGATCAATGTATGAACAGAACTTTCCCAAACTTTTCAGAGATCAGACTATTATTGAACAAATGGAATGCTTTACCAATATTGTTCTTCGGCAGGATAGCACCCATTAAAATGACTTTACTTCCAAAATTGACATACCTTCTTGAGACATTGCCTGTTCCGGTTCCCCTGAGGGCTCTGCGTTCCTCCACTTTGTGTGGGCCTACAAGCGCCATAGAGTAGCCAAGTCAGTATTGTTAGCCCAAAGATCCCTGGACTGTCAGTACCAGACCTCATCAAATATTACTGGGCGGTACATATTAGACGTATTCCAGTGTGGTCGACATTGCGGCCTACTCAAGGTGGATAGAAATTGAGAAACTCTGACTAGGCCCATTTCACCCAAATGCATTCCTATGGACCCATGGAATGTCACCCCCCTCCCCCAGAGGGCTCTTTATTGGGATCCAAAGCTTTTACCTTAAACCTTTGGCGCAACTGTTGTTCCAGGTTCCCCATGGTATCACAACGATCCCCTATGCTTCATACATATGCCTCTGATGCCCTATACCATAACAGGGCCAGCGTTCAGACCCTGGCATACCAAGGGCCTGTTCCGCTTTGCAGACATGGTTGATCATGTCTCCCAAACAGTACTTCCCTTTAAAGCCCTCCAGGACAAATTTGATATTCCGGTCTCCTCTCGCTTTCACTATCTACAGATCCATAATCTCTTGCAATCCATAGGGAATTCCAATATGGTCTCTAAGCCCACTCCCTTTGAATATCTCTGTAAAACCACTACACATACGTCAGGGCTCATCTCTGACGTTTATCTTCTGGTCTTACACCCAGACACTACAGCAACGGTCTTTCATTATTATATGTCTAAATGGGAACAAATAGTAGGGTTGCCGATATCACAGGAGACTTGGAATCGTATATGGCTCTATGCAGCCACAACGTCAACCTGCACTGTCTATAAGGAGAACCAATATAAGCTTCTATACTTCTGGGACCATACACCAACCCAGTTTCATAAGATATTCCCCCAGATGTTTGCTGGCGCTGCGGGGAGCCGGAGGGTACCCTACAACACATTTTTTGGTCTTGTAAGTTCATTCAACTATTTTTGGTGGAGGTTGGGGAACTTCTTCATGAGGTACTCTCATTGTCAATATCCCTTGACCCCCTTTATTATTTCCTCAGTATTCCACCACAACCTGCACCTAAGCTGTCCATAAAACTGGCTTTGCACATCCTCCCAGCAGCCAAATGCTTGATAGCACAACATTGGAAGAAGACTGTTCCTCCCACAAGGAGGACCCTCTTGGCAAGGGTCAGAGCAGTGAGAAGTATGGAATCTATGACTGCATCAATAAATGACAGAGTAGAGCTCTTCACTAAGATCTGGGCTCCATGGGACACTTTTTGGGAAATGAGGGTGGGCCAAGGTGCGAAGTGCATCCTCTAAGGATCTCCCTAGTTTACCCTATCCTTCCCATGTGTATCTTTGTCTTGTGTTCCCCTAGTAGTATTAAGTGAATTATGTTTAATTAAAATATGTCTGAGTACAATGAGCTAGTAATAGAAGAAATGTTTTTTTGTTGATGACTTTGACTGTTGAGTTAAAGTAGATTTACAAATTATGTGTTGGCCATTATTGGCCCTTACTTGGACTTGTAAACACGAATGTGACAATATGTGTGAAAAATGTATGAAACTTTATATTCTTAATAAAAATACAATTAAATTAAAAAAAAAAAAAAAGAAATTCTCCATAGTTTGTAAAAAAAACAGAGTGTCCCTTAGTTCCAATGTTGCTTCTACGTTGTAATGGCAAATCCATCTACCAGATTGAAGACAGGTCTCGGGGGTGAACCGTGTAACAGAAAATATCACCCAAATGTCCAAAAAGCTACCTTACACCGGTCTCTATGTCAAAGTACAAAAAAGTTAGTAGTGTCTGAAATTGGTGAAATTAAGAATTTTTTTTCATACAAAAGGTTTTAATTTAAAATAAAACCTATATAAATTGGTATCCGAATGATCGTACCCAAGGAATAAAGGCGAGGTGTCATTTGGAACATAAAAGTGAAAGGCGTAAAAAGAGAGCCCACAAGAAAATGTTGCAAAAGTGCTTAGAATGTGTTTCACCACATTAGGAGTTTTTTTTTTCTGCTCACCGGTTAACAGCAGGGGTTATTAAATACTGTCACAGGAAACAAACCCATATGGAAAAATAAAATATGTATGGATTTTTGAAGGAGGGGAGCAATAAACGGAAAAACAAAAACAAAAAAGGGCCAAGTCGTTAAGAGGATAACAGAACTGCAAAAATTGACTGAACATGTCTGATGACAATTTTGTTTTGGTAATATTGTCTAAATGACATTGAGTGTGAGTGTTTTTAAAGGGAACTTACCATCAGGAATCTACCTACTATGGAATTATGGGTAATATCCTAAACCCTAATCTATTGTTCCCTAACCCTTTAACACTTTCTAATTTAATGTACAGTTTATCTAATATGCTAACTTTTTGGAGAGGCTACTGAAGCATGGAGTTGCCTCTCTGGGGAGTGTGATCAAAGGCTGCTCTATTCTGCAGTAGCCTCTGTAATACCTTCCTACCTCCAAATAACAAAATTGAATCTGCCACTGGCACTGAAACTGGAGCTGCAGTCCTAAATTTGACTTCGCCACATGCAGGTAGGGAGGGATTACAAAGGCTACTGGTGAGTGGAGTAGGCTTTGCTCCCACAATAGCCTCTCCGGAAAATAAGCATATTAGTTATATAAACTGTAGATTAAGTTACAAAGTGTTATAGGGTTAGGGAAGGCTAGATTAGGGTTTAGGATATTACTGTGAACCTACTATTAGATTAAATTTAAAGGAAATCTACTTTCTGAAAAATTCCTCTTGGCAGATTCCCCCTCCCTACCGCAGATGCGCCTCTCCGGCAACAGGTGAGCTCTGCACAAGCACAGTAGCACCTGTTTCGCTGCGAGGGACGTGCCTGGTGCCAGCACCTTGCTGAGCTTGTCTGCTGCCGGAGACGAGAACCCATCGAGCGGCTAGGCTGGTATGCAGGGGCGACTGGCAGGGTGGAGTAGCCTTTGCCCGTAGAGCTGTTTGAGGCTTCTCCATGCCCCTTGTAACCTCTTAAATTATTTTGCATATCCAAGGATTAAAATGTAATTCTGCAGCAGCTGCATCCCTGAACTAGGGAAAACTGGGATGTAGCTTCTGCAGCTAGGGAGAATCTAACAAGAGGAATCTTTCAAGAAGTAGATTACCCATGGTATATTTCCTTCAATAGGTATATTCCTAATGGAAGGTTTCCTTTAAATGTATGAGCATAAATGTATCTTTGGAATGTAGCTAACTTTCAGTAAAATTTCTGGGCTTCATTATATGGGATGTGAAAGCATCCTTTGTTCATTTAGTATGATCTATTTGTACCTTGGTGTCTACTCCATGCCATAGATTTGGAAATAACAGTAAAGAATGTTCAGGTGGTGTTACTGAAACAGGTTTTGTGGTATTCATTAAAATTATAGTATCTCTTTTTTCCATCTAATTGTCTTCAATCACACACTGTTGACTTTTCAGTTTTATTTATCTGATTGTGTCAGAAAAATGAAATGATTTGAGTGAAAATCCTATAATTATCCCCAAAGATTGTAATTAAAACAAAAACTCCCCCTATTTGTACTGAAACCAAAGAGGTGAAGATGTGAATATAAATATTGTTAACAGGCCACATGAAGATTGTTGCTAGATTAAATGAGTTGCCTCCTTCATTGGATCAATGCTCATATTTGAATTGGGTGGTTTGTGGGTTGAGTGTTTACTCTTATAAATTGTACTGGGATTGAAGGAAGTGCTAGTGCCACAGTCAGCTTTGTGTTGGTTGCAGGACCGCATCTGCCATGAGGCAAGATGGGAATCTTGCCTCAGGCGGCAGATGCTAGAACCCTGAGTGGGGTCGGAATGTTTACATGTGATTCAGGAGCCGTCGAAACCGCAGAATAATTTGTCCGAGACCCTTACCGGTGCAGCTGCTCAACGGCCTAAGGGATGACCTTCAAGCTCACCAATCACCAGTTACAGAGACTTACAGAAGGCACCCCTCCTTTTTTTTGTTCCACTATTCTGGTGGCCTGTGTCTAATGCCTAGACACCCGTCCTATTTCTCCTCTGGCGGCCCTTATGTCCGCGGCTTCGCTTTGCTCCTTTCAGTATCTTGTCTTGCCTTCAAACGTCCTCCCCCTCCCTTTCTGTTCTGGATCAGCAAGCGCTTACACACAACAACCAAGGCACTTCTTTCAATCTCACACAGAGGTATCTAACAATTCAGACCCCAGCGCAGGACACCAGGTGGCTATATATATCTTACCCTCCAATCCCGGCTGCCTAAAACCAAAGTATCACCACCCCTCGAGTCCCAGGCAAGCAACAGGTTAACATATATAATCTGAAACTTACCGTGATCGTGGGTTGATCAGTCCCGGTCAGGGAGCGGTGATTTCGAGGCTGCAAGCGGTGCTGGAATGAGGGGGCGTTCTTGTTCTGCTTCACAGGGATCTCAGCAGTGCCTCCAACTGTTGGGGGAGGATTTAGGATATCCTCTTTTAGTGTGCGTTGGTTGTGTATTTCAAATCAGTTAAAAGCACACATCGCAAGGAATGATTCAGACAACTGCTGATTCAAGCCTCACTCATGCTACCATCACCCTGGGCAAATCAGCACTGTGCAAGTTTATTTGGTTTCACATGTCTATTTAGAAAAGCAGGAAAAAAGTAGAAAAGGAGGAGCATACAAAGCATAACATATCAAGCTTCCCAGATCGTGTAGTCTCTTGATTGGAGAGTTTTCCTTCTGTCTCATACTTGCGTCACCATAGGGCATTCCTGAACTTCCTCCGCCTCGAAGTTTTAGGTGCAGTCAAGGATGCCGTTGTCATCTTAAAATGTATTCTCTCTTACAGTACTTTTAGGAAAATAAGACAAGTAGAAATGATAGGATTTGATCTATGAGCTAGGTTTACCTTAACAGGGGGGCTGTATAAAATGAAACTGGGGGGTAACTGCGTATCAGGGCTTGATACTTATATGATAGACTGTATATAATATACCTTGTGGATCATCTGTAAATGGAGCTTTATAGAACTTTGGACATGTGTATATGCGGGCTGCATATGGAGTACTCTATGTAATTAAACTTGTCGGGGCTGTAACATAACAAGTGGCATAACAAAATCCCATTGGGCCCTGGTGTGAACTTAGAATCGGGGCCCCCACGTACCTACACCCTTGCTGCAATCCCCATCCTGCACGTTATACTTCAGAATACACCATTTATACACACAATATATACACTCCACAGACATAAGCACACTTACACTATATGTACATAACTTGCATACATAGAATCAACACCATATATACTCTACAAACACTATATTTATGCTACACATACAAATACACATATACCATATATAAGAAACACTCATGTTTAGGTGCACTTGAATATATATCTCCACACCCACACCCACATACCTGTACAATACTAATAATATTGCAGTAATGAATACACCAGGAACATAAATATATACCAGCTGGGAATACCCTGAACATTACTAAAATGACTGTACTCCAAGGTTACCATAAGGCAGATAGAGACATCACTTATAGTATAAGCCAACCTTCTACATTTGATCTTCCCTCTTGTCATCTTGGTGTCTCCTTACAGATGACAATTCTTCTCTATGAGTTACATAAATTTGACAACGTCTCTGGCCCTGACTTATCGCTACAGAATTTACCACAAGACATCTTCAGCTCCGTGCAGCACAAAATGCTCCCCAAAAAACACCACAGTCACTTACAGTATAATGTCACATACATAAAAATTTTTTTTTAATAATTTATATACAGCAGCCACTAATAGTTATACAGCAATGAAATTCTCCTATTAATGTATGTTTATTCTAATTAATTAATGTTTAGAAAGCAGTACCCCCATTCATTTACTTGTAACCCTGCACCCATCAAGTAGCCCCCTCACCAATCTATATGTGAGCAGCACATTAATAAGTAGCAATTAATATGTAGCAGCCCCTCTTACTAGTTAATACACTGTTGAGAAATTCCCAGTTATTAATATACTGTCTAATTATTATATTAGTAGCCCCTCCCTTAAAATATACTGTCCAGAAGCCCCCCTCCATATATTATACTGTCTTGGAGCCCCCTATAATATACTGTCCAAAAGCCGCTCTCCCTATAATATACTGTCAAGGAGCCCCCTTCTTTATAAAATAATGTACAGGAGCCACCCCCTCTTATAAAATACTACCCCCCTTATAATATACTGTGCAGAAGCCTCCCCCCTATAGTATACAGTCTAGGAGCACCCTCACAATATTTTACTGTCCGGGAAGGGTCTCCCTTATAATATACTGCCCAAAATCATTGCCTCTCCCCCACATGCACACACACTTATACTGCCCAGGAACCATGTTTGCCCCCCACACTTATAATATACTGCCCAGGAGCCAGATTTGCCCCCCCCCCCAAAGCTTATAATATACTGCCCAGAAGCCATGTATGCCTCCCCCACTTATAATATACTGCCCAGGAGCCATGTTTTTCACCGCACACTTATGATATACTGCTCATGAGCCATGTATCCCCCCCACCAATTATGATATACTGCCCAGGAGCCATGTTTGCCCCCACACACTTATAATATACTGCCCAGGAGCAGTGTTTGCCCATAATATACTACCCAGGAGCCATGTTTGCCCCCACACTGCCCAGGAAACATGTTTGTACCCACCCCCTTATACTGCCAGAGAACCTTTTTTATTTACCCTCCCTATCATTATAATATACTGCCCGGTAAAAAAGAAAACTCTATACTTACCTCCCTGATGTGCACCTGCATCTACTGTTGCAGAGGCACGTCCCGCGCTCGGCCTGCACACAGTGTATAACGTTGTGTGGCGCGATGATGTCATCATGGCATTGCGTCTCCCTTATAATATACTGTTCAGGAGCCGCCCTCCCTATAATATACTGTGCAAGAGCCACTCCCCCTTGATAAAATAATGTCCAGATGGCCCCCTCATAATATGCTGCCCAAGAGCCATGTTCCCTCACCCCAAATTATATTATACTGCCCAGGAGCCATATTTGCCCCCCACACACTTATAATATACTGCCCAGGAGCCATGTTTGCCCCTCCCTCCCCCAAACACATTTATAATATACTGCCCAGGAGCCATGTTTTCGCCCCACACTTATAATACACTGCCCAGGAAACATGTTTGAGCCCACCCCCTTATAATATACTGCCCAAGAACCATTTTTAATAACCCTCCCTTTCATTATAATATACTGCACGTTAAAAAAGAAAACTCTATACTCACGCCCCCGAAGAGCACCTGCATCTACTCTTACAGAGGCACGTCCCACGCTCGGTCAGCCTGCACACAGTGTATAACAGGTGGCACAATGATGTCATCACGGCATTGCTGTGCCATTGCTTAGACAAAGGCAGTGCCTGGCGACGTGCCTGTCTGGCTGCCTGTGTCACTGAATCAATTCTACGTCTCAATGACACACAAAGAATCGATTATATATTTCTGGTCATGTACCTGCATCTGCCATCCCTGTTCATTAATAATATAATAATAATATATGTAATAATGTACGTAAATGAATAATAACAGGGTGCCATATAAAGTTTAGACAACATTATATATGCCCTCACACGTGTTTGCTTTGTGTTTTGAAACGTATACAGTATATACAGTATACTATATGTATGTTGATGAGTTTTGCCTGATGCATTTGTACTAGGTTTGCAAACACAATATAAAAGCATCATGTGAACCCAGCCTTAGGGGGCTGTATATTAATTAATTAGTGAACGCTATATATGATATACAATAACTAATTTAATTGATATACCACAGTATTTTTAGGCGCAAAACGTCTAGGTTCATATATAAGGCGCACCGGAGTATAAGGCGCACCTGATTATAAGGGTGAATGACCAGCAGGTGGCAGACCTGTGCACAGTTCAAGGCAGCTGTTGTGTACCCAAGTAAACAGTGTTTAACCCCTTCACGCTCCGTGGCGGATATATCCGCCACGGAGCGCAGTGACTTAGCGCTCAGTGGCGGATATATCTGCCACGGCGCTTATGCCGGCTCGGCTCTGGATCAGAGCCGAACCGGCATCGGGAAACACGGGGTGCCGGCTGTAACTAATAGCCGGCACCCCAGTGTAACACCCGCGATCGGAGTTGTCTCCGATCGCGGGTGCTTAACCCGTTAAATGCCGCGGTCAGTGCGACCGCGGCATCTAACATGCATCTGAGGGGTCTTTCCCCCACGATCGCCCCCCCCCCCGAACCGTTTTCGGGGGGCGCCGATCGTTGCTATAGCTATACGGCGTTTATCGTGGGGGTTCAATAATGATTTACTTTTATTCTACGGGTTGTTACGGACGCGGTGATACTATATATGTGGGGTTTGTGTTGTGATTTAGACTTTTTTTGAGTTATATGTCTCTTTATATGTTTTGGGAGTTTGGGGCATTTTTAGTGATTTATGACTTTATTTTTTTATTGAATAACTTTTTTTTTTTTACTTTTTCACTTTTATACCATGGGACATGAACAAGCAATCTTCTGATTGCTTCTTCATGATAATATTCTGCAATACTGATGTATTGCAGAGTATCATCAGTGTCAGCCTATACACTTGCATAGGCTGGCACTGTGCCAGTAAGATGACGTCACAGACGCCATCTTACTGGCAATTCTTGCAAGTAACTCTGGGGTCCAGATCGGACCCCAGAGTTACTTGCAAGAATTGCCAGTAAGATGGCGTCTGTGACGTCATCTTACTGGCACAGTGCCAGCCTATGCAAGTGTATAGGCTGACACTGATGATACTCTGCAATACATCAGTATTGCAGAGTATTATCATGAAGAAGCAATCAGAAGATTGCTTGTTCATGTCCCATGGTATAAAAGTGAAAAAGTAAAAAAAAAAAAAAGTTATTCAATAAAAAAATAAAGTCATAAATCACTAAAAATGCCCCAAACTCCCATAACATATAAAGAGACATATAACTCAAAAAAAGTCTAAATCATAACACAAACCCCACATATATAGTATCACCGCGTCCGTAACAACCCGTAGAATAAAAGTAAATCATTATTGAACCCCCACGATAAACGCCGTAAAAAAAACTGTTATAAACCCTCCAAAAATTATGATTTTTACCTTTTCAATCCCACAAAAAATGCTATAAAATGCGATCAAAAAACCATATGTACTCAGACATGATACTGGTGCAAAGTACAACATGTCCCGCAAAGAACAAGCCATCAACCAGTTCCGTAGCCAAAAAAGTAACAATGTTATGCCACTTGGAAGACGGCAATACATAAATGATAGATTTTTCCCCACATTAGGGTTTTGTTTGACAAATTTAGTAAAACGTAAGAAAATATATTCATGTCTGGTATCCCCGTAATCGTATCAACCCATAGAATAAAGATAACATGATTATTAGTCTATACGGTGAACACCAAAAAAAAAGTTAAAAATCCAGTACAGAATTGATGCTTTTCTACTCCTGCCCTCAAAAAAAGTTCCTAAATTTTCAACAATAGGTGATACCAACCCCAAAATGGTAACAATGGAAAAAGCATCTCATCCAGCAAAAAAAAATGCCGTCACATGGCCCCAATAACGAAAAAGCAAAAATTTTATAGCCTTCAAAAGGGGCCAATGAGGAAACTAAAATCCTGGCAGCTGCAGCGCCCTCCTTCCCTTCTGCACCTCGCTGTGTACCCATAAAACAAGTAACGGCCACATGTGGGGGGTCTTTGTACTCAGGAGAAATTGCAGAACAAATTGTATGGTGGGTTTTCTCTTTTTATATTTTGGAAATGTGTAAATTTTAGTGCTAAATGGACGTATAAGGGAACAATTTGACCATTCTAAATTTCACCTCCATTTTGATTCAATTACTATGAAGATCTCAAGGGGTTAACAATCTTCGTAAAAGCTGTTTCTGATAGCTTGAGGGGTGCAGATTTGAAAATGGGTTGGTTATATAGGGGGTTTTGATGCTAAATATGTAAAATTTCATTCAAAACTGTATTTATCCCCAAAATAGTCAATTATGAAAATCCGGAAAAGCGATATTCTATTTGTAAGCCGCGTGACATCAAAATAAATTATCCAGACATTTCAGAAATTATGAAAATGTAAAGTAGACAAATGGGAAATGTTATTCTGCAAGTTATTTAGGTGGTAAATCTATCTGCCTGAAAACGCAATGATTTAGAATTTCGAAAATGGCAAATTTTTCAAAAAATTTATCATATTTTCTTTTTTTTGTAAATAAACGCAAAACTTATCTGCCAAAATTTACCACTAAAATGAAGTACAACATGTGGGGAAAAAACAATCTCAGAATCGTTTTGATAAGTAACAGTGTTCAAAAGTTATAACCATATAAAGCGACGCAGGTCAGAATCCAAAAAATCGGGCTGAGCCTTAAGCTACAAAATGGCTGCGTCCTTAAGGGGTTAAGACTGTCTAGTCCAGGTTGTTACTGTCTGATTCTAAGACTGGATTAGTAAATCTGTCCCAGTATGTAAAAAGAATCATAATCTGCAAAACCTGATGCTGTGATGTCTCTGCAGTAAAGATGATAACGGTGTCCCCTCCCTGTGAGTCCTCATGTTGCTGACTGTTTTATACCTGTCTCACCACCCTGAGGTATTCTCTATAAAGAATGGTGAATTGCTAGGGACATACAAACCCTTTCATCAAGACTGTTGCGAGATTGAGAGGAATAGAGCAAACGCACCATTGTTCCGGTAATTATGGATGATGATGTGTGGAAAAATCGTGGTCCTCATTGTGCTATGCGGGCATCTGATCCTAGAATCCTCCTTAGATTCATGTCCAAATATTACATAAAATTGATGGTCTGGTTCTCCGCACTGGGCATGGTTTCTACAGAAAAGGGTTGTCCCTATATTCTACTGTTTATGCAGGATACAATTGCTTGGCCCCACACCAACAACAAAAATGGGGTACTGTTCACCGTAAAGGGTAAATAGTTTAGAGAAGAGTTAAAATACTGGCAGGTTGTATGCTAGACCTGTTGCTCCATTAGGGAAGGATCCCGGTTCTGAATGAGATTTGCTGCTATATTGAAGAAATTCAAAAGGTGAAGTGCATAAGAAGTTCTTTGGTCTAAATGTATTTTTTTATCGTTTAATATGCAAATGTTAATATGTGCCATGGTGTAGCCAAGATGATAATGGTTTGAGTGCAGTACAGGGCATGTTCTTGGGAGACATGACTTAAAAGGAGGTTACATGAGGCCGTAAATTTAATTTTTATGTTAATGAGAAACGTATTACAGATTTGCCTAATAAGTTGGTGGCTGAGCACTGAAGGGTAAGACGTCATCATTTTGGTGGGTGGACATCTCTTCTAGGATATAAATTAATGAATGACGGCTAAGCACACTGTGGAGATAGGGGACAGTTGGGGGACTCTGTTCCTGTACATTAAGGTCTGCTTTAGAGTCTGTATCATAGTGTACAACAGTTGAAGACGTTAAAGGAAATCTAACATTAAAATCAAGCATGATAAAACCAGGGACAATTACCCATATATCCAGGCATTGTGATTGTGATAATCTTCTTAGATTTGTTGTCAATGGCCTCCATTTTTATAAAATTAATAAATAACATTATGCTAATGAGTCTGAGTGGCTACCCTAGCCCCTTTGTGATCTGGCTTTACAGACAGTTACACTGTCTCACTCCCCCACTGCTGCATCAGTACTTGTGCAGTGAGCACTTCCTGCTGAGGGAGCAGGAGAAGGATGATCCCAGAGTGGCTAGAGTAGCTCCTCAGGCTCATTGGCATCATTTTAAAAGTTGATACCACAGTTGTTAGTACCACAGTCACAATACCTGGATCTATGATTTAGTGTCTTATTATTATTATACTTGTTATAATAAACTCACCGGCCACTTTATTAGGTACACCTGTCCAACTGCTCGTTAACACTTAATTTCTAATCAGCCAATCACATGGCGGCAACTCAGTGCATTTAGGCATGTAGACATGGTCAAGACAATCTCCTGCAGTTCAAACCGAGCATCAGTATGGGAAAGAAAGGTGATTTGAGTGCCTTTGAGTGGCATGGTTGTTGGTGCCAGAAGGGCTGGTCTGAGTATTTCAGAAACTGCTGATCTACTGGGATTTTCACACACAACCATCTCTAGGGTTTACAGAGAATGGTCCGAAAAAGAAAAAACATCCAGTGAGCGGCAGTTCTGTGGGCGGAAATGCCTTGTTGATGATAGATGTTAGAAGAGAATGGGCAGACTGGTTCGAGCTGATTGAAAGGCAACAGTGACTCAAATCGCCACCCGTTACAACCAAGGTAGGCATAAGAGCATCTCTGAACACACAGTACGTCGAACTTTGAGGCAGATGGGCTACAGCAGCAGATGACCACACCGGGTGCCACTCCTTTCAGCTAAGAACAGGTAACTGAGGATACAATTTGCACAAGCTCATCGAAAATTTGGACAGTAGAAGATTGAAAAAACGTTGCTTGGTCTGATGAGTCTCGATTTCTGCTGCGACATTCAGATGGTAGGGTCAGAATTTGGCGTCAACAACATGAAAGCATGGATCCATCCTGCCTTGTATCAACGGTTCAGGCTGGTGGTGGTGTCATGGTGTGGGGAATATTTTCTTGGCACTCTTTGGGCCCCTTGGTACCAATTGAGCATCGTTGCAACGCCACAGCCTACCTGAGTATTGTTGCTGACCATGTCCATCCCTTTATGACTACAATGTACCCAACATCTGATGGCTACTTTCAGCAGGATAATGCGTCATGTCATAAAGCTGGAATCATCTCAGACTGGTTTCTTGAACATGACAATGAGTTCACTGTACTCAAATGGCCTCCACAGTCACCAGATCTCAATCCAATAGAGCATCTTTGGGATGTGGAGGAACGGGAGATTCGCATCATCATGGATGTGCAGCCGACAAATATGCAGCAACTGTGTGATGCCATCATGTCAATATGGACCAAAATCTCTGAGGAATGCTTCCAGCACCTTGTTGAATCTATGCCACGAAGAATTGAGGCAGTTCTGAAGGCAAAAGGGGGTCCAACCCGTCACTAGGATGGTGTACCTAATAAAGTGGCCGGTGAGTGTAGTAAATAACAATAAATAACATTATTGGGCCACATTTACTTACCCGGCCGCTTGAGTTCACGTAGTACGGAGTGTCCAACGATCAGGCAGTCTGGTGCGATTCACTAAG
Organism: Engystomops pustulosus; assembly: GCF_040894005.1. Taxonomy (NCBI): domain Eukaryota; kingdom Metazoa; phylum Chordata; class Amphibia; order Anura; family Leptodactylidae; genus Engystomops; species Engystomops pustulosus. Next base: position 81,217,631 of record NC_092416.1, on the reverse strand, counting down.
ATCGTGCGCCCAATTTCCTGCATGTGTCGCTCAGTTCCGCCGGAGTTCACCATCTTCCTCCCAATGTATGTAAGTGCATGGCTTGTGACAAAATTTTTATGTTAAATCCCATGGTTTGCCTGAATCCAATGGCCCGCCCCTGACTTGTGTCACAGGAAAGCCGATCTGATCACGTGTGACACAGTCGCCTACTAAATACCTGTCCCAGCCACACGATCCCTGAAAACGTTGGAAAACCCGATGGAAATGCGGCTGCAGGACCCTTAGTAAATAAACCCTATTGTGTGAAAGAAGGAGTTTTGTGGTTTGACTAGGCTAGTAAAATTAGGACCGGTTATCCAGGAATTCTGTTGACCTCATAAGGTTCCGCATTTTGTTTAGGCCATTTGACAAGTCTTTGTGGTACTTCCTTAAATTGATGCCCTCTTCAATGTAGTGATTAGAGATGGGCGAATTAGTAAAAATTTGGTTCGACCCGGTTCGACGAATTTTCAGAGAAAATTCGATTTGAATCTAACTATACGTCACATGCTGGGTGCATAGAGAGGGTAACACCGGCAGAACGCTGTCAGCAAAGCGGCCGGCGGCATCAAAAAGATGGCGACGCCCAAGCGTGACGTCATCGGGGAGTGGAGATCCATCGCCACGACAGCCGAAGACCCGAGGCTGCCTCGGTTTAACCCCTTCATTACAATGTGCGATCAGCACATATGATAGGATCGATCAGACAACCTAGGGTTAAAGTACCCTAAAGAATTTGAAAAATTGTACAAATAAAAATAAAAAGTTTTAAAAAAAATATAATAAAAAAACCCTGAAAAATTCAAATCACCCCCCTTTCCCTAGAACTGATATAAAAATAAACATCAAAAATCATAAACACATTAGCTATCGCCGTGTTCGAAAATGACCGATCTATAAAAATATAATAACGTTTTTCACTGCGTTTAACCCCGTAACAAAAAATAGCCCCCAAGGTCGAAAAAATTATGGACTATTGCTCAGCCTGGTGCCGCCTTCTTACAACGAAATAAAAAGTCATAAAACCATCTATAAAATAGATGTATCCCTGCTGCTGTACCTTTTGGCCCTTGCATTTACATGGCTTGGGGCCAAGACCTTTAGAGCTGCCACCAGGGTCCTAGGTATGTGAGGTCTAGGATAGAACTGAACAAAACACTTTGTTTTAAGTAACATATAAGCACAAAGCCAGATTTATGCTACTTTCATCCTCCAGAAATCGACCTGCAGGGACCTATTACAGCTTTACTGCAGCTTTGCAGCTGGGAAAAAAACATCAAGCAAGGGCAGAGAGGTGCAGACGGACACTAATATTTCTGGCTGGACGGTGATGTAGGGGGGAGCATACGAAGGTTCTAGATGTTGTTCTGTGAATAGAAATATAATAAGGAAAGCCACAATGAAACATAATATAATTCAGTACTGTGGAAACAGGATTTCACATAGCAATTTACCTTTATGGTAAAAAGGGCAATCCATGAGTGCGTTATTACCCTAACTTTGGATCAGATGGTGTTTCTAAGTAGGGAATGGTAAAAACTTGATGTCCTTGGGTCTCTTCTGAATTCCATAGGTATGTAACTTGCCTCTCAATATAGAATACCTATTCTGGATAAACTAGAACCCTGTAAGGAAGGCAGACTTCTTTATTAAACTGTACTCTTATTTAAAAAAAAAAAAAAAAAAAAAAAGAAAGTGTCTCTGAGAACAGGTGTCCTGTAACCAATTAGAAACCATGGCTCTTATTTGCTGAACTGTGTAGGCAAAAGAAAGTGAACTTTTATTGGGTTCTTCTCTGTTCCCCACTGCCGGAGCTGGAGGTCACCTCTACTGTTTGCAGCAACATAGCTGGAGACTCTTTATAGTTGTGTTGCCACTTGAGTGATATTTAGTTTTGGCTTTAAAAACACCTATTACTTTGTATGTTGTTATCAGAATCTCTTTTTGTGAGTTTGATCAATTGCAGTCGTTTTCTGCAAAGCTCCAATGCTGAAAGTGTAACTGCGTCTATTAAAAATTGACATGTTGCTCTTAAAAATTGTATCTCTGCCTATAATATCCACCCCATTCAGTTGCTGTAATAGCGTTATTATCGTTGTGCCAATCAGCTGAGGGCTCGACAAGAACAAATCAAAGTTCAAAGACGGCGGTTTTATTATTCATTCACTTGTCTCCTTATTTTATAGCAAAAGGGAAACAAGAAACTGTCCACAAGATAAATAACAACTGTTTCTGGAAATTAGAATGAAACACAATTATTTGTGCGCAGGATTAAAGCTGCGATCCTCAGCACTTTCTAGATGAAGCGTTGAATTGTTCTGTTTCATCACATCTCACAGCCATAAACCTGATTTCTTAGGGCAACTTCTTCTGAACTGCAGAACTGGCATCTTCTAAAGTCTCAAACTATAATCCAGATCAGCTAAATCTTGTATATTGTTCCTGATATTAGGGTGCGGCGATTGAGCTGCAGATCTTGTTACTTTTACATTCATTCAACATTATTTTGGACAATTTGAAACTTGCCCATTATGAAATGCTTCCAGTGGTATGAGGATACGACCAGGAAGTCGGGAGCATTGGAACTGGAAGTGTCAGTAGAGCAGTAAGTATTTATTATACTTACCACACCACACTATACTTACCACACCACAAAACATTTCCTCCACCTATTACGTCTCCATGCAAGGTGGGCGTTTACCCACTGGTAACACCCACGGTCGTACCAATTGCGGGTGTTAACCCTGTTAATGCCTTCGGCAAAAATGCTGGGGGCATTTAAATCATGGCAGTACGTGAGATCCGATCGGTCGACATACTTCCGAAGTATGAAAAAGTTATTAGCGCCGGAAGATGTCAAAATTAAGATTTTTTTTTATTTTTGTACAGGAGGTGTTCAGTTGTGTAAATGTATGAAAACATTATAAAAGCTATACAAATTTGGTATCCCCGTGATTGTAGCAACCCAAAGAATAAAGTAGACATGTAATTGGGGGCGCACAATGAAAGCCATCACATCCAAACACACAAGAATACGCCACAAATGGAATTATTTCCTGCTACCCAGTACATCCCCTGAGGAAGCCTGTTTATCAGGCGGAACGTGTGGGGTCCCTCTCCCTGTATCTCGAATGGGCTAATTTGACACTCTATATGACAGTAACACAATTTAGTATCATGTTTTCACCATACTGTATTTGCTTTATAATTATTTTGTACTAATGCATCTTCTGCTCCAGTATTAATTTGGACAAATTTGCCATTTACGTATATATTGTCTTTTTGAGCTAAAGTAGCTTACCGTCTGTGCATACATGTATATTATGCCTTGAGAGCAGGTTTTTGTAATATCTAGCTTTGAATAGCTTTTTAGATGTTTTTAACCATTGTATAACTGAATAAAGTTATTGGGGCTTATTTACTAAGGGTCCACGGATCGTACTTTCGTCAGATTTTCAAAATTTTCGGGATTTGCGCTGCTGTGACAGGTATTTAACTGGGGGTTGTGTCGCACGCGATTGGATTGTGGCGCAGCTGCGCTGACTTTCATGCGACAGAAATTGGGGGGCGGGTCATCGGACAATCCAACTGATTTGGACTGAGTGCAGGATTTAAGATTCAAATTGTGTCGCAACACTTACATACACCGGGAAGAAGAAGGTGAACTCCAGCCGTACCTAAGTAAATCAACCCCATTGTTTGTCCTATTAAAACATCTCTCTTTCTTTGTTCTGTATTTCATGCTTCTTAGGACACAGCATGGAATATTGAATACCATCACTATGAAGTGCAATTTGTTACGCAGAAAACAAGCCATCACACAGTTACATGGAAAAATATAAAAGTTACAGATTTTTGAAGGTGGGGAGTGAAAAATGAAAATGCAAAAACGAAAAGGGGTCTTGGCGGGAAGGGGTTAACAGATATTTTCATGGTCACCATAAGAGAAACTCTGCTATTACCTCCAGTAAGTGGGGAATTGAGATCACTGAAATAAGAATTATGTTCAGTATTGGAGCTGAATGTTCCTTCGCATTCTCCTTGTGGTAAATACCGTGCAGCCGCCAGGCTTAAAGGGGTATTCTCGTCTAGGCATTCACATTCAGTTTCACTAATCTTCCATTTATAAACATTTCTTCAATTGGATGTTATTAAAAAAAATGTTCCTGTGGGAAGATAATTTCTCATAAATGTAGTCATTCTGTCCCTTAGAAACCAGATAGCTTCCTCGGATACGACCACGTCACACTCTGGCAGCGGTGGCCAGACATGCGCTATTGAGTCCTGCCTGACCACCAGGATTCAGCAATCATTACCACAGGACGGCTGTGGGTCATGTAGTAACTCCCAGACATTTCATATACAAAACCTTTTGTTTCTTTGTGCAATCCCTCCGTATCCGAGGAAGCCATCTCGTTTCTAAGGGACAAAATGACTACATTTATGAGAAATTATCTTCACACAGGAACATATTTTTTAATAACATCTAATTGAAGAAATGTTTATACATGGCAGATTTATCAAACTGAATGTGAATTCCCAGGCGAGAATACCCCTTTAATTGGTCAATGATTGTCATATAAGCATTTCGCTGCTCAATCACTCATTCTGCAGCACAAGAGACATATCATTTTTTGACTGGAAGCAGGAATGCATATGTGTGACCTGTATCACATACAAAGAAGTGAGGGATATTTGGCTTCTGGTTGATATTTAGTGAAAACTTAAAAAGTTGATTCTGCAGTGATATTATATTATGAAAGTGGTTGGTTTCAATACATTGTTAGAGATGAAGAAATTAACTTTTTTATGCTTCTATTTAAACAAAAGCCAACAACTTTGATGGGTATACCCCCACAAAAAGGTCAGTCTTAGTAACTTGTCATGTGGCCTTGAGCATCAATTACAGCTTAACAACAACGTTTCTTGTTCATGTGTCAGCTAATTATCTACTGAGGCATTGCATCCCACTCTTCCTGAAGGGCAGCTTTCAGGTCTTTGGCCACTCCATTTAAGATATCCCAGTCTCTAGCAGCCGTTCCTTAACGACCTGGCCCTTTTTTGTTTTTTCATTTCCATTTTTCACTAACCCACCTTCAAAAATCTCTAACTTTTTTATTTTTACCCATAAAGAGCTTCTGCGTAACAAATAGCACTTCATAGTGATGGTATTTAATATTCCATGCCGTGTACTGGGAGGCGGGAAAAAAATTCCAACTGCAGTGAAAATGGTGAAAATATGCATTTCCGCCGTTTTCTTGTGTGCTTGGATTTTACGGCTTTCGCTGTGCGAATGCAGTTAAAACCCATTATTGATAGATCAGCATCTTTAGACGTGGCGATACCTAATGTGTTTATGACTTTTTCTGTTTATTTATATAAATTCTAGGGAAAGGGGGGGGGGTGATTTGAATTTTTAGTTTTTTTGTATAATTTCTTTTTTTATATTTATTTTTACTATTTTTCAGACCCCCTTTAGTACTTTAACCCTAGGTTGTCTGATTTATCCTACCATATACTGCCATAGTACAGTATGACAGTATATGTGGATTTTGCTCCTCATTTATTACAATGTGCAAATTGCACATTGTAATGAATGGGTAAAAATGAGACAGCCTCGGGTCTTCGGAAGACCCAAGGTTGTAATGACAACTAATTGCCGCCCCCACGATGACGTCACGGGGAGTGACGATCGGCGCCGCTACCTTTTTTAAGCCACCGCCAAAGTGACCAGATAACATCCACAATCAGTGCTAGCACCGATCCCGGGTGTTACCGGTAACTCTTTGATGCAATATGCAGGCTATGGAGAGGACTCAGCCGTGAGCTCTCTTCATGCTCCTGACGTGCGCCATAGTAGGATTAAGGGGTTAATAATGTGTTCTCGATGAGCTGGTATATTGTAGTTCATGAACATGATATTGGGTCTGTTTGGATTAATTATGTAATTGAAGTTGTATGGGCTTTGCATTGTACCATTCACAGAGTGTAGGGCAGTCTGGTGTTTCCTGTATATATCTGCCCACACTGTAAATAGGCCAACTTCAGGAAACTTGAAAAGTGGCAGCCGAAAACTATGATACATGTGGCCCATTGTGTCATCTCGGTCTCATAATCTCAAAACAGCATGATGGGGAGGATTATTTAAATCCAGTTCTAGTTGAACCAGGCAATTTATTGAACAACTCATGCATTAGGCACCAGAATTTTACTGTTTTGCTTATTGTTAGAGGACAACAAGTTGTACAAAAAGTAAAGAAACACAGAACAGTTGGGAATGTGCATTGAAAAGTTTAGGGAAGATGATATTATATTCCGAATTTCACTCAAAACAGACAGTTAACTTTGAACACCTTTGTATTTGTTCAAAGATGCTGCTGGAAAGCCCTGAAACATCTGTAAAAATGTCCCTGCTGGATTGTAGTTTACAACCAGAAGAGCGTAGAACCACGCCATTTTGATCATAGTTCTTTGGATAGCGTTGCATACTCCGAAAAAAACTAAAATTATACTATTCCAGCTAGACCGCATATTTTACCCAGAACTACCTAGTAATAAAAAGTCAGCATAAACTAGAATATACATTTCAAGTTTGCTCTACTAGATAGTACTATATACCCAGTCAAAAACTTAGAAATGTTCTACTGTTAATACTCTAACAGTCTAACAAGAAAAAATAGAACTATAATATTCTGCATGTCCATATGGGACAATAATGTGAAATTAAAAAATATGACCTTAGAACCACATAATACTGAATGACACTGTCAATTTCCTGTACTATCCATGAAAGGTTGAAACTTGCTTCTGGCACAGTTGTGGTAATTTTTTTCTGCTGAAAGCTTTTTGCCAGGGGGTGGATGTTTGATTTAAAGGGGAACAGACTGGGACACCCTGAGGACCTTCCGCACAGGTAAATAATTGATAGGTCTGTACAACTAACCTTCAGATGGTCTTACTCTAGGGAAGCTGTCTGCAGCTATGTCTTGAAATAATTGGGAGCTGGTCCTGATGGAAAGTGACTTGATGATAATGGTCTAATAGCAGAGCAAGGATTCTAGACTATTTAATAATTTGTAATAATTTGTAACATTTGTCCTACGATTTTTTAATCCTGGGTGTTTTCTGTAAACTTTTACATTAAGAATTTGTTATACATAAATGAATGCTGAAAAAGCACTCCAGCAAAGTTGAATTTCCCAAACATTGCACAGTTTTGAATAAAGAACTGTAAATTGATTTGCACAACATACCTCCGTGTAATCCCTGGATCAGGCTGTATCACCATCACTGGCTCCCCACCCTACATCATCCGGAAACTCATACATACACCTCAAGGTGGTGTGGCCCAAGGGAGAAACCTATTGTATCAGCCTTTCCCTCCATTATTCTTGCACACACCACCTGCTGGTGACCTGCCAGGCTGCAGGCCCGTACTCCGGTATCAATACCAAGTATCTAGACCGTAGTGTGCTCAAGGCCGCATATGCCAGCCACTCCGGAATTCTAGGCCCTGGCTGTCTACAGCCACCAAAGAAAGATAAGGCCACAGTGGGGGATTTTGCAGTTGAATAAGAATATCAGCAGTGGAATGGTCTGATAAATACGCTGAACATTAGTTACTGCATTAACATACTGTAAGGTTATAGCTGTCATACTTTCCTGAGTGTCCTGGAATAGAGAAATAGAGAGAATAGGTCACTGTGGTGGTCACACCTGAGAAGTCCACATTCTATGTGGCAAAGACTTTGTTTTGCTGTGAGTTTGCAGGTTTGTATAATAACTGCATAACTACATGTATCACCCACTGCTGTGCCCCTACATATCAGTTCACATAAAGCTACTGAAAAGTCATGGTCACATCAGCGCTATGTGGTGACTAACAATCTCATAATGGATATCACGTTGGGTTTGGGTTCAGTCATCTGGGTCACCAGGGAAACTGTGAATTCCGGAATGTACAAATTGTAGAATAGCTTTGGAAACAATACAGACTTCACTCAGCAGATTCAGACATGACGGGTAATATGGGCAGATGGCAATGCCTCTTATGCTGTCAAAGTGTCAGCAGTCGCTATCCAGCTGTAATGTCTGCATTACATCTCAGCAGCATGTGCAGTGTCAAAACGAAGGGAAGCAAAATGAATGCTAAGGATCCCAGATTGGTGAGCTGTCCTATACACCCGCCTTATAGTCTTTATGAAATGTGATAACAATCACTCTACTGCAAGACTGTGTCTGAAGTGTTGCTATTGTTTTAATTTGCCCTGAATGTTCAGTTTTGGTGGATTGTTTTACCTGCATTGCTCTGTTAGCTGAACCAGGGGTTGTATATGATTTATACAGTATGCTATTCTATGCTATGTGAATCATGCAATTCCCTCATTTTCCGATGGAGCAAGCGACTTCATTTCAGTGAGGTCATGTTTGTTTCAGAGGTTAATTGATTTCCAGAGTTTTAATTAACAGAATTCCATTTTGCCCTAATAGGACAGATTCCTGGATGTAGAGTGTAAATTGTAAAGTGACAAGTGTTGGTCCTGATAAGATGGGCAGTATCTGTGTGGACAGTATACGCCAATAAATATTCATGAATGAGGAGACAGTTATCACTTACCACAATACCATATTGCTGGGATCTGCCATTCTTCTCTGTGGTAAAAGTTCAAGACAGTAGATCTATGTATAATTCTCAGGTAGAGGGAGTACTGTCTATAGAATAGGACATGGTGTAGCATATCTTTCCAATGATAGTAATTGAATGTACTTTGTACTGATCAGAAGATTGCAAAGTGTGTCTTTGGTGGCAGCCTAAGAAAATGGCCGTTAGCGATGTATATCTTTGCAGCACAGCCACATGGGCAATAAAACATTGGCTGGTGTCCATTGGAATCAGTGGGGTTGTGTCCACTGAAATCAGTGGGTTAGTCACAGCCCCAGTAGGGCATCATCATAAACTTATGTTAGAAAATATAGGTGAGAAAGAGAAATCTTGACACCAACGGCGCAGTTATAAAGGCTTCCTTGCTGGGTGACAAAGTTGCTTGGGGGGGGGGGGTGCATAAATTTAAGGTAATTGCAGTTGCCTGGTAATGCAGTTGTAATTTCATTGGGAAACCAATTACAGTCAGACCGTTCTAGAGCGGAGGAGTTAAACATGGAAGGGGGCCTTAGTTATTAGAAGTCATAGCTGGAAGCTCCACATATTCTGCATCTTGTCACCTGCTGCTAAGCAATGAATACTCTCCTATCCCCACACTGAGGAGAGCAGAGTACATCCCTGCTTCACAGAGAGGTGACTTTCTATCTGAGGTGACAGGATTTGACTGTTTTCTACCGACCAGTTTGAATTATGAGAAATGGGAAAAGCTGAGCAGAGGTCAGACAAGCAGATCAGCAAGTTGTAGAAAAGCAGACCGAATCACAGAAAATAAAGCTGGAGGATAGGTAGAGGGAGGAGGTAGTGCTCGAGGGAGAAGTTCAGGGGTGGATGTGGGATCTGAGGAATCTTTTCATCTGGTAAATATAAAGTCATTTCATGAAAGGAAAAGACGAAAGAGCAAATGTGATGAGAATCCTAAATGTTATGGAAGCAAGGGATTAACAATGAGTCAGTATTCTAATTTGGCTGTTTACAAGATTTCCAGGTGTTTGGAGCAGAGATGGGCATGGAACTACTCCAGAAGGATACCATTCCTCATGAGGAATATTAGCTATGAATATCAGTGATATCCACATATCATATCAATAGTATATATCAGATTAGAGTGGTTTGTTGTGAATAATCATATAAACTAGAGGCCCCTTACAAATGACTGAAATATAGAGCGTGAATATTAAGTGTAGCTAGGGGGCAGCCCACATGACCATGGAAGCAGGGGCGAGAATTGATTGGCTGGCATTAAAGGCAGAGAGGGAGACCTCTGGCAGACCACAATAATCCCGACCCATATCCCATAGGTATAGTTTGGCCCAGGCCAGAGTCTACCCAGGGATATAAATTAGCCGAGGCCTGAGTATACTCCCCAGACAAGAATATACCCTCTAACATGGAGGCCAGGTATATTCTGGCCCAGACCACAATATACCTTGGGGGCATAAACTCTATACCAGTAGGTGAAAAATTACCTAGGGACTATATGGCATCCTGGCCATATTGTGATCACTTTAATGGTTTTGTCACCTTTGTAAGTTTCAAGAAATTCTGACTTTTATTTCATTATGGACAATAACATTTTTCTGGTTAAAGTCTTTAATGCCCGCATTACGAACTAATACACTACAGTTGGACTCCTGGCAAGCTAGTGGAGTCTGTCCAACTCTATAAAGCCAAGCTAGGTAATTTCATATATTGCCATTAATAATGTATCTCTTATCGTATGCTACCCCAAATGATTAATTGTGGTATTGCCGCTGAAGTATGATCTGTCTGTGAAAGAAGGGTTTTGTCTGTTTACAATTGAATGTAACACTATGTTATCCTTTCCTGCTTCAAGGTCAACCATTGGTTGGTGAGCCCAGATTACCTTGCAATGAACTCTGGCTAAAGTTTATATACGAAAGCTCCTTATATAAACTATCATGGGCTTCCCTATGTTGTGGCTTTCCCCTCTTCTTTATTCCCTTCCAGGTCCTGACCAGCATGGATGAGGTCTTTTAACCTCAACCAAGCAACTCTGGCGCATCAAGCCAGCCACTTAGGTACCAGGGGATCCCAGCTGTCCCCACACCTATATCAAGCCACGGTTAGTGGATGTTGCAGAGGCAGATAGTGGCTGTCACACAATGTGCCCAGTCATGATAAATTCCATGAGAAAATTCCATTATAGGTTTGGAGTTTTAATACTAGCTGTATGTAATGTAGTCAGACACTAGGCTGCAAAAGAATAGGACCCTATCTAAACACGCAGCTTATACAAATGGGGATTGTGTTACCAGAGTTCATGAGTCTAGCACACTAAGTGGTCAGATGTATTTTTTAAAGGGTTACTAATTGAAAAGAATAGTTTAGATGTTAATACTATGCACACAACCTGGTGCTGCAATACCAGGCAACAGTACACACCTATGAATAATCTGTATCCAAGAGTATTAAATAACCTAGTCCTATGTCTCTTCAGGGCATAATGTTATTACTTTACCAAATTTTTCTGAAATCATGCACACAACCTTTTTGGGCGGCCACACAAACTGCTCATGGCACCATTGATTTAAGTCAATGCCTCATTGTCAATACCACAGCGCATCACCACACCATGACTGAGCCACAATGTTAAAGCTCCCCATGAAGGTGGTATGGGTAAAGAGCTTACGTAAATGAGGTGCAAACAATGTTCAAATAGTGTTTACATTAACGCTATAAATACACAGCATTTACATAAACACCTGGACCGGGTCCTGGGTGTAGCATACGCTCGGCTGGAGAGGCTACCGGTTATGTCTTTGGAGGCTTTTAGGTTTCTCACTTACCCTATTAGAGGTGTAATTCTTGTATACAGATGCAGCATGGGTGAACATGACTTTAATTGAGTTAACTCGTTTATTAATCAAAGAAAATGCAATGTACTCATTTACACTACAGACTGCATTATCACTTCTGGTAAGCGGGTTATGGCAACCATGTTAACCAGTGCTACAACTGTATATCTCATTGTTACTGATGGGGGGCATAAAATAGCCAAGGGGCGTATAGAATGGCCTAGGCCACTTTATAGTCTAGGCTGGTATACTATGGCCTGTTATAACGGGAAGGATTTGGATTCCCCAGAATTGGAAGGATTTAAGACAATTGGATATATCTGTTTTGTATATACAGATAACACTTGTTTAAGTGGTTTTCCTGGGAAAAAAAGAATGCTGACAAATTCTATACAATATATAACACTTGCCAAATAATGTAATTGAATTATACATGAGTTTTTGTGCCCCTTGCTTGACCGGAAGCTTCTCTGAGACAAGGCAGAAACTGTTCCCTCTCCTATTTCCAGATGAAGATATATGTCTCTTCTGAGGTTTGAACTATGAATTCTTAGCGTCATAGACAACAACATAGTGTAGTTGATCCACAAGCTAAGTTGTTTCTACGGAGAGGATTTATTTTAGTCTAAAAGCCTCAATTTTCATTACAGGCATAACCAGTGTTGGAAAGAGGTACCTAGGGTCAACCAATTAAATAGATTCTAGAAGGCCACCCTAAATATTACATATATTGTGGTTGTCCTGTATCCTTGAGTCCCTGGGTACTGGCAGAGGAAGCAGTGAAATAAAAAATAAATAAATACTTTTATGCCTCCTTCTCTTCCACTGGGCACTGGGAGCTAAGGCTAGTACATGCCCCAGTGGCCTCTGCAGTTAATTTACTAAAATAAAGTTTTTAACACGTTATGTTAGGTTCTGGGATTATTAAATTACAAATTAGGGCAGAGGCAGGCAGGAGGAATATTTACGTACATAGCAGTAGACAGTAAGTCACACGTAGTGATTAATCACAACTTCAACAATTTAGGGCAGTTATTAGTTAGCATATAGTCCTCATTTCTTTGGCTCCCGACCAGAAAAGTTTGGGACATACAGAATAGACCACAACACGGCCTGAATTGCTTTTAATACATAAAAATCAATAAGGCCTGAACATGATACGCTATCTAATACAGTAACAGAGTTGTAAATCCTGCATAATAAATTTGCATATCTGCAGGGGAGCAGTTTCAGCTGCAGATTTATGATCCATGGCATGAATAGGCACCATAATCTAGCCTATTTTTGGTTGCTTTCTGTTGCTTGTGGAATTTATGCTGTGTAGATCCATATCCATCCTGTGTAGTATGCAGATAGTTTTAATGATTTCCATGCATAAATAGCCAATTCCTTAACATTATCTTTGCCTATACTTGGCTAAAAATACTCCTAAAAAATGTAAAATATAATTTTAAATTGACATAAAAAATTTTATGCAACCTCCGTGCATATGTCACTAAAGAAAGATTGGCATCTTGGCTTTGTGATGGGCACCGCTTATGGTGAGCAGACTTCCTGTGGATGATGAGTACTTGCTTCATGTTCTTAGAGCAGAGAAGATGCTGCTTCTCTTCCTCCTGCTCCCAGGACGTGTGAAATATTTACAGCGTTCTTATCTGAAGACTTCATCTAACGAGCCAAATAAAATATTAAATCTGCCTGATTAAAATCCAATCTTTCCCGTCTGTTTTCCTACCGCTGATAATAAGGAAATGAATCAGAATGGTTTGTGTGACAGCTTTTATTATTTAATTAGCACAACTTTGCCCTTTCGTCCTGTCCCTCATGCCCTTCATCTGATCTCAGGTCCGTATATTGAAGAATTTGATGATGCGTGGCCAAATAAAAACTAATACTACTCATTGATAAATGCCACTCTATTGATTAATTATGTGCATATCCAGAGAGTGGAATTATTAATTAGAGGAATGAAGCCAACCAAACTTGAGAAATGGTCTGTTCTAACCAGGTTTCTTCAACTTATCAGGTATTGGCTTATCGAGTTAGTTGCTAATCAGTGACATTAGAGTCTTATAAAAGAAAGCTAGGGTGAGATTTATCAAGGTTTCTAGGGCTGAAAACTGGCATAGAATCCACAAAATAATCGCAATTGCAGGAGAACCGCCAGCAATTGTGATTATTATCCCTTTTATGTCAGGGGGCATGGAGGGGTGTGAAGAAAACGAATGTTCATGTGCAAGGGGCCTAATAGGCAGGTGGAGTATACCACGCTGGCTGTGACTTCCTCAGGGAATAGTATTTACTATTGAGCCACATTTACACGTGTCCTTTTCTTGTTCTTCTTGCAATTGTTGTTGTTACTTGTATTAGCTCTTTACTAATTTTACAATATAACAACTATAACAACAGACATACATACATACAAGATTTCATACAACATGTAGTGAATAAATATTCACTTCACCCCTTGATATACTCCGTTAAGACTGAAGCTCCCAAAATGAGGTCACTTCCTGGGAATTCCACTATAGTGACCACTCCAAGGTTCTGCAGAATAGGAATGTCATCAAAAAACCATATATGAAGAAGTCCTGATGTTATATATGACATAAAGTGGGTCATCGTAGTTACAACATTAAATATGTGAGCATAATTTGATGTTTGGGCACAATTTTTGGAATATAGAGTGCAGATTTTTCTCCATACATTACATGTTACCTTTATTTAATGGGTCATTACAATTAAGGTGACATATATACATAGTCTTTGCTTCATTGCATTCAATTAGTAAGATCTTGCTCATTAATGCACACCCCCCCCATCTTGACAGAAATGTAGATATTTTTGCAAATTAAATATACATGGTCACAAGTATTCAGACTTTTTGCTCAGCATTTAGTAGAAGCACCTTTTGAGCTAGCCTTTTTGAGTCTTCTACAGATTTGGGGATCTTCTGCCATTCTTCCTTGCAGATCCTCTCCAGTTTCCTCGGGTTGGATGGTGAACATTGGTAGACAGCCATTTTCAAGTCTCTCCAGAGATGCTCAATTTGGGGTTTGGGTCAGGGCTCTGGCTGGGCCAGTCAAGAATGGTCACATATTTGTTCTGAAGCTACTGCTTTGTTATTTTAGCTGTGTGGTTAGGGTCATTGTCTCATGGGAAGATGAACCTGGCCCAGTCTGAAGTCCAGAGCACTCTGGAAGAGGTTTTCATCCAGGAATCTCTGCTGCATTCATCTTTCCTTCAATTGCAACAAGTTGTCTTGTTCCTGCAGCTGAGAGTCCTTCATGTGTATTTTTGCAAACTGTATGCAGGTTTTCATATGTCTTGCACTGAGGAGAGGCTTCTGTCGGCACACTCTGCCATAAAGCCCCGACAGCTAGAGGGCTGCAGTGATAGTTGACTTTGTGGAACGTTCTCCCGTCTCCCTACCACATTTCTGGAGCTCAGCCACAGTGACTTTGGGGTTTTGTCTTTACTTCTCTTACCAAGTCTCTTCTCCCCCAATTCCTTAGTTTGGATGGCTGGCCAGGTTGAGGAAGAGTTGTTGTTGTCCCAAACTTCTTCCATATAAGTATTACGGAGCCACGTCACAGTGGCTTAAGGGGTTAATGAGCAAAAAAAAAAATACCAGAATACAAACTCACTTTTTTTCCAATGACATCTAGTGGGAGACAAAACATTTACATTTTTTGTCTCTTGAGCTGTATGAGTGCTTGTCTTCTGCAGGCTGAGTTATAGTTGCAGAATTTTGTAGTAGACAGAACTTGTTTATTGCTTTTATAAAATTATTATCTCTTTCAGTTTTCTGCATAGCGTATGACATTTGATAAATTTAGTGCATCTAAAATGTGACACTTCTACACCAACCATTATTGAACTGAGATTGCAAATAATGTGACTTTTAAAAAGTTTTATTGTTAAATTTTATGTTAAATGTAAAAAAAAACCTCACTTATCCATATTTGAGCAAGTGGTGTAAAATTCTTTCATTTGCAAACATTTGCTAAAATTTTCTAACAAGCAACTCTAAAAATTATCAAAATCAATATTTCTTGTATCTTTGTAACAGTATTCCGTATTCAGTATTCAGTATTACCGTATCTATACAGTAAGCTTGGCTCTGTTATCATTCATGTGTAGAGAATTAGAGAACATTTGCAGGTCAGGTAATGGAATATGACCTTATTCGCAAGCTGGGTACAGACAACTATGCCTGCATTTGATCTGGCCTCACAGGCTCTGCGAGGTGGGGATTCTAGCTGGGTGCAAAGTTTTTCCAAGTAGGACAGCCGAATATCATAGTAACTTTCTTAGACATAATTAGTTAAAGAAGTTATGGTTCATCGTGGCCAGGTATCGGTGGAATTTGGGAAATGGGATGAACACCCATCTGGGTCACAGTCTGTCCTTGAACTCTGAGTTGGGGAGATAAACAGAGTTCCTAAGGAAGTTTAAGAAAAGAGCCATGGGTGGTGTCCAAACTTACTGGTAGCCCTTCTGGATCCAATATGACCATTACAGATTGGAATTCTATCTAACAATAGACTGGAGGCTGTTTCACTGGGGCTAGTTAAAAGGGTCTTTCAGCCTTTCAGGGTTGTGAGGGAGAGTTGTGCCATGCAGGAGGTTGCATAGGCAATTCTCTCTCACTTGATGTGCCCACCTCAGCTGGTCCAACAATGTTCGAATATTGCACATGAGTTCAAACTATTTAAATATCACCACAAATACTAAACTAATCATACAACCATGTACTCCTGTCCGAACAGCACTCCATATATTAGATTAATTATGTATACCTAATCAAACTATTCAGATGATACTATATATTGTTTCAAAACTGCATCTCTGTCCCTCACGGTATAAACGTCACCCTATACTATCCAGAAGTACTCCATAAATTTAAGAAGTCTTAACCATTTAATCACCTATTTTTCACTAGTATTGCAACCCTATTCCTGTTATCTAGACATTACTAATCTGTTAAAAGATGTCTTTTCTAGCTTCTGCATGGAAGTTCTTCTCTTAGGGACACACTGAAGGCATTTGTTTTTAATAGGCCTATTATATAACCAAAGTCTTACCCTGGCGACAGGAAGGAAATAGTAGTGCAGAATGCAAAGTGCTCTTCATTGAGGGAGGTCAGAAAAGGACAACCCCTGTGAATGCCCTGTAGGACTTTCTGTGCTCTTTAGTCTAGAGATGTTGTCTGTATTTTGTAGATCTGATTAATCCTTCTTGGGGAAACATCAGTTGTGTGCAATGTTTTCCTGTGGCAGCTAGAAAAGGATCCAAGGGAATAGAAACTGAGCCTCTGAGGGGAAAAGTGTTGATTATCAGGCAATCTTAGACCCCAGGTCAGAGTTTCTGGTTGTAGAGGTAACTGCAATTTAGGGCATTGGTCATTGACAGTACAGTAGTCAGAATGTCAGATGGCAGTAGCTGGATTTCAGGCTACTCAAACTGAAAATAGAAGTAAAATAAGTCACTGATCAGAGCTGTATCATAGTGAAGCTGAGCTTAACCCATTGAAGACATGACAATTTTTAATTTTTGGGTTTCCATTTTTCACTCCGACCTTCCAAAAGCCATAACATTTTATTTTTCCTTTTGCATATCTGTATGAGGGTTGCAGGACAAATTGTACTTCTGAGTGTCAGTATTTAATATACCATGCAGTGTATTCTAGATGGAAAAAATGCAGTTGCACCATCTTCTTAGGGGCTTTTATTTACGGAAATCAACGTGTATGTTTTAATACAATTTTTTTAAAAATGTAATCTTTTGTACAAAAATGTTTTGTTTTGCAATTAACTTTTTCATACTTTGATGTACAAGGTGTCATTTTTTACTGGACGAGCTTATGTTTTCACTGCTACAATTTTGGAGACAGTTTGATGTTTTGATCACTTCTTAGTTAAATTTTTATGTGATGCAAATGGCAATACATTTTTTTTTTCTGTTACAGAATTCACTTCCAGTGTAATCGTTTGTATATTTTTAAACTTTATTATTATTTTTTTCACAATTTTTAGGTCCTTAAACTCTAGGGAATCTGATTGATGATCCAATACAATAGAATACTGTTGTTTGCCAGTATAGAAGAAATGTATTGGTCTACACCCACAGGATCCTAGGTAAAGGTCCCAGTGGTCATAGCAACCCATTGGCCACCCTCATCGTTACAAGGGGCGCCTATCCTATCCAAGATGGCATTTAAGTGCCGCAATCACAACACTTAAATATTTAACACCGTTATTGAGTGTAAGCGGCAGGTGCTTGCTCTTTAATGCTGGGAACACCCACTGTATAGGGGGAGGGCTCTGCTTGTGACCGCTCTCCATACCCTCTTAACAACACCATGACATACTATTCTGTCATGGGTTAAGGGGTTAAAGGGGTTTGCCAGATTTGCAAGTTATCCCTTAACTACAGGATAGTAGATGAAAAAAGACATACAGTATATCCATCAAGTTCAACCAAGGAAGGGAAAGGATGGTGGAGAACCGTGACCACAATTAATATTTGGGAAGTTAAAGTCTTCCATGATCACTACTGTCCCCTCCTGTGCAGCCCGCTCCATTTGTTTATATAGGTGACCCTCTATTGCCTCAATGATAGTGGTGGGTCTATAGATTATGCCAAAAATCATTTTGCTTTAATCTCAACCCACAAAGTTTCAGCCTCCTCACTCTCTTCATTGTCAATTGTCTCATTCACACTTGCTTTCAAATCACTTGTTACACAACCTCCTTTCCTATTTGCGTGTAAGGGTGTAAAACCTTGAAGACTAAAACCCCACTCGTATGATGCATTCTAGCCATGTCTCTTCTACATGAACTACATCTATGTGTTCCTCTAATACCAGGTCCTCAAACTCACCTATTTTGCCTTTGGTACTTCTGGCATTTGTGAACATACATTTTAAATGGATTTTCCACTTTTAGCAAATACTTGATATGGTTTGTATAAGGAAAAGTTAAACATTTTCCCATATAATTTCTGTATCGATTCCTCATGGTTTCTAGATCTCTGCTTACTGTCCTACAATAGAAAGCTTCTTTGTTTACTTCCACTGGCAAGAAATCTATCGATGGTCTTGTGATGGACATGCAGGTGCACAAGCTGTTAGTATCACACGGCTCTGTAATAATAACGGCTTGTGCATCTTTATGTTCATCACATGACCATAGACAGGTTTCTATTCAAAGGATAAAAAGACAGCAAATAGGGATCTAGAAAACCGAGAGGAATTGATATAGGAAGCATTTGGCAAAATTATATTTTTCCCTTACACAAACCATATCAAATATTTGCTGAAAATTTCCGCATTCGTAGGTTTGTAACTTGTGGATCTCCCTATCCAATGCCGAACTCCCCCTTCACCGTCCACTTTGCCATCCACCAACACAGGTTGTTCCCTCTCTGATCTGTCTTCCCCTTTAATTTTTTCTTTTCCCTTAAATACTTAGCCACCCCTGGCAGGGTCTTCTCCCGCAGACCCCTTCCATTCAGGGGAAAGTTGTCTGCTTAAAATAGACTGTACCCCAATGAAATGTCAGCCCACTAGTCTTACTAAGATCATCCTGCCGATCCCTTAGTAGTATATGAAATTCATCAGCTAGTTCAGCATATGCCCATCTCTGGCACTCCAATTCTGTCTTTGTGAATGCTAAATACAGCTGTGCTCACTAATTTTTGACACTCACATACTATTGAATGGAATTGCAGGACACATGATGGCCGTAAGTGAACAGAATCCCCATTCTCTAGTTTATTGGAGGTCCTGCTCTCATGATTGGTCGCAATGATTAGCTTGTTATCTCCAATCCCATGGAAAGTGGCTAACTAAAAAGTTGGTACAACCCTCCGGCCGGGCAGATATAGTGATAATGTTGTGTGCTTTGAACGCTGCTCTCAAAAACCTGGCCTTTATCTTTACTTTGTTACAGATTTTTCAAATACTTTTTTGGTTAAGTTTAAAGCTTTATTGTGTTAAATGCCTAATCCTTGTTGTTGGAAAGGTTTGTAACAGAGATGTACTGTCTGGATGACAACTTGATAAGATAAAAGGTTGTTTATTATCTCACTGTGGGATATAAGGGAAATTCTAAAGGAATATGCATGAAGTGTCAGCCTCTTGAGAAGCACAACTCATTAATAAGAAATAAGAAATATATTTAGGAAGGTGCAGCCACCTGCTCTACATAAGAAGGGATCCACACAGCTCCCTGGAAGTGGTCACCGGAGAGTTCTAATGACAATTGGGAACTTCCATAATGGTAAAACACATTTATGAGGAAAGGTGTGCATGGGAAGGGGGGATAGGGAATAACATGTATATAAGTTTTTCACACTGCATATATTAGGAATGCAAAATACATAGAATGGGGGTTATTTATCATGCACCAGCGTATTATAGCCCCACTGTGCATCTGATGCAGTCAAATATATCAAGAGGCTGTGGCCTCTTGATATATCCGGCGGGGTCCTGCACATCATTTATCTGTATGCCAAGCAGTGATAAATATGCAGAGCCAGCGAATTTTGACATATAAAAATTTGGCAGCTGCAGTGGGTGGGTAGGTGGAAGGACAGAATGGTCCCCGCACCAGCCCACTCTCTGCCATCCGTGCCCAGCCTAGGCTGTCTGAGCCCCCCCCTTAAGCCCCTGGCATGAAGGTGGCGGATAGGGGAAAATAATTGCAAGTGCTATTTATAAACCCTGATAAATATCCCCCCAATGAGGTGCATTTGTGATAGAGACTACATTGCCTGTTTTATTTTAGCATTGTATGTACATAAAAACTGTTGACAATCTGTGTCTGTACCTGCCTGATCATCGAGCCTGCGCAGCACATGAATGCTCTTTTCATAGCTTGCCATAGCGCCTACTGTCCCCACAGGGTATTCCCTAAGCGTGCATGCATTCTCACATAGCCAGCCGTTAAGCGATTCCCAGAAGTCATAACACATTTTACATCACTCACTCCTGGTATAAAGTTGTGTGGGGAGCAACAAATCCTCCAATGAGGCCATTGTGTGGGCGGAGAATCATCCCTGTATGCCGAAGACACATATTGGGGGCGCAAACACGGCACCAAGCTGCAATTGTCACAGTAGTCCACTACCAGGACAGGTGGATTGCAGTATGCATGGCAAGAGAAGGATTCAGGCCTTTTGTTAAAGCCCATTAAACCAGCAACGGTATTACTTTTGCCCTCGATACCCTGCAGCATTAGTAGTCCCTCTGAAGAATCTCATAAAGGAAGAAACGCATCAGGGAGGTGTGTGGTGGCTCATACTGTTCAGGGGCTGTCAAGGTCCTGCCCTTGGAAGGGCAGGAATTATATGGAACATTGGAGGGATAGTTTTCCCAAACCTACAGCCCACATCTGCACCCACTATTCCATACATCCTCCTGAATCACAGCAAGTTACAAGCATTTTCCTTACATATAGACACTAGATGTATTTTTTCATGTGTTATGAGTATGGTTACAAGTTGATGCTTTTAGCTGATAACTTTGCTGGAGAGTCAGCATCCTTGCATATGGACTCCTGACCATCAAAACTATAGTAAATGAACTTGCTGGACATCCATTAAAACAGTCAGGGAGGCCATTAAGGTGTTGTTATTTTTCTATGAAGTCATTTAAAAGATTTAAGGTCTTTTCCAATTTTTGTAGCATATGAAGGGTACTACTAGTAAAAAGAGACAAGATCTGTCTGTCAATTGGCATAGTGCATGGTAATGAAGCACTGCAGCAAGCGTTTCTTTTACCCGTCACCTAATGAGGGAATGACGGGAATGTACAAGTATCTTCTCTGCTTGTTGGATGGACATGGTGATTATCCTCCTAAAGATCCAAGAGATCATAATAATGCAAGCAGAAGCTGCACTTCATCTCACACCTCAAAAATGCATGACAGGGAATATCTCGTACTATAAAGTAAATAAAAGTAAATCCCAAATACTACCGATTAACATACACCCAACAACAATTAAAAAACGACTACTTAGTAGATTGGCAAAAAGAATACATCACATACCTGGGAATCGAACTGGCATATCCAACGGCCGACCTAGTTAAACACAACTATATCCCAATGCTAGATAAAATAGGAAAAGAACTAGTAGAATTCTCCAAAGGAATTTTATCTTGGTGTGGAAGAATAGCAGCTTTCAAGATGATGACCCTCCCCAAACTCCTTTATCTATTCAGGACACTCCACATCCCTGTCGGAAGCTTATTTTAAGAGAATTAGATCTATAATTAGAAAATTTATTTGGAAAGACGCCAAACCCAGAGTTTCGCTTCACACCTTAGTCAGACCCAAAACATGTGGAGGATTAGGAGTACCAGAAATTAAAGATTACTATACGGCAGCAATATTAGACCAATCAAGACACTGGTGGAAACACTCTGACAACATCAAATGGACCACAATAGAACAGCATCTAAACAATAAGTTCCCTTTACAAATGAGAATGTTCAATATTTTATGGCAGATTAAACCCCCTCCATCCCCATTTCTTACAACTCAAGCTACTGACCAAGCATGGAAAACACTAATCACATCTAGTCAAGGCAATAAAAAACTTTCACTCAAACTAATCCCCTTCTTAGAATACAACATACAAGGAATAAACTTAACCAATTGGAAGAAACAGGGGATCGAGAACCTAGAGCTCTTGATTGAAGAGGGGAAACTGAAACCTTTCACCTCACTAGCTAAGAATTTTTTACTTGCACAAGAGGAGGTGTTCAATTACCTCAAAATCAGCAATTTCCTACGAAATAAATTAAGCAAAAAATGTGCTAGAGGGTATGCCCTTGGAGAAAAAGGGAATAACTTTCTTCTATAACTGCCTAGAGAGTAAGAATAAAATGGGGAAACTCCCATACATGCTAGCATGGGAAAAAGACCTCCACTCTCCACATATACAATTACCCAATGGCAACAAACTCTATCATTAATCCACAGCACCTTTCGTAGCATCTCCCACATTGAGGCAATAATAAAGACTCACATGAGGTGGTATTTCACCCCAGCGAGACTAAGCAAAATTTTCCCTTCTTCCCCCCAGGGATGCTGGCGCATATGCGGACAAAAGGGGACCCTACTACACACATTATGGGAGTGCCCCAAAATTCAGGGACTCTGGCATCAATCTTTCGAACTACTCCATAATCTTGGCATAAGAAACATCTCCCCTTCTCCTGCCACTGCACTCCTTCTGATAGGCTTAAAGGAATTACCATCCAAAACCAGAACCATAACGGCCCATATACTTACTTCTTGCCACTAAAATGGTCCTCACAAGACATTGGAAAGATCCATATTGTCCAAAACTAGATGAAGTAATCACCCAGGTCAATAGGATATGTGGGTATGAAAAAGCTATTGCAATACAAACAAATAAGCTTAAAACTTTTCAATTGCAATGGGATAAGTGGATCCAGAGCTCATATTACCAAGAATAACAAGGAACTTGTAACTACCTTTAGGCCTGATAATACGTTTATTAGTACGTTTGACTGTTTACTAAATTGTTTACCTAATATATGTTATGTTCTGTATTGAAAATACTGGACCTTACATGCCTCCCAAGGCGGAAGTGAAAATTTACATCGTCAATGTATAGGTAGCCCTGCTGGACCCCCCTCTTGGTCCGTATCAGCAGGCCCTGAACGGGGTTCTAGCAGGATTGAGACAAATGAACACTAATATCTAGCATGAATAAGTGTGAATTGTAAAAACTAGTTGTACTACGACCGTGCTCATTTGTATGTAATGACTGTAAGGCGGCCCATTGGGTCATAACTCAGTATGTCTTTACCTCTGTTATGTTGTAAAAATTTAATAAAAATAAATATTAAAAAAAATGCTTTTAGCAGCAATGACTATTATAAAACCTGAAGCAGTGACCTCCACAGAGACAACCCAATGGTGATTCACAAGGGTCACCAAGAGTTTACATTTTCTTGGGATCCACGTTGGGATATCACTTCCAGTATTTGTTGCCTGTCATGGCGTATTCTAACTTTTCTCTTGGCTTCTGCAGTTGTGCCGTACTGCAGCACATAAAGAGACTTTACCCACCTCTAGGTGTTTCATGGTATGTGGCCGCAGCTGTGACAATCACAACCAGTGACTGGATTTGGTCTAGTATTTTCTGATCTGATTTTCCACTTCACAGCTTCTGGCTTCATGTCCCCACAGATCAGACACAAAAGATTTTCTCTTCAAAAGCACAGTGCCCTACACTTGGGTATCTAGAAATACTCATCAATGGTAATTCAGAAAAGATCAGCATCATGTTGACCTTTCACTGAGGACAATTAGAAAAGAACTGGACACTTGGTTTAAGCTGTGCATACACATGAAATTGTAGAGCAACAAGCCTAATCAAAATGGCACATCTCATCCAGAAATGTCAGCAGAAAGGGTCTCCTGCAGCAGGCAGAGGACTAGGCTATGTTTACATCTGTGTTGCCCATTTTCTGGATTCCTGAAATGTAACCTGATGTAACCTATTAACTAATAGTTCTTATTAACTATGATGTTGGATTCATCAGGACTCATTTATTAAACAAAAGAGCCGCTTGCTTGATCCAGCAGGATCAATGTCAAATGCTCCTAATGGATCCTACAAAGCAAATGTGACCAGATCTGTAGTCCTTTGGGTTCCGTGTCCTTCTATTAGGACATTGGGGCTCATTTACTAAGGGTCCACAGAGCGCATTTTCGTTGGGTTTCCTGACGATTTCCATTTTCCGCCGCATCGCGCCAGGGATTGTGTTGCACGTGATCAGATTTTGGCACACCGTCGCCGGCTTGCACACGACAGAGATCTGGGTTGGACGGGCCGTCGGACAACCCGACAGATTTGGACTACGCGCGGGATTTAACATTTAGAATTGTGTCGCAAGACACACACTTACAAGCACACGAGCTTCTTGAATCGTGACGGACTTCATCTTCGTCAAACCGCCCGAATCAGGGATCGCTACAGGACCAGGTAAGTAAATTTGCCCCATTGTCTTTCCATTGAAACTGGTTTGTTGTCTTTCCTTAACAGCGGGTTCATTGTCTTCCATTGCCCCCATCCTGCTATTCCTCCATTGTGAGAAGTCCATTATCTCCTATTGTGTCATATCCTGGATTCTACAGAAATGTAATCCAAACCCAGTGTGAGTAGAGGCTGAGAAGGAATGAATGTTGATGGGAGATTGATGGATGAACACAAATGCAATGAGATTAGTCTGTTTCTTTATGAGCTGTTAATTTCTGCTGTAATTATTAAATAAGAGTGACAAGTCCTGAAAATCACTGAGGTCAACTCATTAGGCCTTACATTAAACTAGCTGTTAATTCTGTCACTGTGCCAGTCTGTTGTAGTCTAGCTCTATTCATGACTGAAATGAGGCTCAGTGAGACTCTCTTTCTCTCCATCTGTATCTTGCAGTGTAATATCTGTGTTCAGTTTTGTGCTTGCTGTCTCTACAGCAGGTAAAATTTATCCCTTTGTTGAATGCTTTGTGAAGTGACAATCAATATTCTTACTTTCCATACACAGGCAGTCCCCGGGTTTTGAGGGAGCTCCCTTTACTGAGCACCGCCAAATAACCAGGAATTGACTATACATACTATGGGGCACATTTACTAAGGGCTTTGTGCCGCTTTGCGACACACTTTAGTCGGACTGTGCCCATTCTCCAATATTTAAATGGCTTGCACAGGTATTTAAGTAGGGGATGCATTGTGACTGTGTGACAGTTGTGCTGGCTTCCCTGCGACACAATTTAGGGGGCATGCCATCGGACGATCCAACTAATTCGGACTCAGCCTGGGATTTAACTTTCAAATTGTGTTGCAAGCCCATGCACTTAGATGCACCAGTAAAAAGATGATGAACTCTGTCAGACCTGAGCGGGGAAGTGACACATTCATGAGCATACATATTGGGCGCATGATCTTAGTGAATCGCGGCACAGTGCATTATAGTCGGACAATCCCCTTTCTGTGAACTCCGGTGACCGGGTAAGTAAATGTGCCACTATATCTTCATCTGTCACGTGGAAGTGGCAGTGACTTGTGAAGAGAAAGAACACAGAAGACATAAGGACATCCAACAGCCAGAGATCAGCTGATAACATGTGTGCCACCACCATGAAGCATCCCTGTGCCACCTCTGTACAGATAAATGATGTGGTATGATTTCAGATGCCAGCCCACATCAGAGTGCCTCTAGTAAACCAGATCACACTAATATCTTATGGTGGTTGTCACTCCTGGTAAAACACAGAAGCCTCAATTAAAGGATATATTGGCAAAACTACCAATATATCCACCCACTAAACAAGAGGTGAGCATGCAAGGCTCCTGACTGGAACTGTGTCTAAGCTTTAAGAAACTGAAGTTCCCTGAAAAACTTAATATTGATAATGTATTCATTGACTTATTTGAACATGTTGGGTCAGGATTGAGGTGGACAACAATGGGCACACAGCAGAGCTATTTTGGGCAGCAGCCAGGGTGGTACAGAGGGGCTGCATATTGTATTATACAGAAGGGTTGATGAACAACATCAGAATGACATCCATAAGTTTCAGAACTGACCCATCCACCCGTAAAAGTTATTTAAATCTGTGCCTAGATAGGATGGAAGAATTGTTCTGTGACTGTGATTGTTCTAAAAACAAGGTGGGCATGTTATCGGCTAGATTGGCAAGGGGTTAGTACCTTCCCTCACTTGTGTCCATTGTAAAAGAACATAATTTATAACAAATGGTACCTAATGGTATTACATTTTCCATGTTGTGTACTGGGAAACGGGGAAAAATCAGAATGAAGTGAATCTGATAAAACACACAAATTTTTTGTGGGTGCTGGTTTTACGGCTTTCACTGTGCCCTCCATATGACACATCCATTTTATACTTTGGGTCGGTGTGATTTTGTGAATACCAAATTTCTACATGGTTTATTACCAAATTTATATAGATTTAAATAGGTTTTAAAAAATTTAAACATTTTGTTCAAAAATGTTCTTCATTTTGACACATTTGGATGCTTATAACTTTTTCTTACTATTATATGTGGAAAGTGATGATGTTTACATTAATATAATTTGTGGGACTTTATGACCTTTTCATCACTTTTAATTTCAATTTATAGTTGCAAAAAGTTTCAGACATTTGGGCCCTATTTGCCATTATAAGGTTCACCGCAGGGAATAACAGCTTTTATTTATTTATAGATCAGGACTTTTGGGACATGTTTATAATTTTTATTGTTTATTTTTATATTGATTCTAAGGAAAGGGTGGTTAAAAAAAAAATGTTCTTACTATATTTTAGAACCCCTAGGGCAGTGATGACAAACCTTAGAGATTGAGTGCCCAAACTGCAAGCTAAAACCCACTTATCTACCACAAAGTGCCGACATGGTAATTTAGACCAATATTACCTATGAGAACACTTTTTAAGTGCCAAATAATACTGCCACATGATAACAACCACCAGGGGCGGCCTGGCCATATGACTCCGGGATTTCTCTCGGTGGGCTGATCAGTCTGGGGCAAGTCCAAGACTAGTGGGGACGGTCGAAAAAAAAAACATTTCCGACGCTTCACCGAAGCTCCGCTGATGCAGTCTGGCTGGCACTGACAGCTCCGTGTGTGCTGGCGTCGCACAGACTATTACGGCGGTGAGTACATGGTTTATTAATTTAAAGTGCTGGGCTGGCTGGCTGTATACAGGATGGGGGCTGCTGGCTGTATACAGTGAGGAGAGGAGTGGGTGGCCTGCTGTATACAGGGGAAGGCAGCTGGCTGTATACAGAGGAAGGCGGCTGGCTGTATACAGAGGAAGGGGGGCCGGCAGGCTGTATACTGGGGGGGGGGGCGGCAGGATGTATACTGGGGGGAGGGCAGGCTGAGGAGGGGCTGGCTATATACTGGGGGGACTGGCTGGCCATATACTGCAGGGTGGGGACTTTCTGGCTACATAGTGGGGGTGTCTGGCTATGTACAGGGGGGCTGGCTGTATACAGGGGGAACTGGTGGGCTATATACATAGTGGGCTGCCTGTATACTGGGGAGAAGTTTGGCTATATACAGGGGGGCTGGTTGTATACTAGGGGGCCATTTGGCTATATACAGGGGGGCTAGCTGTATACTGGGGAGAAGTTTGGCTATATACAGGGTGGGCTGGCTATATACTAGGGAGAAGTTAGGCTATATACAGGGGGCTGGCTGTATACAGGGGGCTGTTTGGCTATATACAGTGGGGCTGGCTGTATACTGGGGAGGTGCTGGCTGTATAATGGGGGGACTGGCTGCATACTGGGGCGGCTGGCTTGCTATATACAGGGGGCTGCCTGGCAATATATAGGGGGACTGGTTGGCTGTATACTGGGGAGGCTGGCTGGCGGTGTTACAGGCATAGTAGTTATATTCTTGTACATAGGGGGCAGTATTATAGTAGTTATATTCTTGTACATGGGGGCAGTATTATAGTAGTTATATTCTTGTACATAGGGGGCAGTATTATAGTAGTTATATTCTTCTACATAGGGGGCAGTATTATAGTAGTTATATTCTTGTACATAAGGGGCAGTATTATAGTAGTTATATTCTTGTACATAGGGGGCAATATTATAGTAGTTATATTCTTGTACATAGGGGGCAGTATTATAGTAGTTATATTCTTGTACATAGGGGCAGTATTATAGTTATATACTTGTACATAGGGGGAAGTACTATAGTATTTAAATTCCTGTACATAGGGGCAGTATTATAGTAATTATATTGTAGTACATAGGGGGAAGTATTATACTAGTTATATTCTTGTACATAGGGGTGTAGTATTATAGCATAGAATTTCATGGCATGATATATAATCTATCACTGTAGATATATGTTCCTCCATAACTGAACACTTTTTTTCCTGAACACTAATGTTCGAATCCATCTCATCTCTGACTGTATCTGTGTGACTGCAGTCATGGGCTGGAAAGACTCGCTATGAGCAAACACTCTGGTCCTGGTGTGCCAGTGGTAGTACTTAGTTACCATGATGATCAGGTACATGGTCCCCCTGTCTATGCCAGGGACTTGTGGTGTCACCCCATAGGTTACTTCAGAGTAGGTCAGAAACTGCAGTCTTAGTATTCTAAGCCTGCGGGACACCTCCTGCCATATATGCCTCCATCTCTGGCATTCTGTTTTGAAGTGATGCATCGTCTCCTCCTGCTGACAACCTATGATCTGAGACACTTAAAAACTCTAAATTGCCCCTAACAAACAGCTTCCAGTGCAGAGATAACTAAGCGATGTCAAAAAGTTTTGCTAGGAGTCTCGGACTATTGAGAAACCTCAGGCTTTCCTGCAAGGTGGCCGTGGTGCAGTCCCTCAGAGCGGGTTGAACATTATAGAAGGTCCTACAGACACTAGTATAGAGGTCCTTCCTGGTCTTACTCTCCAGATATGTCATATCTATTCTCCACTTTTTCATGCACCTGAGACCATACTCCCGATACTGGGGGAGGAAGCCAGGAGTCCATCGACCCCTCTTGAGACTGCCGCCTCACACCAAATACTCTGCAAAAGGTAATATCCAAACCCCTGTCACTACTTACCCACAGGAGACCATTTGAGTCCAGGTTACCAAAATTAACTTTTAGAAACATTGAGTCAAAAAAGACCAGTGGATTTAACGTATCCAGCCCACCCTCTCTCCTCTGCAGGTAGGTGATCCCTCTTTTAACCGGATTCATCATGTTCCCCCATAAAATCTGGTAGAACAGGCTAAAGAGCCTAGCGTAGAAATATTCTGGCAAAGGAAAGACTACAGAGACATACAGGAACACAGGGACCAGGTAAGTCTTCAGCAGAGTAAGCCTTTCTTTATAGGTCAGCCTCC
Organism: Engystomops pustulosus; assembly: GCF_040894005.1. Lineage (NCBI taxonomy): Eukaryota > Metazoa > Chordata > Amphibia > Anura > Leptodactylidae > Engystomops > Engystomops pustulosus. Next base: position 81,188,198 of record NC_092416.1, on the reverse strand, counting down.
AGTTCTTCCATTGCTGAACCTCTGCATTTCCAGTTTCCAACTTCTCTAACCAATTTAGTTTGGCATTATCTTCCGTCCCAAATTTAACCCCAAGGATCTTAATAAGGGTGGAGGCCTTGGAGAAATGTGGCAGATCAACACCAGGAGCAGCATCCAATGTCGAGAGAGCTTGACTCTTCTCAAGGTTGACCAGAGACCCGGAGGCCTCTGAGCAACTTCTGATGGCTGCAGACAACAACTCCACCTCACGAGGCTCAGATATCACCACAGTCACATCATCCGTGTAGGCGACTACCTTCAAAGGCAAGCAATGGGGCACTGGTACCCCCCTAAAATCACACCGCTGCAGTGATCGCCAAAACAATCTCACCCCCGCCTCTACTCCAAAAGTGTCACCTTGCCAACCATTAATCAGAAGAAATCTCTTTGCCTCTCTATACAAAGTTCTCAGGCAATCTATAAATTGTACCAGAATACCTTACTTTGACAAGGTGGGCAATAGATAATCGTGATCAACCCTGTCAAAGGCCTTAGCCTGGTCTAGACCTACAACATATTTCCCACACCTCAGAGCTTTATATCTCTCAAACATCTCTCTTATCGAGATGACTGCTCTTAAGATGTTCTGCCCTTTTACTGTGCCATACTGACAGCCTGCCAACAGTGCCGGGGACAAACAGACTGACCTAGAAAACCTCCAGTTCTTGATGTCACTAGGCTTCTTAACTTTAGACAGCAGAATAAGGGAGGACACTCTCATGGATGGAGGCATCAGGTGATTCTCTAGACAATTACTAAACACATCCACAAGGATCAGGGATAAGAGGTCTCGAAATGTCTTATAACATTCAGCTGTTAAACCATCAGGACCTAGTACCTTCTTCAGACCTAACATACCTTCTCCTCCTCTGTTATTCCTGCTGTAGAAAAAAAACACATTTTTAGTGTCAGGGCCTGGAGTTGCCTCCAAGAATTGAGCCATTTTCTCTTTATCCAAAACCTTCTTCTGAAATAATTCAGCAAAGTAGGATATCACCACCCCCAGGATACCCTCCCGAAATTCCTGCAAAACACCCTGGGATACTGTGAGACCTGTGATTTTTTTGCCACACATTCCCCGCAATTTTCATATGGATCAGGAACCCCCAGAGCCCCATAATCCTGTTCTACAATGAGGGACGTGTAGTGGATGTACTGATACTGCTTTATCTCAGATATCAGTCGGTCAATCTTTTGTTTGTCATCCCTGCCCGCTGAATACAGCGGTTTTCCCACCAGTCAGATACGTTGTTATAGCCCGCTGCCAATATCAGAGTGGTTAGAGGCTCCCATACAAAATAATAAGGCCAGGTGATGAGCATATGGGACGACCTTCTCACTCATCCCACTAACATTTTCTGAGGGGCTCATAAACGTCATGTTAGATGTTAGAGGGGGGTAATCACATACATCATCCTGTGCAACCCCCTGCCCCCCATCCAACTCTATGCTAATATCAGATTGCTATACATACCAGACAGACTGAGGGTTCCCTCCACTCCCAAACCCCTAAGGTTCATCAGAATGCCCACCAATGTCCCCAGTCTCTGTCACAGCAGCACAGTTCTCCGGGGACAATGCATCAGTCTGACACACAGAAAAAATGCACTGTCCTGCTGCTGCACAGTCAATGCTGGGACTAGTGGTACTACAACTCCATCCTCTTTCTTAGTGACTGCTGCAGTGGTCTGCGGCTGATCCTGCAACTGTCCCTTTTGGAAAGAGAAACTTGCAGGTTTGAGTACTGATGTCACATGGGGCACATCTGGCGCATCTTAGGGTCACAGCTCTGCTTCTGCTGCGAGAAGCGCTCTCTATTCCTAAATGAATCGGCCAGGGGTCCCATCTTCTCCAAAACACAGTCCATGTCCCTGACCACCTGTGCCAGCTCTGTGCTTAGTAAGTGCAGCTTGGTGTTATACAGTTTGTTACTCTCTGGATGTGCAGTTTTGAGGTTATACAAACAGTCCATCTGCATCTGCAGCATTTGCTTATGGTGGCTCAGCTGCCCCATCCTCCTTACCAGTCAAGGGATCTCCTCTGCTAACGTCAGCTCAGGCACTGGCATGGTCTCTTGTACATAGGGGTGTAGTATTATAGTATTTATATTCTTGTACATAGTGGGCAGTATTATAGTAATTATAGTCTTGTACACAGGGGGCAGTATTATAGTAGTTATATTCTTGTACACAGGGGGCAGTATTATAGTAGTTATATTCTTGTACATAGGAGGCAGTATTATAGTAATTACATTCTTGTACACAGGGGGCAGTATTATAGTAGTTATATACTTGTACATAAAATGCAGTATTATAATATATTTTACTTGGGGACAGTATTATAGTAGTTACATTCTTGTTTAACGGAGAAGATATTGTAGTAGAAGATATAGCAGTATTAAGTTGTGCGTTCTTTTTCAAAAGAAGCTTTATTCTTGTATAAGGGAGTCTTAAATATGAGTCTCTTTCTCTGAACTGTACATGTTGATTTAGACCATCTATAAACAGCTTGTGTGGAGTTTAGTAACTCCACCCACATCACGCATACTTGTTTTGACTCTGCCCACAGAATAGGGCCACTTTTACATTTTTTTCCAGGGCCACTTTAAATTCCCAGTAGCATCATGCTTAATATTACCACTATACAGGAAGTGATTTTATTACTAATATTGGACATTATCACCATATAGTTATAAAAATTATTGTCATACAGTGAGGATATGGCATAATGTAAGAGATACTAATTTAATGCTGCACCAGTTTTAGAGTCCCCTTTCTTGCTCCCTCTTAGGATTAGTCCCCTTCTTTTTCCAATTGGTTTCTATGTCCTCCTTGAGGGCATGATATGTTCTAAAAACGTATCATGTAGACATCAAATAATGTAATCTGTATGTATTCTGAGGGTACAGTAACACGGTGCGTTCTTGGTCCTTTCTTGTTGCATTTTTAAAGGTTGCGTTTTTGTATGTTTACCATGCATATGGCTGGTTTTAATCCATTTTTCTTCATTTCTGGATGTGTAAACGTTAACACAGCTGCTTACAATTCAATAAATGAAGAAAAATGGATCAAAACCAGCCAAGCACATGGTAAACATGCAAAAACATGTTTTCAGTGCATTTAAAAACCCACAAAGAACAGATCAAGAACACATTCACATTATGCATTTTATTGCATTTTGATATACCGTAAATCCCGGCAAATAAGACGACCTGGTGTATAAGACGACCCCCCTACTTTCCTGTTTAAAATATAGAGTTTAAGATATATTCGCCGTATAAGACTACCCCTTTTCCAACGCATACAAAACACCGGTAAAAATTAAAAAAAAAACAGATTTGAATTTAACATGGTCCTTTTTTTTAATGTAAATTTTTATGACATGCAGGTATATAGCAGGAAAACTGTCGCTCATAAACATAAGGCATACAACAACAACATTACCATTACAGCACAGGCCCCAGTAGTATACAGCACTGCCCCCAGTAGTATACAGCACAGCCCCCAGTAGTATACAGCACAGCCCCCAGTAGTATACAGCACTGCCCCCAGTAGTATACAGCACTGCCCCCAGTAGTATACAGCCTGCCCCAGTAGTATACAGCACAGCCCCCAGTAGTATACAGCACTGCCCCCAGTAGTATACAGCACTGCCCCCAGTAGTATACAGCACTGCCCCCAGTAGTATACTGCCTGCCCCCAGTAGTATACATCACAGCTCCCAGTAGTATACAGCACAGCCCCCAGTAGTATACAGCACAGCCCCCAGTAGTATACAGCACTGCCCCCAGTAGTATACAGCACTGCCCCCAGTAGTATACAGCCTGCGCCCAGTAGTATACAGCACTGCCCCCAGTAATATCCAGCCAGCCCAGCATTAATAGAAAATAATAAACTTATATACTCACCCTCCGGTGGCCCCGACCTGCAGCGCTGCTCCCCCGATGTCCGCGTGGGTCCGCTTCTGGCTTCGGCGCCCGTCTTCTGTCTTCACTAACTTCGTGCCGGGCGCCGCCATTGTTCTCCCCTGGACAGCGCCTAGTATGACGCGCCGCTGCTGACGTCATACTAGGCGCCGCCCCGGGGAAAAGCATGGCGGCGCCCAGCAGAAGAAAGAAGACTGCGCGGAAGACGATCTGCGCGGACATCGGGGCCAACGGAGGGTGAGTATGCACCCCGATGTCTTTTTGAGGCTGCCGGCAGCTTTTTGAGGCTGCCGGCAGCCATCGCTGTGCAAACACCCGCGATTGGTGCTAGCACCGATCGTGGGTGTTACCGGTAAGCCTTTGCTGCAATATGCAGCAAAGACTTACCGGCTATGGAGAGGGCTCAGCCGTATAAGACGATTACCGGCGTATAAGACGACCCCAGAGAAGACAGAAGATTTTTCTGTCTTCAAAAGTCGTCTTATACGCCGGTATATACGGTACATTGTAAATGCACTGGGCAAAATACATCACCAAATGAACAATGGATTTGCAGCAGCCACATGTGTTTCACTTCTTAACATTAATAATTTTTAATTCTTACAGGACTCCTTGTTTTTGAGATTCCAAAAGCGATAACGTTTTTATTCTTATGTTCACAGATGGACAAATTGTTTGTTTTTAGAAGCATCATTTGATATTCTATGCAATGTACTGGAAAGCTGGAAAAAAATTCCAAGTGCAGTGAATTTGACAAAAAACCCACTTTATTCTTTAGGTAGATACAATCACAGGGATACCAAATTTATATAGGTTATTTAAAGTTTTAGTAAATTAGTAAAGTAGAAAAAAAATGTAAAAAAATGTTTTTTGTACAAAAAGATATGCCATTTTTCAAAATTTTGAGGTCAATACCTTTTTTACACTCTGGTGTGAAACCTATGCAAGGTGTCATTTTTTTGTGGTACTTGCTGTCATTTTACTTTTAATCAATTTTGGTCCTACATGACTATTTGATTTTTTTTTTTAATTAAAATATGTTTGGATGGAAAAATGGCGTAAAAGGTGCTGGTTACTAATTTCATGCGTTTCCACAGAAATGCATATAAAATAGAGCCGTGGCACTCCCCCATGCACTTTAATTCTGTTTCTAAACTGCACCATTATACTTCAGAGTGTGTTGAATTGTGGCAGTAACACATGCATTTTCAAACGCATCAGAACAGCTGAGAAGTGGAGATTTACCTGATTACATCTGTTAACAATGCGTTGTAGCAGCAGCTTGTAGTTTGGCCAAAGCTCCCTTAATAAAACAGACGCAATGGCAGATTATGGTGTTCTTGCCAACAGAGAGGGCTCTGCATGCCCTGACTGGCACACGTGCCATAGGTTCGCCACCACTGGTACCTAGGTGGTCTGATCAATTCTACAACATACTTCTATACTCCAGTATAGCAGTATATGGCATTTATGCACACGATCTGCTACAATGTTCAACCGTCATATTGTAACAGATCTGCATGAATGACAAGCCTCGGGTCTTATAAAGATCTGAGGATGTCATGATGAAGGATCGTCGCTTCCCATCACAGGGAGTGGCAATCAAAGCCAAGGTAGTGGCACCAATGCACAACCGGCTGTTGCATACCGCCAGAATTTAAAATAAATCTGGCATAGTTTTAGATTATCTAGTCTAACTTAAACGTTTCTATTGTTATCTTAGTTTATGCCAGAAAAATAGGACAAATTTTGGAACACTTTTGTTGCAATTTATAATAAGCTACAATCTTTAATCTTTTACACAGAGACCTCCCATTTGTCTTAGACTTGTCTAAAAACAGTCTAAAAGTGCCACAAGGCTTTTTTTTTGGCACAAATTAATATAGGTATATAAATCTGATTGATCCATCTGCCCCATTTTCTCTTCAAATCTTACCTATAGTCCAATTAAGGCACACACTTATACATAATTTTGCATTTGGTACAACTCACCAAAAAAAGTGAATTTTAAGTATTTTGTTAATTTTTACGTAATTGAGGTTGTATTGAAGTTTCTCTTCCTGTTATGGCTTTTGGGGAGGGAGATGGAAGTGGTTACTTCAGGTTAGGCAGCAGTGAATCATTGTGAGCAACAGCGGCTGTTGTGTTCTGCTGCTGCTAATATACAAGGTATTGATTGTTGTTTCCTATGAATGTAGCAGATATCCATAACCACAAGTTAAGAATTTTATACCAACAGCATTTGTAATAGGGTCTCTTCATTCATTCCCAAACACCTTATTCCTAGCCAATAGTATGGTGAACACTAATTAGGTGAGCAATGGCTGGATGTAATTGATACACGTTTATTATGTACTTTTCAATGGCAATGACACATCTATTGCAATGCTTTATTTTATGCAGGAGCTGCAACTTGGCCCTTTGTGTTAATTGTAACTGCGTCTTCTTTAGACTGCAAAATCATGGGGCTGCTTAGAACATTGAGGGGGTGAGAGGATGAAGATTTAAAGATGACATTTTACTCACGCTGCTCTTTAGAAGATACTCAAACAAATGTGACTTGTTTTGACAGTTGAGTTTTGACAGCTTAACAGAAATAATTCCTATAATTATCAGAACGCAGGGGCTGTCGACAAGCAGATATGTGCAGCAGAGACAATGGCTGTTAGGCATTTGCTGCAATTTTCTGGGACTCTTTGCATATGTGAAGAAGTGGGTGGGGAGGAAATAGAGGAGCTGGTAACACAAACAACTCTCAAACTTGCTTTTGAGGAATCAGGACCCATCGGCTGAAAGTGAAGGCACACCAATAACCAATAGTCATATCCCTTTACTATCAAAACAACGGATGCAATCTTGCTATTCGAATGCTGATAATCTTGTAACAGAAAACGTGTCAGCAACGCTGCTGAAAGGAGGTGGCTTACAAGTAACCCTATTCTGCCTGTGTTATCTTGTGGGCATGGTTAGCATGTTAAGCCACATTTACTTACCCGGCCCAGCGAGTTCCCCAAAAGTGCTTTGTCTGACGATAATGCACTCTGCCGCGATTGTGCGCCTGATATCCTGCATGTGTCGCTTCCCCGCTCAAGTCCGCCGTAGTTCACCTTCTTCCTGGTGTATGTAAGTGCATTGTCTTGCGACACAATTTGAAAGTTAAATCCCGCGCTCGGACCCCCCCCCCCCATTTCTGTCACTTGTAAGCCAGCACAGCTGCGCAACAATCTGATGGCGTGTGACAAAATCCAAGCGCAAACCCCTGTTAAATACCTGTCAAAGCTGTGCAAGTCCCGAAAACAGCGATCCGCTACCCTTAATAAGCCCCAATGTGTTGATCTCACTCCAGCAAAGGGGCAATGTACAAATTGGAGTAAAGTCTCCAGCAAAACTGCCTTCAAAAAGTTACATTATAGCAACAATACTTTAATTATCTGGACTTTGATGGGCGCTTCACCAATAGCTTGTGATAACTGAAAATTTTTGCCCAAGCGGGTACTTTTTATCTCTTTACACTACCTGCATCACTTAAATAAAAAGTAGCCTGGAAATGCCTGTTAATTTATACCAGAAACTGGCACCTTCAATGTATTATTGTTTTGCTTTGTTATATCACTGGAGAACAGTGCAGTGTATTGTTCAGCTACTAGATAAAACACAAGGGCAGTGCAGGCAAGCACCCCTGTATGTTGTTTGAGAGACCCCATCACATAAAGGTTAGTAAGCTTTTATTATTAGCCTTTGTGCTCTTTCATGCAATGGTCCCCTTCATACAGAAGAAAGAAACGAAGGCGATATATTGTAATTAGCTGTGAATGGCGTCATCGCGTGTGCTAACAGCTAGACTTTTTAACAATGCATTTGATTAGTAGTTGTGAGGTGAAGTGGGTGGAGGCCTTCTGTCTACTTGATGGACACTTGTACCCGCATCAATCATATAGGTATATAGTAACATCATCACTTTTTTTCTGTTAGACTTCTCTGCATAAGCATATCCTGGTCCAAACTTGATCTCTGACTGCTTTTCTACCTATGTTTCAGGCAGAGTGTTGAGGGGTGTGCTGTAACATTTATTTTGTGTACAATAACATCTGAGTGGGATGTTCATCTATATGTGGTTCATAGATCCTAGCTTAACAAATCTGGGAAAACATAGTAGTCTCTTAGCCACTTTCTGTCTCTCTATCCCAGGGAGACCAGATCCCCAGGAAGTGGTGCATGTGATTATAGAGGGAAGCTGAAAGGTACTAGATACCCCTCATGTCTTTAATGCAATTGTGAAAGGGGTGCTGGCCATTGCCATAACAGGGAAATAATGGTCTTAGAGGCAGAGAGCAGGACTATAAAAAGTTTTTATCTGTGTGGGGAACCTAGGACCCACTCACAATATTTGAGAATTTGTGAATAAGTACCAGAGGCAGGGGTAAAATGTTTCAAAGCTGAACTCAGGTCATCATGTAAATCCTTAATACGGAATGCATTTAGCGAAGTTAACCAGCTATAAGATTATGATAAAAAATAAACATAGGAACACAGTTACTGACCTCGCAGCTGGAGTACCCCTATTCTGTGACAGCATGGCGAATAAAGACCTTCCAAAAGACCCATGGGAGGGAAATACAAGATACAAAAAACAAACACATAATAATGTAAATACAAATAGATCCTGATAAAGTTGAAGTTTAGAGCCTAAGAAGTCCACAGAGTCCACAGACTTGAGTCTAGTTTGTTTCATGATCTCCTCCTTAAGAGTGAAGTCTGTCATACAGCAAATTACATCTCTGGGTAGGCTTTTTGTCGGAGGATGATGTTGAATAGTTGCTGACTGATGACGTTGAATAGTTGCTGAATGTACCAATTAACACCCTCATGACCAGGCTGTTCTGGGATGCCTTATACTCTATTATTGTGTTTGTGGCCTCTATTGTCCAAGTTAAGATATACATTGTAGGGAACATTTATCAAAATCTGATATTCTGGACTACTATTATGATATCCCCTGGAATGGAAATTTCTGAGCCTGCATGTGCATGGCTGTGGCATTACACAAAACAGTTTTTTAAAAAAATCCTTTCCATCTCAAAATAGATGAGATCTCAATAATGTCTCCTAGAAAAGCCATAGACAATGCATACATTTAGGTTCAAGGTCCATAGTGAATAAATACATTCATGTCCTTGACACATAGATTAAATGCACTGATGTTTATTGTTTAGGGCCCAAAGAGAATGGAGATCTTGAAGGTCAAGGTCCATTGAAAATTGAAAACTCTGTTTCTGGTTCAACAGAAAAAAAATAGAGATTAAAGGGAACCTGTCAGCAGAAATTGACCTAATTAACCACTACTAGTATTTGGTCAAGCAGCTGAGCAGCTTCTAGATGATGTTTCTTTCATGGTCCAGTGTGGTGGAAAATCAACTTTGAAGTGAGATGTGAAATGGTTGCACAAAATTATGGAGGCAGAGAATTTTACAATTCATTCTATCTATCTTTCTCAGAAAGCCCCTTCACTGTAATTGGTGATCCTGCATCCACATCACTAAGAAAATCTCCAGAATCCAGTGCATGATGTCATGCTCAGGAGGAGGCATTCAGAGGTGAGGAGAGCTTGACTTCAGCATTAAACTCCCCACCTACTTGATGTTATACATCTTACTTTCATCTCACTTCAAAGTTGATTTTATGGATGATAAAACCTTGCTGGGCCGTGAAAGAAACTGTTTGGAAGCTGTAAACCTGCTAAATAACATACAGGTAATAGTTTATTTGGACAATTTCTGATGACAGGTTCCCCTTAAGGTTTAATGTACCTATAGAATGTACACATTTAGGATCATGGGCTATAGTGAAAGACATTTTGGTTCATGATGAACCATACAGAATTAAAGCTTGCAGCCGTGCATACGTCCCCCATACGGTCGTCTGAATGCAGCCTTAACCTCTTGAGGACGTATATGTACTATGGACAGTTCTTAAGAGGTCAATGTTAGGATATGTACGTATTTGTAATACAGGCAGTCCCCAGGTTACATAGAAGATAGGGTCTGTAGGTTTGTTCTTAAGTTGAATTTGTATGTAAGTCGGAACTGTATATTTTATCATTATAATCCCAGCCAAAACTTTTTTGGTCTCTGTGACAATTGGATTTTAAAAATGTTGGGTTGTCATAAGAATCAGGATTAACACTAAAGCTTCATTATAGACACCTGTGATAACTGTTACAGCTGATCATTGTAGCTTAGGACTAAAGTACAATAAATTAACAATATGCAGTGGTCCGTTTGTAAATATGGGTCGTATGTAAGTCGAGTGTTCTTAAGTAGGGGACCGCCTGTAATAACCTTCCGTTTCTGAGTTCTACCTTCACTGTCTCTGGCTGCTTTCTCCTGTTCCCGGACACCAGCTCCTGTGTCCTACTTAGTACTAACGCATTACCAAATCACTCCCCAGATTCTACCAATGAGAGTTGCCTTAATATTAAAGGGGGGTTGCCAACTGAACCTTTTTATTTAAATCTGCCATATACATACATTTCTTTAATTAAATGTTACTGCATGTCCTACAGCCATCCGATAATAATGAACACTAAATCCGGGGGACCAGAAAGGCTTCAATAGCACAGGTCTTGGCAGTGGTCAGCCAAGGGACAACGTGGTGACGCTTATGGGAAATTCTTTTTAAATGTAATCTCCATTGATCAACATTTGATGGATTTCTGTAAATGGTTCACCCTGCAACTAGAACAGTGTTTTACAAAATTACCAAAAAATAAAAACATAAAACCTTTACATTGCCAAAAACACATGATGCTCAAAATTAGAGAACAGCAATGACTGTGGCACAGAGAAAGATTATAATTACATTTTCTGAAGGTTACACCAGTCATTAGTCAGTGGGACATGTACAGGATTTTGCTTTGAATGAGTTCAGCCACAGGACATCACTAGTTTCTCACACTGATCTGGTGTGATTTTGATCCCCTCTTCTTCCAGTCTCATCCACATTTTTGTGACTTGTGTGTTCTTTTGGTCATGACATTGTCACCAAGGATTTTCCACATGTTTTCTATTGGGTTTAGATCAGGGCTCTGGGCTTTCCATTTCATTTTTTCAAGGTTTTGGTTTCATAGAACTACTTTACCCATTTCTATGTGTGACGGGGCATTGTCCTGCATGTAAATTGGTGAATTGAATGAAGAACGCAAGGAAGGAAACGTGTTGTTGAAGAAGATTCTGATACACACTTGCATTCACTCTGCCATGAAGCTGTATGTGAGGTCCAACTCCTGCTGCAAAAAATATCCAAACTATGACACTTCCTCTGCCAACTTTCACTTGTTTTTTACATATTTTGGGTTCAGTCTTTCCCCACTTTATCCATGAACATAATGTTTCCCATTAGACCCAAATAAATTGCTTTAATTACTAAAATCTACTGTGGATCTCTTCTCCTCTGTCCACACAACATGCTACACAGCAAAGTTGAGTCCAAGCTTTTGATTCTTTCTGCTTATGAGAGGTTTGGTCACTGCAGAGTGGACTTTCGATCCAAATGCTCTTAAACGTCAAGACACTGTATGACGAGACAGATCCTTACCCTGTTCAGTACTGAACTGGTAAGGAATTTAAGCTGCAGTGTTGAAATGATTCTCCACATTATTGCGCCCTCTCTTGCATTTGTTTATCAAGGGTGAACAGCCTTCTTGGGGGACTTGAATGAGTTTTTGATGTTGTAAGATGCAATATTCTAGAAATCACAGACTTGAAACGACCAACGTTTCTTGTAATGGCTGACAAGTTACCCCTTTGTCCTTCATCTGAACAACCTAAGGGTCTCAAAAATTACACAAAAGTGAAAAGTCCAGCTGGCAGTTAAATTGGGTTTGTCAGATACTTAAGGACATTGGCACTAGGTACCAGATTAACACAAATAACTTGCAGGTATCTGAAAGTGTTCTCTAATTTTGATCAGTGTTATTTTACAATTTTCTAATTAAAATTTTTATTTTATTTTTATTCTGTGCTTTAGAATATATACAATTTATGAAATAAGCTTAAAATACTTATCTTTTACTCGTGTTATATATTCACATAGGACTACACAACAACCTTGACATTTAGGATGGGATGTTCTCTAATTTTGATTATCACTGTATATGGCAGATGAAAATATGCATGCCCTGATGGGAATACCCCTTTAAGAGTTCTATTGTATTGTATAACCATATTTGTTTCTATTGTTTGAATTTACATCTTTTGACTCCACCTCTGTTATATGACAACTCTGGCTTGACCTAACCCCTATCTGCCTGACCTGACCGCACACCTGTACCTACACCAGGATTCCAAGAGGTTTACCAAGGTGGAAACGTAGATTAAAAAAACTGGGATTATTATATATCTATAGAAATAGCAGAGAATAGTCCATAGAGAAATTATGCAACTTTATCATTTATGGAGAATGGCAATATTAATGTTCATGGAAAGAAGCGAACAGATTCATTGGGGGATATTTTTCAGGGCCTCTGTGCCACGTCACTTTGATGCTAGTGAGGCGTGAAGGGGGGGGGGGTGCGGTCAGGCGTGGGGAGGCCGCTGCAAAGGTTACTGTCCCCACGCCTGCGCACTCTCTGCAGCCGGCAAATTTTCAAATGTGAAAAGTCTCCGCCTGTGTTTATTTCTACGCCAGGCAGGGTGCAGGACCCTGCCAGATACATCAAGAGACTGAAACCTCTTGATGTATCCGGCCGCGCAAAAGTGCTGGCGTATGATAAATAACCCCAATTGAATTTATCAACCTAAAGAATGGAGACCTTGAGGTTCACTGCCCACAGTTGATAGAGGGTCTTTGCATATACAGAAGATATTTAAGACATTGAGGTTTAGGTTCTATGATCATGAGAATGAAGACATTCATTTTCATGATTTACAGGGAAAAGAAGCATTCAGGTTCCGGTTTTTAAGTGCATGCACCATGAGATGAATAGATTGACACTGCATAAATTATTAAAGCACAAATTATACCAATAATTTTATACTTTAGGAAGGTAAAGCAGAGGGAAAGCATTGCAAGGGGTTACAATAATATAGAGTTTTGAGACTTGCTGAAATTTAACTTCTGATGCAGAGATTCCACAGGTATTGTTTAACAGCTAACTAATACTGATCCATGGAGAATGTAATTCTTGAGCATTTTCATGGTTGCAAAGCAAATTTACTTCCAGAGATTACAGAATGGAAACTGATCTCTAGAATTGTGGCTTGTATGCCAAGAGCATTATGGTGGCCTCCAACTGTGAAGGTGCCATTGAGGTCAGAGCAAGTTCTAGGCTGTGGATAACTCTTAATGATGAGGTTGAGGATATTGATGAAGAAAAGTAGTATGGTGATAGGAGGGTGATGATGAGTATAATAATAGGATGAGGAGGATGATTGGAGAATGAAGAGGGGGAGTATAATGATAGGAGAATGATGGTGTTGAGCAGGATGTGGATGTTTAGAGGAAAATTAAAGACGGATATTAAAACGATGGTAATTATGATGACAGGAGGGTGATGATCGGAAAGATAACAGGAGGATCATAATAGGTATAGGATGGCAGAGGGATGAGGTTGATGATGTTAATGATAACAATGAACAATATGCTAGATAATTATGCTGCACACGCTTGGTGAAGGGGAAATTGGGGTTTCTATTGGATTGGATCGTCTGTCCCTCATTTAATATATAACTATGGTTTGTGTATATTTGCCTCTTACCAAAATAAATAATAAAACATTTTGAATGCTCCATCCTGGGCAGGGAGATCAGTGAAATCCACATGAACATGTGTTGCCCATATTATCTCTATAATCACATAATTGCAATGGTTTTCAAACTATTTAAAGTGTTTCCGTTTTCTTTCTATAAATTAAGCTTAAACTCTGGAAATGCTCTCTCTCTATATATATATATATATATATATATATATATATATATATATATTAGATCTAATATACTATACATAAAATACTGATAACAGTATAGTACACCATTGTTATCTTGTTACAAAGCACCATGACTCCACACTCCAAACAGGTTACATATCCTCAGAGGATGGGACAGGCAAACTTACTGGGTGCAAAGACTTTATGAATAACTGTATAGTAATCCAGGATAATCACTGATAAAAAAGAATTACTGTGTAATAAAAAAGGGAGTGTCTGGTTTTGAGTCCCAGGGAAAAGACCATGCGGCTCATTAGAAAAGCTTTAGTCATCTGCTTTTTTTCCACTGTCATTCTGTACGTGGGTGACATATCCACATTATGTATATTAGTCACCCACTTAAAATCTGGAGCTTTTCCTGATTAGATCTGGATTAGAAAATGTGGTGTCTATTGTTGATGAGTAAAAGCGGAATTCTACAGGAAGGTTGGTAAATGATTGGACTGGACCATCACAATATCAGAGGATCCTTCAGAAGGCCCAGGTTTTGGCGTAATAATGGGGCTTAGCCACTTAGTGGTCCACTAAAAGTCCCTGAATTAACAAAAATGTATTATGTTAAATAATAATCTAACTTTCCACAAATAGAAGCATAGCTCACGTTGCACTTATCAATGAATATACAGTACTTAGTCCTTATAAACAATGTTGTCTTTAAAGGTTATTGTGTAGACTTTCCAAATGTGGGATTTCTCACCAAGGACACATAATGTAAATTCATTTAAACAAAGTACTGTATATATGTATATACAATTCCTCAGAGGGGCAAATGGATATAATATATGTACATTTTCCAGGGAAGTCAGAATCTGCAATAAAAAAATTAGGGTTCCCATTTAAGAGTGTGGGGGTAGAGGGCCGAGTTTGGTATCATCCGATAGATTTTTGAAAAATATTTGACACTTATATTTATGGTTGTTTTTTTTTGTTTAATGTGTATTTTGTGAGATATTCAACCTGCCCTTTTTATTACACCCTGTATACATTATGCTGGTCGAGTTATATATGCTATTCCTTCTGCCAGCACAAAATATATATGCAGACTGACAAAATACTGCAGGGCAGTGATATTTTTGTGTCCAAGCCAGTTTTTTGTACAGGTTTTGTCTGTGTCTTTGGTGCTTCCACAAGTATTTATTATGTTCGTATGACACACTTTATATTGTGCACTAAAAATGGGCTTGGAAGTGTGTGTTTGTAGTTTGCGACACTTTTATAACTGATATGTGACACAATTCTGTCGCAAGAGCATGAAGTCAAGAGAAAATTGGTGCAACTGAGCTTGTGACACTATTAAATAATGGGGGACATTTATCTAAACTGTCTGAGAGTAAAACTTGTCCAGTTGCTTATGGTAACCAATTAGTGCTCAGATTTATATTTCCCACAGCAGTTTATAATATGAAAGCTGATCTTTGATTGGCTGCTATGAGCAATTGGAACACCTTTGCTCGTCTCCCCCAAAGCTAGTGCAAAGAACAGTACACAAGTTTTAATATATTTGGGCCTGCGTGTGTGTTTATGCATAATGGGGGGCATTTATTATTCACTTTCTACCTTTTTTGGGGCAGAAGTTTTTTTGCTGATTCCTACACTTTGTGAACTATATTCTATTTGTATGATATTATATTTCTATTATATGTCGGCACCACAATTTAGCTTCTTTTCACACACTGTTGTTGCTCAAGTTGGGCACAGCTTTTGAATACCAACACTTCTCTCGACTTCTAGTTTTTGGCACATTTTTTTGCAGCATAATTAGACCAACAAAAAGCAGGTCTATCAACTTCTAAACCCTTTATGAATATGGTTTCGCTACAACTAGCGCCAAAAATGATGAATGCCCCCCTATTTGGACATCATTTTACAGTTAGAAAGATTATTCACAAATTAACCCCTTACCGACATGTGACGTAAAGGCTTACCGGTAACACCCACGATCGGTGCCGGCGGCTTCAAAAAGACAGCGGCGCCGCCATCTTTCCGTGGATCGTCGCTCCCCGTGACGTCATCGGGGAGCGGTGATCCGTCGCCATGGTAGTTTCAGGTCTCACGAAGACCCGAAGCTACTTCGGGTTAACCCATTCATTACAATGTGCTGTCAGCACATTGTAATGTATGAGTAGTAAAATCCCCAAATACTGCCATACTGTACATTTTTATCAAAATATGATAACGGTTTTTCACTGTGTTTAACCCCGTAACGGAAAATTGCGCCCAAAGTCGAAAACGGCACTTTTTTGCCATTTAAAAAAAAATGTAAAATTCTATAAAAAGTTATCAAAAGGTCGTACAGTCCTAAAAATGATAACATTGTAAACATCATTAAAATCTGCAAAAAAGGACACCACCCACAGCTCCGTACACCAAAGTATGAAAAATTTATTAGCGCCAGAAGATGGCAAAATCCCCCAAAAAAATTTTGTACAGGAGGTTTTAATTTTTTTAAATGTATGAAAACATTATAAAAACTATACAAATTTGGTATCCCCGTAATCGTACCGACCCAAAGAATAGAGTAGACATGTCATTTGGGGTGCACAGTGAAATCCATAAAACCCAAGCCCACAAGAATACGGCACAAATGCGTTTTTTTTACCAATTTCACTGCATTTGGAATTTTTTTCCCGGTACACGGCATGGAATATTAAATACCACCATTTTGAAGTGTAATTTGTTATGCAGAAAATAAGCCATCACACAGCTCTGTACATGGAAAAATAAAAAAGTTACAGATTTTTGAATGTGGGGAGTGAAAAATGAAAACGCAAAATCGAAAAAGGGCCGCGGCGGGAAGGGGTTAAATACAACTTATCTGCAAGTTCAACAATAAATTGTACGGGTTGCTATATTTTACTCACAAAAATGTACTCTGCATTGTGGATACAAGCCCTTAACCCCTTCTGGACAATGCCCTTTTTCTTTTTTGCATTCTGATATCCATTTTTTTTTGTTCCATTCTTTAAAAATCCATAACGTTTGTATTTTTCTGTGTGCAAAGCTTTATGAGGACTTGTCTTCTACAAAACAAAATATACTTCCTAGTGATGATATTTAATATTCCATGCTTGATAATGCCTTTATAGAAAAGGTGAAACGTTGCTATTTGATGGTGGAATAAAACCTGATTGAAGTTGGCTCCCCCACCTTGTTCAAATCAAACAAAATTGGTGTAAAACGTTTGTGCTACGTTTGTGCTGGATTGTGCAGCAGAAGTTTTCGTTTGTGCCGCTATCGTTTTTTAAGATTTTAATGAAAGTTTCCAGAGGTCATCAGAGGTCAGCCACCCCCCCCTCCCCCCACATTGCTCAAATTAAACAAAACTGGGACCGAACAATTCTGCTACGTTTGTGCTGGGTTGTGCTGCTCAAATTTTTGTTTGTGCTGCTTTTGTTTTGAATATATGAACAAAAATTAAAGTTCAAAAGTTCAACCAGCCCCGCCACATTAACCGAATCAAACAAAACTGGTGTCAAACGTTAGTGCTATGTTTGTGCAAAAATTTTCGTTTGTGCCACTATCATTTTTATGGTATGTTCAGGTGTTTAAGGTGTTTAGGATGAACTTGTAAAAAACAAACCTAGTGACACTTCCCTGGCTTGATCACCAGGGGGAGCTAGCAAACACATTGTACTTTGGAAGAAATGAACTCTGATGACCTCTGC
This sequence comes from Engystomops pustulosus, assembly GCF_040894005.1. NCBI lineage: Eukaryota > Metazoa > Chordata > Amphibia > Anura > Leptodactylidae > Engystomops > Engystomops pustulosus. Next base: position 81,170,587 of record NC_092416.1, on the reverse strand, counting down.
AAAAAAGTGATAGCGGCACAAACGTAGCACTAATGTTTGACACCAGTTTTGTTTGATTCGGTTAATGTGAGGGGGCTGGTTGAACTTTTGACCTTTAATTTTTTTTTCATATATTCAAAACAAAAGCAGCACAAACAAAAATTTGAGCAGCACAAACCAGCACAATTGTAGCAGAATTCTTCGGTCGCAGTTTTGTTTGATTTGGGCAATGTGGGGGGGCTGGTTGACCTCTGATGACAATAGCGGCACGAAAATTTAATTTTTTTTATTTGAACAAGGTGGGGGGGGGGCAACTTTACTCAGGTTGGAATAAAAGACTTTTTTTTATCATGGAGTGCTGCTTCATTGTTTCCTACAAATCTAGTTAGGTTCGTGTCAGAACCTCTACAAAGATCTGCAGTCACAAGTTTTTATTCACGGTGCTGCTCTACATTGCTTTGTAGTTTAATATTCCATACCATGTACTGGGAAGTAGGATAAAAAATTAAAATGTGGTTAAATTGACAAATATATAAAATTGTTCCAGGTTCTTGTGGCCTTCCCTTTATTTTCTGGGTCACAGGGATGCCAAATTTATGTAAGTTTTATTAGGTTTTAATAGATTTTTAAAAATTAGCACCTTTTTCTACAAAAAAAATTCTCATGCTAATTTTTTATACGTTGGTGTTGGACCAATTTGACATGCTTTGTGCAGCGCTGCGTAATCTGTGTGCGCTATATAAATAAAGAATTATTATTATTATTATAGAGCTGTGTAAGGTGTGATTTTTTGCAGGAAGTGACAACGTTTTCATTTGTACTATATTTCGACAGTACAACCTTTTGATAATTTCAAAAGTGCCCTTTTGGGTGCTATTTTCCATAATGGGGTTCATTGCCGGGAATAATGGCTTTTATATTTTCATAGATCGGGACTTTTGGGACATGGTTTGAATTTAATTTTATATAAATTCTAAATTTGTCAGTGATTGCCAATCTGTATGAAGAGGCACTGTGACATAGTGGTACATTGCATGTCTTTAAAGGGTTAAATAGCAAACTTGTACAATATATTGGATCGTGTAGGGCAATTATAAAACTTTTTGCACTGATCTATAAGTGTATATCAGTGCTTATCTGCTACAGTTAGTGCAGATTTATTGGTTTATTAGAGATAATGGGGCAAATATATCAAACTTTTTGATCGACTTTATTAGTGTATATCAATGTTTATCAGTATTTCCTTTCCAAGATGCCTAGACTCCTTTTCTGCTGCCTGTATATTATGTTTTACTTCTGTATTAGAGCTTGCATGCTGCTTTTGTATCAGTGCTTTGTTGTGTGTATCAGCTGCCTGTATATTAGAATTTACTTGTTACTTGACTCAGAGCCTGTTTGCTGTCTCGGTATGAGAACTCATCCACTACAAGTACATCAGGGTGTCTTGTTTTTTTCTGCTGGTCTTATATCCATAATAATAATAATAATCTTTATTTATATAGTGAATCAAATTCCGTAGCACTTTACAAATCATAGAATCTGAGCTGAATATACCAAACAAAGTATATAAGATAAGGTATTAAAAAAAATCAATCAAAAACATTGAATACAAAAAAATACAAAAATCTTTATAAAAAAACAAGGACTTCAAACCATAAAAACATACACCAAAAACCAAAAATATACAAGATGTGGTGGTGGTTGGTCCCATATCATTCCCTTGAAAAAGCGACGGTGAAACGTACGCCGTGGTGGTGATCCTTATGGTCCCTTGTGCTTAAGAGCAATATGCAACATCTTGCAATATATTTGATTGCGCGTGATCTTTTATTATGGTTCTCTTGTATTAATATTTGGGTTTCACTTATTTTTGATATGGGACCAACCACCAAATCTTGTATATTCATGGTTTGAAGGTCTTGTTATTGGTGAATAAAGATTGTTTGTATTTTTATGGATTCAAAGTTTTGGATAGATTTTTTTATACCTTATCCTATATATATGTTCCAATCAAGCTTGACAAAGGCTGCGAATACAGCCGAAACGTTGCTGGAGGTAGAATAAACACTAAGTTTATTTCTTCACTGAATTGGAGTGCAGCCGTTTTCCTAATTTTTAATATTTACTGGACCCTGACTGGTGAGAGTTGAGGACTGTGCTGCTGTTTTCTTTCATATATATATATATATATATATATATATATATATATATATATATATATATATATATATATATATATCTGAGCTGGTCTTCTGTCTGTATATTTTCTGCTAAATATTTATCTGAGATTATCGGCTTTTTGTATTTTCGATATGGTAAATATATATATTAGAGAATTTCTGTTTCTATTTCAGAGTTTATCTGCTACTTGTACCGTATGACAGAGCTTATCTACTGCCTTTATAAAAGAGTAGTGGGAACAGAACATTTCATTTATTTATTGTCTTAATAAAAATATTTGGATAATTATTTGTATGTATATTTTAATACTTCTGGTAATCTTAGCTTCAACTTAAAGGGGACCAATCAGCAATTGGCCTAATTAACCAATACCAGAAAATAGTGAAGCAGCGTAACACCTTCTTGTTTTTATTTCTTTCATGGTCCAGTGTGGTGGCATCATCCATAAAATCAACTTTAACGTGAGCTGTAAATTGGTTTTATAAAGTGGATATGGAGGAGGAGAGTTTTAACACTGAAGTCAAGGTGGGGAGCTCTGAACGCCTCCTCCGTGAATGAAATCATGTATGGAGATCTTATAAGTGATGTCTCTGGATGCAGAACCATCAATACTAGTGAAGTGGGTTTTTTGAGGAAGAGATAGTTTGCATTCAGTGTTAAAATCTCCACCTCCTTGTTTTTACACAACCAATTTACGTCTCACTTTGACTCCTTCCCACCAAGGCCATTTTTCGTTTTTGTATTCACATTTTTTACTCCCCATCTCCAAAAATCAATAACTTTTTTTTCTATGTAAAGATCTGAATGAGGGCGTGTTTTCAACGTAACAAAATGCACTTCGTAGTGACAGAATTTTATATTCCATGCCATGTACTAGGAAGCAGAAAAAAAATTCCAAATGCAGTGAAAATGGTGAAAAAAAACGCATTTGTGCCGAATTTTTGTGGGCTTGGATTTTATGTCTTTCACTGTGCGCCCAAAATAACATGTCTTCTCCATTTGTTGGGTCGGTACGAACATGGGGATACCGAAATGCATAGGTTTTATAATGTTTTCATACATTTACAAAAATTAAATCCTCCCGTACAAAAATAAAAATCTTCATTTTGCCATGTTCTGGCGCTAATAACTTTTTCATACTTTGATGTACAGAGCTGTGGGTGGTATAATATTTCGAGACTTTTGATCATGTTTTCAAGTGACATTTTCGACTTTGGGCGCTACTTTCCATTAAGGGGTTAAACAACTATTACTATTACTATAACTGTTATTATATATTATTATATTTTGATAGATCAGATGTTTTGGGATGCGGCGATACCTAGCGTGTTTAGGATTTTTACTGTTTATTTAGAATTTTAGTTTTTTTTAAATATAATTTTTTTAAAACTTTTCTTTATTTTTATTTTTTACTATTTCTCAGACACCCGAGGATTCTTTAACCATTAATAGTGAAATGGAGGAATGGAATTGATTTGTCAGATTTGCCTAAGGGCACATTCACATGTTGCGCTTTGGTTGCATTTTCATTGCATTTTAAAACACATTACAGCTAAGGAGAGGTGATTTGCCTAATTACATTACTGTTAACATTTGCATTTACAAAACACATTGTAAACATGATGTCAATGCATGCGTTAACAATGCATTAACGCATGCGTTTTGTTAACGCATACATTAACATAGCGATAACAAATGTAAATAGTAATGTAATTAGGCAAATCATCTCTCCACAGCTGTTCTAATGTGTTTTAAACACAATGAAAATGCAACCAAAACGCAATCTGTTCAGATGCAGTTTTTGAAGCTAAAAGCAGGTGTGGATCATAATGGGTGAGGACTTAACATTAAGAAGTTCTACTCCTACTCTATTTTCACTCCACTCCTGGTTTGGACATCAAAAACTGCATCTGCCTCTTTAGCCCTCATTGACCTCTTCAGCTTTATGCATACTCATTTTTGTACATTTCCAGCTACCCACTTAGTTTGTATATTTGCCGTTGCCCATGCAAAAAATGTTATTTTGTAAAGAATCTCCAGTGTCAGTTTGTAGCATTTACAAAAAGATAACGGTTATAAATGCACCAGTATAGTTTTCCTAATCCATCAGTGTCAGCATTTCATATTATCTTTACACAATGGATCACTTTGTGTAAATACAAATATGATAGAATAAAAGTTGTGCAGCAAGCAGATGTTTAGGTATGAGATGTACAGTACGTTTAGCTTCATGTATTATCTGGTGGCCCTGCCCTTCTCTCAATGGAATAGCTAGGGGGTAGTGACACTGAATAATTGGTTGGTGCTTATTCCATTTTCTGAGACTTTGTGGGGTCCCCCGTTATTTCCTGGAATAATTGATTTTTCCTAGACTTAATAGAAATAAGATTCTTAACGCCTTCAAGTTGTGTATTGGTTTTTGTCATGTCATCTCCCAAAAGGTCAGACATTTGTATCTATACTGCTTCTGTCTGCAGGGTTTGCCCTCTGCACTCACAGTCTGGATTAAGAGGGGCGCCAGAGACTTTGTAACACGCTTTTAGTTTTTCTGTTGACAGGTTGAAAAATTGCAAAACAAGCAAAAGTGGCCTTTTCGGGCAGTGAGCTGTAATGAGTTGCTGGAGGAAACTGTCCCCAAACCTCCAATCCTGTACCCTGTCATCTCCCAGAGGAAGGTGGTGTCTGAGGAAGATGCTTCCTTTGTTTGAGATTGCCACAGGACACAATGAAATTGGCTCTTTTGTAGGCCTTGCAGGGTCGGAGCATAAAATCCAGAATCTGACTAACTAGATAGGCTACAGTCATTTGTATTAGTTAAGTATATGAGTAATATTGTCAGTGTCAGTCAAGGATAGAACTAATGGAATAATAAATCTCCAATAGCAAATATGGCTGTGGTCTTTATCAAAGCAGGAACAGGCTTCTCCTTCCAGATATCTTGAGAATTCTGCTGACTTTCTCTACACCTTTCCTGAGCAAATGAGAAGCCTGTATTCAGAACTATGTCACCTCATTATCCAGTTGCCTACTTTCTGCTTATATTTGCTGCATATCCCAAACACAAAAGGATGCATTCCGGTCTCAGCGCTGGTATATTTGGTTAATACATAGAGAAGATGCAGCAGAGTTAAAAAAAAAACAAAACAAAAAAATGCACAATGGACAGAGACAAGCCTTTTGTGAGGAGAAAGAATGTGATTGGAATGGAGTCGTCGCCATTACAGGTGATTGCGTCTGAGGGTGCACATCGTATGTGTGTGTGTTTGGAATAGAAAGAGCGCATTACTACTAGAAGGAGATTTTATGAAGCTTTCTCAATTTCAGAAAAAGTCTGAGCATGTGAAGTGAATAAAATGGTATCTTCTTAACAGCTGAACATGCAAATGATCCCTGGTGCTGGTGTGTGCCTGGAATCAAACACAATGACAAACAACCTGCAAGTTACAACAAATATACCCAGAGATGCAGCAACTACTAGTGGGAAACTTACAGCAGATAGAGGCAGTGTTCAGGACAGGTATGGAATTCCAGAAACAGGCAGGAGTACAGACAGGATAAAGGGCCAGGTACACAGGGATCCGAACAGCGTACACAGGGTTTCAGGCCGGCGCCACACGTGGCACTTTGTCTGCGCTTGCAAACGCAGACAAAGTCGCGCCCACCGGGGCGGGCCTCGGCATTATGAACGCGACGATAGCGGAACGTGTGAACGCGCCCTGAGGGTACACAGGGTTCCTGCACAGGCTGAGGGTACACAGGGTTCCTGCTCAGGCTGGGGGTACACAGGGTTCCTGCACAGGCTGAGGGTACACAGGGTTCCTGCTCAGGCTGAGGGTACACAGGGTTCCTGCTCAGGCTGAGGGTACACAGGGTTCCTTCTCAGGCTGAGGGTACACAGGGTTCCTGCTCAGGCTGAGGGTACACAGGGTTCCTGCTCAGGCTGAGGGTACACAGGGTTCCTGCTCAGGCTGGGGGTACACAGGGTCCCTGCTCAGGCTGGGGGTACACAGGGTCCCTGCACAGGCTGAGGGTACACAGGGTCCCCGCACAGGCTGAGGGTACACAGGGTTCCTGCTCAGGCTGAGGGTACACAGGGTTCCTGCTCAGGCTGAGGGTACACAGGGTTCCTGCTCAGGCTGAGGGTACACAGGGTTCCTGCTCAGGCTGAGGGTGCACAGGGTTCCTGCTCAGACTGAGGGTACACAGGGTTCCTGCTCAGGCTGAGGGTACACAGGGTCCCTGCACATGCTGGGGGTACACAGGGTTCCTGCTCAGGCTGAGGGTACACAGGGTCCCTGCACATGCTGGGGGTACACAGGGTTCCTGCTCAGGCTGAGGGTACACAGGGTTCCTGCTCAGGCTGAGGGTACACAGGGTTCCTGCTCAGGCTGAGGGTACACAGGGTTCCTGCTCAGGCTGGGGGTACACAGGGTTCTTGCTCAGGCTGGTGGTACACAGGGTTCCTGCTCAGGCTGGGGGTACACAGGTTCAGGCTACACATGGTTCTGGACAGATTCAGGGTACCAAAGGTTCCGTTCAGGGTACACAGGCTTCTGTCTCAGGCTGGGGGTACACAGGCTTCTGGCTCAGGCAGGGGGTACACAGGCTTCTGGCTCAGGCTTGGGGTACACAGGCTTCTAGCTAAGGCTGTGGATACATATGTTTCTAGCTCAGTCTCAAGGTACACAGGGTTCCTGCTCATGCTAGGTAAAGGTACACAGGTTCAGGCTACACAGAGTTCTGGATAGGTTAAAGGTACACAGGGTTCCGGCTGAGACTGGCTGTACACAACTAAACAAAAAACTTTTTGTCATAGTAGCCTGAGGGTGCATCTACAAGTTCAGCTTTTCAGATGCACCTTTTGTTGCCTAAACCCGAAGTGGAGTGAAAATAGAGGAGGAGTAGCACTTCATAATGATAGGTCCTCACCCATTATAATCCACACCTGCTTTTGGCTTCAAAAACTGCATCTGAAAAACGGAACAAGAAAACACGAATTGAACAGCCAGAATCCAAACAGAAGATTCTGACAACCTGCTTCCACTCTATCATCTATAACACGGGTGTCAAATACAAGGCCCTCGGCCAAATCCGTCCCGCTGTCTTGTGTTATCCATCCCGGCTCTTGTTTCCCTGCCCCTATGCTGCGCTCATCGGGAGTGCAGCATAGATGTAGGATAGCTCCAAAACTTGCCTTTCCTTGCTCCCCATAAGCAACAGCTGTCCTCTTCTTTGCTGTAGTTTGCACCTGCTGTATGTGCCATCTCTGAATGTGATATAATGACATTATCAAGTGTGTTGGCTTCAGAGCCGGCGCATTCTTTGGGGACACACTGGAGAAAAGAAGAGGACAGCTGCTGCTTCTGGGGAGCAAGAAAAAGTAAGTTAATGTTTGTTTGTTTTCACAACAGTGAGAGAGGTAAGGGTAGCATTATGGCTTCTGGGGGGCACTAGGAATACTGTGGCTACTGGGGGCACTGGAGAAGCACTATAGCTGCTGGCGGTCACTGTGACTGCTTGGGGACAATGTGGTTGCTGGAGGAACTCAGTGTAGGCATTTGGCTGCTGCGGGCACTGTGGCTGCTGGGGGTGCAGTGTGGGGCACTGTTGCTGTTGCTGTGTGGGTACTCTGATTACTTATCACTGTGGGGTTCACACAAGCCATGCCGGCGTCTCAGGGCGCGTTCACACGTTGCGTTTTGGTTGCGTTTTCATTGCGTTTGAAACGCATATACAACAGCTGATGAGAGGTGATCTGCCTAATTACATTGCCGTTTACATTTGTAAACGCAATGTTAATGCATGCGTTAACAAAACACATGTCTTAACGCATTTGTTAACGCATGCGTTAACATCGCGTTTACGATGCGTTTTGTAAACTGAAATCTTTACAGTGATGTAATTAGGCAAATCACATCTCCTCAGCTGTTGTATATGCGTTTCAGACGCAATGAAAACGCAGGTCAAAACACAACGTGTGAACGCGCCCTCAGGGTATTGTTATTTAACACTATGTTCCGTACTGTGGTTGCCCTCAAAGAGCTGTTTGTAATCATAACACTGTATGAATGTAACTACTAAACAGTTGTGGCTTGATCCTGAAATGAAGTGGTTATGGTGACCACAAGTAAGGTATTATATATGGGGGACTGTTTTTTGACTGTATTTCTCTTTTAAGTAATATGTTTCTCAAGATCTCAATTTACTATATAATTTTGTGGTATGTAAAAAAGTGCTGCCTCTGACACTTGATAGCAGCCCCTTTTAATCTTAATTTGTGTTCTCAATACAGGCAGTCCCCGGGTTACATACAAGATAGGGTCTGTAGGTTTGTTCTTAAATTGAATTTGTATGTAAGTCGGAACTGTATATTTTATCATTGTAATCCCAGCCAGAACTTTTTTGGTCTCTGTGACAATTGGATTTTAAAAATGTTGGGTTGTCATAAGAATCAATATTAACACTAAAGCTTCATTACAGACACCTGTGATAACTGTTACAGCTGATTATTGTAGCCTAGGACTAAAGTACAATAAATTACCAATATCAAGAGGTCCGTTTGTAACTAGGGGTCGTATGTAAGTCGAGTGTTCTTAAGTAGGGGACCGTGTACTAAGACTAGAAGCCATTTGTTTTCTGTAATTTTATGCCATAGTTACTTTTTTTCTACATTGAGGTTCTGCCGAAATAAACTGTTCGAAACACATAGGGGGGCATTCATTATTTTTGACATTAGTTGTTCTTTTTTGCAGTAGAAATAAGAAAGAGAAAAAAGTTTCTGAGCAAGATTTATTAGGGCTTCTACGCTAGACAACTGGCGTAGAAGCCCTGACTTAATCACAGTTACAGGGGCCAGGAGGGGCGGATAGGCCCCAGCATAAAAATAAACTCTTCACAGTCCAGCCAACAGGAGCCTCTTGAAGTATACGACGGCGCTGAAAGGGCCCCATTGTATCCAGTTAATATCTTTTTTATATGTGCTTTTCAACTGATTGGGAAAATTCATTTGTCATGGCCGGATAAATATACAGACAATTCTGTCAAGAAACGGCCTGGGGATCAGGTTACAGGTTCAGGATTCGGAACCCGATCCAGGTTAATGAACAGGGTTAATTTTTTTTTTTTTCACTTGAAGGAATTGCAGGGCACATCCTCCACCTGGTGGAGTTGATTCATTTCAGAGCATTTTAGAGAAATTAAGCTAATCAACATCACAATATAGTTCTATTTTGCAATCTATTTTTCGCTACAATAAAAGGTCTTTTTAATTTCTGTTTGCAGTAAAATAAAACCTAAAGAACTTGGGTTAATTATGTTGCTTACATTTGGTGCAGATCATTAGCTCTATAAAGTTTGTGTGACTTCTGAAGACACAACTTAGCTTGTTAATGGAACTTTGTCCATTACTAGTAACAACTTAGTGGTCTGAATGGCTCCGTTATGGCAGTGCCACTACAGAAATCCCTCTAAGATATTGGGGCTCATTTACTAAGATTTATAGCGAATTGCCCCAGGATTTTGGCGCATCAGCGCCGGCTTTCACGCGACAGAAATTGGGGGGGCGTGGCCGTCGGACAACCCGACGGATTTGGAAAAACAGCTGAGTTTAAAAAAGAATTTGTGTCGCAAGATCAGCACTTACATGCACCATGAAGAAGAAGGTGAACTCCGGCGGACCTCGGCGCAGCAGCGACACCTGGTGGATATCGGGCGCACAGACCTAAGTGAAGGCAGACCCGAATCATCGTCGGAGAACGCACCGCTGAATCGCGACGGGACCGGGTAAGTAAATGTGCCCCAATATCTTCATTTTCCCAGTGCTTTAAGCAGTCAAAGTACTGTTTATAATACTAAAGTAAATAGTATTTTAAGTAGACAGAATTAAAGTAGATAATATTTAATAAAGACACTTTTTCACCAAGTTTAACATGTAATGATACAGTGTTGATGCAAAGAAAGGCTAAAACCCTATTAACCCATTTGACCCATAAAAGGGCAATTCTACTCAACTCGTAGAATAAATCCCTGGATCCACATCCCATCTAGTTCCCATAATGTGAAATTTTTTGAAAAGGCATCCGGACCCCTCTTAATGCTTCTCACTTTCTGTTCCTGCCCTAAAGTCACATAAAGTTTAGACTCCGTTCACATTAATGTTGTTTGTTTCTGTGTGTTCTACTTTATCTCAGAAACAGAGCATTGATAAAAAAACAATAAGTATGTTTGAATGGGGGCACTAACATGTCCAGAATAGCAGCTAGTACAATATGCAATGACAGCGAGTTACATAGTCAACAATTGCAATCTATGGAGACTGTGAAACAAACTTTCCTCTAGGTGTACACGATGTCCCTCATTTCCTTTTTCTTTTTAGATACGGGTGTATAAAGTTAACTAGAAATATCTCTGTACTGTCCTCTGGACTGTTTGTTTATGTGCATGCACTTGGCTATCTACAGCCTATTAGTAGATTATGTATGCCCTCATTGTTCCCAACAACTCCTAATAGCTAGAGTTAGTTGGTGAGCGGTTTGTCAAAATTACTTTCCTCAGTCCAATGATGCTTCTTCCCCTCTCCATTTCTATAAGCTACACCAAATGGGAGAGATTTATTAATCTGTCCACGACAGAACTTTGTCGTAGTTTGCACTAAGAAACTGTCTGCAGCACATTTATAAAGGATTTTAGACAGTTTTCTGGCTCTCCTATGACTCGACAAAAGTGGCGTGGCCTTGCGCCAAAAAGGTCCATGCACCAGAAATACTGTTGACCCATCAGAATTCTCTCCTAATTTGGTGGCGTAAAAATAAGCCAACTAATAAGAGGTGCAGAGTATGACTAGACAGATTTATTATCCAGCACCAGATACTTCTATGAATTTGGTGCATAATAAGACTGTATAACTTGAGGCTGTAACCATAGGCTTACAGGAGGAAAGTAATGAAGACTGGATTGACATCCAACTTACATCAGATTTACATCTAGTGAGTCCCTTAAAGGAGCACTTTAAGATTTGTTTTTCTTTTTTGTGCCCATAAAGTTCAGTAAAGATTTTTATTAAAGAGTAAGGTAAAAGCTCTTTAGTATGCATTGTACCATTTCAGTTTATTCAATATATATAAAACTTTTGATACTTTTGGTTCTTCCCATGCCCAAGGCCCCATGCACACGACTGCACAATCTTGCGGCAGTACATATGTCCCCCATAGACAGCTATGGCACACAGGCTTGGTGCAACAAGCCCCGAGCAACAATTTCTGAGCCATATTTTCTATGCAAAAAGATAATCCAAGCAGCACAGAAATAGAAAAAGAAAAAATGGGTGCACGCTAAACAGGGCCGGGCTTCAGGTCCTCCAAAAATAGTATATAGAAAGGTAATAACAGCACTCAAGACGTAGAATTGTGCAAAAATATAAGTGGATTTATTCCATGTTCAAAGCGATGTTTCAGCTCAAAGTGTGAGCTTTCCTCAAGCTTGGAACATGGAACACTTTTCTTTTTGCACAATTCTACGTCTGGTGTGCTGTTATTACCTTTCAATATACTATTTTCTATGGAGAGGGGAGGGGGCGAGCAGAAATGTGCGCAGAGTTGTGCGGGCACATGTTCTTGTGCATGCAGCCATAATCCGTATTTTCTCAAGCTTATATGTTAGTATCCCTGCAATGTTTTTGTATGTTCTGATGACATGTACGAGCGTTTAACCTGTATTTTGTTTGTGGTTTTAAGATGTTTGTGTCATACTTCTAATGAATGATAAATTTATTCACACTTGCTTGCTCGCTAGAGGTCGCATCTCTTTGTAGGTATTACTAAATTTGTTTGGTGCCCTTGTGGTTTTAGGGTGGATTATAGATTAGATTATAGTGTGTCAATAGTAACAAATATGTTACTTCCCGTTTGACAGTCAACCCTTACAAGGTTAGATAATTTACAGTCCCTCTTTTTTATGTGACCTATGTGGCCTCACTGATTTTCAATTTTTAGGACCTCTTCTGAGATCTGGCAAGCAATTCCCCCAAATAGCAGATGGACACACAGTTTTGGTGCATGAATTGTGCTATAATTTATACAGAGATGTTAGACTATGGCACAGGGGATTAAAAAATCTGGAAACTAAAAGTGCAGGAAAAGTGCCAGAATTCCAAGTTTGAGCCCAAAAAAGAAAAGAAATTAGTGTCGGAAAAGGACAAATATTATAGCAGCAACACTTCATAAATAAGTCACAACAGGCGCGGCAAGAGGGAAAAAATGGCAGTTTTCTGATGGAAAGTCAATGATAAATGACTATAATTCTCCTTAAAACCTCCAAATAAACACCAAGGCAATGAAGGGATTTTAGTATTTTTGTCTCTGGGGATGGATTATCAGGTGGGCATACTTATCCATAACTATACAAGAATACCTAATACAAATTTATACAAGTGTATAAACATACAGTACACATATGTCAACATACAATTTACATGACATACACTTAACACAACATACATATTTTCATATAGCACACACAACCAACAGAAAAAATATACAGCACACATATTAGCACTTCACATAATAAACACAGAACCCTTACACTGTATGCCTGGGGTGCCAAGCTCTCTTTCTCAGGGGGCCACATCAGCCTCATAATGGCCATAAAGGTGACGACTGTATCTACTTGAGCTGTTTAGTAGTTATATTCATAAAGTGTTACGATTATAATCAGCTCTTTTAGGGCAACCACAATGCTAAATATAGTGTTAAATAATAATAACCTGAGACACCGGCATGGTGCCCTCCACTGTGTCCATCCAACAGCCACAGTGTCTGACAGTGTCCCCCAAACAGCCACATTGTCCCCCGGCAGCCACAGTGCTCCCAGGAGTCACAGTGCTCCTAGTGACTTCCAGAAGCCAAAACGCCCCCAGTAGCCACAGTGCTCCACAAGTAGCCACATTGGGGCACATTTACTTACCCGGTCCAGTCGCGATCCAGCGGCGGGTTCTCTGACGCTGATTCGGATCCGGCCGGGATTCAGTAAGGTAGTGCGCCCAATGTCCACCAGGTGTCGCGTGTCAAGCGACACGTTTTTTTTTTCAAAATACGGCGTTTTTTCCGAATCCGTTGGGTTTTCCGACAGCCACGACCCCCGATTTCCGTCGCATGCATGCCGGCGCCGATGGCCCACAATCCGATCGCATGCGCCAAAAACCCGGGGCATTCAGGGAAAAACGGCGCAAATTGGTAATATATTCGGGAAACCCGACACAAAAACGCGATTCGGGCCCTTAGTAAATGACCCCCATTGTGTCCCCAGTAGCCAAAGTGCTCCCCCAATGCCCCTAGTAGCCACTGTGCTCCCCCAATGCCCCTCAGTACCCACTTTGCTCCTAGTGCCCTCCTTAGCCACAGTGCTCCCTCAGTGCCCCCCATATCCACAGTGCTTCCCCCAATGCCCCTATTAGCCACTGTTCTTCCCATTGCCCCAGTGCTCACAGTGCTCACAGTGCTCCCAGTGTCCTTCCCTCTCCCACGTGATGATGTTATTATATTTCATTTGCCGGCTTCAGAGCCAACGCTTAGAGCGGGCACACACTGGAGCAAAGAAGAGGACAGCCGCTGGTTCTGGGGAGAGAGGAAAGGAATGTACAGTAGCTATGCTGCGCTCCCGATGAGCGAAACATAGTGGCACGTAAACTAGACTGTGGGCCTTGTGTTTGACACCCGTACTGTAGGCAGAAAAGCAACAAAAGCAGACTTTATGAAAGTGAAAGTAGATGCTGGAGGCAGAGTACTGAGAGACACATTTCCCCTGCATACACCATCCCCCTGCCTCTGTCCTGTCTCACTTTCTGTGAAAGAGGAGCCTCAGAAAGGAGGGAAATGAGAGACAGCTGCAGCCGCTGACTACCTGAACTTCTCTCTGTTATCTAGGGGCTGCCTTCTGCTGAATGACAGGGGCTCACTCAGTGATAGGATCAGGGGGCAATATCCCAGTTTGTTCTTGCACATAGTACAGGAATAATATGGACAGCTATGTCACAGTGCCACACCCCATCCACTCATAGTGCCGCCCCTTTGCTATGTAAATAACTGCTCTTAGCTATAAAAAAATAGAATGGGTTAACAAAAAATATTTTATATGTATCTATAGACTGTCTCTGTCACTGACCATCCCTTTTAATATACTTTTTTACCGTCTCTGTCTCTGACCTTCTCTGTCTTTGGCAGTCTGTTTCAGTGACTGTCTGTCTCTGGTAGTCTGTTTCAGTGAATGTCTGTCTCTGGCGGTCTCTTTCACTGACTGTCTGTCTTTGCCAGAAAATTGTAGAACCCAGACCAGACAATGGCTGAGACCGCAGAACCCAGACACGACAGTGGCTAACACCAAAGACCCGAGACCATACAATGGCTTACACTGCAGGCCCCAGACCAGACGATTGATGTCACCGCAGGCCCCAAAACAGACAATGGCTGATACTAAAGGCCCCAGACCAGGTAATGGCTGACACTGCAGGCCCCAGACCAAACAATGGCTATACTATAAGCTCTTGCGAGCAGGGCCCTCATACCTATTGTTTAATATTACAATGTTATTACTTTATAATGTCTTATTTTAGTTGTATATGTTCCCCATAACCTGTAAATCACTAAGGAATTTAATGGTGCTATATAAATAAAGATTACTCTCATACCAATGACCGTCTCTGACACTCTCATTCCAGTGACTGTCTCTAACACTCTCATTCCAGTGACTGTCTCTGACTCTCTTATTCCAGTGACTGTCTCTGTCTCCAACTGTCACTTTGTCTATGGAGAGATTTATCAGAAGTGTCTGAGAGCAGAACTGCTCTGGTTGCCCATGGCAACCAATCAGAGCTCAAGTTTCATTTTTGCACAGCTGTTTATAAAATTACAGCTGATCTGATTGGTTTCCATGGACTACTGGAACAGTTTTACCTCAGACATTTCTGATAAATCTCCCCCTATTTCTGTATCCCTATACATCTTACCTCACACATAAGCGTCTTATACTCATTGCCTATAGTAACCAATCACAGCTCATAGCACATATTAATGACCTGTGGCAGAATAGCAACCAATCATGGCTCAGCTACCATGATTGGTAGCAGCAGCAAACAATGGCTTCTGTATATGGTGGTTAATAAGTGGATTTTGGAAAGCGTGGGGTCAAAATTTCGGCTAAAAACCTAGTCTATGACGTTCCCTGAGCCACAGAGAGCGGCTGTGCAAAATTTGGTGATTGTAAATGCGACGGTACAGATTCCTTTAGTGGACATACATACATATACTCAGCTTTATATATTAGATTAGTTTGAGGGCAATTCTGAGATCTCTGGGGAATAATATTCTGGGTAGCAACATTTACTTTAAAAAAAAATAAATAAAAATAGTTCAAAGAGCCCCACCAGTTTGCGTCCAAGGGGTCTCCACCACCCTTAATCTGGACCTGGTCTCCACGAGATGTCACAGGTCCTGCAACTAATTTCCACATATTGGAAATAAACAGTAATAAATGGTAATATACATGATCAAATCAAATTACCAAACATATTTCCTTTGAAATATCATAAGAGGTTACTCAGCAATCTGACAACTATTCCTTTGGCAGCTGGGACGTGGTACTGTCACACTGCAAACTTACTATGTGGGTCAACAGAGCAAAAGAGGTGAGTTTGCATCCAGAAGCAGAGCCATGTGCCAGAGGCTCTAAGTAACCTGGCAGTCATGACCACCAGAAGAAGCATTACACTATATGCCCTTATTGTTTTTTGATCCTGATCAAAAATGACATTTCATGAGGAGCACAGACATTTTTATATAAGCTTCAATATCGTTCTTCTGGACCAATGTTTTATCTTAATCCACCAAATAAAGGATTCACTTTTAAATTCACTAGCATTTGAAGATGTTTTTAGTTTTTTTGTAAGACCCAAAAGGAGTTACGTCTGTGGCAGGGGATCATCTAGAGATGAGGTTAAGAGGCTTGAATAAAAACCCTTGAAACTAATTAGGAATCTGAATCATAACAGGCAGGTGCAGTTAGAAGGAACCATGAACAATGAGTCAGGGAGCAACTTTGCAAGAAAGAGGTCTGTTTCTAAGGAGTTCTCCACCATTTGTCTTTTATTGTCATATATTTTAAGCAAACAGCAGTTTGAGAAATGAGGTACGGTATTCTGTTTGTTGCCAAATTGAAAAGAAACTTCTGAATGAAGAGTTGGCAGTAGGTTCTTCTGAGGAAGCGTGTTCCAGGAGTGGTACCAATGGATTTTCTGGAGTTGTTGAAATAGAACTTTGCACAAAGTAATATATGCACCCAAATAGTCATATATATATATATATATATATATATATATATAAGCACTTGGTAGATGGAGGCAGGTCTATAATAAATTCTATGGCAATGTGTTGCAAAAGAAAATCAAAGACTGGTAGAGGTTTAAAAATCAAATAGATTTGGTAGACTTATTCTGGGCATTTATGGGACACATAATCTTCAAGCCCAGGATGGCCACAAAATATGACTAGACAAGGGTTCTTGCACCCTAGAACCAGCGAGTTTACACAGTGGCTACAGGAAAACACTTTCCTTGTTACGGCTTGAGGAATAAAGGTCTTACCCTTCAAGGATATCCTTGAACTGGTGCCATTAAGACTACTTGTGAAGGATCAATGATATGTTGCATTTCTTCTACTTGTTTAAAAACATCAAAGGTTCGGGACACAGCATCTGCTTTGATGCTATTTTTCTGCAGGATGAAGGCGAAGTAAAAAAGTGTACTCTGCCTATATGACCTAACAAAGACACAACTGCATTACTATCTTTTGGTACATAGAGCTGTTGTGATAGAAATAAGTAATGCTGTTCCCTCAGGGGGATATCTCCCACTTTATATATCCACTGGAGTTTCTTTACATGGGGCTAAAATGCTTAAAGAAAATGGCAATTTTTTTAAAATTTTAGGACAAAACAACAGCCTCCAAGGAAGCTTAAAACTGCCTTGAAATCCCCATAATGAGCAGAATGGAATCTGAGCTAATGGACTTTTAAATTGCTAGGTAGGCAGATTCAGGTTCTCCTTAATGTGCTCAGACACTGCTGTACAGTATATTCAGAGACAGGACACAAAACAACTCAACAAGGCAAAGAAACTCCTGGGATCAGCTACATATTGCAGTTAAATACATAATGGGATCACTTACTTTTCCTGAGACTGATCTTCATAAAATATGATTCTGGGAAAACTTTAATCATCAAAAGGGCCACATTGTAGTATGGACCCAGAGTTTTTATCAATATCTGGAGCATATAATCACCTTTTAAGTATACATAAAAGTTCTACCCTCTCTGTTAACAAATTTGCTTGAGTTTCCTGGTTTCCTTGTGTATATTGTAAGCTTTGCCAATACAATACAGGCACAGGTCATCAATACATTTCAATTGGCGTTCCTGATCAAATAGGCTGAATTTGGCATAAATGTCTAGAACATTCAATAAAATGCAGGTCAATGTGGGTGGACAGGCATACTAAGATATTAAAGGGGTTTGCCTATGAAAGAAAGTTCTCAAATTTTAATCCCCTAGTGATATTTACACAATAAAGATCACTTTTAGCACCATTACTTTACAATTTTACTCAGTTTTATTGCCCTTTTAGCTTCTATCACTCAGTGATTATCAGTGTAAAATTTCAGTGTGTGTGTGGAAATTTTCTTAGACACTACATGATTCCTCTGTGCTATGAGATGCTGTGTGCTGACAATGTGCTTAGATTATCAGTGTAAGGTTTATCTACATTCTACTAGTATCTGACACATAGAAAATAGAGATGAGACATATAAGAGATGAGGATATCCATGAGATTATATAAAACACTAAGACACTCTTAGCTCTGCTAACTTACCTATAACACACAGTAGCTAGTAGAATAAGTTTATGCACTCTGCCCTGGCAGGAAGTGCCTGTGTCTGAGCTGGTCTAGTCATGCAGGGAGAGGGAAGGAGGCAGAGATCACTGCAATGTACAGACAAGAGAAGCTATTCACGAGAAGAATGTGACCATAGTCAGAAGATTCACAGTCGGATCCAGGTCTAGTGACATTGTCTAGTGACATTTTTCTCAGGCACTTTCGTGTGGGAAGGAGTGTCTTATATAACAAGGTGCAGAAAATGAATGATAAGGGGTAAGGAAAGGAGTTGGAATACCACTTCAAATATTGAGAGGTGTGGCATCCTGCAAGCTGGGGCAGCAAGAGGACAGGTCACGAAAGGTGGTTGCAGAGCATCTTGCAGCACATGACATGGTGGTGATCATAACTATCAAGGATGGTACAGGATGAAGCTGTTACCCAAGCATATAGTTACTGACATTTTTTCTGATCAAAAGTAGGACATAAAGCCCCGTCTTCATGAATTGGCAAAGCCTCTTAGTGAATATCGGCTCAGGAGACTGGCATTCTAAATTCCCCGCATTGTGTGTGAATGCAACCTTAAATGGGAAAATGGTGAGAAAGATCTTGTGTGCTACAAGAAACCTTATTGTCTTCCCTTCACTGCACAAACTTTAATAAGATGGCTACTACATTTATCCTACATGCTTTTTGCTGAATAAAATGTAACGGATCTTTCTGGGAAAATGGAATTGTAACAGTTGTTTGTATTATGTGATAGGTGTGCGGCCTTTAAATAATGTAAAGTTTGAGTGTTCTTGTCAAAACTGAGTAGGTCAAAACTGAGAAGTAACAGCGCATAATGCACCATACCTCTAAAGAGTCAAATAGAGGCAGCTTCATGTTCTAAAATCTTCACCTGACTATAGGAAGCTCTAGTGAGGAATTCTTCCAAAATCATCTGTTTAATTGGCTTCCTATGTAATTGTTCCTAATGTGTGGTAGGTGCCAAGGTTAGATTATAAACTCCTGGGGACTGTATAAGTACAGTTTAATAAGTCACCAATAAATCTTTAGACTGCAGCAACAAAAATAAGAAAAGAGTTGATGCAAATATGATCCGCTCAAAGACACAATCATGTAACAGAAAAGGGAAAGTAGTAGAAATAGCATTGTGTTTCAGGGACATGGTCTATGCTTTCTCTAACGCCTCTTATTTTGGACATATGGTAGTTGACTTTGACATCTCACTGGAAGAAACCATTGTCACCTCACTATAGTCTCTCAGTCTCATATCTGCTATATCATCAGCATCATGTCATGTTTCAATGCATTCTTCATAGACCTGTGACACTAGGAAGACCTCTCCGAGCTATGCAGGATCCTTTTATTAACCTGTCAAATCAGGGAGTCAAGGAGGAGGGAGTCTCTGACAGAAGCCCACGCAGGGCTCTCAGCCATAATTACCACATGGATATAGGGGAAAGAGCAAGGGAGGCAGCTGTGGAAGGGGGGGTTGTAACTAAGACGGGCACACCAAATCTCAAGTGAATTAGAATTACAGAATCTCATACACAAAGAATAATACAGTACATTGATTAAAGAAGATTGATACAGAAAGAGACTAATTTTGAGAGAATAATATAGAGACTGCCGCAAAGACTTCTAGAGAAGGATTGATAGTTACTAGGAAATAGATTAAGAGACATTGAGTATAGGGCAGTGTCGGTTTATACATAGTCTGAGGCGGACAAACTGCTATAGTGATAAACTAAGAGGTCTATTAGACAGCACAGTCATCACTCCCATTATTAAGAGCAAACAATGGTTTGAATTCTTGTTCCTAATAACTGACCTTATTAATTTGCCTTATGTAATAGACAACGCAAGTGCCTAACAACACTTTTATTAATGATCATCACTTATCATGCAGTTAAATGGGAATTTAACATATTCCTGTTATCTATTCCCTATACAGATGCTAGAGGACAAATTTCAGATTACAAAGGGCTTTAAATGCTAGGACCACCATGATCGGCAAAATAGCTGAAGACAGCATCACAGGGCAGAACAGGACACTTTCTGGAGGATCTCAGGCTCTAGGACCCAATAATCAGATGTTTACAGGAGCAGATAAATGTCAGCTATGGGAAAACCGAATTATGGCTTCATTCACATGCGGTATGCCCGCCGTTTCAAACATCCAGCTTCAGTTCCAACTGCCAAGCAGTCTCACCATTCCTGGGCTGTGATGGTGATGCTGGGGATCCTGCTCATTGTGACTCGTCACTCTTCTTTGTCTTGTGTAAGTAGGTGTTGCCTCACTTCTCCTCTGCAGGGCCTTCCTTCTCCCTTCATGTCCTGTGTCACCACAAGAGGCACTAACCTGCTCCCAATGCACCCTGGTGGGTCCCTTGGAGTTTCCAAGGGGTTACCTAGGGGCCTCATCCTCGTTGCAGGCCTGAGGCAAAGTAAGCGCGGAACCTCAGCAGCACCCTGGCACCCTCAAAGTATCCTTATAACTGGGACTCCAACCAACCCCGACAATTGGATGCAGCCATCATGCAGCTGTTCCAAAAAATCAGTGACCGATGCCATGATCAACTTTAGAGCAAGGAAGATGGCTCCCCTTGTCTCTCTTGGAAAAAGGACGATTGGTCCCTTTCCTGGGCTTGGGGCACTGTTGGTATGCTGTATGCAGGGACTCTGAGCATCATGTTATTTGATGCACAGAGTCCTGTCCTATCTATTGTTTGTTTCTGTGAAACAGGTCACTGCTAAGTCCATGATTCATGGATCTACCACACTTGTCTGAAACTGCCCAAATGGTATAAAACCAAAACTAAGGCTGCGTTCACACGTAGCGTTTACATTGCATTTACATCATGATAATACTGCATTTACATTACATTTATGTGATGTAAGCATAGTGTAAAAATGTTGTTAACTCAATGTTAAAGAGTAACTGCAAAGGTTTTTTGTTTTCCACAAATCAATAGCTCTTGGGATGTAAAACAACTTTGCCTAATACCTTTGTTACCTATATGCAGCAGTTTCCTTGCTATCATATAATCCTCCGATTATCTCATTGCTGCAATGGCTGCTTCCTCTCCCTCTGCTGACAAGCCCTGGAATCCTCTACGGACTCCTGGGATGGGAGGGGCTGCTGCTCCCTGCTTATAGAGGAGGAGGTCATGTGACAATGCTCTCTCTGTGTATGTAGCAGAGCTGGATGTGTTTCAAGACTGTGGATACAGGTGTCTCCTGCATAGAATAGTAAAGTACAAGATCTCCCCTATTCCCTATCAGTAATCTGTAATTCTACAAACTTTTTTCTGTCTGTCTCTGCACCTCTTGCTGCAGCCCTTCCCCCACCTTGTTATTGGCAGTATCAGCTCTGTGCAGATAAGCTATTAACCCTTGGTGCTCACACTGCACAGGCTATACACTTCATGTAAATGGTTTACTTATGATTTCTTCCAATAATTACATGTTCCCTGCTCCTCCATGTGATAAAAAGCTGCCAGGCTGTCACCATATACATCTTGTATGTGCACTGTGCAGTGTTCACTGGATTTACTTGTGGGAAACTAAATTGATTTAATGCTAAATTACTTTGAGAGAGGACACAAGGAATCATGGGATAAGTGGGCAAGCTAACTGGCATCAGCTTGAGAACATAGACTGACAGATATTAGTCTCTGCCCACTTCACCTCCGGTGAGCAACACTTTTGTCAAACGCTTTCAGAAAATTACATAACTGTTGAAAAGAAAAGGAGGAGCACAAAATAGGCATTATTCTGCTTGTTTTTAAAGGGGGAATCACATATCATTTGGTAAAATCATTATAACTTTACAGTTATGCTAGTGAACACTGCCTCGTAGGGATTAAAAAGAAGGCATGCTAAATATCATAAAGGCAATGCATCTGGTTCATAGGCAGCGGGTCAGATTACCTGCTAACTGCTATAGTTGACAGCAGCACAGTGGTACATACATGACTATGATTATGTACCAGACGTACAACATTGCCCGTTTGATAGTTAACAGGCAGTCTGGTAATTTATTGCTGTGGCCAGTTATCATGTTTTACTATGCTATTTGAATCGGCAGCAGACCAACGTTAACTTTTTAGACTGCTGAAGACAAAGATTTAAAGGAAACCTACCATTTAGAATGGTAGGGGTAGGCTGTAAGTATGGAGCACCAGCTCAGGGTGAGCTGGTGCCGGTACTTACTTTCGTTAGTGTTATAAACCGCGGTATCGCGGTTTTAACACTTTTTAAACTTTAGAGCAGCAGAGGCTTCGGCGCTGCGTGCGCACGATCGGGCGCGCGCCTACATAGGAAATAGCGGAGATGTTGCGCGCGCACGGTCGCGCGCAGCGCCGAAGCCCCTTCTGCTCTAAAGTTAAAAAGTGTTAAAACTGCGATACCGCGGTTTATAACACTAACGAAAGTAAGTACCGGCACCA
Source organism: Engystomops pustulosus (assembly GCF_040894005.1). Classification (NCBI taxonomy): domain Eukaryota; kingdom Metazoa; phylum Chordata; class Amphibia; order Anura; family Leptodactylidae; genus Engystomops; species Engystomops pustulosus. Next base: position 81,148,054 of record NC_092416.1, on the reverse strand, counting down.
GCTCACCATGAGCTGGTGCTCGGTACTTACAGCCTACCCCTACCATTCTAAATGGTAGGTTTCCTTTAAGAGGTTTTTTGTGCATCACACTATATCTTATAGTGTATATAATAGTTATATTACAATATTACTTATAGTATAAGTAAATATCGGTGGTTGTTGTCTCAATGTAACACAGCTGTAAGCCTTAGAGCTACACAATTTTCCAGTAGACTTGTAGGAACAGAGAGCTCCAGGGTTAGACAGGATAGAAATAAGCAGCCTGGATATGTCCTGGTGATAGAGCCCACTGCTCAACATGTCTGCCCCTCTGTTCTGACACTGGACTAGTAAACATTCTGGATTATTGAATGTAGAAGAATCTGATACTTTAAGCTTCTGTCACATTTACATCCATCCACCTGTTCAAACTATTTGGCTCCCAGAAGCTTATATGTATTTGTGAATGAACTCCAACTAGCCAAGGAGGTGCTAAAAATTAATTTTCTCTGTGAGTGTGTATCTGTGCTGCATGAAAACATATGGGGGGCATTTATTATCACCTTTGGTGGAAATTGTCCCTTGCTATGCCTCTTGCTCCTTATTTATGAAATGTTAGTGGCACTACTTTGGTGGTTTTGCAACACTCACGACTTGTTCTTTTTTTGGGCACTAAATTGTGGCGCCGATTGTGAATTTCTTACTTTTCGGGCCCTTCTAGTTTTCTAGACTCCTTTTGTGGCTAAGCTTTTGCTGCAAAATTAGAGCAGCTAAAAGCTGGTCTAGGGAGTTTTATTTCATTTCACGAATGGGGAGACAGTTTTAATCTTTTTTGTTTGTGCACCAAATCATTATTCTCTTGCGCCACAAACTTACATCCCACAGAAAATTATAGGATGCTTCCTGCGCCACCCTGTACCCAAATTAATAAATGCCCCCATGGTTACAACCCACTTGGTAACCTATTCTGTGCCATATATCCTGTCCTGTGTTCTTTGCTGTAACCCAGTATTTGATTTTCCTTTGCCAGATACAGTAGATGCTGTAGTTTTGTGCCAGTGGCATCCATTAGGTTGAATCGCATGTCTAGATCATGCAGTGCCGGGTTGTGCTTCTTGTATTGATGCCTGTCATACTTGGTTTGCTCATTGAGCATGGATGTTAGTGATGCTTACTGATTTGTGAAGAAAATGCTTGATAAGGCTGAATTAACCCACTGATGGCTGGAGGCTAAAATCTCCAGGGAGGACAGAGGATTATTCCAGTGACTGCGCCTTTATCCATCCAAATAGATGGATTCCAGGGCTCTGGGAAATTTTGTGATTAGCACTATATAGGTAACATACTACATCTGCAGCTTATCAGGTGGTCATAGTAAAAGATGATTGTCTGCTGAGGAATGTTTTGTCATTATGTATTAGAGCAATGTTCAATCACACGATAGGATAAAAGACAGAAAATCCTTTTATCATGCATAGCAAATTTGATGGAAGTCTATTTACCATCCATTAGCAGATTATAATATAGGTGGTTTGGGTGGCCTCCCAAGAAATCCGGTGCCTTCCTCTAGAAAACTAAATGAGTAAGTGAGGGCAGAATTCCATCTTTAAATCTGTTGGTAGCAGTGGCGTACCTACGAGAGGCTGGGCCCCATGACAAAATTCTACATGGGCCCTCCTTCCCCTTAAGAAAATATATACATTTTTGTACAGTCATTTATATACTTATATACGTACGCAAAGTTCTACACTCATACAGGCACTTTTATATACTTTTATACTCATGCAATACATTGATTCACTAATGGGTACACATTTATGCACTTATATTATACAGTATATGCACACATTCTCCCAGTTATTAAAGTGTTTGTGCCAGTTTTTTGTCTGATTTTGCACTGAAATGAACATATAGTATATATACATCATATACCTAGACATAAAGTATAAACGCACCTAGGGGTACATTGATCATAGGCTGGTGTTAAGTGCACCAGCATATGATACTTCCTCCTTCTCCCCGACAGTCTTCGGATCTACGAGGAGGCTAATACACAGTGGTGCCAAGGCTCTTCTGTGCCAGGTTTGACCTGGTTCAAAATTGTGCCATAGACTGCACCTAAACAGGCACAGGCTATAGTCAATGTGCAGGCACAGCAGGGCAAGACTGCAGCACAGTGCAGCAACTCCACCTCCCTGCCTGATTGGCATACTGGGGGGAGAAGTTGTAATTCCCGTCACAATTTCCGACTAAATCACAGTTTGTACACCTTTTTCAGATGTACAAGCTGTGATAAATGTGCCCCATACTGCAAATATATACGCTTATAGAATATACATATACTTATACAGCACATATACACACACATGTACAAAGCGGATACGAATACATACAGTATGTATGCAGCAGATACATACATACACATCATAAGCACACATACAGCATAGACATATATACAAAGATGCATATAAACATACATATATAAACACACTAAAGATACTTTCATTTTCTGGCGTGCAGGCAGGGGAGGCTTGGCTGTAGATGAATAAGGTGGCCACGGATCCAGCCACGAATGAGGCGGGCCATGGTCGGATGAGGCGGGCCGCGGATGAGGCGTGTCGGTGGCTGCATATCGGGCCTCTGATAGGACGGTGGCTGGGGATCGGGCCACAACTGCATGGAGCCGAGAGACCACAAAGCTGCATGTGTAGAGAAAGGGTGGGCGGCAGCACCTGTGGGGGTCGGCTGCTCGGCCTGGGATGAAGGCTGGCCGGCGGCAGCATGTGGGTGGGGAGTAGAGAGGGAGATAAGGGCACAGATGAGGTGGGTGTTACTACACCGCTCCGCCGGCTGTTGTTATGTCCCGTGGCAGTGTGTCGGTGCAGGCCCCCTTCCCCCAACGGGCCTGGTCACGGTCGCACGCTCTGCGACCGCGAGTGTTACGCCCCTGGATGGTAGATGTCCTTTAACTTTACCATAGTTGTAGGTGGCCATTACTGTTACTCCCCCATTTGTGATCTGAAACATCGACTATAGACCACACAGCTTTCTTGTGGCGAAACAAACTATTTTTTAATAGAGACAGACATAAAGTAAGGCTTTATTATGGGCTTAAAACTTCCATTAACAGGATTCTATGCTGCTTTGTGTTGATGTTACAGTAACTATGAAATCTATTCGATTTCAGTTTACACGTATGCTGTACAGACTTACTTACACCCGCACATAAACTTACATGAACTGTGGATTTTTTGTAATATACTGTAAGCAGTCTCGCTATGTTTGGAGCAAGAAGCCTGTTGTGTAGTACAATGTGGGAAAAAATTATACCTACTCTAACAAAATTTTAAATGATCTTTACATTAATATAATATTTAAATTAACTTTTTGTATCTAAAAGCAATTTAATTTAGATTTTTCTAATGTATAGTATTCTATAAAATTTATAATAAACCTTTTATCTATTAACTATGAATAAAAGATCAATTTGCTCTCATTTATAGACCAATACCACCCTTCAACACTGCACAAATAAATATGTTACACATGTTTCCACAGGGTGTGTCACTGTGTGTCAGGGTTCGGGATCAGTGGATCCTCTGGACCACCGCGGGAGATTGTACTAGCCGACACCTGGGACCTGAATCTAAGTGGCACTTGGTCTTCACCAGAGCCCGCCGCAAAGCAGAATGGTCTTGCTGCAGCGGGATGCCACCAGGTCGTTCCACAGGTGGAAACTAGCCCGCGGTGGCAGCCAAGGTTGAGGTACCTTTGCAGGTGACAGTCTCATGGTCAGGCTCAAGTGGGTAGTCAGGGCAGTCAGCAGAGGTGCAAGGTCAAAGTCCAATCCGGGGTCAGCAACGGGAGGTAAGGAAAATGGGAACTGGAACACAGGAGCACAGGAACATGGGAAAACTGGAGCAGGAACACAGGAATGTAGTAACAGGAATACCAGGATAACGCAGGAGAGCTTTCTCTATGGCATAGGCTCAGAGATCCGTCGGGAACTGATGGAGCTAATTCTGTGTCCTGATTGACTGTGTGGTTTGTGCACGTTTACATGGATGGCATCACGGCCCATAGATTATGTCACAACCAGGAAGTCCCGCCCTCTTCAGGAAAAGCTGAGAGGACAGTTTCGCTTCAAAAGAATGCTTAATCTTCAAAGAAAAGGATTTCTGTTTGTGGAGAGTCTGAGAAATGCGCACCACAAGGAACCTGCAATGCTTTAACCTTTTATCTGACTGTCCAGGATAAAGTGCATTTCAATAGGATAGACGTGTGATGTATTAGGGAACTGGTAATTAAGGCTCCATGCACACAAATTTTGTTTTTGTTCTTGCCTTATCCTTTAACCCCTTAATGACCGCCCTATTGGGATTCTATACGGCGGTCATTAACCCTTAAAGGACCTGGCCCTTTGTTTTTTCATTTCCATTTTTCACTCTCCACAATCAAAAATCTATAATTTTTTTTTTTACACGTAAAGAGCTCTGTGACGGTTTGTTTTCTGCGTAACAAATTGCACTTCATAGTGATGGTATGCAGTGTAAAGGCTTAAACAAGCAATTGGATCAACGCTTGTTCAAGCCAAGTAGTGAAAAATGTAAAAAAAAGTAAAAATTATTTTATAATAATTAAATAAAATAAAAGTCCCCTAATCAGCTTAATTACTTATAAAAAAAACAAATAAAGTATATAAAACACAAAAAACACACAAAAAAGTACATATTTGGTGTCGCCGTGTCGGTATCAATCAATCTGCACAATAAATCTAAAACAATATTGAACCCACTCGGTGAACGACGTAAAAAAGAAAACATGAAAAATTTCCCGCAATATGAAATTTTTAAACAAATACCCTCACAAAAAATGTTCTAAAAAGTGATTTAAAAAGTTACATGCCCTAATATGATATGACTGAAAAGAACTACTTTTTTCACAAAAAATTAGTCCTCAGCTAGACCTGTCAACAGAAAAATACAAAAGTTATGCCCCTAAAAAGTTGTCAATAGTAAAAACAATGCGATTTTCTCCAATATTGGTTTTGCTCAGTAAAATTGAGCAAAGATAAGAAAAACCATACAAACGATGTACCTTTAATCGTATTTAACCAGAGAATGCTTTCATTCTATGCCATGCGGCCATGCGCCCATACAGCAGTTTACCACCACATATGGGGTGTTGATACACTCCGTAGAAATTGGCCATCAAACTTTGGAAAGCATTTCATCATTTTAGTCATTCTGAAAGTGTCATTTTTGCCCTAAATAAATGTATTTTCCCCAAAAAAAGTCTAAAGTTTCTAAATCGCAGGTCCATTTTGTTTTAACCCATGTGAAAAACTTAAAGGGTTAATAGACTTAATAGAAGTTGTTTTACATACGTTGAGAGGTGTAGTTTATATAGTGGGGTAATTTATGGGGTTTTACTATAATTAAGCTTATAGAAATCACTTGAAAGCTGAGTTGTCTTTCAAAATGTGAGCTTTGGTGATTTTCATAAAAATTTAAAAAATATCGCATCTAAAGTTCTAAGCCTCATAACATCCTAGAAAAGGAGATATAAGCGCAGACAAAGCCGCACCCACCGGGGCGGCCCGCGGTCCGATCGCATCGGCCTTTCTATGGAAATGCCTGCGAACGGGAACGAGCCACCGGTGTTTTGCGTTAATTTAATATAGCTCTTCAGACTTAGGATCCATTGTTGATTTTTGCTTTAACGTACTGTTGCAACGTACTGATCACAAGCCTCCAGGTAGTTTTACTTCTCGTACTTATTCTGTCTGGTAAGAAAGCACAGTGACAATTTTAGTAAGAGTCCACTAGGTGGTGCACAGACAACATGTAATAGCTGTTCTCCAGCTCTGAATAGTCATGATCATTAACTAAATGACATTTTAGTGGCACCAAGTTGCCTGTGTACATGAAAAATATTATACCATACAAAAAACAGCATTTTTCTTGCACCCAAATGCATAAACATTCGGGGCCATTTGTGAATTGCGTCTGTGTTTTTGGCACACGAATGTACAATAGCATGTTAGATTGTGGTGCATGTGGTTAAAAACTGGCAGAAAGACAATAATGTATACAGACACCAATTTTCTGTCTGACTATGCACTGGAAAGAACTTGTAATCTGATTGCATATGAATTTATAAAGTGTCTGCGTCAGTTTTGTGTCGCGGCTGTGCTGTGTCCGTAATGTGTGCGCCTAAAGGGGCATGCTACTGCTTAGTCACAGTTTACAACACATTTATTACAGAAATTTGACTGAATGTTGTTGCAAGCTGTGCATTAAAGGTGAGCCATAACAAAGGTGCACACTTCCCGAGCAGTGCAGGGTGTGTTTGATACTTGAAGACCATGCACCATTATTCAATAGTCTGGCGCACCCTGCACATTCATGAGGCACACTGTACTAAGCAGTTTGCCTCACATTTCATATATTTGGGTAATTGGGGGCTATTTATCATACGCTGGCACTTGTGTGAAAATTCACCGGCTGCAGCAAGCGCGCAGGCGTGGGGACAGTAGCGCCCCGTACTGGCCCACTCCAGGCCAGCCATGCCCTTTGCTCGGAAGTTGCACCCCATTACTAATAATTACCTAGTGTCACATACCACTAATTAATCAGGTCAGTTTTCAGGATGTGCACACAGTTGCACCTATTTTTTCTTGCCAAACTGGACTCCATGCTGTTGTGACAGCATTTTGTAATATCAGTAATAAATATGTCCCAAATTATGAACACTCTATGCTATGCTATGCTGATTTTAAAAATGCATAGTTTATTTTACATGACCTGGCTCCCTGCCAGCAGTGTGTAGTGAGTCCCTGGGCCGGGGCAGCTGCAAACCTTGTGTGCCTGTGTCTCCTCATACATTCTTCCTCTCCTTCACACAATCTTCCTCCCTCACCTGCTTGCTCAATGCACATGACAGGTAGTGGGGAGGAAGCTGGATGAGTGTGGAGGAGAGGAGACTGACAGAGATACACACAGACTGCAGCTGCCCCCTCTCGGCACTTACTATATGATGTTGGCAAGTAGCCAGGTAATGTTAAATAAACAATTTAGGAACTATTGAAATGATTCAGAATCCTGACAAAGACATTTTTAAAATCAGTATAGCATAGGCTATTGGAACATGGAAGCTGTTTGTTAGGAATTATGGTCACAGTTACTTAATTGATGCGGCTGGTTGCATCACAGCCGCATCTCAGAAACGTCAGGGCCACTTCTTATCCACTCTGTTTAGTTGCACCTTTTACATTGCACCACACATCATAGCTGTACTAGGATATATACAATGCATACTGCCTGACTCTATCCAGATAATAGTACACAGCATTCCACATTCAGACTATATAGAGACTATGCACCCCACATTGCAGCAGTCACCGTGTACACGCGTAGCTGTTCTATATAATGCCTCCTATCTGATTCTCTTGCTCAAAGTTACAGCTATTGCAAGATGTTTTGAACACTGTTAACCACTAGAGGGCATACCTCACAAAGAAAAAGGAGAAAATAACCTTAAGACTGCGGCTTCAGAAATCTGTAAAATAGGACATGTGCAACTTTTATCGGAGCCTTGCTTTTATTGCGTTTTTGGTGCAAATACAATGTTCTTGTACATGGTTTGGGGTCACCGCAACATGAGGAACTGTATTGCGGGGTCACAGCATTAGAAAGGTTGAGAACCACTGCTCTAAGCTATGTACATTGGCCCAGAAATGTTGGGCTAGAAGTAAAATGATAAGGTGGGGGGAATGCAAGTGTTACAATGTGAACTAAATTAAGAAGTTAGGCCTGGAGGAGGAAGCTGAGCTCCACCGCCAACTGCCCTTGGGATCTGCAGCTTGTTCTGATCCTGTATATAATGAGCGTGATTACTCAGTGTCCACTGCGGCCTGATGAGTGATGTGCTGAGGACAGAGGATGATTATCTGAGCGCCATATCGATCTAAGCAAAGGAGCAGGACACAGCACAAGTAATGCAAACATAAAAGACCTGGCACTACCTGCAAAATGCGTGTGATGGGTGGTGCTACTCATAATACACGGGTGGGGATGAGGGCATGCCAATGTTTAGAGCAGTGATTTTCAACCTGTGTGCCGCGGCACACAAGGTTGAGTGTGCCGCGGGGGAAAGTTCCCCGAACTAAGCTGCCCCGGTGTCGAGCTGCCGCCGCGCCCCCTTATTTCTGCGCCCATACTTACCTCCAAGCCCCGCGTCGGCGATCCGCCCATCTTCTGTAGCTCCTGTACCGCGCGGCCCATGTCACGTGACCAGAGGCGCGCGGTGCAGGAGCTTCAGAAGGTGAGCGGATCGCCATTAGGAGTGAAGGTACGTGGAAGAAGACATCAAGGGTAAGTATATAAGGTTATTATTTGTATAGGGAAGGCAGCTAGGGTCTTTTTTTTTATTAGTAAAGGTAGGCTGGGGCTTTTTATTTGTTAAGGGAGGCCTTTAGGGCCTTTTAATTAGTAAAGGGGGGCCTCTAGGGCCTTTTAATTAGTAAAGGGGGGCCTCTAGGGCCTTTTAATTAGTAAAGGGGGGCCTCTAGGGCCTTTTAATTAGTAAAGGGGGGCCTCTAGGGTCTTTTAATTAGTAAAGGGGGCCTCTAGGGCCTTTTAATTAGTAAAGGGGGGCCTCTAGGGCCTTTTAATTAGTAAAGGGGGGCCTCTAGGGCCTTTTAATTAGTAAAGGGGGGCCTCTAGGGCCTTTTAATTAGTAAAGGGGGGCCTCTAGGGCCTTTTAATTAGTAAAGGGGGGCCTCTAGGGCCTTTTAATTAGTAAAGGGGGGGCTCTAGGGCCTTTTAATTAGTAAAGGGGGGGCTCTAGGGCCTTTTAATTAGTAAAGGGAGGCCGCTAGGGGCTCTTAATTAGTAAAGGGAGGCCGCTAGGGTCTTTTAATTAGTAAAGGGAGACCGCTAGGGTCTTTTAATTAGTAAAGGGAGGCCGCTAGAGGTTTTTATTAGTAAAGGGAGGCAGCTAGGGCCTTTTTATTAGTAAAGGGAGGCCGCCAGGGGCTTTTTATTAGTAAAGGGAGGCCGCCAGGGGCTTTTTATTAGTAAAGGGAGGCCGCCAGGGGCTTTTTATTAGTAAAGGGAGGCAGCTAGGGCCTTTTTATTAGTAAAGGGAGGCCTTTTATGACTGTTTTAGTGTCATTTTGTGCTATTTTGGTTGGTGGTGTGCCCCAGGATTTTCTAAGTATAAAAAGTGTGCCGCGGCTCAAAAAAGGTTGAAAATCACTGGTTTAGAGGACATTTACCAATAGGATCAAGGATTGTAAACCAAGTCCACTTCCATGCTGGTGTGTGCCCTGTTTGGCAGGTTCTGCTTTTTCTTTTACATTCTTGAGCCTGGTTTTTACAAAAAAGGCTTTTAAAATGATGCTAATGAGCCTGAGGGGTTCCAGGCTGCTTATGTGTTAATGGAGCCTGGAGCCCCTAGGGATCATTTGCATAATCTTTAACTCCTTTTCTTCATAAAAACAAGGGCATGAGAAGCTAAAAGATGAGCAGATGGGGGCACACACCAGCATGTAAGTGGGCTTGATTTAGAATCCTTGATCCTGGTGCTAGATGTCCTTTAAGGGAAGGTTTCTGAAGCATACTCAGTTATGTGTCGATAACTAATTGCATCAGTGTTGAAGCAATGTTAACACTACTTTCTACTGAATGGATATACTTGGGGGCATTTTCAGAGTGTCATACATATCTTTTCTGCTGCTGGTATCCTTTCTTGTTCTTTCTGAGTTGTGTGAGTTAAAGGTCTTGGTAGGGCGATTGCTCATGGACATGGGCAGCACAGTGGCTCAGTGGTTAACAGTGGTGAGGTCCTGGGTTCAGGTCCCAGGGTCAACATCTGCAAAGAGTTTGTATGTTCTCTTCGTGTTTGCGTGGGTTTTCTCTGGTTCCTCTGGTTTCCTCCCACACTCCAAAACATACTGGTAGGTTGATTAGATAGTCAGCCCCATTGGGGACAGGGACTGATTTGGCAAACTCTGTGCAGTGCTGCATAATGTGTGTGCGCTATATAAATAAAGGGATTATTATTATTATTATTATTATTATTATGGAGATCACATGACCCTCCATTTGCTGCCGTTTTAGGGACAGGAATGTCTGGCTGATGAGGTAAAAGACAAGAGGAGTCAAATGACATATAAAAGAAACAGAGCAGAACTTTTATAGTAGTATATTGGTAAATTACTTAACAGTCCCCAAATCCCCCCCCCCACACACACACACACAGACACACACAGACACACACAGACACAGACACGTCAACAAAGCCTGAAGGAGATGTTTAACCCCTTAACGCTCTGCGCCGTAGCTCTACGGCGCAGAGGTATAAGGGATGTATGAAGAGGGCTCACGGGCTGAGTCCTCTTCATACAAAGGTGGGGGTTTTTGCATATTGCACAAAACCCCCACCGCTAATAACCGCGGTCGGTGCTTGCACCGATCGCGGCTATTAACCCCTCCAACGCCGCCGGCAAAGTCGCCGGCGGCGTTTAAAAGACGGCGGCGCGCGGGCGCCGCCATCTTTTTTCCGATCGCCACGCCCCCGAACGTCATCGGGGGGCGGCGATCGGTTGCCATGGTAGCCTCGTGTCTTCTTTTGACACGAGGCTATCTGGCAGCTGCAGATTCGTTACAATGAGCCAGTGGCTCATTGTAATGAATGTGCTGCAAAAATGCCATATATTGCAATACAGAAGTATTGCAGTATATGGTAGGAGCGATCTGACCATCTAGGGTTAATGTACCCTAGATGGTCTAAAAGATAGTGAAAAAAAAAATAAAAAAAAAAGTTTAAAAAATTTAAAAAATTAATAAAATATTAAAAGTTCAAATCACCCCCCTTTCCCTAGAACGGATATAAAACATAATAAACAGTAAAAATCACAAACATATTAGGTATCGCCGCGTCCCAAAATGCCCGATCTATCAAAATATTAAAACGGTTACAGGCGGCGGTGACCTCCGAGGCGGGAAATGGCGCCCAAATGTCCGAAATGCGACTTTTACACCTTTTTACATAACATAAAAAATTAAATAAAAAATGATCAAAATGTCGCACAGACCTCAAAATGGTAGCAATGAAAACGTCGCCTCATTTCGCAAAAAATGACCCCTCACACATCTCTGTGCGCCAAAGTATGAAAAAGTTATTAGCGTCAGAAGATGGCAAAAAATTTTTTTTCTTTTTTGTACACATTCGTTTAATTTTTGAAAATGTATTAAAACACAATAAAACCTATATAAATTTGGTATCACCGCGATCGCACCGAACCAAAGAATAAAGTAGGCGTATTATTTGGAGCGAAGAGTGAAAGTCGTAAAAACTGAGCCCACAAGAACGTGACGCACGTGCGGTTTTTTTTCAATTTTTCCACATTTGGAATTTTTTTTCAGCTTCGCAGTACACGGCATGTTAAAATAAATAACATTACGGGAAAGTAAAATTTGTTACGCACAAAATAAGCCCTCACACAGGTCTGTACACGGAAAAATGAAAAAGTTATGGATTTTTGAAGTTGGAGAGCGAGAAAAGAGCCGGAAAACCCTCCGTCCTTAAGGGGTTAAAAAGGATGGATGAATAATAGCAGAGTCCACAGTAGACCAGAAATTAGTTGGTATAGTTGGTCTATTGAAGGAACTGCGATGTCATCATGGATCCAAGGGAATTATTAGTCGGATACTCTGTATAGGGAGAAGAAGGACATGGGGATACAGACTCTAGCAGGAGACCAGATAGAGGACAGGGGTGCTGGATGTGTGAGGAGTAGGTGGACCTCTGAGTGCTGGTTGTGTGAAGATTGTGGAGGGGGGATAAAGCTGCTGGCTGTGCGAGTATTAGGTGGAAAATAAGGATGCTGGCATGTTGAGGTGAAGAAGGACACGGGGTGTTGGCTTTGTAAAAAGTAAGAAATTGTATTGCTGTCCATGAGCAATTTCCTTTCCAGGACCTTATGATAGTATTTATGAATTTATTACTCCCGTGGCCTATCCCCTGTCTTAAAACCCCCTAGTTTTCTAAAGCCCAATGTGGTCCCCATTGATCTCCCCCTTTGCTGTACCTTTGGTTAAATGTTTTCCATCCTGTGTGCAGGGCGCACCAGATTCTTTATGTCATTGCATCATTGTTCTTTATGTCAAATGTCAGTGTATCATTTTCTGTCTCCAAGTGTCAGTGCATTATTGTCTGGTACCTCTGTTTTCACATGTTGTGAACAGGGTTTGGATAGTTCACCACATGGGCCTTAAAGGTTTAACTGGTGCTAGCTTGCGTCATTACAGCCTATTCCCTCTCAGAGACTATGAGAACCCTCGAATAATGGTCTAGCTGAAGGGCTAGTTCTTATGGCCACTGCAGTTAGTGGGTTAATCATGGGTAAACCAGCCTCTGTTGTGTGCTGGCTGATACGAGGGTGACCAGTGATGAGTTGGTTTGTAATCTCCTGGTCCATAGATAACAAAACAGGGTTCCTCTGTTGATGCTGAACAACATGGACGCAGGAGAGACAATCCAAACAGAAAATTCACAGCTTACACAATGAGCCCTTTCCATACAGGCGTCTGTTGTATTATACAGCAGACACTTAGACACTTGCCTTTTACCTATTACAGCAAATACCTATATACAAATGCCCATTAAAATATTCAAATAATAATTCCATATGGTATAAGCAATGAGTTAAAATAGCATCTTAATTTCCACAGTTCTCAATATAAAATCATTTAAAAAAATTACCTTATCCAAAACTTTGTACCAAAACTACCAAAGCAAGGAAAAGCTGTGGGTTTAATTCCAATTTTCAAACCAAATTGGCAAATGTTATGTGATTCCCGCTTTCAATGCAGACAGAACAATGTTGAGCTGCTCACCTTTTTCTGTCCAAAGTTATGGTATTTTTCTGTTCTGAAGCTACTTGTCAATGATTTTCCTCAGAAGCAGTGAGGTGGGTGGACACTTTTCCAGTTTTTTCCGAAAGCTGAATCAAATATAAGCTATCCTTGCTTATTATTATGCTTTTTGTTCTTTCAAGAAATAACTTGAACTTAGCAGTAAATCAAGTGAGATGCCTACAAGTAAATCCACTGAGTGATGCATAGTCTGTACATACAGGATCTGTTTAGTGACCATCATGGCCAATTACATCACATAGAGGAGCGTGTAGCATGAGCATGTAGTAGAATAAACCACAAGTGAAATAGTTATATAGAGAGTATATTTTGTGCTATGTGAGCACCAAAGGGTAACAGCTACTGGAGTGCAGGAGCTGGGTGAGAAAGTTATGCAGATTCATAGATTGGGATGAATGGACTGACATTGAACAGGAGAACCCTTTTACCTGTCATCTACACTCACACCACTGCAGGCACGGGCTCTCCTGCTAGCTAGACATAACATTATTATGACTTCCCCCCTCCCTCCAGAGTGAGCAGGGAGCAAGCAATTCCTCCCCCTTAGTCAGGGCCGATTCTAGCATATTTGCTGCCTGAGGCGAATATTAAAATGCTAGGCCCCCCCCCCCGCTCCCTGTTAAGTAAATCCTTAAACTTTACTAACAATTAACATCCCTACAGACAGCTCCCTGACACTGTGTGACTGACTACAGGATCTGAGAGGCATTAGTGGCATCTAGTACCTTATAGATGACAATCTCTTCCATCAGTAGGACTTTATTCCGGGTTCTCCAATCCATGACGTATCACTGCTGAGTTCACTGCCAGATACCTTCATCTCTGTGCAGCATCTCCACCCGGCGTCCCTAAAAATACCACAGTCACTTACAGTATAAAGTCTCCTGGATAACAACACTGTGCTCCTAAATAATATATACCCCTCACAACACAACTGACCGCACTCTCCCCACATATAACACTTCCCTTCATTATATATATATATTAGTCTACTGGAATTATAGCATGCTAAGCACCAATCAATATACAACACCCCCAATTTATTAATACAGCCCCCCCCCCCCCAAGATTTGGTTTACATGATGCAAAGTAATCTGTATCCTATAACTAATAAATATATAGCACCCCCTAATGAATATATATATAATACATTTATTTTTATATATCCCTGCTCTCATATATTAAAAGGCCTCGTAATTCACCACCCAATTAAATTATATACAGCTCCCATATACAGATCCCCTACAGCTTAAATAAAATCTTGCCCCACATATACAGTCCCCTCCTAGCTTAGAAATATACTGTATCCCATAAACAGCCCCTGCAGCTAAGTAATATACTGTACCCGATATACAGCCCCCCCCCCAGCTTAGTAATATACTGTATCCCATATACATCCCCCCTGCTTAGGAATATACTGTATCCCTAATACATCCCCCCTGCTTAGGAATATACTGTATCCCATATACATCCCCCCTGCTTAGGAATATACTGTATCCCATATACATCCCCCCAGCTTAGGAATATACTGTATCCCTAATACATCCCCCCTGCTTAGGAATATACTGTATCCCATATACAGCCTCCCAGCTTAGTAATATACTGTATCCCATATACATCCCCCCAGCTTAGTAATATACTGTATCCCATATACATCCCCCCAGCTTAGTAATATACTGTATCCCATATACATCCCCCCAGCTTAGTAATATACTGTATCCCATATACATCCCCCCAGCTTAGTGATATAGTGATATATAATATATAGCATCCCCCCCAGTATAAAATAATTATGGCCCCATATAATATATATAGCATCCCCCAGTATAAAATAATTATAGCGGCAAATCCCCAAATAAAATATACAGAACCCCCCCCCCTAGTATAAAATAATTATGGCCCCAAATAATACATATAGCATCCCCCCCCCCTAGTATAAAATAATTATGGCCCCAAATAATACATATAGCATCCCCCCCCTAGTATAAAATAATTATGGCCCCAAATAATACATATAGCATCCCCCCCCCCCCCTAGTATAAAATAATTATGGCCCCAAATAATACATATAACATCCCCCCCCTAGTATAAAATAATTATGGCCCCAAATAATATATATAGCACCCCCCCTAGTATAAAATAATTATGGCCCCATATGATATCTATAGCGTCCCCCCCCCCCCAGTATTAAACGTTTTCTAGCCCCATACAGTACCCCCCCTCCCAGTATAACATGAAACCTCCCCACATTTAATTAAAGTACATGAAAAATAATAAAATCATACTCACCTGCAGGCAGCTGCTCCCTCGGCGCGACTCCGGTCTTCACGCGGCTCTCCTGTGAGACGCGGCTCCGCACAGTGACACAGGCGCCGTGACGTCATGACGCCTGTGTTTC
The DNA here is from genome assembly GCF_040894005.1 of Engystomops pustulosus. Lineage (NCBI taxonomy): Eukaryota > Metazoa > Chordata > Amphibia > Anura > Leptodactylidae > Engystomops > Engystomops pustulosus. The sequence goes on along the minus strand of NC_092416.1, from coordinate 81,132,733 downwards.
TGCTTAGAATGGAGCAACGCAGCTGCCGGAAACCCGCTGCGTCGCTCCGCATATAAATCGCGCCTGTGTCTTAAAGAGACAGGCGCGATTTATTTAGATAGTGGGCGATTCGGGTGTTAATGAACGCTCGAATCGCCCACTTTAGAGCGGCAAATTTTCATCTCGCCTCATGGCAGATGCGGCCCTGCCCTTAGTCTGTAGAATTTCTTGTGTAAACACTGTACAGTCTCACAGAGATAAGGAGCCCCGCAAGAGGAGGCAGCTACGGTAGTGGTGGGCTAAACTGAGTAGCATAGCAACTGCTGGATATAGGTAATGAAAGTAAAAGGTTAAGGTATCCTACATCACGAGAAATATTTTTCTGCAACGATAGTTGTTTTTTCGGGACGGAACTTATTATATTCTATATGTACATACAATAAAACAGTTCGCATGTGCCATAACCTTTGGAATTTTATGTCCATGTGGCAGGGCAGTGTGAGGGTCTGTGTGAAGGACGTGTAGATTTTATTTGTACACGCTTCATAAATTTGAATGCAATTTAAAGTTTGATTGCGGCTGGAGGACAGCAGGCTAGAGGAGGAGGCTAGTGGATAGGGGCTACAGGAGGAGGCTGGAGGACAGGAAGCTACAGGAGGAGAAGGCTGGAGGACAGGAGGCTACAGGAGGAGGCTGGTGGATAAGGGCTACAGGAGGAGGCTGGAGGATAGGAGGCTACAGGAGGAGGATGGAGTACAGGGGGCTACAGGAGGAGGCTGGTGGATAGGGGATACAGGAGGAAGATGGAGGACAGGAGGCTACAGGAGGGGCCGTGGGACAGGAGGCTACAGGAGGAGGCTGGAGGACAGGAGGTTACAGGAGGAAGATTGAGGGCAGGAGGAGGCTGGAGGACAGGGGGCTATGGGAGGAGGCTGGAGGACAGGAGGCTAGAGGAGGAGGCTAGTGGATAGGGGCTACAGGAGGAGGCTGGAGGGCAGGAAGCTACAGGAGGAGAAGGCTGGAGGACAGGAGGCTACAGGAGGAGGCTGGTGAATAGGGGCTACAGGAGGAGGCGGGAGGATAGGAGGCTACAGGAGGAGGATGGAGGACAGGGGGCTACAGGAGGAGGCTGGTGGATAGGGGATACAGGAGAAAGATGGAGGACAGGAGGCTACAGGAGGGGCCGTGGGACAGGAGGCTAGAGGAGGAGGCTGGAGGACAGGAGGTTACAGGAGGAAGATTGAGGGCAGGAGGAGGCTGGAGGACAGGGGGTTACGGGAGGAGGCTGGAGGACAGGAGGCTACAGGAGGAGGCTGGAGGACAGGAGGCTACAGGAGGAGTCTGGAGCACAAGAGGCTACAGGTGGAGGCGGGAGGACAGGAGGAAGATTGAGGACAGGAGGCTACAGGACAGGAGGCCACATTATGAGGAGGATAGAGAACAGGGACCACACCATGTGAGGAGGGGAAGGGGTAGATAAGAGTACAGATAGTATTATGTGTAAGTTTGGGGAGATAAATAAAAGTGGAAAACCAAATGTAAAGGGAGGATAAAATTAAAGAGGGGTTTTATATGTTGCAGATTTGCATTAGAGGGTATTATATGGGTCCATTGTGGGGCTGGCATTGTACTATGTGGGGGCTGTCAAGGTCGATATTATACTATGCTTGTGGGTGGGGCAATGGGCGTGGTTTAGAAAAAGGGGAGGGGTTTTGTCTCTCTTTCTCTCATCCAAAAGTTGGGAGGTATGTCAGTCATGTGTATAGGAGTATATCATACACACACAGGCTGCAGGGGGCACCAGCACCAGGAAGCACAAAGAGGAGCCAGCACCAGGAGTGTCATATCTTTATACAGGCTGTCAGTCATGTGTATAGGAGTATCTCATACACACACAGGCTGTAGGGGGTGTCGCCTCCAGCACCAGGAATCACGTAGAGGAGATATTACACCACTATACCTCACATCATTATACAGGCTGTCATTCATGTGTATAGGAGTATCTCACACACACACAGGCTGTAGGGGGCGTGGCTTCCAGCACCAGGAAGCACGTAGAGGAGAAAGCACCAGGAGTGTCACATCATTATACAGGCAGTAAGTCATGTGTATAGAAGTATCTCATACACACACAGGATGCAGGGAGTGTGTTGCCGCCAGCACCAGGAAGCACATAGAGGAGCCAGCACCAGGAGTGTCACATCATTATACAGGCTGTCAGTCATGTGTATAGGAGTATCTCATACACACAGGCTGTAGAAGGAGGGTTGGCCTCCAGCACTCCAGCACCAGGAAGCACGTAAAGGAGACATTACACCATTATACCTCACATCATTATACAGGCTGTCAGTCATGTGTATAGGAGCATCTCAAACATATACAGGCTGTAGGGGGCGTAGCGTAGCACCAGGAAGCATATAAAACAATAGAACAGCCAGCACCAGGAGTGTCACATCATTATACAGACAGTCAGTCATGTGTATAGAAGTATCTCATACACACACAGACTGCAGGGGGCGTGGCCTCCAGCACCAGGAAGCATATAGAACAGCCAGCACCAGGAGTGTCACATCATTATACAGGTTGTCAGTCATGTGTATAGGAGTATCTCATATATACACAGGCTGCAGGGCATGTGACCACAAGCACCAGGAAGTAAGAGGCAGCAAGCACCACCAGTGTCACATCATTATACCGTCTGTCAGTCAAGCACTGGGAATGTTGCTGTGCCTCCCACACATGAATAAGCTGGACAGTTGAATATGATGATGTTTCATTAGACATCTCTCAGGTCATTTTTATACAGCTTTAGGGCCTGATTGTTTAACCCTTAAGCGCACCAGGACGTTATAGTCCGTCCCTGCAGGAAGATACTTGCTGCACGGGAACGATCTATAACGTCCTGCTTCTGGCACCGGCTCATGAATGGAGCCGGCACCAGAAGCAGCGGCTTATATTGGGTACACATAGCAGCTACACATAGAAGCGCCACATATTTGGTACACCCACATATTTGGTATTGCCGCGTCCGTAACAATCTGTATAATAAAACAGATTTGTTACTGCACCTACACCGTAAACGTCTGGAAAAAAACCACAAAAAACGTTCAGATAAAAAATAATTTTGAATTAATACCTTTAAAAATGCTCTAAAAAGTGATTAAGCCAATTAAAATATCTCTGTAGGTTCGCACTATAGCACACACAGCTCTACTACATCCATACATTTACACACACAGCTCTGCTACATTCATACATTTACACACACAGCTCTGCTACATTCATACATTTACACACACAGCTCTGCTTCATTCATACATTTACACACACAGATCAGCTATACACACACAAACAGAAATAGGAACACACTCACTACTGCTGCATACACTGTCACTACTATACACAGTGGGCACTGCAACATACACACACACTGCCTGGGTGCTACTATACAAATGAATACATATACAGCTCTACTATAAACATATAAGGAACACTCTAGGAACTACTCTACACATGAATTCACACACACAGCTCTGCTATATACAAATAAGGAACACAGAGGGAACTACTCTTCTCATGAATACATACACAGCTCTACTTTACACAAATAAGAAACACACTGGAAAGTACTAAACACATGAATACACACACAGCTCTGCTATATACAAATTAGGAACACAGTGGGAACTACTCTACACATGAATACACACACAGCTCTACTATACACATATAAGGAACACACTGGGAAGTACTGCACACTTGAATACACACACAGTCTGCTACACACATATAAGGAACACTCTGGGAAGTACTACACACATGAATACATACACGGCTTTACTATACACATATAAAGAGCATTCTGTGAACTACTCTACACATGAATACACACACAGCCTACTATACACATATAAGGAACACACTGGGAAGTACTACACACATGAATACACACACAGCTCTTCTATATACAAATTAGGAACACAGTGGGAACTACTCTACACATGAATACACACACAGCTCTACTATACACATATAAGGAACACACTGGGAAGTACTACATACATGAATACACACACATCTCTGCTATACACATATAAGGAACACTTTAGGAAGTACTTTACACATTAATACGTACACGGCTCTACTATACACATATAAGAAACATTCTGGGAACTACTCTCCACATGAATACACACACATCACTGCTATACACATATAAGGAACACACTGGGAAGTACTACACACATGAATACACACACAGCTCTTCTATATACAAATTAGGAACACAGTGGGAACTACTCTACACATGAATACACACACAGCTCTACTATACACATATAAGGAACACACTGGGAAGTACTACATACATGAATACACACACATCTCTGCTATACACATATAAGGAACACTCTGGGAAGTACTTTACACATTAATACGTACACGGCTCTACTATACACATATAAGAAACATTCTGGGAACTACTCTCCACATGAATACACACACATCACTGCTACACACATATAAGGAACACACTGGGAAGTACTACACACATGAATACACACAGCTCTTCTATATACAAATTAAAAACACAGTGGGAACTACTTTACACATGAATACACACACAGCTCTACTATACACTTATAAGGAACACACTGGGAAGTACTACATACATGAATACACACACATCTCTGCTATACACATATAAGGAACACTCTGGGAAGTACTTTACACATTAATACGTACATGGCTCTACTATACACATATAAGAAACATTCTGGGAACTACTCTCCACATGAATACACACACATCACTGCTATACACATATAAGGAACACACTGGGAAGTACTACACACATGATTACACACAGCTCTTCTATATACAAATTAAAAACACAGTGGGAACTACTATACACATGAATACACACACAGCTCTACTATACACATATAAGGAACACCCTGGGAAGTAATACACACATGAATACATACACAGCTCTACTATACACTTATAAGGAACACACTGGGAAGTACTACACACATGAATACACACACATCTCTGCTATACACATATAAGGAACACTCTGGGAAGTACTTTACACATTAATACGTACACGGCTCTACTATACACATATAAGAAACATTCTGGGAACTACTCTACACATGAATATACACACAGCTCTACTATACACATTTAAGGAACACACTGGGAAGTACTACACACATGAATACACACACAGCTCTACTATACACATATAAGGAACACACTGGGAAGTACTACACACATGAATACATACACAGCTCTACTATACACATATAAGGAACACACTTCGAAGAACTTTACACATGAATACATACACAGCTCTACTATACACATGTAAGGAACACACTGGGAAGAACTTTACACATGAATACACACACAGCTCTACTATACACTTATAAGGAACACACTGGGAAGTACTACACACATGAATACATACACAGCTCTACTATACACATATAAGGAACACACTGGGAAGAACTTTACACATGAATACATACACAGCTCTACTATACACATGTAAGGAACACACTGGGAAGAACTTTACACATGAATACACACACAGCACTACTATACACATATAAGGAACACACTGGGAAGTACTGCACACATGAATACACACACAGCTCTACTATACACATATAAGGAACTCTCTGGGAACTACTCTCCACAGGAATACACACACAGCTCTACTATACACAAATAAGGAACACACTGGGAAGTACTACATACATGAATACACACACAGCACTACTATACACATATAAGGAACACACTGGGAAGTACTGCACACATGAATACACACACAGCTCTACTATACACATATAAGGAACTCTCTGGGAACTACTCTCCACAGGAATACACACACAGCTCTACTATACACAAATAAGGAACACACTGGGAAGTACTACAAACATGAATACACACACAGCACTACTATACACATATAAGGAACACACTGGGAAGTACTACATACATATAGAACCCTTCCCCCCACCCCTCCTCTTCTTCTCACCCTGTCCCAGCGCAGCACATCCCCATTCTCGGCAGCATCAGACCTGTGGTAAGAAGGATGTGATCAGTCACATGTTTCTGACATCACCGTAGGTCCTGTAGGTCCTGCCGAGGGTCACCTCTCTGGGAGACTGGATAGAGCGCTATTTCATGGCATCATCAGATCTCCATTACAGTGGTCAGGAGGGTCTGGCAGTGCTGGATCCTCCTTCAGTCAGTAAGAGGCAGGCACTTTTTAGCAAGATTTTTTTGGAACTTTGAAAATAAAGAATTTTTCAAAATTTTTGCCAAATTTTTTTTTTTTCATAACTTAACACAAAAGATATCATCCAAATGTTTTAACTAATTTGAAGGAAGTACAATGTGTTACTATAAAGCAATCTTAAAATCCCCTGGATATCTTGTAGCGTTCCAAAGCTATAAGAAATTATAGTGACACAGGGCAGATTTGAAAAATGGTGCCTCATCCTAGAGTCCCAAAGGGGTTAAGTTTACAGGCATGTAGAGGGACAATGAAGGGATAGGGGCAATGCTTATGTCTCATGACAGTTTATGAAAATATATTTAGTTTTGGGGGTTCATTTGCCTGACAGATTCTCTTTAAGTGTTGTCATTGTCCTCTACCCCAAGTGTCATCATGAGATTGTGCAAGAACAAACATTGTAGTCCAAGATCAGTGTATTATTATCCTGTTCCTCCAAGCAGGGGCAGACTGGGAATTTAAAGTGGCCCTGGAAAAAAACCTTAACCCCTTAACAACTTGGCCTTTTTTAGTTTTTTCACTTCCATTTTTCACTCACCACCTTCAAAAATCTATAACCTTTTTATTTTTCCACATAAAGAACTCTGTGACGGCTTATTTTCTGCGTAACGAATTGCACTTCGTAGTGATGGTATTTAATATTCCATGCCGTGTACTGGGAAGCGGGAAAAAAATTCCAAATGCAATGAAAATGTTGAAAAAACACATTTGCGATGTTTTCTTGTGGGCTTGGATTTTACAGTTTTCACTGTGCGGACCAAATGACATGTCTACTTTATCCTTTGGGTCGGTACGATCACGGGGATACTAAATTTGTATAGGTTTTATAATGGTTTCATACATTTAAAAAAATTAAAACCTCCTGTACAAATTTTTTTGTTGTTGGTGATTTTGCCATAACTTTTTCATACTTTGGTGTACAGAGCTATGGGTGGTGTCATTTTTTGCGACTTTTTATGGCATTTTCATTGTTTATGATTTTTACTGTTTTAATATTTATATCAGTTCTAGGGAAAGGGGGGTGATTTGAATTTTTAGATTTTTTTATTATAATTTTTTTTTTAAACTTTTTTTTTTTTTTTTACTTTTACTATTTTTCAGACTGTCTAGTCCAGTGATGGCAAACCTTTTAGAGACCGAGTGCCCAAACTACAACAAAGACCCACTTATTTATTGCAAAGTGCCAACATAGAAATTTAATTTGTGATTTATACTCCCTTCTCTGTCACAGTTTTCATTGATACAAGCACCTGAGGACACCAATAAAGCAGAAAATAGTCCCAGGTAGAGCTGTCACTTTAAAATAGCTCTGTGCACAGCCAGGGCCGGTTCTAGACAAAGTGGGGCCCTGGGCAAAACTAAAAGCGGGGCCCCAAAATAAAACTATTTTATGACCAGGCATAGTCAGCAAGAGGCTCCCTTTAGTATGGTAAAACAAACTGTAATATGGGAGAATATTATAGGAGATAGATAGATGATAGGGAGATTTATGGGCAGCATGGTGGCTCCGTGATTAGCACTACAGCCTTGCAGCGCTGGTCAACATCTGCAAAGATTTTGTATGTTCTCTCTGTGTCTGCGTGGGTTTCCTCCGGGTCCTCCGGTTTACTGGTAGGTTGATTAGACTGTGAGGCCCATTGGGGAGAGGGACCGATATTTTCTGAAAGCAGACACTTGCCCCATTTTCAAAATTGCATCAAAGAGTTTATAGACATAGGCGCCTTCATGCAATTTTGTTTAAAATTGAAACATTTTATAAAAAATACTTAAAATTTGACTTTGATGGGAAAAAATTTGATCCAAACAGAAAATGTTTACCTTCACATCTCCTAAATCTAATAGATGGACATGTGTAGAGCTCACAAATGTGCCCTATTGATATGTTCACATAAATAAATCCACATAATATCACTAAAACTGTAATAACTAGATATCTGCTTTTCAGCTAGACATTTTTAGACAGTCACAACCTGCAAAATATATCAATAAAACAGAATAAAAAGTAAAGGAGCCATAAAACCTATAGAATTTTGAAAGCAGACAACCAGGCGATGCATTTGGCAATTAACATTCAAAATTTCCTCTAAAATATGTACAAATCCAGATACAGAAAATATACTTTCCTAAAACAGTAAGATGTGAGGAGATCATACAGACCCCACACCAATATATTCACCAAAATATGCAGCAAATGGAACTGCAGAAAATTCACACAGATGTATCATTGTCTGTTCCTTACACAATGGTAATCCAAATAAATAACTATATATCCATAAACCTTTAATAAATAAAAGTCACTTTTAGATGTGCGCCATTATTTTAGCTGCACAATAACAGAACCCTCCGCGCTTCATAAGAATATGAGTGAGAATGTCATAACATCGGTGTAAATAATGGAGGATGATGGAAAATAAAAACTTTATTCCAGGACACGTGTGTGCTTTTGGTGTTACATATAACTTTATGGGCATGTTCTGGTCGCGGAGTAGTCACATTAGGCGAAGAGGATTGAATGTTCATCATATCAGTCAATTTTCCCAACAAAAAAAAACTATCACAAAATAAAAGGGAATAAGAGAGAAAGGGCCACATTTATCACTTTTGTGCGCCTAAGTGTAGTAGCTGCGCCTAAATTTAGGTGCACTGTTTTCCAGAATTATCACAAGCTACAACCATCTGTGATAAGGTAATTTCCTGCCTCTTATTAATCACTTTACTTTAACACAGTAAATTTTGGCGCAGTTTAGGTGTAATGTTAGATTCAGGCAGTTACATGTGATCCTGCTACAAGCTCCTCTCACAGCCCAGAATGAAGATAACACTCACAGCAGTACCCAGGTGTGTGACACCCAGCACCCAGTGACCTCCTCAGCAGGGGCGTCTCCTGGAGGGGATCACCCAGTGCTGGTCTCCTGCTGCACCCCTGTAATTCTGCACAGTATCCCCCTCAGACACACTGGTGATACTGTGCAGAATTACATGGGGGACACTTGTCAGTACTATGTGCAACAATCTGCAAAGTTCTCTCCTCTCTTGCTGTGAGCTCAGCGTTTTGCAGAATGTTTTGTAAATAGAAAGTGATGACCTGTAAATAGAGTCTGCAGCTCCTGTCTGCAGTGTATCTAATGTCTGTATTATCTGTACTAGTGTCTGCAGTGTCTGGCTGAGCTTTGCTGCTAGAAATGAGCTCTTCTGCACAGGGGCTCAGTGCTTTCTTCTCAGATAATGCCACTTTCGGGCTGGAGTGTTTTTGCGCCCGTTTTTGCGCCTAAATGAAAAGTTGCAAGTGATGAATATCATTAGGCGCTGGATTGCTAGGATAAATGAGGGAAAGCTGTTTATTTTTGCTGCGCAGCTAGTTTGGTGTTTAGTCGCAAAAATGGCGCAAAGACGGTGCGCCTGAATGAAAAGGCGCAAAAACAACAGAAAAAAACGAGTGATACATGTGGCCCAAAGTGTGTTCTTAGATAGTTCTGCATAGAGAAGGGTTAAAAACATGAATATTAGTTGATATTATCCATTCTCAAAATGTAGTAACATATAAAGTGAATATTTCCAGTATCTGTGAGGTGCAGCAGCTCCTGTGTGCATAAAATGCTCCCTACAGCCTGATGGCTATGAATCTGGATGGGGAGGGGGCTACACTTCAGGGGGCTGTATATCTGGCTCTGTGACACATAGAACCTTACTTCTTTTTTCCTATGAAAGAAGAGAGTCTCCTCTTTTATATGATTTGTGTTTCTAAGTTTTAGGAAAACGGAGATATTAACTGTTAAACTGCTGTTGGGAGTAATTTTTATATATAAAATGGCACCTGATATTCTCACTTTAAACCTGAATATCTCTGGATCCATGGCACCTAGAAACAAAATTCAAGATTCATTTGAAAGAAGAGATTCTCCTCTTTCAGGGGGCCCTGGGCAATTGCCACCTTTGCCTACCCATAGCGCCGGCCCTGTGCACAGCAAGTCCTGGGCTGCCTGGGACTGCAGGAAGATACCTGGAGTCATCTCTGGTGATGGCCTGAGTGCCCACAGAGAGGGCTCTGAGTGCCACCTCTGGCACCAGTGCCATAGGTTAGCCATCACTGGTCTAGTCTGTCTAGCCCTGGGTTGTCTGATCGATCCTACCACGTACTGCCATACTGCAATATGGCAGTATATGGGGATTTTACTCCTCATTCATTACAATGTGCTGATAGCACATTGTAATGAATGGGTTAAAACGAGACAGCTTCGGGCCTTCGCCGCTCCCCGTGACGCCATCGGGGAGCGACGATCCACGGCAAGATGGCGGCGCCCATTCGCCGCCATCTTTTTGAAGCCGCCGGCAGCATTGCAGGCGGTGATCGAGGTGAAAGCACCCGCAATTGGTGCTAGCACCGATCGCGGGTGTTACCGGTAAGCCTTTGCTGCAATATGCAGCAAAGACTTACTGGCTATGGAGAGGGCTCGTCCCGCGAGCCCTCTCCATGCACAGGGACCCGGTAAGGGGTAAAAAGTGGCCCCATTCTGTGGGCGGAGTCAAAACAAGTAGGAGTGGCTATGTGATGTGGGTGGAGGTACTAAACTCCACACAAACTGTTGATAGATGGTTTAAATCAACATGTACATGTATATAGCTAGTTAGTCACCCTAGTATACAGCCAGTCAGTCCCCCCAGTATACAGCCAGCCCCCCTCCCCAGTATACAGCCAGCCCCCTTCCTCAGTATGCAGCCAGTTTTCCTTCCCCTGTATACAGCCAGCCTCCCCCCTCCACAGTATACAGCCAGCTCCCCCTCAGTATACAGCCATCCTGCCCCCCTCCGTATACAGCCAACCAGTCCCCCCTCAGTATACAGCCTACCCTTCCCCAGTATACAGCCAGCCAGTCCCCCCTCAGTTTACAGCCTGTCCTCCCCCCCCCTGAGTATACAGCCTGCCCTCTCCCTCAGTATACAGCCTGCTCTCTCCCTCAGTATACAGCCTGCCCTCTCCCTCAGTATACAGCCTGCCCTCTCCCTCAGTATGCAGCCTGCTCTCCCCTCAGTATACAACCTGCCCTCTCCCTAAGTATACAGCCTGCCCTCCTCCCTCAGTATACAGCCAGCCCTCCCCCCTCAGTATACAACCTGCCCTCCCCCCCTGAGTATGCGACCTGCCCTCTCCCTCAGTATACAGCCTGCCCTGTCCCTCAGTATGCAGCCTGCCCCCCTCAGTATACAGCCTGCCCTCCCCCCTCAGTATACAACCAGCCCTCCCCCCCTGAGTATACGACCTGCCCTCTCCCTCAGTATACAGCCTGCCCTCCCAACCTGAGTATACAGCCTGCCCTCACCCATCAGTATACAGCCAGCCCTCCCCCTCAGTATACAGCCTGTCCCCCTTAGTATACAGCCTGCCGCCCCCCCTCCTCAGTATACAGCCTGCCGTCCCCCCTCACTATACAGCCTGCTGTCCCACCCTCAGTATACAGCCTGCTGTCTCCCCCCCCCTCAGTTTAAAGCCTGCTGTCCCCCCCTTACTATACAGCCTTCCGTCCCCTCAGTATACAGCCAGTCCCCTGCCCGGCACATAAAAACAATAAACTCACCTTTTCGATGCTCCACTACTTTATCTAGTCCGACTGGCAGCCGGACTGGATAAAGTAGCGGAGCTTCAGGGGAGAGTTGGAAAGGTGAGTACAGGCAGTCCCCGGGTTACGTACAAGATAGGGTCCGGAGGTTTGTTCTTAAGTTGAATTTGTATGTAAGTCGAAACTGCATATTTTATAATTGTAGATCTAGACAAAAAAAATTTGGCCCCAGTGACAATTGTTTAAACATTTTTTGCTGTAATGGGACCAAGGATTATCAATAAAGCTTCATTACAGACACCTTGCAGCTCATTATTGCAATCTGGGACTATAGTAAAGCATTCAGAAAGCTTCACCAGAGGTCAGAGGGGTCTGTCTGTAACTATGGGTTGTATGTAAGTCGGGTGTCCTTAAGTAGAGGACCGCCTGTATATGGTTTATGATTTTCAGACCGGCCCCACCACTACCAGACCGGCCCTGCAGCATCCCCAGAGCAGTCGGGCCACCGGGATTTCCCCCAGTGGGCTTAATGGCCAGTCCGCCCCTGCCTCCAAGTATGATTATGATGCGGCACATTTTCAAACACTCTAGTATTGGATAGCAATTTTGTTGCAACTCAGGTCATGACCATTTCCTACGAAGCCAGACCCCCTTCCAAATAAACCATGCCCTATTTTGCATATTTTGTTTTGTCCATTTCCCAATGTCAATATCTTATTGTTTTATTTTTGGTCAGTTTTCTTAATCTTGGGTTGATAATCTGCATAGTTCAAGTTAACCCAAGCTTTTTCATGTAACAGTGGACAGCTGAGTTGAGTGACAGCTACGTAGTCCAGACGTGTTTCCAGACCTTTTTGAACCAGCTTATTTTTCATTAAGTGGCAGTATGGCTGTATAATTACTGATGTTTACCTGATGGCCTGACTTTCAATGTCCCTACAGTCTTTTATTCAATATCACTGCTACTCTTAAGCCAGTGACATTTGTTGCGTTTTTTTACATTGCGTTTTTGCATCCTTGAAAAACGCATCATTGAAAAAGCAAGCAAACATTTGAAAAAAGCATGCAAAAAAAACTCATGCGTTTTTGATGCATATGAAAATGCAGCAGAAACGCGACAAATTCACCAAGTGTGGCCTTAGGGTACTGTCACACGATGCATTATTTTTGTGTGTAGTTGTACTGTATATCTCCCTCTCCTGCTATCCATTGATAGGGTGCGGTCTCACGTCACGTTTAACGCATGCGTTTAAAATCATATTGCAAATGCTGTAGAGAGATTTGCCAAATTAAACAGCTGTTAACACTTGCGTTTACAAAACGCAAATGTTAACAATGTGTTAACAGTAGCATTTTGTAAACACAAGTGTCAAAGGGGTTGTCCAAGTTCCGGCCATGGCCGGCCGGAAAGTGAGTCCTGCGCTGCTCCGGCGGCCATGTTTGTTTACAGAAATACAACCCCCTTTATTTATTTGATATTGATGGTTAAGTACATGTCATTCCTGGTAGTATATGGTTCAAGTTGGTGTTTGAGCGTTCATAACGCGACGCTAGCGCACAGGGGGCGGGCCTCGGGTCGATCAAATATGCGTTTCCAGAGAAACACATGCTATCTGGTTATCGATCGCATGCGCTTCCCGGGAAACGCATATGCGATCGACCCGAGGCCCACCCCCTGTGCATAACACGACGCTAGCGGAACGTGTGACCACGGCCTTTAAGTTAGGGAACCACTCCTAATCGTATGTAATAAGATAGTACTTGGCATTCAATTTATAAAGGCAACAAAACATATATAAATCAGGTTACATAACAGTGTATGACATTATTTTGGCGTATTTCATCCAAGGCATCTCAAGTGTGGTCACTCCAGGAAAACATCCAGAACATCTGCGGGATTCATTATTATTCTAACAAATATCTGGAACCATTTGAGAACAAAACATGACACATGAGCTAACCCCCTACTAGGAGGGATAAATCCTAGAATGGCGAATGTCCAAAATGTCTTATAAAGATAAACATAATCTAAGTGCAACACCCTCGCCGATGCAAGGCGGAGGAGTGGTTGCGAATACGTCCCACCATGTAGCTTGCAGCCTGTGTAGGGTCTAGTCAGCCCCACAGCATGTCACTACATCACACTACATAGTCCTTATAGGACACAGGGGAACATTGCAGTGGTAGATCCTGCCTGGTAAGGCAGGAGTTAAGTGTTTTGTCTGATGTCATATGTGTCAGCCAATCACAGGTGTTATACTTTGTCTCTGTGAGCTGAAATGTAAGCTGAGATGTAATTGGAGGAGTAGCCACCACCTGACCAAGGGAGTAACAAGACCCTGTCAGGAAACTTCCAGAAGTAGCAGTGTTCTCTCAGAAGAGAGTAGAGAGCAGTCAGACCTAGGAGTCTGCAGAAGCAGACTGGAGTTACTCCAGTACAGACTCCGTACAGCTAGCATACCAGACCAGAGCAGGAAGAGCCTAGCCCCTGCCTGAAGAGTGGAACTAATAGCTAGTTTAGTGAGGAAAGGGGTATCATCCTACCTTCAAGGGTGATACCTGAAGCAACCCAGGACAAGCTGAAGCATCCTACTAGGACACAGCTACCTCCCAGCCTGCCCTCTGCATCCAGGCTGGCGCTCTACCTCCTGTGGCTCCCTCCAACTGCATCTCAGCACTCCACTACTCTGTTAAAGGCACGTTGCTGCGGTTCCAATAAAGAACTGTAAGTTGTTTTTGTTCAACCTCTGCCTCCGTCTGGTCCCTGCTACTACGGCTGTCACCATCACGGGCACCCTGTCCACCACACAGAGACTTATACTCTAGACACCAAGGGGTTGCCCCAGGGAGATCCGCTATAGCAGCCTCTCCCTCATCATTTCTTGCCAACACCACCTGCTGGAGACCTGCCAGGCTGTAGGACAGCCCTCCGGTTCCCCCTATACCAAGCACCGTGACAATAGCGTGCCTAGGCCGCAACCGCCAGCCACTCAGGTACTGCGGGCCCCGGCTGACTCCAGGCCTCAAGAAAAGGCTAGGCCCCGGTGGGGGATGTTGCATAAGGAAGCCTGTTTCCAGCTTGTCCTTGTTCACCTACTACAAACATATCTTCTTATTGTGATACTGTTATACCAAAGGATCAAGAATAGCTATGGAGAAGAGAATGCATATATAGAGTATAGTAAATACACATCATTACCGGTAGCTAAAATATTCATCATCCAAACTAGATTTTCGGAAGACTTTTTAGTTTTACCATATACTTTCTGTATTGGCTACCTTTGAGATGGTCACCCCCTAGAACAGTGATGGCGAATCTTTTAGAGCCTGAGTGCCCAAACTTCAACCAAGCCACTTATTTATTGCAAAGTGCCAGCACATCAATTTAAGCAGTAATTTATTTCTCCTTGTTCTTTGACAACTTTTAATTGTTCAGCCTCCTAAAGACACCAATGCATTTAAAAGGAGGAGGACAAATTCATCCATCATTGTAGGAAGATTCTGCAGGAAGATTCTTTGAGTCCTGTCTGGTGAACTTCCTTCTGGGGTGATGGCCTGGGTGCCCACAGAGGGGGCTCCGAGTGCCGCCTCTGGCACCAGTACCATAGGTTCGCCACCACTGCTCTAGAAGAACAATTTTACTGCAATTTTAGTTCTCTCAAAGAACCTTTACTATATTTACGTCACTTATCGTGTAAGGTGAGGTCTGGGATTGCTCCATAGTGTACAGAGCTGTTGCCTTTTACCCTGTAAGTGTGTGCATAGTGGGAGACTGGAGGTATGTCACTAAGTATGTGGCAGCTTCTGCCTTCTCCACCAGGTAAACGGATTTTATGTGACGTGAAATGACGTGTGTCTGTATCGTGTGACGTCACGCCACGGTGTCAAGACAGTGACACGAGGGGCCAAGCAGCGGAGAGGTGCAGCGGAGACTGAGCGGGAGGGGGGTGTAGGAGGGACGGAGAGAAATAGGCGGCGGCGGCAGCAGCGCAGAGCCCCTCAGTCACACACAGTCCCCGGCAGTCAGTGAGCGGCTCCGGAGACATGTAGCAGTGAGAGCCCCGGGGGCCCCTGGTGCTGCTGTTGTCGGTGTCCGCTGCACTGCTTGTGGTTGTCGGCGGGCGGGGGAGGGGGCAGGATGATGGGGGTCGTCGCCCCCTGGAGGTGGCTGCTCGCCCTGTGTCTCAGGCTGCTCTTTCTTGTGCCCGCAGGAGTGCCGGTGCGGAGCGGGGACGCAGGATTCCCCAAAGCCATGGACAACGTGACGGTGCGGCAGGGGGACAGCGCCATCCTCAGGTAAGTGCCTATAGTGCCCCGCAGTTGGGCGAGGCTCCCGCTTGTTACACCGTATTGAGGATGAGTTCTCTTATGTATTGTACATGTTGTGACAGGTGCGCAGATACCTGCTATTGGGTCTGTAGGCATGGACCTCTGTAGGACAGGTGGTGTATAGGGTCAGATACATGGGTAAGTTTAGAGTAGGTGCATAGGGTCAGATGCATGGATAGGTATAGGTCGGGTGTACAGGGGCAGACATGGCATTGGAGATCTGTAGACATGAGTGTCTATAGGACAGGTAAGCAGATGCAAAGACAGGTGCGTAGCATCAGATAGGTAAACAGGAAAAAAGATAGGGGGGTATATTGTATTATATAAATGGACAGGTATAGGGAAGGTGCTTAGGATCAGATACATGGATACGTTTTGGGTAAGTGCATAGGGTCAATGTAGGACAAGTAAAGATGGTCAGTTACAAAGACACAAAGGTTCAGGGCTGGTGAAGAAAAACATGTGAATAGATACAGGGTGGGTGTATATGGCAGATGTATATGGCCAATCACATGGATAGATTTATGGACAGGTGTGCAAAAGTGACAGGTGTCCAGAGACATATACATGGACAGATATAGAGCAGAAGTACAGGGGCCAAAATATGGACAGGGTAGTATAGGATAGATTTACATGGATAGATACATGGACAGCAGTAGGACTGTATATGGACAGGTATAGAACAGGTTCACGGCGGCTGATACTTGGTCAGCTATAGAGCAGGGGCAGATGCATAGCCAGGTATAGGACAGGTGTGAAGCTGCAGGTGTATGGAAAAGAGAATAATGGACAGATAGATGGGCTGATGACTGGCAGCGGTATATACAGGTTCTATACATCCAACTACTATTGGATAAATGTTCAAAGGCAGAAGTATATTATTAAAGCATAAAGACTGATAAAGGAAAGGTGTAAAGGAGAGATACATACAAAACCATAGGGGGGGTGTACGAAAGCAGATAAACCTACAGGTATTGATTAAGTGTGCTTGAGAAGATAACCCAGTTGTAATGGCTTAGCTTCATGAAGAAGTACTGTGGCAGATACAAGGAAAGGTATACAGCACAGGCAGATAAAAATCAGGGACAGAGCATGGCCAGATACAAGTAAGGGACAGAGCATGGCCAGATACAAGTAAGGGACAGAGCATGGGCAGATACAATTAAGGGGCAGAGCATGGGCAGATACAAGTAAGGGGCAGAGCATGGGCAGATACAAGGACATGTACAGAGCATGGGCAGAAACAAGGACATGTACAGAGCATGGGCAGATACAAGGACAGGTGCAGAGCATGGGCAGATACAAGGACATGTACAGAGCATGGGCAGATACAAGGACATGTACAGAGCATGGGCAGATACAAGGACATGTACAGAGCATGGGCAGATACAAGGAAAGGTACAGAGCATGGGCAGATACAAGGACATGTACAGAGCATGGGCAGATACAAGGACATGTACAGAGCATGGGCAGATACAAGGACATGTACAGAGCATGGGCAGATACAAGGAAAGGTACAGAGCATGGGCAGATACAAGGACATGTACAGAGCATGGGCAGATACAAGGACATGTACAGAGCATGGGCAGATACAAGGACATGTACAGAGCATGGGCAGATACAAGGACATGTACAGAGCATGGGCAGATACAAGGACATGTACAGAGCATGGGCAGATACAAGGACATGTACAGAGCATGGGCAGATACAAGGACATGTACAGAGCATGGGCAGATACAAGGACATGTACAGAGCATGGGCAGATACAAGGACATGTACAGAGCATGGGCAGATACAAGGACATGTAGAAAGCATGGGCAGATACCAGGGCAGGTAGAGAACATGGGCAGATACAAGGACATGTAGAAAGCATGGGCAGATACCAGGGCAGGTAGAGAACATGGGCAGATACCAGGGCAGGTAGAGAACATGGGCAGATACCAGGGCAGGTAGAGAACATGGGCAGATACCAGGGCAGGTAGAGAACATGGGCAGATACCAGGGCAGGTAGAGAACATGGGCAGATACAAGGACATGTAGAAAGCATGGGCAGATACCAGGGCAGGTAGAGAACATGGGCAGATACAAGGACATGTAGAAAGCATGGGCAGATACCAGGGCAGGTAGAGAACATGGGCAGATACAAGGACATGTAGAAAGCATGGGCAGATACCAGGGCAGGTAGAGAACAAGGGCAGATATAAGGACATGTAGAAAGCATGGGCAGATACCAGGACAGGTACGAGCATGGGCAGATACCAGGGCAGGTAGAGAGCATGGGCAGATACAAGGACATGTAGAAAGCATGGGCAGATACCAGGGCAGGTACAGAACATGGGCAGATACATGGACATGTAAAAAGCATGGGCAGATACAAGGACATGTAGAAAGCATGGGCAGATACCAGGGCAGGTACAGAGCATGGGCAGATACAAGGACATGTAGAAAACATGGGCAGATTCTGGGATAGGTACAGAGCATGGGCGGATACAAGGACATGTATTGGGCAGGCAAGCAGATTTCTAGAACAGGGATGCTTGGAAGGGTATTGAGAATATGCCCAAGGGCAGATCTATAGACAGTTTACATAGGGCAGGTGCTTGAGCAGGTAAATGAACCTAGTGTTTAGGATTCAGGCAGGTGACCAGTTAGATTTAGCAGTGTTTGTTGCTGGTACATCATCTTTACCAGCCTACATCTTGTAGGGTGAGGTCATTGGTCTAAGTTTTCTCAGGTTTTGGCTTTATTGGGAGATACATTTGCCTCCATCTCTCATGTCTGAGTATATATTCATGCAGTTTTTCTTTTATAGTTGTTGCAGCATTCCCTGCTTATAATTTGTTTACATTCTTATAACATTTGGAGAATCCTACAGACACAAGTTAAAGCTTATTCTGGTATGTCTTAAATGTGAGATCTGCCCTGTAGGATCCAATCTTTTCCCAAGAATACCAGTTCACGTGATGTCTCAGAAATGGCTATAAATATGTGAGATGTAACATCACTTTGTGGATCGATTTATTGCATTGGGTCTTTCCATATATTTAATTTCCTCTGTTTCCCTTTGTCCACAAAGATTTATTCTTGGAGAACTGATGAAGACTATAAGATCCTTTATTGTCAGTTACTTTACTTTACGTAACTTTATAAACAGAGCATTCTAGGTGTGAGCAGCAGGGGGCGATGTTAACCTTTTTGATTGCTGGGCTTGTAGTCAGTCCGTGTGAACACTTGCGGCAGCAGCACCGTGCTGTGTCCTGGCTGCTCCTTGTATTAGCCCCATACGCCTTTCATTTATTACAGCGTTAAATCTGGCTGCACATTATCCTGCCCGCTAATGACTGTCCAGGCTGAATTCCTTGGCTGTATCTGAGGAGAATTCTGGCTGCTATGTAATTGTCTTTACATCATCTTATGTGCAGCCTGTCCTGTAGTGACCTTGTATCCTTCTTTTCCTGGGGTCTCACTGACTCTTTACCTCTTTGTGCAGATAGTCTTGTAGTCATCAGGGACTTATCTCCATGATCAATGCATTTTCTTTTTCATTAACTACAAGTGACGTCAGGGGAGGTTCTGTGGCACCAAATGTGCTCCGCAGGATAGTCATGGATGTGTATGAAAAAACACCATACTAATATGTGCATGAATCTGGAGGTTAGGCTGGTCTAGAGAACGTGTATCTTCTCCTGTAATACACTGTAATGTAAAGAAATGTGGGAATAGGACTCAAATCTTTAAGCTCCTGGAGGATAGTCTTGGCTATGTATGTACAATATACAGAGATGTAGAGATAATCAGAGGATAATTGAGTGCAGAGAACTTTGAATCTTTTAGGTTCACAGATGTAGAGGATAGCCATGTCTGTATACTTATAATATGTGTACAGGGATCTACAGGATAGTCAGATGTAGATTGCTCATCTGCAGGGTTGTGAAGGAGAAAATCAAAGACTTCTGTCACCTTTTTGGCATCTGATCCTGTCACGATCTTGGCTGCAGTTGATGGTTAACTTGTCCGGACCATATTTAGTGTTGGTAATTGTAGGCGTCAGGGCTCAGGAAGGATGTGACTGCTTTATGTAGATGAGTTGGTGACGTCCCTAGGAATCTCTAGTGCTGCACTATAACAGGCCGAGATATTTCTTGCTTAGCTGCGTGTTGTTTTGTAGACTTGGAACCATTATTGGCTCTCACTATCGTCGCTCATGCAGCTGCTAAATGTTTTCATCACTGTGTGACTCTTCCAGTGCCGAGTTGATGAGGTGATTAGAGGTCAATAAGTTCATGCTGCGGAGTAATAATACCAATAATAATTGTTACAGGATGCTGGGATCTGGCACAGCAGTTTTTCATGAAATCATTCAGTACTTGTCCTGTCTCTACACCATGGAACATACTAAGTATTGCCTATAGTTTCTTAGAGCTGACACAGATGACTACTCGGTCTGCGACCTGTGCTGATATCAAGGGTCAGATGATGCCTGGAGTCTTGTGTTGGCCCCTTGTGTTTTCTGTCCTCAGTTACATCGGCGTTGTTTGTCCTGGTGACACACATAGCCTTACAGGCTAACATAACATCTATAGTGGTTAAGGTATTTGTACTGAGGTACGACATGTGTGCTATGTTCTGAGGGAGGGACATGTTCCATCATGCCAAAAAATCAATGACCCTGCTGTTGCATGATCATTTAGCTGTATAGATAAGGCATCTGCTGGCCGGGTCACAGTGACTGCATGGTTTGCTGGAGGCATCCGAATACCTCACCAATCACCTGACGAATTTTCATTGCTAAAAAACAAAGGTGATTTTCTTTTTCTTCTCCTTTCTCTTAAATGTAACACTTTCTAAAAAGCAGATAAATCCAATTACCGTGTTTCCCTTTAGGCAGTGAGGAGATAGATTAATGCCAGTGTTTTGGCAGCAATAGAAAAAGAAATGGGTCAAAAGAACAATGAAAAATTGCAGAAAGAGGCTGATAAACCAGAACATGTGGTGCAGGGAGCAGCACGCAGGGTATTTAGCCAAACACAAATGAAATGGATCCGTCCTAATAAAGAACTGAGCGCAGTCGAGGCAGGGAAGTGGTCCAGGAGTTAAATCAGGAAGGGACAGAGTATATGATGCAGTGTCGAACTGTATGTATATCCACATGGCGGTCTGCATCTACTCCTTGGCTTCATCATATACCAAACAGTAATGAGGCTCCATGCTACCACAAGTATATGATTAATGCCTTGTTTACATGGCTGCATTGGATCTGCAAATGACCTTACTATTTACATGGTATGATGGTATATAAAAGCATGGTGGCATACTACATCAAATTCAGTAATAAGGATCGATTGCTTAAATGGTGTAATCCACTTCACAGGCATACATTTAAAATATAACATTTTGTAAGCCTATGCTGCCACTAGAGGGGAGCATGAGTGCTTACTGCATACTTACTTACTGTAATTTTTTTGCCATCCATACCTTTTCAAAAAGCACAGTGTTTACCATAACTTACTCCAGTATTCTAATGTAAATGATGATTGGAATAGAGTCATGAGCTGTTGTAGAATTATTTTTTTGTCTTTAATACATTGCTTTGTTAGTAGGGGACTACAAAATAGCATTGCGCTCCTGAAAGAGAACCTGTCATCAGGTTTTGACCTATCAACCTGATGACAAGCTCCCTATAGCTTACAACAGCCAGAAACCGTCCCTATTTTTTCCAAAAAGTCTTCTGCTTTGTTGAGTAGAAAATATATGCTGGCTGCATTGTTCAACTCCAGCAACGTACACACACACCGAGCAGTGGAGTCTACTGGATTTGAAAAGCGCAGCTAAAGTATGTCAATAGAAGAGAGTTGGAGAGGATGGAGATGCTCAGAAGGATTACCATGATGATTCCATGACTCGGGTTCTTCTTTGCCAGGCAACCAACAACTACTAATTTCTACTCAACTTTTTGAGAGAAACAGGAGTGGTTTATAGCTGTTGTAAGCTGTAGGAATGTGTCATCAGGTTGGTAGGTCAAAACCTGATCACAGGTTCCCTTTAACTTTCATACTTGTGGGTTGTGGGGACCTTGAAGTTGTTAAGGGAACATAAGTATTTCTGCTATGTGTGGCTTGCACCTGTTTTGATTATCCTGTCTTCTAATTGGCCTCATGGTTCCTTTAAATTACAGTTTTTGCCTGTGTAATTACCTTCCTGAAGTTCTCATGTCAGCCTAGCATTTTAGGATTTAATTAGGGTCAAGAGAGATCAGATCTACGAAGGAACTTGCCATCCCATTTTGTGTCTCCCTGGTATAGATCCCCAGTGTGGTCTAAACTGAACTGCCAGACATCAGCTAAATAGAACCCCGGCAGCAGCTAATTACCATTCCCGGGCGTCCACCTTCACCCGTACCGTTATCTGATTATATCTGCTCAGAAAGTGACTGAGGCCTTTTCGGTTGTTCTCTGTTATCGTCCCCTCTACATCTTTTACGTTGTAAGTGTTGGTCGTGTTCTGCATGTGTAGATTTCTCTCAGGAGACATGAGAATTGGAGTTTGCTTTATAAATAATTGTTAGTGATGGGTCTGAGACCTGAAACTACATATTCAACAGCAGGGCTTCATCTGCCTGGAGTGTGTACCAGGCTTCCCGTAGGTATAAATCTAAATCCTGCTTATCATACCTCATCAAAATACAAGAAAAACAAACAGAATATAAGCCCAATAGAATGCCCCTTGCTGTGCGTCTACTCAGGAAGTGTCTGCTTTTTAGTGACCTCGCCTGTGACTGTTATATACATCGGCCAAGGTCACAGATGGCTGGAGAGAAGAAATCGGGAGATCATTGCAGCTTCACATAAATAACAGTATTTCCAGTGTAGAACAGAGTGTAGACATCTGCTCATACATTCTGGGCAACTGATTGTGAATACCCATTTCCAGCTCCTAATGTCTAGTCACAGGACGTTAGAACTTGCATATTTTATTGCACATCATTTTCCCCCACCCACGGTACCCAGCGGATCCAAGATCCCCTACCTCAATTTATGCAGCAGCATTTAAAGCAGCAGCCAACGTCTCTCTCTTTCTCTGATGCAGAGATCATACACAATTGTTGACCAGCGTCATGGCCCTTTAAAATCTGCAGAAAAAACGGTGGACAAAACCCAACCTTCAATAAGACTGCTCCTTATAAGTCAATCCCTGAATTTTAGGAAATCTTGTTTTATAACACTGGATAATAACCAGAGCAGTAGACATCCACCTGTAGGCATCAATGTTTCCAGGTCATTAAATTTTGTCAATAGTCTGGTTTAGAATTCCTCACTTGACAAAGCACATTTCCACTGCCCCGGAGTCCAGTGGTGGCTTTACAACACTCCATCTGATGCTTGGTAACTTGCATGCAGTTGCCAGTCCATAGAAACCATGCCATGAAGGCCTTGGCACAAAGTGCCCATACCTTTACATTTCAAGCATTTAGTTATTATGGTTTCAAAATGCTTCCACTATGCGTTATTTATGCAATATCTAGGAGGGAAATTTGACAATGTGGAGTCCATAGGCTTGAGAATAAATACAAGACATGTGATTGCTCACATGGCTGTAGCTACGTGTTATTATTTTCAAGTTCCAGCTGACTAGTGGTGGTACCTACTGTGCATGCGCCCACCACACGGTCGCGCAACCAGCCCAGACCGCCTTCCTCCTTTTTGGGCAGGCTGCGCACCAACACAGAAGACTGCTGCCAGTCACACCAAAGCAAAGGAGGTATTTAAATGAATAGAACAGATATATGAGGTATAATGCTGAACATTTAAGAGTATAATCATCCACCACTTTCTGATATCAATTCTCAGTGATTGCTATAGGTCTTCATTTTAGTGTTTTCTGGACTTCTGTATTTTGGATTGTTCAACCTTTTGGCTGTCTTCTGACTATCCATTTGCCTCTTGATTCTCTACTGTATTGTCCTTTTGGTTTTGACACTTATCTGTATGACTATTCTTCTTTGTTTGTTTTTCTCCTGTTAGTGTCTCCCCTTTTTTACTTCAAAGCAGGAAGGAAACAACAACCTTCCTTGTCACTTGTTGCTTAGGGTAGGATGGATAATGAGGTTGGGTCAGCTAGAGGGTCTAACTGTAGGACTCTGTGTCTGTGTCTCTCCTACCTTTTCATCCTTGTCCATTCCCTTACAGCAGCGCTACAATAAGATGGAATATGTGAAGAGAATTGGGGAGTTCTTTCAAAAGACGGATGGCACAAATTTGTCTGTTTTGAAAAATACTTATTCAACCAGCTTAATTTGCACATTTTCAGGCCTAGGATATCAAGTTTAATCTCAATTTGTGGGGTTACCATACAGGTTTTTTTGCAGAAGTTGTGGTGGCCCTATCGCACATCAGAAAAATATAGCCTGTTGGGCTGGTTCTTAGTATCATAAGCTCTTAAGTTGAGCTGCAGTGCTCATAGTAGTATCATAGTATATAAGGCTGGAAGGAGACGCAAGTCCATCAAGTCCAACCTTTAAGAATGAAATAAATGTTTTATCCCCATAACCCGTGATATTTTTTCTCTCCAGAAAGTCATCCAGGCCTCTCTTGAACATGTACATAGAGTCCGCCATAACAACCTCCTGCGGCAGAGAGTTCCACAGTCTCACTGCTCTTACAGTAAAGAACCTTTGTCTATGGTGATGGTAAAATCGCCTCTCCTCTAGGCGTAGAGGATGCCCCCTTGTCCTGGTCACAGGCTGAGTTATAAAAAGATCTTTGGAGAGATCCTTGTACTGTCCGTTCAGGTATTTGTACATTGTAATGAGTTCTGCCCTCAGTCGTCTTTTTTCTAAACTGAATAATCCCAAATTTTTTAATCTGTCAGTGTATTCTAGTTCCCCCATTCCCCTAATAATCCTGGTTGCTCTCCTCTGCACCCGTTCCAGCTCTACTATATCCTTTTTATACACTGGTGCCCAAAACTGTACACAATATTCCATGTGTGGTCTGACCAGGGATTTGTATAAGGGCAAAACTATGTCTTTATCATGAGAATCTATTCCTCTGTTGATACATCCCATTATTTTATTTGCTTTAGCAGCAGCCGCCTGGCTCTGGTCACTAAAATTAAGTTTACCATCCACCAATACCCCCAAGTCCTTTTCAGCTTCAGTTTTACTAAGTAATTGACCATTTAGAACATAATTATACTTTTTGTTTCCATGGCCCAAGTGCATAACTTTACATTTATCTACATTAAACCTCATCAACCATTTCTCTGCCCATCCCTCAAGCTTCCACAAATCCCTCTGTAATGCTAAACTATCAACCTCAGTATTACTTTACATAGCTTAGTATCATCTGCAAATATTGAAACTTGACTGTGTAAACCCACTACAAGGTCATTAATAAAAATATTAAAAAGTGGCCCCAATACTGACCCCTGTGGCACTCCACTGGTAACATCAACCCAATCTGAGAATGTGCCATAAATGACCACCCTCTGTTTTCTATCACTAAGCCAATTACTTACCCAAATACACAGATTTTCTCCTATTCCCAGCAGTCTCATTTTATATACCAACCTTTTATGTGGCACGGTGTCAAATGCCTTTGAAAAGTCCAGATATACAACATCCACAGCGTCCCCCAGATCCAGTCTTGAACTTACCTCCTCGTAGAAACCAATCAGATTAGTCTGACAGGACCGATCTCTCATAAACCCATGCTGACGCTGGGTTGTAAGGTTGTGCACAGTGAGATACTCCAGGATAGCATCTCTAATAAACCCCTCAAATATTTTCCCCACCACAACAGTTAGACTCACGGGTCTGTAGTTTCCAGGATCGCTATTTGATCCTTTTTTGTATATTGGTACCACATTTGCTATGCACCATTCCTGTGGAACATAACCAGTTCTCAGTGAATCTTCAAATATTAAAAATAACGGTTTGTCTATCACCGTACATAATTCATGCAGAACCCGGGGGTGTATGCCATCTGGCCCAGGTGATTTATCTATCTTAGTGGTTGCGAGGCGGCGCCGTACCTCTTCCTGGGTTAAACTGTTGACATTATATAAAGAATTAACATTATTCCTCATTGTGTCTTCCACCAGGGGATTTTCCTGGGTAAAGACAGTTGAGAAGGCGACATACAGTAGATTGGCCCTTTCCTCATCTCCTTCCACCATGACCCCCATGTTATTTCTAAGGGGACCCACACTCTCTGTTTTTAGTTTCTTTTCATTTATATACTTGAAAAATAATTTGGGATTATTTTTGCTCTCCCTGGCAATATTTCTCTCAGTCTCTATTTTTGCGGCCTTTATCTGCTTTTTACAGGATTTATTTTTCTCTCTATAATCCTGTAATGCCTCATCGCTACCTTCACGTTTTAGCACCTTAAATGCTTTATCTTTCTCGCTTATTGCTTTCCTTACAAGACTAGTTAGCCACATAGGGTTTTTCTTGTTCCTTTTATGCTTTTTCCCATAAGGTATGTGTTTCTCACAGGACTTTTTCAGAATATATGAGAAAAAGTCCCATTTTTTGGGGGGTCTTTTGTCTTTGAGAACATTATCCCAGTCTATGCCTTTAAGGTCTTCCCTTAGTTGCTGAAAATTTGCCCTCCTGGAGTGTTGGTTGCCCCTTCACTAACGCTCTTAGTAAAGCGTTATACAAAATCAATGATATTATGATCACTATTCCCCAGGTTCCCCCCAACCTGTAGTTTTGATACCCTATCAGGTCTGTTGGTAAGGATAAGGTCCAGTAGTGCCCCCCCTCTTGGCTCCAGAACTAGTTGCGACAGGTAATTGTCTTTTGTTGTTGACAAGAACCTGCTGTTTTTGAAGGACCTGCAGGTTTCTGCCCCCCAGTCGATATCTGGGTAATTGAAGTCTCCCATGATAAGTACTTCACCATGCTTTGAAGCCGCATCCATTTCACTTATCAGCATTTCCTCTGCTGCCTCCATTATATTTGGAGCCTTATAACAAACCCATAGTAATATTTTATTATTCTTTTTCCCTCCTCTTATCTCCACCCATAGGGACTCCACATTTGCATTTGCGTTACTGATGTCATCTCGCAGGACGGGCTTGAGGCAAGAATTCACATATAAACAAACCCCTCCCCCTTTTTTATTTATACGATCCTTTCTAAAAAGACTATAACCATCTATAGTAACAGCCCAGTCATAGCTACTGTCCAGCCATGTCTCGCTGATACCCACTATATCATATTTCCGCTCCAACATCAAGAGTTCCAGTTCCTCCATTTTGTTTGTGAGGCTTCTGGCATTTGTGTACACACACTTTCTATGGTTTTCCCTGTCCCTGTATTCCTTTTGTCCTTATTCCCCAATCTCATTCCAGCCCCCCTTCCTCCCCCATGGACTATGACTCTTCCCAGCTCTCTATGTACACTGTCTATTTGCCCTGCACAAGTGTAGTTGCCCTCCCCCCAGGTCTCTAGTTTAAACACGCCTCCAACCTTCTAGCCATTTTTCCCCTAAAACAGCGGCCCCCTCCCCATTGAGGTGCAGCCCATCCCTACTGTAGAGCCTGTAGCCGACATAAAAGTCAGTCCAGTTCTCCATGAACCCAAAACCCTCCTTCCTACACCAACTTTTGAGCCACTTATTTACCTCCCTGATCTCCCGCTGCCTTTCTGGTGTGGCACGTGGTACAGGCAGTATTTCGGAGAAAATTACCTTTGAGGTCCTTGCCCTGAGCTTATGGCCTAAATCTCTGAAATCATTTTTAAGGACCTTCCACCTACCTGTTACTTTGTCATTAGTGCCAATGTGGACCATGACCGTTGGTTCCTCACCAGCCCCTCCCAGTAATCCGTCAACCCGATCCGCAACATGCCGAACCCGAGCACCCGGCAAACAACACACTGTTCGGTATGCACGGTCTTTGTGACAGATTGCCCTGTGTGTTCCCCTAATAATCGAATCTCCCACTACCAGCACCTGTCTGACCTTGCCTGTGCTCCCATTACCCTTCTTACTGGAGCCGACATTCCCCTGGTTGCTAGCGGCCACGTCTTTCTGCAGCATTGCTACCCCAGAGCTGATATCTCCCTCATCCGCCAGCCTGGCAAACTTATTGGGGTG
The DNA here is from genome assembly GCF_040894005.1 of Engystomops pustulosus. Classification (NCBI taxonomy): domain Eukaryota; kingdom Metazoa; phylum Chordata; class Amphibia; order Anura; family Leptodactylidae; genus Engystomops; species Engystomops pustulosus. Next base: position 81,104,453 of record NC_092416.1, on the reverse strand, counting down.
TACCAGATCAGGACTAGACTCCCTACAACTCTTCCCTCTACCCCGCCTTCTACATGTTACCCAACTAGCTGCCCCCTCACTCTGCACCTCCATACTTCCCTCCCCACACCCATCTTCCCCAGAGAGTTTGTGCTCCAGGAGCAGCAAACTTCGTTCCATATTATCAATTGCCCGCAGCCTTGAAACTTGCTCATTTAGATCCAGAATCTGGGCTTCCAGATGAGCGATTTTCACACATCCCACACGGCAGTATTCCTCCCTCGAACGGCTGTTCAAGGAAAGCATAGATGGCACAGGATGTACACCGTGTAGCAATGCCACTTATGGAGTCCATTATTCTAATGGGAATTACAATAGAATTATGCACGGAAAGAAGAATTTACAGTCAAAGTAACACAAAACACAGCAGTTACCTGCTAAAGCCCCTCAAACTTAAGTCCCTTAAACCTAAGTCACACTTAAGACACTGCACGCACTTGGGATCAATGCACGCTCGCCACCAAGCTCACACACTCGCTTTTCTGATGCTTTTTTTAAAGGTAATGTGCCACAAAAATCTGCAGAGCTCACTGCAACAAGATCTGGCTGCAAACCACCAAACAGCAGCAATTTGTGGTGACACATAGTAAAATGTGGAAGAAGGTAGAGTTGATGGGGATAATTTGGATAATGATGAACCATTTAGGCATCATAATAATTCTTAAGGGGAATCTGACCATTTAAAACTGCAGTTGAGTGTTAGGCGACAGTCCTGGAGATCTGTTTAATCATACATTTGAGTATGTAGCAGCAGGACTGTGAAAAATGTATTTATTTTCCAGGTCCTTTTTCCTCTTTTTACTTCTCCCACCTAACACATTTATTACTGCTTGTAATCCAGATATTAGTGCATATTCTTCCCTTTAAATATTCCCTTGCTACATATTGGCAGAACTATGAGTCATTTCCGAGAGTCCCAGAGGACCAGATGTCTCTGTGTATATTTATGTAGGTGTGTGGAAGCAGATGATAAAGGAGTTCATTTTAGATAGTCTATCCTATTTTCTGCTTGCGAATACAGGATCTGTCGCACCTCAGTGCCAAGTGTGTAGACTATCATGACCTACCAGAAGCAAGGAATTACTGTGGAATTGGTCGCAATCATAGCATGTTTTATACTATATTGGTATATTTACTTCTGTATGGGTCTGGCATTTGGACTACTGTCCTGTAGTACAAGAAATATTGTTAATGACTGCAGGGAGTAGTATTTTTATGTTTCCACCAGCTGAAGCTCTCTCTTTGAAGTATTATAATGTCTACCTTTTAGGACTCCATTTCAGTAAGTTAGTAGAGCATCTTTTTTTTTTTAATTTTTCCATTTACTTAAATGTTAAAAGGTAACAATGACTTTTCCCTCCATTCAGGAACTGAACTTAGATGAGGAAAGGATCACTTACCATATTCCCGAGTATAAGCCGAGTTTTTCAGCACAAAAAAAGTGTACTGAAAACCCAAACCCGGCTTATACTCGATTCTAAAAAAAAATGTGCACTGTACTCTCCTTTCCGACGCCCCGCTCAGGTTCTCTTCTTGCTTCGCGCGCTCCAGCTCGGGTCATCATCGGGTCCCTGTGCAGTGCCGGGTCCCACACAATCAGTTGAAGTCCTAGTGTGTGTGTGTGGGTACCCGAAGATGGCGCTGGAACACTGGAAACAAGAAGAGGGTACCTCAAAAGGTGAGTAGTATTTTTATAGGCTTGGCATTTTTATTATAGGCTTGTCTAAATACTGGGGGGCATGGGCTGGCCAGCTATACACTGTGGGTTAGCAGCTGGCTAAATAATGGGGGGCAGTGGCTAGCAGGATATGTACTGGAGAACAGGGGCTGGCAGGATATAAACTAGGAAGCATGGGCTGGCAGGATATATACTGAGGGGCAAGTACAAGTGTAAGAAAGTGAAAAAAGTTATGGTGGAAAGGGCTTAATAGGACTTTCAAAGCCCCTAAATCAGGGTTCCCCAAACTACGGCCCGCGGGCCACATGCGGCCTGTGGACCATTTCGATCCGGCCCCCGACACTTTGCGCGCCAGCGCCGGGCCCTCGCGGCTTGCAACAGTCGGGCAGGAGCCTCCGTCCGTCCGGACAGGAAGCTCCTGCCCGTCACTGTATAGTGCTCGGTGCGGCCGGAAAAGGCCGCTCGAGCACTATTACTGGAGCGATGTGGCCGGAATACAACCCTGGCGCACATCGCTCCATGAACTAGGCTGCGCGGCCGCGCGATGACGTCATCGCGCGGCCGCGCACCCCTTCCTGCCCGGACGCGGCAAGAAGATAGAAGACTTAGGTGAGTACAGGGTTTTATTTTTTTATTAAAGGGCAGTAAAAAGATTGTGGCGACTGGGGGCCAATAGTTAGTTATGAGGGGCAGCTTAGGAAATAATTAATTATAAGGGGTAGCTAAGGAAATAATTAATTATGAGGGGCAGAATAGGAAATAATTAATTATGAGGGGCAGAATAGGAAATAATTATGAGGGGTAGAATAGGAAATAATTAATTATGAGGGGTAGAATAGGAAATAAATAATTATAAGAGGCAGATTAGTAAATAATTAATTATAAGGGGCAGCATAGGAAATAATTAATGGTGCGGGTATAGGAAATAATTAATTATTAGGGGCAGTTTAGTAATTAATGGGGGGGGGGGAGGCATATTCAATAATTAATGGAGAGAGGTCCCAGTATATTAATTAATTAATTGGGCCAATATATAAAATAGTTCACAAGGGGGTGCAGTACCGGTATATTAAATAATTAATTGAGGGGGGTGCCAGTATATTATGGATGCGGTCACATGTACCGCTATTTATTTTTAGACTTTAGTCCGGCCCTCCAACGGTCTGAGGGGGACAGTGAGCGGCCCCCTATGTAAAAAGTTTGGGGACCCCTGCCCTAAATGGTCCCTGAATAATTAATTCTAAAACTTTCTTGAAAAATTTAAAAAATGCTGTTTAATTTATATTTTTGCCATTGTAATAAAACAAAAGAACACTTAAAAAAATATGCCAACACTAAGCAGAGATGTGATAAATGTTAGCCTACAGATTACATAGCGCTGTACAAAGCATGCCAAATTGCTTCCATCTGGATTTTTACTCCATATTTTGGAATAGCACACGTAACTGTGTGAACTTGTTGGAAAAGACCACTAAAAAAAAGGCTGTCCTGGAGTTTACAATGATGCTGTTGATATGTTTGAAACTGGTGCCACTCTAGGTGTCCAGCGAGATCATATCACCTTTACTGAAGCCTTGTCCAGAACCATGCAGATCCTCGGCAGTCTCTGGAGCTAAATGTCCATTATTGCTTCCCATGTCCCTGAATCCCTCTTCCTATTCCGGAGCTGTCAGCTTCTGGTCTTCTGTCGAGCCTCTCCCTGATGTAGCGCTGTTTATTTTCTCATCTTCAGACCTGTCTCAATCAATCTCCCCTCAGCTTCTGAATCTTATTTTGTAGTTGTAACTCCTTGCTGCCTGCCTCCTCCACCATTCATCCGTCTGGTGATTCAGGCCATTTGCAGATAGTGGATGCTGGCCCGTGCTGGCAGCGTCATCAGGTGACTCATTCCAGAACCTAATAAATAACATTGTTGTAGCAAGAAAAGAATCCGTAATCTCGAGAACAGGAATATAACACCTGTCTGTCATATGTCTTCCTATAGACACTCTCCTTCCTCCAATGCCTCTGTCTCGGCATAAGTATTTATATTGTTTGTTCCGAAGACACCAGCACAGTCCGCATAGCTCCACAATGGCAGATAAAAGACACTGACATTTCTCTATAAATACATAATAGCGACTTGTCAGGGCAGACACATTACACAGACAGCCCTACCTAGGAGAAGCTCATCTCTCTTCCTGCAGTGTCTTTCCCATTGTGCTGTTTCTCCTGCTGACACTCTATTTACAGACTGTCCATCATATGACATTTTCTGTCCTTGTTTCCTGTCGCCAACCAGTTGCATTTATGTTGTGGACATGGGATATATTTCCCGAAAATTAGGAAATGAATTGTAGAACTAAAAGTCTTATCCTGTGTCTAGAGTCCGTCTACTCAGTATTCTGATGTCCTGGACTGTCTTGGTTTCCATTACCAACTATCCTTCCAGATAAATTACAGAACACATGCAATGATATCACACTGCCGCTCAATCTCTGCTTCTATAAATCTTCAATTATCAGGGTAAATGGGAGTAAAAGAAGAGAATCGGTTTCCCTTTTATAGGTCTTCTATTGGTCTTTCTGGCAGAAAACCTCACATCCTAGGGCCTTTAGGCGCTAAGATACTTGGTAGATGGGCGACCATGAGATAAATGCCTGCATGTAGGTGCAGCTCCACTCTTAATAGAAGCAGCAGGCCATGCCATCAATAAAAAGCAACAGCATCTAGGACAGGCAATCTTCTCTCTGAGATGGCAGATTAATCCAGAAAGTAAGATTATTTACGTTGCCCTGCAGGGCACACCTGCCCTTCACCAAGCACACTGCAGTTGACCCACAAGCCCCAGCACTCTGCAGGGCTGCGATGTGGGATGCATGGCTGATATAGGGGGAACATGAGACTAGAGATAAATACTGGTTCCTGATGCGGCTTTCATGTGCTTTGCTTTTCTTAAACGCTTTCAGTTTTTGTCACAGGTAATCTTATTATCTTTATCTATAGAAGTCAGGCTTCAGATGTACGGGGATTAACAGGATTAGCTGCAATAGATTCTTTCCATTGTTTTCCTGAATTCTGAGCCTAAGAGGAAGTATAATGAGAAGTATAACCAAGTTTGTGTGATAAAAGCAAAAAGTAAAGGTTGTCCATAATGCAGTCGCTCCATCATCAACATAGTGGCTATCATGATAATGTTAGATATGTGCCATTGGATGCTCTTTCTGAATCCAGATCAAGCATTTGGAAAGTTTTACTCCCACTTCAGCCAAGGAAATGCTATTTTACTGTTCCTTATTAGACTAATAAACCAAAAGATCCATTTGGTTGAGTGTTCCTGATAATGTTCTTAGGGCCATATGCTTCTAATCCAGTCTAGAAAGATACTGGATCTGGAATGTTGTGTGTTTTGCTTTAAATTTTAGAAGGCCAAATATAGGAAGTAACAAATCTATTTCTGCAGTCAAGACGACAGACTGATAACGTGTAATGTGCCTGTTGTGCGGCGGTGATAACTTGTTGGCAGATCGTCTCATTTATGATTCCGAAGGGTTTATTACATTGTGTCTGTCACCTAAACACATTGAGCAGCAAGTTTTAAAGTGATGTTTAACAATTATTTTAATTCCAGATCTCTGCAAATATTGGAATTTTATACCCTTTCCCCTATATGTGGCAGCTACAACTTTTCCTATATACACTTCTGTCCTGAGGGAAAGTAAAGTGCCAGTAAACTTTTTTTCTCTAATGAGATATATTCCAAACTTTACCCATATGTGTTGGGTATGAACAGTAGTACAGCCCTTTGCCAATATATGTAGGGGGAGTTGTACTTTATGATGCCAATATACGATGTAGATGTAGGAATATTAGTACTGTGCTGTGCCCATATATGATATATTATAGGAGGAGTAGTAATACTAAACTATCCCTATATACATGCAAGATACAAGTAGTAGTAGTACAAGTAGTAGTAATTGTACTGTGCTGTATCTATATATGTAGAATAGTGGTTATATACAGAATAGGAGAATTAGTACTGTGTTTGCCCAAATATGTAATAAAGGGGAGTAGTAGCTTGTGCTGTACCTTTTAGGTAGTGTAGATTGAATAGTTTTGCTAAGGAGGTACCACAGGAGTCTCCTGCATCTCTTCCCTAATGCTGTGCTTCCCACTTAAGACCTTTGGAGAACTGTCAAAGGTTCTGAAAGGTGTACAATAAAACATGAACATTGGTATTGCATTTCCTTTTCCTCATATTTAAACATTACAGCTGCAAACTGCAAGTATTTTATTGATATATGATGTCAATAACTGATTAATTAATATGTGATAAAGCAAAATAAAGAACAAAATATTTTTGAAATGTAAAGAAAATAAAACCTACACTTCCAAGTGTTTGCAAATTAAAAACCTGAAAAATGTGGTGTACGTATGTATTCAGATCTACCGTATATACTCGAGTATAAGCCGACCCGAGTATAAGCCGAAACCTCTAATCTCAACACAAAAAACTGGGTAAAACCTATTGACTCGAGTATAAGCCGAGGGTGGGAAATGAATTGGTTACAGCCTCCCAGTATATAGTCTGCCAGCCCCTGTAGCATACAGCCTGCCCAACCCCTGTAGCATACAGCCTGCCCAGCCCCTGTAGTAGGAAAAAAATAACACTGTACTCATCTTTCCGACGTCCCCCATAGGTCCTCTTCTGTCTCAGACAGAAGAGGACCTACAGGTGATGTCAGAAAGGTGAGTTTTGACTTTATTTTTTTAGTTGACTCGAGTATAAGCCGAGTTAGGGTTTTTGAGCACAAATTTTGTGTTGAAAAACTAGGCTTATACTCGAGTATATAAGGCAGTGGTGGCAAACCTTTTAGCAGCCGAGTGCCCAAAAATCAACCCAAAACCCCCCTTATTTATTGCGAGGTGCCAACCAAAAATTAAAGCAGTAACTTATTGCTCCCTGTTCTTCAACATCTTTCAATCATATTGGCCTCCTGAGGATATCAACACAGTAGAAAGATGGAAAATGTTAGCTTCTTTCTGAAAGCAGCATCTTTTAAGTTGCTTGCTCCTGTCTGGAGGCAATGGCCTGGGTGCCCACAGAAAGGGCTCTGAGTGCCGCCTCTGGCACCAGTGCCATAGGTTTGCCACCACTGATATAAGGTATATCTAATATCCATATCTAATTTTGATCAATAATACTTGGTACAACCCTTTAATCTCTTTATAAATTACCCTGTGGATAGAATAAAAAGTAAAGCATTGATCTTTTCAGAGTATATGCATTTAATACTTAAAATGTTTTTTATGTAAAATATTGCAGAAAGACTTGAATAAGCTGGCAACCTGTGTAAGTAAATGGCACATTCACTTAGAAATTCAGGAAATGTACTAAAAGTTAAGATTAAGAAACTAAGAATCTGTCTCTTCCCCAACATAATTTGCAAGTTAAATATGATGCTTGGTCCGAATCAGTTGGAGTGACCATCGGCATGCCCCTAATTTGTGTCGCATGGGGGCCAGCACAGCTGTGCCACAAAAGGGTCGAATGCAACACAGTATTAGTGCAGACACTTCTTAAATACCTGTGCAAGCCTCAGAGCCTCTGATTTAAGTGTACAGTAGATGAATACACAAGGACCGAAAACCTTGGATATCAAATCAGAATTTTTTCCAGGAACATGCTCGTGATCCAAACACACTTGTATGTCAAAGCAAATAATTGAAACATTCTACAGCTCAAAAATAGTTATATATAGTAAAACATGTAACGCCATCCCCTTTATTTATTATTCCACTTCAATATTACACAAATTTGTAAGAGAGGGATGTACAGTAGAGTAGAGGGGGTGGAGGGCTCCTATAATGTTATTATTGCAAATGTTGCTCATTTACCGAGCTACAATTGTTTGTCTTGCAGGACGTACATAAAATGGTTTATGTGTAATCCGAGGTTCCACTGAACAAATACATGTGTGGTAGTAGTAATGGCAGATACTATGGTAGCATTTAAGAAAAGTGAGTTGCAGTACTAAGGACTGCTGTGACTGGTTCTCATGCAGCAGTGGCACCAATAATTAAGAAGTCCATGGAGGTAAGCTTTGATCTCATGTGATCAAATACATACATAGGGTAAACATTGCATATGTGACATCTCGGCGCATGACTTTAGGTGCCAAATGATGTTACAGAAGTCTCTCTTAGTGTTCCACACAGCAGTATGTTCTGTAACAGTTAGACCTGTTATTTAGGAACAAGGAGGCAGTGAAATGCAGTAACCACTGAATATGTGGGGCCTTTCTTAGTACCATTGGACATCTAGTGAGTTGCATATCAGTTAGCAAACTCATTTTTTTAACATTGCGTGGATGAGAATCATTTAGGGAGAAGTATTTATTTTGGTGGGTTAATTTAATTGGCAAGTTATTTTTTAAACGCACCAAACAGACTCAGAAATAGGATAACATACAGATCCTGTATGGTAATTTTAAATGCAATATACACTCATGTTTTAACTTTTATTCCTATTATGGCATATTTTTTCTAAAGGTTTAAAGGCATAAGATACCTGTCTGATGATAAAGCCAACCCTGTGTTTTCTTGTATTGCACTTGCCTTTATTTCAGTGTTTTAACCTGTGCACATAAATTATCACCCATAGTATGATATGGCAAATGTTTTAGTCTCACATTAAACACTACACAGACTAATTCACTGCAGAATGTGAGTAGATACTCAGTAATCTTCACTGACAGCTGGGTATAATGTCTGCAAGAGTCAGGGTTACTGCGAAAATGCCCTGTGATGATGCATTAATGGGGAAGCAACAATTTTGTCATATCCTGCTAGAATCACTGCAGAACGTCAGTAGATATTTAAAAAGCTGCACAACAACTAGTGCTCTCAGGCCTGGTCACTGTCAGGAACTTTACTACTTAGACTTGGATCAGCAATTTCTGTTGAAGTTTGTGTGGGTGGGCATTCAGTGAGTGCATTGTAACTTTGAAGTAGATCTACCACCAGGATTAAGGATTGTAAACCAAGCACACTGACATACTGGTGTGTGCCCCCTCTGGCTGGATCTGCACTTCTTCTAGCTTCTGGTGGTAGATGTCCTTTAAGGGAAACATGAAGACAGGTTTGTAGTTCCACCATTATCCACCACCCACCATAAAATATTTGAAATCTATAAGAGATGCTAAGTAAGTTGAATACTACCCCTAGTACGAATGCTTGAGAAAGAGATGAAGCCTTGAGGTATTACTTAATTTGAATAGCAGCCAGTCACGCCAGACATTATAGTTAGCTGAGACTTTGATGTAGGTCTTCAGCCACTATGGTTTCCATTTGATGTATAAGATAAATTTCATATACCCCTTGCACTATTGTAGAGATAAATGAACGTATACTACGCCTGGGCTGAGCCGGGGCTTAGTGTTCGGCTCGCTTCAGAGATAGAGGGGCGAGTGCTTCTGGTGACGGTGTGGTACTGTGACTCATGTGCACAACGTATTGCGCCGTGCACAATGCACTTCTATGGTGGCCGTATGCTGGCTGCTAATTGTGGGCTCTACAGAGGAATTGCAATGTCTAGGGATACAGGACCTCGCAACAGTGAGGAAGTGTCGTAAAAGTCCTTTTTTGGTAGAGCAAATAAGGACCCGTAGAACGGATAGCAAGGCTAAAGGTTAAAGAACAGAGCCTGAGACCCATCAGGACAATTAGAATATCATGGAAGCGCCAGCATGTCTCAGTAACTGAGGGGGAACATCTTTTGGAGCACAGTGTGGCATCTGTACCACCTATACAGAATTATATAATTGTTCTCCTGAGTATCACATAATTCCACATATTTCCGGGGAAAGAAAAAGAAAGGCTTTGCACCATTGTTTGTGAGTTAGTGAAAAAATGAAGAATGAGCAGCACTTCAGTCAACCACCCCGGTACTGTCCAATAAAAAGGCTTGTCTTTATTTTCAATTAGGTAGGGTACATCATATGGGTAACAAGGAACATAGATCAACGCGTTTCAACGCTATTGTGTCTTAATCATGATCCAGCGTCGAAACGTGTCGATCTATGTTCAGTGTTACCCATATGATATACCCCACCTAATTGAAAATAAAGACAAGCCTTTTTATTGGACAGTACCGGTGTGGTTGACTGGAGTGCCGCTCATTCTCTTTTTTCACTATATGTGGTCATGGAGTTGAGGACCTGAAGGCATGCATGTTTTTTAGAGGCTATCTTAGGTGATTGGGTGAGCGAACCAGATACTTTTTCTGTTTGTTTATTGTCCACCCATATTTTATGTCTTCCTGTTGGCAGTTGCAACACTTTCATCTCTAAATACATTTGACAAGCACCTTTCCTCCCTCTCTTCTCTGTTGCTGTGAAACAGGCAGGAGGGAGGCCATCATCACATTGCCCTTGCAGGCCTCTGCTGCACACATCCATGGAGTCAATATTGGAGTTGGCACGTGCTGAGCGTGCCCTCCGCAGCACGGACCGCGTACCAACCACTACATCAGTAGTTTCCCAGGGCCAGATGTGCCATGTCATATATGGATGCTGTTGTTTCCCTCTACACACAGATGCATCTGTGTAATCTTCAGTCCTAGGCTTGACCAATACTTGGGCTAAAGACCGCAAGATGTATGAAAGCTGTTACATTGCCTAGCCTTCTGCCTAATCAGTCCAATATCTTGAACATGATAAAGTTAGTGAGCATAGACTACCCACATCTGGAGAAGGTTGTACTTTCTTGTATCATGTCATTAAGATGAATGAAACCCTCCGGGTTCTGTACTCTGACGTACTTTGCCTTCCCGCCAGCTGTGTGTACAGTAGCTCACTCTCCAGCAGGGAAGGGGTGCACTCTGCTGTGACATTCATTTCCCAGTGCTGGATTTTTTTTTTTTTTGGCACACTCTGTATAATTGGTGTCATTTGCTCAATTACCCTCATATGCAATCACGCAGTATTATGAGAGTGAATGTGCATTTCAGATAAAAGAAAAATGAGAAGCAAGTTTCCAGCCCAATTGTTTTCTCAACTACCTCGGTCGACAGTAACTCCTCCTCTGCCGTGGCTACAGTGCCTGCCAGGAGATGAAAACCTGCAGAGGATATGCAACACATTGTGGTGTTTTACAAACAGCCGTGCAGCCAGTGGTTTCCTTTGGGGGATTGCGTGTCTTTTATAGGGGGGCTTCAGGAATAGTTACCGTTAGCGTGTTAGGTGAGTCCTTCCTTACTGTAACTTTCTCAGTGAGACTATCTTCACACTATCATCTTGTGGTATATTTTTCATCTACAAAAACGGTAAGCCAATGAAAGGGACCTATTTTTTTAATCATTCAAGTCAATCAGTTTGGATAGAAATAGCGAGGTCAGGGTGTGTTCACACATGGCAGTAAAGCGTGCGTTTTCAAGCTCTTCAGAAAAGCTGAGAAGCGGAAATGTTCCTGATTACAAAGCTGTAAAAATTGTGTTTACGCATGCGTTAACATAGAATTAAAAAAACACATGTGTGAACATTACGTTTTTGCATTCGTTTTGTAACCACAATGTTAACAGCTATGCAGTCAGGGAAATCTCTTCTCAGCTGTTCTCATGCGTTGGAAAATGCACGGGTTACTGCCATATGTGAATGCAACTTGAATCAGGAATATGTTATTGTTCATTGTTCTGATCCTTGGTTCACTTGCAACAACAGACAGCTGAGCAAAGTGTGAATGTAAGTAAAGTTTGTTTTAAGAATTTCTTTTATGACAAAATCAAGACCAATTTCCATGGAACAAAATTTTTTATATTGGACACTTTTTCAATCAGTAATATTCCAGCATCTCCTTTCTTCAACATTTCACTTGGTGAGTACTAATTTCCCAGCATTCCACACTGCACACACCCAACTTTACTTGTAATTAGCAGCCGGCCATCTTTAATTAGAATCCTCTTCTCACACTTCTTTTGACACGTTATTAAACACTCATTAAATCTTGCTAATGCTAATTCATGCACATTGACTTAAAGGGAACCCGTCACCACTATTTTCACAAATACAGCTAGTGACAGGTTCCTATAGAGCTCTAATAACTATTTGACACCCTGCTTGTAGCTAAAAATTATGCCCCTGAGATTCCCATATATTCAACTTTATAGTTTTATCTGGTAACTAAGCATGGCTACATGTAGTCCAGGTGGGCGTGGCCTCCTCGGGCTGAATCCAGCAGCTCCTCCCCATCCCTATCTCTGTATGCTGCTATAATGTCATGTGACCAGGGTGACATCATCGCAGGTCCTATAGCTTTTGTAGCATTAGGAGCTGTACACTAAGCATATATGTCATGAAATCACAGCATATTTTATCACATGAAATCACAGCAGCCTGCATGGAGAGGAGTAGAAGTCCATGGAGGCTGCTGTGATGGTTTTATGTGGTCAGATATGTACATGGGGTATAGTTTTCATATTAAGTAGCTCAAGGACCTTTGATGATGTCACCCTGGTCACATGACATTAGGCCACGCCCCCGTGGACTAGCTCCAAAGCTGCATAGATACCAGGCAAGATTATAACTCTGATTTTATGGGGATCTGAGGGGAACAATTTTTAGCTAAAAGCAGGGTGTCAGATAGTTATTAGAGCTCTATGGGAACCTGCCACTACCTGTATTTGTGAAAATAGTGGTGACGGGTTCCCTTTAAAGCCGTGCATTCTGCCTCTTGGAACCTTGGGACTTCAAACCTTGCGTTGTGTTTGAGGTAGTTTTTTCCAATGACCTTTGAGCTTCAGGTTTATTGTATTGTAAAGGACTTGTGGCTTCCAGTTCTTCCTTCTTCTAGGAGGTGTATGTTGTAGTGATATTTTTATTCCAGGAATACAATTACTTCATCCAATATAGAATCACTAAATCTGTGTGTTGCTGAGTGATTGGCAGGTCATATTCTTGGAGCTGACTATAAACTTGGGAAGGACATTTCAAGCACAGTCAGCCTGAGGCTATGGGGAGCAGCCCGCACACAAGTAGATTCAGTCTGTTCTTCCTTCTCTTTTCCATGGATGAAACAGAGTAAGGCACTTCTGAACGATGGAAAGATCATCTATATGACAGTCCTGTTTAGACATGGACCATTTTGGAGATTTTTTTTTTAAAACTTACCCTCTACTCTCACAGATTGTGAGGTTTTGGATAATTGAAAAGTTTGATGAGGTTTTTTACTATATTTAATTTCTTTCCTGTCTGTAAATCTGCTTCATCCTTGCAGTGAATCACAGTAGGTTTTATTGCCTCCTTTGGTGTTGTCAGGTTGTAGCGCAGTGCTCATCATGTCATGACTACAAGAATGATAATAAAAAGCTGCTGCATGGGGGGCACTCTCCACTCCACACTCGGGGAACAGCAGGACGTCAGGAATCCACAATGAATATTTATGTATCATAATGTTGACAGATTAATTATGTAAATATCATTAGTGATAAACAAACATTGTTTGCTGTGTATTCAGCGCCTCCGTTCTCTCCACAGAGACTCCTCAGTAGAGGACCTGCTCTTCGAGATGTGAAGCTGGGGCAGGCTCTTTCACTGGTTCAAATCAATGGGGCAGATTTATTATTAGAGATTAGGCTTAGGTTGTTTTTTTGTAATGTCTTTGGAGCGTTTTTAACTTTGCAGTTATCTATTATAGTATCTTAGTCAGCTGGATAAATGTGGTTTCATTTTGGCACATGAAGTGTTAATGTCTCTCTTGCTGTTGCACATTTGTACTAGTTCATAAACTTTTTTCTCGCCCATCTGGATTCATTTTATAAATCTGGAGTACCGTATTTTTCGGACTATAAGGCGCACAAAAAATCCTTTGATTTTCTCAGAAATCAAAGGTGCGCCTTATAGTCCAGTGCGCCTTATATATGAACCTTACTTACAGACAACAGCTGCCTTGAACAGTGCACAGGTCTGCCACCTGCTGGTCATTCATCCTTATAATCAGGTGCGCCTTATAATCCGGTGCGCCTTATAGTCCGAAAAATACTGTAGGTTGACTAAAGTGTGTCAGCATTTTACCTTTTATGTTTGTTTTTTAGGTTTTTTTCTTCTTAGCTTCCAAAAGCCATAACTTCTTTTTATTATTTTTTTTACAATGCTGTATGAGGGTTTGTTTTCTGTTGGACAAATTGTAACTACTTTTCCATTCAGTGTATTGTGAAGCTATAAAAAAAAAATTGCTACTGCCCCCCAAAAAACAGATACGCCATTTTCGTGCAGCCCTTGTTTTTACAGCTTTTACCTTATGGTCCAAATGACACCACCTTATGGTCCAATTAGGTGCTCTGGTTACATTTGACCGTGGCACTTAAAGGAAACCAGTCACTAGGGACCTCATTTTCACTAAAGACAGATTGCAGAGGCCTTCTACAGCTGCATTGCAAATATGCCTTTTTACGTATATGGGGGAGCCACGTCACCTCAAAAAAGCTTTTAGGGGGATAATATTAACACTCTCTCATGAGTGGGAGATCCCTGCATGGCAATCCATGGAGCCCATATTCCCTCAAATAATGGGAAGGTGTCTGACCCATTTGCCTCCAAACAGCATCCTTCACCGCTGTATACGACAGGTTGGGTGTTTTCCATTTTGCTGCTTTATGGATCCTAGTTGCTAGGGCTTTAAATTGAATCAGGTGGTGGGCCTTGTTCTGGACATTTGCTAAGAAACTTCTCTTTTTTAATCCCTGATGCGAGTGGATTTGCTTTTAAAAAAAAATAATTATAAAATTCAGGGCCTTGGGAAAGCTGAGTAACTTCTGCCTGTCGGGGGACAACTCAGTGATTACATCTTTCTCTGCTGCAGTGCATAATTAGGGTAAGAGGAGAAGCACCAAGCCAGCGAAAGGAGCGTCAGAGCCTTATTATCATAATTTTATAATAGTTTCTTCAGCAAGACACTTGGATCAGGAATTAAACAATATATTTATTAATCAGTGTAGCTACAGTATGCTAAAGGTGCGTTTGGTTCACAATGCATGAAAAAACAAATGGTAGATTTCCTTTAACTTACCTTGCACCCTGAAAAAAATCCTCTGCTAAGTCTCAGGGGGGGCTCTGGTTTAGATGCATTTCAAAAAACAACACATGACTTGCCTGTGCTGTTCACTCAGAGCTCTCGGCACCCATCTTTGTGCTCCTGTACAGCTCCTAGCTCCCCCACTGATGTCAGCTGTGCTGTGAGCTCTGTACTTGTGGGTGAAGAAGCAGGAGGAAGGAGCTGTACAGGAGAACAAAGGGCTGAGAGCTGAAGAGTTTGCAGCACAGATGCCAGAAAGTCACATGTTTTTTGAAATGCATCCAAAATAAAGCCAACCCCTGGGATGATTTTGTCAGGGGGCAAGGTAAGTTAAGACACATAATTATATTGTAATGCAAATGCTTATAAAAGGTAGAAAGGCATATTTGCAATGCAGCTGCAATAGCCTTCTACAACCTGACTTTAGGTTCCCTTTAAAGATATTGCAGTTGCCAGCACCAATCGCCTACCTTGTATGGAGAGGGCTCAATTTGTGGCAAAGCTGCCTTGATATATTCCGTCAAATGCTCCAGCTCCGCCCGTTTCTGGATTTCTTTATACTTTTTTTTATTTCTAATATTAAAAACACTTAAGATAAACTGTGATAAAATTACAATAAAATAGTTGTGGGGAGAAGCGTTTCATATCCGAACTGGGTACATCATCAGTACGAAATACAACTCCCCGCAACTATTTTATTGTAATTTTATCACAGTTTATTTTGAAACTTGTATTGAAACTCGATCTATACGCTCAGAAGCCTTTATTTGCAATAAGGCTGTGGGTTCACCAAGGAGACTGTGGGTTCCCCAAGGGCATCCTTGTGGATTTGACTTGCAATGTGATATAAGTTAGTTGTGACTTCTGACACAACTTATCGAGGTGAGCACCAAACTATAATCTTTAACTAGATTACCCTATCACTAAACCTGCTACACTATATCAGCTTTCCATTTTTTTCCTTTCCCGCCAAATTTATATAAGGAGTACAATGTAAACTAGTCATGTAATTGTGGATGCTGGAAAGGCTGTAGATAAAATAGAACTGACAGGCTAATCTCACAGCCTGTTGATCTTGTGGCATGGTGTAGTACAACTTGGAGGTATAAGCTCTATGCAGCTTTTTGGTGATACAGGAGGTTAAAGGTTTTCTAAATGCTGCAATATTGTGATAGTAGCGGCTTCTTAATGCAAAATATGTACCCTGGTACAGAAGGTTAAAGAGGTAGTGCCTAGTCGCATGGAATAATCTGCTGATCCTGGTGGTCTCAACAGTCTGACCTCTAACAATCTAACAAGCATAATGTTGATTTGGTGGTGGAAGCATGCAACCGCAAGTTTGAGAGAGTACATCTTGGTATTTTATGGTGGTTGTGTGGGATAAGATTTTACAGGGATATTGTCAGCACCCGTCCAGCAAACGCCAAACCACAACCAGACTTGGCGCTACCTGTCAGACTACGTAAGTGATGGCGAACTCACCCTGCGACGTCCCTGCGGGCTAAGGCCCTGCCTAAAGCAGATACACCGCCCTGATAAGGGCGAACCCACTATCAGGAACCGAACTGACGGTCCCTGAGTGACCCTACAACAGGACAGGGGACACTTACTTCGTCTGGCAGCTGCTGGATGGTGGCGCGGACAGGTAGCGGGAATATAGGTATAGACCAGTGTTCACACTGGCGCACAGAAACCAACACAAGACTGAGACAGGGACAGATAAATACAGGTCTTCAGGGAGATAATCACAGGTCAGATCCAGATACAGATACAGGTACAGGCAGGATATACAAAAGGACAGGTCAAGATCAAACGGGTTATATACAGGTCAGGTACAGATCAAGATCAAGCGGGTATCAATACAGGTCAGGTACAGATACAGGCAGACAAACAGAGACAGGTAAAACTGAACTAGATACACAGGTAAGACGAGACTCAAAATAACCAGCAAGCTTGATGGATACAGGTACAGGCAAGATATACACAGGTCAGACTCAAAATAACCAGCAAGGTAAGATGGGAATGGGCAGGTATATAAAGCCGATCCCGGACGCGCCTCCAGCAGCACACTGGGGAAACTGTCCATCAGGCTAGTAACCCTTGCTGGGTAGGACAGAAATGCAAGGGTGTTGCTCAGTTAATCCAAACACAAGAAATAAGCCACAGTTCAAACACAAATAAACGTCTCTATTCCGCCAACTGCGGATAGAGCGGCGTTCAGGCACGGACGTTACAGATATATAAACCAGCAGATCAGATGATGGTAACTAAATGAGAGATTACTTTTGATGGTCATAAGTTATAATGTCACAATTTTCTGTAACATCTTAAAAACTAGCTAAAATTGCATTTTTAAATGGGAGGATGTATAGAAACCCCCATGAATTCCAGTTTTGTTTTTTGTCCCAAAGTTACTACTGGTAAGTATGAGCGTTGTGGTACCCAAACATGGTGTTATGCAGTGCCAGTGTTTAGCTGTGGGGGCTTTGCCCTGCAGAAGAGGTGCTATTTGTTGCTGGGTTTCTTACCCGATGGGTGCAGAATTGTGGTGATGGTAGTCACTGTCCAGCAATAGATAAGAGGCCAACTTTAAAGTGGTTGATGTGAAGTGATTATGTTGGTTTATACAAATTAATATACAATTATACAAAGACTCTTTTGTTTACATTGAATCTTTTAATCGAAGCTATAAATATGGGTATAACTTGTATGTTTGGTCCAATTCTTTTTTCCTATAATGTTACTAGAGATAAGTTGAGATGTTGGGCTTGCAGATTGTTTATCTGCACTGATGATACATAATTTATGAGTACATATTCTTTCGTGAACTCTCCCGTTCACGTGTCTGACACCAGCAGCCAGTATAACAGCAGCCACCTTGCATATATTTGTAAGATTCAGTCATTTGAAGTGTTTTTAGCTGTGTATAATTAACTATGTTTATGTTAATTTTTATGCAGAAAACCATCCCATCCCCAGCTCATGTTTATGGACAAATGTTCATCTGTTTACTTTAAAGTGTATCTGTCATAGATTGTCAAATTCATTAACATACCCAGGAAGCGTATACCAGTTCATTATAAGGCATGTAGCATTTACCTGCCATCTGCAATATTTCCTCACATGATGTGGGATAATTTATTATATGGACTACTGACTTATTTGGGCACATGTATATTGTGGGGCATATTTATCAGGGCCTCTGCGCAAAGGCCCTGTGACAATCGCAAATGCCAGCTTAATGCTAACACTTGCGACTATTTTGCCCTCTCCACTATCCTTACGCCAGTGGGGGGGGGGCACAGCCGGCCATGCGGAGGGCGCGGCACAGGATGTTACTGTCCCCGCGACAGCGCTCTCGTCGCTGCGGGCAACTTTTTTTTCTATGCCTGGCCCTGCGGAAGCCTCTTGAGTTATGCCACTGCGAAAATGCCGCGGCAGGGAAATCATACGCTGGCACACGAGCGCTGGTGTATGATAAATATGCCCAGGTGTGTTTAGTTAGTAGAAGTTTCAATGCTCTTCTCTTTCATTTTCTGTCCATGACTTGAGATCTGATGGATGATACTGAACAAGCGCTAGTTCAGTAATCGGTGAGAAGATGTTATATGGGGAATGTTTTTCTGGTTTGGCTCATTCATAGTTCCTTAGATGATGATGGTATCTGACTAAATGTTTACCAGATATCTCTGGGGAGATAAATCATAACTCATGGGTGGAAGATTTCCAAATATAACTCGCTGTTGTTATCCACTGGGTGTAAAAGTCTGATGGGTCAGCTTTTCTGGTGTTACTATTAGACTTGGTTCATGTAATAGGAACATTACAAAGTGTTTTTCGATTTATCAACATTATCTGAATAGTGCCAAGGTGAATGTGGGTTTACTAAGTTCCAAGCTGATATGTAAGAACTGGCAATGACACTAGGGACAGCCATTGCTTCAGGTTGTTACACATTTCATATGCAATATGCAGCAGGTGTATTGAACACATAACCAGTTTTTGAAATAAATACGGTGCTGCTGACAAAATACTTTTATCAGATGTAAGGCTGCGTTCACATGAGGCATTTACATTGCATTTTTAAACACAGTACAACAGCTGTGGACAGGAGATTGTCCTAATTACATTACATTTACAAAATGCAATGTTGAAAACAATAAGGGGAATTAATGAAGACCGGCTTTTTAAAGACAGGCTTAAAATTCCACCTGTTGGTGTTCCAGATCCCCATATCTGCTAAGAGGCTCTGGCCTCTTAGTAGAGTGGGTGCAAACTTTGCCAGTTCTCGGACAAGGTCTGATCTGGCAGGGTTTTCTGCTGTAGTCTGGTTTCTCACGCTCATGGCTGCTGCCCACTCCCCTCCCTAACATGCCCAAAGTGGTAACTGGGTCAGAAAAGCCGGAAAACTGGTGGGAAGGGGGAAATTTATGTGGCGTCTCCAAAATAAAACATAGGGGCACATTTACACATCCACTGGAGTTCACCGAAAGAGCAATGTTTGACGATAATTCACTCTGCTGCAATTCACTAAGATCGTGCGCCCGATATTCTGCATGTGTCGCTTCCCTGCTCGGGTCCGACAGAGCTCACCATCTTTTTAGTGGTGCATGTTAGGGCTTGGGCTTGCGTCACAATTTGAAAGTTAAATCCTGCGCTCAGTCCGGATCAGTCGGATCGTCCGGCACGCCCCCAATTTGTGTTGCATGGAAGCCAGCGCAGCTGCACCAAAACAGGATAGTGTGCGCCAAAATCACAGTGCAGACACTAATTAAATACCTGTGCAAGCCGTGTAATTCCACGAAAAAAGGCACACAACGAAAATGAGCAGCACAACCCTTAGCCCCATAGTGTTTTTTTTTTATGACACATAGGGTTAGTCAAAAGTAAACAAATGTTAAATGATTTAGCTTTTTGTTAAATCAACTAATAAATGCCAATAAAAGGTGTTTCAAGCCTAAACTGGGCTTTTCATCAGTTACAAATATCATATTTGTAACTGATGAAAAGCCCAGTTCCAGCTTGAAACGAGTTACAAGAGACCAGAGAATCGGTCCAGCTCCAGTGATTAGTGTGAGAGCGGGAGAAACAGCAGCAACACCGGTCAGCATAAAGTTAATATTGAGTTTATATAACATTTAGTAAATGCTGTGTTTTTAGGCAAACCTCCTCTTTACAGCTTTTATAAAAAATGCTAAGTAAATTCCTTGGCTTTTTTCACTTTACTTTCTTCATGTGTACAGTACTTTTCTCTTCTGTCATTTCTCATTATTACACATCATTTTAGTTATCGACGTGAATGGTTTGATTTCTTTGCCATTGTATATTTGATCGGTTGTTACTGCCATATTTCATATCAATAGCATTTGTGACTTGTTCATTGCTTCTTTCACCTGTGGTCTTCCACCTTCACCTACTTCCTGAGACACTTGATGGACATTGTTCTAATGGACACAATTGTTGGCAAAAGATGAAGAAGCAGGATTACATTTAATTATCTTGACTCTGTGTGTTAATCAATCTAGGGATGCAGCCACACTCTGTAATCTGTATTGCTCAACTACCTTGGTAACCATCCATAATAAAGCTGATCCTGCTGTCTTCAAATCTATTTTGGTCCCACTAACATTTTCTAGTCCCGAGATACAGAAAGCTGTCGCACACCTTCCCTGAGACATATTGAAATTGCTGTTATTAAATCCTCAGTAGCGTTTATTGAAGAATTCACTTAGTACAATAGCAAGGAGAATATTGTCAAGCGCTGACGCTACGCCATGCCTTTGGTAAAGCGCTTTGGCTCTTTCGCAAGGTTTAAAATTGTGTGGCAACAAGTTTTGTATCATACAAGTCTATAGGATCCAGAGTCTATTTGTGCCTAGTAGCAGCATAAAATGGATTTATATTCCAAGATTGTAGCTGGATTCAGAGCTGTCTGGTGCATTGGTTTGTGAGATATCTTCAATGTGCTTCGGCACAGCCCCTGCCCCATGCTGTTTCAAGCTTCTCTTTGAATACTACTAAAGTTAGTCAGAGAAGAAGGGCTGTATGGTTACACAGATAGGACCTTACACTGTCTACAGCTTTTTATGATTACAACTGCTGACCAATTCCTTTTAGTTTCAACAAGATTTTATTGAATTAAGAGCATAACAGTGCCTTACAATTGGTCCTGGCATAACATATGCCCCTCGTGGGGGATCTCATAGAAGTTATTTTACAGTGATGCATAATCAGCAACTGTATTAAACAAACTGAATGACTGATTCCTTTTGAAAGGATAGAATGAAAAAGTGTAAAGTAATGATACAGTTAATTGCAGGTAGAGCTATCTCACAAGACTTGGGGCTAATTGACATTTTGGTGGAGACAACTTCTTTGTTAACAAATCAAGGTCCAAGAGCCTCCTGCAACACCCCATTCCATCTTTAATGAAATCACTGAGCTTTCCTATGCTCATTAGTCAGTGGGAGACATTAGCAATCTCAGATAGAGGAGCAGATTTACTGAGGGTCTTTATGTCATGACAAAATATAATTAGCAATTTACTTGTTATCTTAGAGAGGTTTTACATAATGATGGTGTCCACACATCAAGTCTTCTGCACTAATATTATGCCTTTTCTACATCTCGTCTCTCAGCTGGGAAGGAACTTGTGCATTATCGCTAATCACAGAACTTCTCAATAGGTAGTTTCCACTGACACCCCCTGCCCAGCCATTTATGGAGGACCTAAGATAATAGAATCCAATAATCCCATAGAAAAGAACATTGTGTTTTCCTCTCATGTTGCAGGGTCTTCTAGTAGAAGATATTCTTATATTACAAGTCACATAACCAGTAAAAATACTACTATATAAGTAGTAAAAAAACTCCATAAACAGTACGTCTGATTTAGAACTGTAGATACATAGCATTACTACTCCATTATGTTGCTTCATTGTTATGTCCTGTAGATCTTGTATTAAAATGTAAAGTAAAAACATAACTATAATACTTAAACCAAACATTGATAATCCTTCCCCTATTACAGTGGTGGCAAACCTATGGGATGGGTGCCACAGCCACAGGCGGCACTTGGAGCCTTCTCTGTGGGCACCCAGGCCATCACCCCAGAACAGAGTTTACCAGACAGGACTCAAAGAATCTTCCTGCAAAATCTTCCTGCAATGATAGGTGAATTTGCCCTCCTCCTTTCAACTGCGTTGGTGTCCCAAGAGGCTGATAGAATTCAAAGTTGTCAAAGTACAGGGAGAAAAAATTACTGGTTAAATTGCTGTGCTGGCACTTCACAATAATTTATTGGCTTTTGGTTGAAGTTTGGGCACTCGGGCTCTAAAAGGTTTGCCGTCACTGCCTTATTATATATACAAAACAATTACAATTACTCACCGGTTGGTCCAGCCTCATTCATACCTATTACAGTTTTTTTTGCTGCTGACAACATAATTTGTGTGCCGGCCGTGCAAGGACCTGTCGCTGACCTGGAGCTGGTGCACATGAAGTGAGAAGAGGACCTGTCTGGGGAGTCGGAATGGTGATTACTGGCTGGCTATATACTAAAGAGGGCTGGCTAGCTATATACCAAAGGGGGCTGGCTGGCTGTCTCTGCACTAAAAGAGACAGGCTGGCTATATACTACAGTGGGCTAGTTATATATACGACAGGGAGCTGGCTGGCCATATACTACTTTATACTACATGGGGCTAGCTATATACTACTGGGGGCTGGATGGCTTTAAACTACTGGGGGCTTTCTGGCTATATACTGGGGAGGCTGTGACCAATGCATTTCCCACCCTAGGCTTATACTTGAGTCAATAGGTTTTCCCAGTTTTTGGTGGTAAAATGAGGTGCCTCGGCTTATACTTGGGTTGGCTTATACTCAAGTCTATACGGTTATAACAATAATGTTACATACACTAACAATAATTAAAGGGAACCTGCCATTCAAATTAACCCACCCAAAATAAATACTTAAAGAGAACCCGTCATGCAAAATAACCCCCTAAACTAAATATATTTTCATAAACTGCCATTAGAGAGCATTGCCTCTATCCCTTCATTGTCCCTCTACATGCCTGTAAACCTAAGCAATGAGGTCCTAAAGCTGTATGCAAATGACCTGTGAAATGTCCAATGAAGCATTAGCATATTCAAGCTGTCCACTCTATTCATGAGTGGGAGGCACAGCCACACCCCCAGTGCATGACTGACAGCCTGTATAATGATGTGAGGCTGTATAATGATGTGCTTCCTGGTGCTGGTGGCCACGCCCCCTGCAGCCTGTGTGTGCATGTGTGTGTGTTTAGGAGAGATACAGCAGCTCCAGGCAGCCATGTTACAGCAGAACATGTCAGATTCATGTGTAGCTGATGTCTGTGTCTCTCACCTGTGTATTAGGAGGATGCAGCACATACTAGCCATGCTTTACTATACATTACACACAGACATGAGCCGGGGGAGGAGAGGGGAGGGGTAACGGGTGACATCACTGCCTCTGACCATGTGACCAGCCTCATTTACTTGATAAAAAATATGTGATTTTACAATGAATAATGTATGAAATAACTAGATAAAGGCTGGGATGGGATCCTTGTGAGCTGCTCCAACAGGTAGAGGTGACAGGACTAGTGGCAGAGACCTGATGACAGGTGTCCTTTAATTAAAAACTATGATTTGAAAGCATTGCCCTTCCTGTCAAAACATAGTTTTGTAAATTTATTTGCAACTAATCAGTGGTGAGTCTAATGATATTAATGTGGTCCTGCATATCCAGTGTTCACTGCACTGCCCTACTTACCTAGTCCTGAATGACAGGTCTCACTGCAACCAGTAGTTAGGGACCGATTGCCAACATTCATTCACACAATATCATATGATGACTACTAATCATGGGGAGAACTAAAGTCCATGGGTGCGTCCTGTGATTTCATGTGATCAGTTACATTTAATGGCTATATTCAAGGCCGGATTAAGGTTGGTGGGGGCCCCTGGGCGCAAAATATGGTGGAGGCCCCCCCTGAATGTAGCATACATGCACATTCTCCTGCTCACTATCCACTATCTCCCCTGTATTACATCTGCATACAGCCGCCAACCCCCCAGTAATACATCCGCATACAGCCGCCCACCCCCAAGTAATACAGCTACATACAGCCACCAACCCCCCCCAGTAATACATCTGCATACAGCCGCCAACCCCCAAGTAATACAGCTGCATACAGCCGCCAACCCCCAAGTAATACAGCTGCATACAGCAGCCAACCCCCAAGTAATACAGCTGCATACAGCCACCAACCCCCCCAGTAATACATCCGCATACAGCTGCCAACCCCCAAGTAATACATCCGCATACAGCCGCCAACCCCCAAGTAATACAGCTGCATACAGCCGCCAACCCCCAAGTAATACAGCTACATACAGCCGCCAACCCCCCAGTAATACATCCACCAACCCCCAATTAATACATCTATATACAGCCGCCAACCTCCCAGTAATACAGCTACATACAGCCGCCAACCTCCCAGTAATACAGCTACATACAGCCGACAACCCCCAAGTAATACAGCTGCATACAGCCCCCAACCCCCAAGTAATACAGCTACATACAGCCTCCAACCCCCATGTAATACAGCTGCATACAGCCCCCAACCCCCAAGTAATACAGCTACATACAGCCCCCAACCCCCAAGTAATACAGCTACATACAGCCACCAACCCCCAAGTAATACAGCTACATACAGCCACCAACCCCCAAGTAATACAGCTACATACAGCCGCCAACCCCCAAGTAATACAGCTGCATACAGCCCCCAACCCCCAAGTAATACAGCTACATACAGCCCCCAACCCCCAAGTAATACAGCTGCATACAGCCCCCAACCCCCAAGTAATACAGCTACATACAGCCACCAACCCCCAAGTAATACAGCTACATACAGCCACCAACCCCCAAGTAATACAGCTACATACAGCCGCCAACCCCCAAGTAATACAGCTGCATACAGCCCCCAACCCCCAAGTAATACAGCTACATACAGCCCCCAACCCCCAAGTAATACAGCTGCATACAGCCCCCAACCCCCAAGTAATACAGCTACATACAGCCACCAACCCCCAAGTAATACATCCACCAACCCCCAAGTAATACATCTATATACAGCCGCCAACCCCCAAGTAATACAGCTACATACAGCCGCCAACCCCCCAGTAATACATCCGCATACAGCCGCCAACCCCCAAGTAATACATCCGCATACAGCCGCCAACCCCCAAGTAATACATCTACATACAGCCGCCAACCCCCAAGTAATACATCTACATACAGCCGCCAACCCCCAAGTAATACAGCTATATACATCCGCCAACCCCCAAGTAATACAGCTATATACATCCGCCAACCCCCAAGTAATTAAGCTGCATACAGCCACCAACCCCCAAGTAATACAGCTACATACAGCCGCCAACCCCCAAGTAATACATCTACATACAGCCGCCAACCCCCCAGTAACACAGCTACATACATCCGCCAACGCCCAAGTAATAAAGCTGCATACAGCTGCCAACCCCCAAGTAATACATCTACATACAGCCGCCAACCCCCCAGTAACACAGCTACATACATCCGCCAACGCCCAAGTAATAAAGCTGCATACAGCTGCCAACCCCCAAGTAATACAGCTACATACAGCTGCTAACCCCCCAGTAACACAGCTACATACATCCGCTAACCCCCCCAGCAATATATCTACATACAGCAGCCAGCACCCTTTCAGAAATACATACAGGCAGAGACCCCCAGACAGACAGATGCCCCTTCCACAGGCAAACACAGAGACCCCCTCCCAGACAGATCAACCGCCCCCCTCACAGAGACCCCCCCAGCCCAGACAGATCACACTTCCCCTCACAGACAGAGACCCCCAGCCCATGCAGATCAACCCCCCCTTATAGACAGAGACCCCCAAGCCCATGCAGATCAACCCCCCCCCTTACAGACAGAGACTCCCCAGCCCAGACCCCCCCTCACAGACAGAGACCCCCCCCCAGCCCAGACAGATCAACCCCCCCCCCCCCTCACAGACAGAGAACCCCCAGCTCAGAAAGATCGACCCCCATCCCAGACAGGCTTCTCTTATAAATCATAGGATACTCTGTGTGCTTCAGGGAACTGACGATCCATGTCGGCAGCAGAGCGTTCTTCTCTCCTGCACTGCCAGCATGACACGTGCAGATAAGCCGGCAGCAGGTCACATGAGAACTGATCTTACGTGACCCTTTGACGTCGGCTCCACATAATCTCCTCGCGCTGAATCTGCTGTAGTGTCACAGTGGACTGCATGTCTCTGGCTGGGAGCGATGTGCTGCAGCAGCATCACTGCAGTGCATCGCTCCAGCCAGAGACTGCTCACAGATAACTGGGAATCACCCACAGGGCAATGGAGTCGGGAGGAATGGGAGCGGCCGCGGCAGCACGGCACCGCCACTGCGCATCTAGCTGTCACTGCCTGGCTGGGAGTGATGCGCTCCGCATCGCTCCCTGTTCCAGGCAGAGTTAGCAAAGTACATAGGAGCGCGGTGCGCAATGGCCAAAAACAGCGCTTAAACAATGTCTGACTGACATTGTCATCTGGTGGGGGCCCACCCAGAGAGCAAGATGGTGGGGGCCCCTGGGCTCGAGCCCCGGGAGCCCCGCCTATAATCCGGCCCTGGCTATATTTTGCAATTATTAGGGGGTAAAGAACTTTAGATGGTAACACTAGTCATTAGACATGAAGGGCTGAATGGTGAGTTGAAGTATGGGACATGGGGAGGAGCCGTTGGATTTGGCTTAGGAGGCCACACCATTCTGAGAATGAAGAGAATAAAGTTGATTTTTTGGCATGTGAGGATAACTATTTTTAGCCAGAGCCTGGTAGATCTCTAGCAGGTGGTATGCAAGAAAATGGAGGGAGAGGCTGATAGAATAGGCTTCTCCCTGGGGCAACCCAGTAGTGTAGATAGGGATCCCTGATGATGGAGGATGGGGGCACCCTTGGTGGCATACAGCCTAATCCAGGGATAACTCTGAGGCACGTTGGTGCAGAATTGGTTACAGTTCTTTATTGGAACAGCAAACAGCAGGCAACGGCCTTAAACATCAGCAGACTTCAGCTGGAAGGAGATAGCTGATCGGATCTGATTCCTCAGGAAGATGTGCTCACAGCCAGGTAAGGTGGCTTCAGGCTGGAGGATGGTAGGCTGTTTCAGCAGCAAGGTTGAGGCAGATTTCTATTGATGGTGGTCTTAAGGCCTCATGGCTGCAGACCATGCGCTGAAGAGTGCTGTTTCCCACCACTCTCTGGGCTCTCCCTGGAGAGATCTCAGAACCTTCCACACCCAATGTTTATATAAACTTGGGGATTACAGCTGTAGTTACTAAGTTTACCATGTTAGAGGTTCTGGATGAGTTGCTTAGGCCCACCAGACAGCTCCTGACAAGGAGAGGGACACTTCTACCTGCCATATGCATTGGCAGGGTTGTTACACATGTAATTATTTTTTCTTACTGCATACTAATGGTCACAATGAGGGGGTGCCATGATTAAAATACATTAGGGGTCCTTTAGATGTTTGTAATTAGGGGTCCTGCTATGACTGTATGTGAGGGATTGCTGTGGTACTTTTAATTGGTGCTGGCACAGCGCATGAATTAAAGAGCGTGCTGCTGGTGCATTGTATGAATTAATGAGTGGGGTGCTGGTGCAGCATATCAGAGTGGGGTACAGCTGCAGCATATGAATTAATGAGTGGATTGCTGGTTTAGCATATGAATGAATGAAAACTTTATGCATTTATTGGTTTGGGGTTACTGTATTGAATAGATTTATTGTAATGGCAAAAATCCTTTGTAAATTGAAGATGCAAAAAAAAGGCAAAAAAATCCCATAGGCTTTTTAATTCTCACACAAATATCTAAAAAATGTTCATGTGCATTATGGTATTTTAGACTGCAATATGTTATGCAGCACAGAAGCGATTGCAGAGAAGTCCTAAATATGGAAGACCGCAAGTCTTCATAGAAATGCACTACACTAGTTTTCAGGATTTGGGTGCAGACACCCCATCCCACCCTACGGGAAGCCTGTATTACATTTGATGTTCTTCTATATGGAACATTCCCTGTATTCTGCGTATATTCAGGAAGCGCTTTATCTGGCCTTATTATAATTAATGAGCCATTCCCTGATAAAACGTAGCACTGCTGCTGCATCGCTGGCATCTAGAGGACAAATTTTTAGCTCACAAATGTCTTCACTCTCAGATTTTTGTCTATTAATTATATTTTCACACTTTGGGATAAATAAAAAAGTTACATCCGTTGCCTTAACCTTATAGAACACATTTGCTTCTTATAAGAGAAGGAAGCAGCACTCCCAAGTTATCAATCTAATCCCCGACAGGTGAGATGTTATAATTTTGATAGCAGAAAGTTGTTTGGGTTTTTTATATGGTTGAGAGCAAGATGAATTATAGAACTTTTATTATTACTACAGACCCAAGATTGCATTCTATATAATGTATCTGCAATATTGCAGGGGAGATGACAGACACAACTACTAAAGTTAACACTGAACTTTACTGAAGTATTCAGCAGATGCTAAACAGTCAATATAATGTTTTAATAACAGGAATGTATTATTAACTAGATAGTCATGGTAGACTCTCTCTCCCTCCATGACTGCTCCAAAACCTCACCTGTTGTCTGTCTTCCCAAAGAAGACCCGTCACCAGAATTTTACCCCAAACACCAGTTATACCTGCAACTAAAATTATCTGCCACAAAGCCACTGTTTAACTACCTTAATTACAGCAGTTTTTCTGATATGCAAATGCATAGACATTGTCCAGGAAAATATTAATCTAGAATGTATAAGATTTGTTTAACTACGGCAATTAATACCTTTTTATGACAATTGGCATCTTTTGAAGTGCCCCCCCCCTCCTCCTGCATCAGGATTTAGAAACAAAGCACTGTTTAAATATTCCTGGACTCTCCCCCTCATTAACACTTTGTCCAATCCTGAATGACCCTCTGGACTAATTAATCAATGGGAGGTTCTGTCTGAAACCTGACCTAAACAGAGAAGATATAAAACAATATGAGATATAAGAAATGGTGTTCACTCTTTGGGGGCTGCTTGACAAGCTGAGTGTGTTTCATATTTCTCCCACTTCCAGGGAATCAGGACTTACTTTAAGTTGTAAGTTTCTGTTATTTTTCTCCCCTTTTATTTTATAACTGTTTTGCCGTGTTGTCTGTCATTTTATTTTGTCATTCTTTTGTTTTTAACATCTTTTTTACGCACTGAACAACTTTTTTTTTTGTATTAAAAACTTAAGAGAAGGGAGATGAGAGGCGGCAAAGAAGATGAGGGGGGACAACAATAAGAGCAGGTCAGTAAAAGAGGGGGAAATACCAGGCGGCTCACAATAAGAGAGGGGGAGAGGAGGGGGCTATATAATGACGGATGGACAAAGTGATTCCACAATAAGAGGGGTATATACAAGGGGGCCCATAATTAGAGGGGGGAGAAGAGTAAAACCACAATAACCGGGGAGAAATGAGAGAGACAATTTTTTTAGTATATAGCCTGCAACCCCTGCCCCCCAGTATATAGCCTGCAGCCCCTGCCCATCAGTATATAGCCTACAGCCCCTGCCCCTCCCAGTATAAAGCTAGCAGCCCCTGCCCCGCAGTATATAGCCTGCAACCCCTGCCCCTCCCAGTATAGGGCTAGCAGCCCCTGCCCCCAGTATATAGCCTGCAGCACCTGCCCTCCAGTATACAGCCTGCAGCCCCTGACCCCAGTACATAGCCTGCAGCCCCTGCCCCCCAGTATAAAGCCTGCAGCACCTGCCCTCCAGTATACAGCCTGCAGCCCCTGACCCCCAGTACATAGCCTGCAGCCCCTGCCCCCCACTTTATATAGCCTGCAGCCCCTGCCCCCAGTATTAACCTGTAGCTGCTGCCCCAAGTATATAGTCTGTAGCCCCTGCCCCCAGAATATATTATCTGCAGCCCCTGCCCTCAGTATATACCCTGTAGCCCCTGCCCACAGTATTTAGCCTGCAGCCCCTTCCCACAGTATATAACCTGCAGCCCCTGCCCCCAGTATTAACCTGTAGCTGCTGCCCCAAGTGTATAGCCTGTAGCCCCTGCCCCCAGAATCTATTATCTGCAGCCCCTGCCCTCAGTATATACCCTGTAGCCCCTGCCCTCAGTATATACCCTGTAGCCCCTGTCCCCAGTATATAGCCTGCAGCCCCTGTCCCCAGTGTTTAGCCTGCAGCCCCTTCCCACAGTATATAACCTGTTGCTGCCCCCCCCCCCCGACAGGTCCTCTTCTCTCCATTGATGCTTCGGCACCAGTTCCCTTGTCCGATAAGGCCGCTTGCGTCATGTCGTCAGCTGTTCACTGACATCATAGCGTGTGCCAATGGCAAGGCACGATCACAAATGTCAGCAAGCAGCTGACGTCATGACACTAGCGACGGCACCGCACGGAGACACAGAACTAAAGCCGGAACATCAATGGATAGAAGAGGACCTGCCAAGGAGTAAGGGAGGGGGTGTCGGAAAGTGAGTACACATTTTGTTTTGTTTTTTTCGAGTAAGAGCACATTCTTTTTGCTGAAAAACTTGGCTTATACTTGAGTATTTATGGTCAATATTCCCATGTAGCAGTGGTTTTAAAGCGTGGTTAGCTGTGTGACTGCTAAAGAGCTGAGCACGCATGTCTAGTGGTGTGACAAGGTGACTGCTTGAGAAGCAAGAGTGGATGTAGAGTGGGATACTTATTGGTCCCAGCATAAATGCAATAAGTGGTGGCAGAGGATAATATCTGTAGTGCTGGAGCTTTATGAGGTGTGATTTATGCTCAATTTGTGTCCTGAGTGAAAGGTGAGCGTAAGTTTGAGTAGGCTAAATTAACCTGTACAGTTGCACCCCGAGTCACTTGACGAGGCGGTGGTGTTCTCGCCGTGATAGACATGAGTCAGCTTCTGAACAGAAGAATCAAGTTTTCTGCATGCTCTGTGCCCCTTCAAATCTCAGCCTGGGCAGACAGGAAGTCTTCTCCCTGTCCTTACTAGAATGCTGTCCCTCTTACTTGCATGTTGAATTTAGCAGTGAGCACTGTGAGGGAAACTGCAGATCTTCTCACCTTTCTCGACTGAGCACCAGAATGCCCGTTCAGTGCAGAATTATGTGTCGCATGAAGAATTGTGTAGCCGTTTGCACCTAGAAGCACATGCAAAGTCTGACAGAAAACTGGTGCACGTCCCTTAGTAAATGTGCCCCTGTAACAGCATTGGTGAGGAGAGCTGCCTCTGATTACTCTCTGTGATACTAATGAGCCGTGAACCTATATGACCATGGTCAGATTTCTGTCCACTGGAAGTAAACATAAAAGCTTTCTATAGAAGGACAGCCAACAGAGATCTAGAAAACTGTGAGAAATTGATACAGAAACTATATTAGAAAATTGTATTATTTAAGTGTGAATACCCCTTTAAAGGGAACCTGTCACCAGGGACCTAATTTTCACTAAAGATTTCAGATACAAAGGTTTCAGAAGCCCATTACAACTGCAGTGCAAAAATGCCTATGTACTGGGCTACCAATATACTGAGGGCATGTGCTAGGCTTCATATTTACTGAGGGTGCTGTGCTATTTAAATTATTTAGGAGTTGCTGGTGTTAAATATGAATTAATGAGGGAAACTATATAGCAGTATATATTATATATGGGGGGGGGGAGTCACAGTGTTATATTTGTTTATGCAAGGGCCATATTGTGGTCATTTTGAGGATCACATTGTCAAGTTCTGCCCCTGTTTACACAACTTCAGGTTCTCTAATGACTAATAAAATTCGCAGAGTGAGCTCTAAAGAAACCACACCAAGACAACGTATGGTATAATATCCCAATCTCTGTGAAGTGATGCCATGAAAGTCTAGGCAGATGAAAGATGCTTTATTTGCTTCACAAACGATTATACAGAACTATCAGTGAGGCAGGACCTGGGCTTGGTTAGTTAAAGATAAGAATTATTGTCCATTGTTCATCGGTTAGTAAATTATCACATGGGCATCTGAGAAACAAAAGCTCTGTTCTTCTTGGTGTGGATGGTATCGTAAATCGGCCACATTCTTTTGCTGCAAAGGAGTGTGTTATAAATCTTTATCCATAGTCTGGCATCATCTTAGTTTCAGCATTTAGCAAGTATATAAAATAAAAATAATTTTCATTAAACATATAACAATACATCACAACATCTAGGGGACGTTATATTAACTGTGATTATTTTTAGATACAAAGCATGGAGATGTTCTCTCCAGGGTGGCAAATTCTGCAGTGATTAGTCATGGCTGTGAGAAGTTGCCATGACAAGGCCTTATTGCCATGACAATAAGGCCTTCTGATTAAGAAGGCCTTATTGTAGATGATCCCACAGTAGTTGGCCTCTTACATTTCATTTGATTTTTAATAGAGGTAGAGAGCAATTTCATTTTCCCCTCAGGATCGGCTCTGATTATGACACGTTTTGTTACATTTTTATAGGGGGGCACAGTTTAGTTTATCTACCTATGGCACCAAAATTCCTTGTCCTGGCTCTAATTCTCTGATCATCTGCAAAAACCCTGACGATGCATAGGGTAGGTAGTTGTTGCAAATAGCGCCCTCTCCATGTTAGGAACTGCCTAGGGAGAGTGATCACCTCACTAGGATGTCTCCATTAGAGGGGAAATTTGTAATTGCAACTGGATCCATTGCATGGGAGGGAAACAGTTAACATGTTGGTTGTCTGTAGCCAATAATATGATGGGTTCTTACTGTAAAGAAAGCTGGAAGCTGATTGGAGAGTGCTGCCACCTCACTAGGGGAGTATAAAAACCCTTGGTGGGCAAAAGCACGTGGACCTGCAGAGTCAGGAGACTGGGCTACGGCAGAGGTCCACTGTCCGGACTCGGCTCCATGTTACCCAGCTAAGCCTGTAGCTATTACTAGGCAATGAGCAACCCTTCCTGCGGAGGGATTCCTAAATACACCACAGGGATTCTCCAGGGAGAAACCTCCTTCATCAGCCTCTCCCTCCATTATTCTTGCACACACCACCTGCTGGTGACCTGCCAGGCTGTAGGCCAGTGCTCTGGTTTCAATACCAAGCACTGTAACCGTAGTATGTCCAAGGCAGCATAAGCCAGCCGCTACGGTATTCTAGGCCCTGGCTGTCTACAACCACCCAAGAAAGGCTGCTCAGGTTTCAGGTCACTTTGAGAGGCCTAAATAAAAGTAAAACCCCATAAATTACCCCATTATAGAAACTACACCCCTCAACGTACGTAAAACAACTTTTATGAAGTTTGTTAACCCTTTAATTGTTTTACAGGGGTTAGAACAAAATCGGATGCAATTTTGAAAGTAAAATTTTTTTGGCTAAATTAATGTTTTTCGAAAAATGTACAAATTTTCAGTGGATAAAATACCAAAACGCTCCACAAAATTTGATACCCAATCCCTCCCGTGTTTAACAATCCCCCATATGTGGTGGTAACCTGCTGTATGGGCACACACCAGGGCATCGAAGGGAAGCTGCGCCATTCAGAGCAGATTATGCATTGTCACTTTTTATTGGCTATACAATCTTTATTTTTTTGGCAATTTGGACATATAAGGGCTTATTTTTTGCGGCATGAGATGCACTTTACAAATACTTCATTTTAGTGGGTCATTAGCTTATAGATTTTATTAACTCTTGAATATATGGGTGAAAAGAAAATTGTCAATTTTGGTTTACTTTCTTTTCGTATATTTTGGGGTCGTACACCGTACACTAAAAATACTATATTATCTTCATTCTATAGTTCACTACGATTACGGTGATACCTCATTTATATAGTTTTTCATTTATTTTTACAATTTTACTGGATAAAACTAATATACAGGAAATCTCATTTGTTTTTGCATTGCCATCTTTTCGGAGATGTAACTTTTGGTTGACAGAGCTAGTTTAGGACTTATTTTTTACGTGTTGAGTTGTTCTTTTCAGTGGTACCATTTTTGCGCACATAACTTTTTTTGATCACTTTTTAGAACATTTTTGTGTACAGATTTTATGAAAAATGTACATTTTTGGCGTGTTTTTCGGGTTTTGTTTTTACGGCGTTCACCGAGCGGGTCCAATAATGTTTCTGAGTTATTGTACGGATTGTTATGGACGCGGCAATACCAAATATGTGGAGTGTTTTTGGCGATTTTGTGCGCACACTGCGCATGCTCAGTGTGTTACAGCCGGGTCCTGTCAGAAGGCAGGACCCGGCAACCGAAGGAGGATCGCGCAGCCCCGGGTACCGGCAGTCCCTGACCGGCAGATCGGAACAGCGGACCCCCCCGGTAAGCGCCGTGTGGGGGGTCCGATTCTTCTCAAATGCCCCTTGCACGCCGCAGTCAGCGCGACCGCGGCGTGTCAGGGGTTAGCATCCGCGATCGGAGAAATCTCCGATCGCGGATGTTAGAGGCAGGTGTCGGCTATAATATATAGCTGACACCTGCAGCTTCTGGCGCCGGCTCCGTTCAGGAGCCGGTGCCAGAAGCATGACGTAATAGTACTGCATTTTGCGGGAACGCACCACCCGCGATGCAGTACTATTACGTCAAATGTCGGGAAGGGGATAAAACATTATGCGAAGGGTGGTAAGTGGAGAGAAATAGCAGTCTCCCATCTCTATAAACACTTGTCTTGTAGTCACCACTTTTCCTTTCACTGCTGCACTTCATTATCCTTCCGACCTTTTCCCTTTCTCTACTTTTATATGATTAGTTGTGGTTATCCATGACTTGGAAAAAGTAATCGAAACATTTTAAATAAAAACATACTGATCAAAAATAGTTATTATTAGAGATATTTCCGTTGAATGTTCAATGCCACAAGTTTCTTGTGCAAAGAAGCCACCCTGGGTGATGCTGGAAAGGTGGTTTTATCATGTGTGAATTCGTCTCTAAACTGTGGGATGTGGAAAGTCAGCTGGGCAACCTTTACTTACTAAGTCTTTTACTTTTTTTAACAAGGGAGCTGCTTAATCTGAACAAAAGACTGCACAGCGCAAAATAAATGCAGTGACCGCATAAATGAGATTGAACATAAGCAACAGGAACAGAGATGCCAAGATTGCATCAAGTGATTTTCACCAAGGAATACATTGCAGAGCGTGCAGGAGTCTGCATGCTGCCACTCTCCAAGAGTTAATGATATGTTTTAAACAGGTTGCTTCAAGAGAGAACATTTAATGGTTTTACAATAAGCAGGTGCTGACTGTGTAGATGTAATTGGTGGGCAAAGAGGGTGGGAGTGTCGTGGCTCAATAGGTACATTTTAGAATTAAATCATTTTCACAGTTTTTTTTACTTCAAAAACACAACCAGTGATAATTATAATGTAGGAAGAGAAACAACAAGGGGCACAACGCCTGACATTCTTAATGCTTAAAGGACATCTATCATCAGAATCACTGATGGTAGACACTCACATGTCCATGTGATGTGTAGTCCAGTAGTCCAATTTTATATATCTCTTATATGCAGGAATGCTTGCTATTTGAAGAAAAATGCATTTTTACAAATATGTAGATTAGCCTGAGGGGCTGTCTTTTAATTTATTCAATCCTCTCCTCCTTTGCATCCCACCTTGTCCCACCCACCCTCTGTGCAGAAAGCCTGTGTTGTCCTGACTTTCTGCAAATTTAATGCATGCACAATACAATGTTCCATTCACACGCGGCTGTTTAGCACTGAAGCTATGCAAATAACATTGTATGTACGAGATTTTCAGAGAGCTGGGTGACGTCACTGGCTCTATGCATGAAGTGTGGGGGCGAGACGAGGCGGGAGGCAAAGGAGGAGAGGAGTGAATAGACAGTCAAGCGCAGATTGGCTCTGCTGTAATCAAAAGGTTGTACAGTACCCAATGGTAGCAATGTAAACATAATCTCCTCCTGAAAAATTGACACATTATAAGGTACCTTTGCCCAAAGTATGAAAAAGTTATTAGTGTCAGAATAGAGCTAAATGAAGAATATTTTAATTCTATTTAAACATAATAAAATCTATTCAAATTTTTATTTTCCGCAATCGTACAGACCCAAGGAATAAAGAAGAGGTGTCATTTGGAGTGCATAATGAAAGCTGTAAGTTATGGATTTTTAAAGATAAGGCATGAAAAAGACAAACACAAAAAACGAAAATGACCTGGTCCTTAAGGGGTTAAACTAAGTATATTACTTTAGAAAATAATAATAGAAGGCAAAAGGCTGTGGTTTATTTTGAGACAATTATACAATAGAAATTCCAAAAATAATTACTCTTTACAAAAATAGTTGTTATGGTGGGTGTCTCTTCAGGGATTCACCTCTCTAAATGATTAAAGAGGATGTTCTGAGGCAGAGAGAGCTTGAGGAAGGTGTTAAGATAATTGATAACATACTGGTAGTGGTTTATTAGATTGCTTTCTGCTGACAGGTTCCCTTTTAGATACCTAAATCCCCAAAACTGATATCAGATTTACGGGATAGAAGTGGTAATAATAATCTTAATTTAAAGTGGTACTGTTATATCTACTTCAGAGCAGGTTGAGAATGAGTTACTGATAAATCATAGTCAGCAATATTAAAGCAAGTTTAAGGCCAACTTTAGAGAAATAGATGATGTGTCATTCATTATATTCCCCTACCAACACTAAGTGAACAACAAAAAAGGTGTTAGATCTCCCTTTTACTCTACAAGGAATCTATTGAGCGAAAGGGAGCTTGCTGAAATTATTTTGCCCAAACTTGTTGACACAAGTGATATGTGATATCATGTGATATGAAGTGAAATCTAATTTAAATACTTTGACACCACTCAAATCAATACTACTGGGTATGACATAACGTTGAGAAAAAAAAATTATCATCAATGAGTGGTTTAGTATTAAAATCTTTGACAGTGTCATAGTAGTTCCATATCCATAGATCATCTTTCATTATGGAGGACTAACCACAATGTCCTCGTGCTGGACATCACACTTCTGGCTTCTGATATTTTCTCTTCATTGGCCTAGGAAACACCAGCTGCCACATGTAATAGTTTTCCCTTCCCTTGAGATGCCATCTCAGTTCTTCCGATCAGTTGTGCTTCTTCCAGTTGGCATCTGATTCCCGTTGAGCAGATTGTGTTTCTTCCTTCCAATCATCCAATGTAAATCGTAGTCTTTTCTCCTCCTTATTATTTATCTTCGCTCATGTTTCATCAAAAGAATCCTCATTGCTTTATTGGATCTGCATTGGCCTTTTGGGTACTGAATGTGATTAATGCCAAATTCCAAATATAATGAGGCGATACCAAAACAGAATGTTCAGTGTGTTGTTCCTTGATTCCTACGTGGTTGAGGGGCACGATCCGTTTTCATACAAAAATGCAGACTGCCACATTTTATTCCAGGCTTCTATTCACATGGGATTGACTATGTAGATGCCAAACTTATGGATAAAATAGGAGATCCGTAATTGGTTCATTTTATGTTTATACACCTGTAGAGGTTCAAAGACTGCAGTTGACAAGCCGAGAGAACCAAACAAGCAGAAGTCAACTTAGTGCTTTGTAAGCAACAATCTGAGTCCCTGATCTATCCTCTGGGTAGTGTTACAGATTTTACCTGATTTTACCTCGGTTTTAAGAGTTACATACCAAAGGCCAGCATCCTCCGCTCACTTTGCTTAGGAGAATAGAAAAATAGCTACAATATTTTTTTCCAACAAAAATATCTGAAACCTGGCAAATGTGCTTCCATTAATTATTCATAAACTGGAGGCCTTCTTTTTTTAATCAGTATTTAGTTTTTGTTCTTCTGCTTCCAGAACAGAGCAAGGAAACAGCCGGCAGTGGTCTGGAATCTGCCTTTGAAGTCAAGTGAAATCTAGGGATCAACATTAGGCCAGGCCTGGTCAGGAGTTACAGGTTACTGAGGCAAAAATGCATTCCTTTGGCTAGGAAATTGGCGATTTAAAAAAATAATCAAACAATCAAGCAAGTGCATTCTCTATATATTCCTAATTACTAAACACAAATATCTAAAAATGCCGCCAACTGTAAACAGTGACTGTAAGTCACCCAAATTGTAGTAAAATTAATTACAACTCACAAAGGCAGATATGCTATTCTTGTCTGGAATCATGTTCCAGTCATGGCCATGGATGATAGTGTCAATAAGGGGCATCAATGGACCCAATTTCAAGCAATTATACAGTGTTAGAGGGCAGGTATATATACCCCCACAACATCTGATCCCACCAGTGACATTAATGTATACATGAACTGCATAGTGAAAGACTAATAATGAATACATGGCAATTATTGTTCCCTGAAATACTGTTTAATTATTTGAATATGGTTCCATTGAGGAGCTGAAACTTGGTAATTACTACACGTGCCCCAGTGCATATGTAGCACATTTTCCTTAGTGTCCACTACTGTACGTAACCTCCTCACACATGCTTGCACCAAAAACAATTGTACTTGTCACTTTCCGCTATAGAAAACACAGGCGATATAATGTTACACAAACGTGGCCTAACATGTAGTAATGCATGTAATGCCTCTACTAATTCCACCCTCAATGTCATCTGAACTAAATAATACCCCGTCTATGACCCTAAACTTAATGCCCCACCTATTGTTACCCCTTTCTAATCATGCCCACCACCTATTAATACCCACGCTAAATAATACCATCCACACTACTGAAAAGCACCCCTACACTAAATAACTAATGTTCCTCACAGCCCCCAGCATATGTCCCCAAAGTCCACAGTAAGTAATGCTCCCCTACAGTACCTAGTAAGTAATGTCCCCCACAGCCCCTGGTAAATAACGTCACCCACAGCCCCTTCTAAGTAATGTTCCTCACAGACCCTACAAAGTAATGTCTCCCACAGGCCCCAGTAAATAATGTTACTAATAAGAGATATTCCCTAGTAAGTTATGTCACACACAAACCCCCTAATGTCCCCTACTGCCTCCCCAATAATGTCCCCCACAACCCCTAGTAATGCCCCCTGCCTCCAATAATGTCCTCACAGCCCCCCAAGTAATGTCCCTACAGCTCCCCAAGTAATGTCCCACAGCTACGCAACAAACTCCCCGCATCCCCCAATAATGTTCCCACAGCTCCCATTAGTGTCTCCCACAACTACCCACCAATGTCCTCACAGCCTCTAGTAATGTGCTTCCCCCTAACAATATATAATTAAAAAAAAAATACAGCAGTACTTGCCTTTCTTACTCTCTCATCCATCTCCTCGGTGTGCTGCTGACACTGTAGCCAGCTGCTAGGGGTAGGAGGAGCGGTGTAATGACATCATTGTGCCTCCTGCTCTCTGTAGTGGAGCGGGGAGCCCACAGCTCTATGCTTCACTACAGTACTCACCCCTGTCTGTGTCCGGAAGACACAGATAGAGGTGAGAATTTGTAAGAGCAGCCCAGACGGCCTGGATATTTTGACATAGCGATGCCCCAGCTCTGCACTATGGGTGAATAAATTGCTACATTCTTGAGGAGTGCTGCTTCCATGCATTTATCTTAGCAGGAAACAAAGGAATAAAAAGCATAGTAGACTATGCTATTTCATCCTGTTTTGAAAAAAAGTAGACATTTAGCATTATAGCCTATGAAAGACTGATACCGTTGTATAGTACCTAGCCTCCCCTAGCCCTTGGGAATTCCCTCAGTAATGTAATTGTCCATATATGGAGACGCCATATATACTGTGTGTATTGTGTGATATTTTGCAGCCCTCTGTTGAATGTATATTTCAGCAATCCTCCCAACATATAGGAGGGAACAAATAAGATATTAATGTAACCTTACTTGCATTTACCATATTTTTTTTTATTATCAATTACAGTGAAGGGGGCTTTCTGAGGAAGCGAGGTCTTGACTTCAGTGTTAAAATCCCCGCCTCCTCGACTTTATAAAACCAGTTTACTTCTCGCATCAAAGTTGATTTTTTTTGTATCTGGATCATGAAAGAAACATGATCTGCAAGGTGCTAAGCTGCTTGGCTACTGATAAAAAAGAGCTGAGACTGGCAGTGAAACTTGTCTAGCAAAATACCTGGTGATTGCCGAGGAGTTTATCCAACTTACCAAATCTCTTTTTGGCATTGGACACTTTGGACACCTATGCGACCCATTGAGGAGAAGCGCGAATGCGCATAGAAGATTACGCGACGCCAAACTCAGAAATATTCCCCATGTTGCTACATGGTTGCAAAGAACTACAAGTACCAAAGTGATAACAATCTGATAAGCACGTTGGATTTTCATGTCATATGTTTATAACTTAGATTCCTATATGCATCGTACAATCTTCTCACAAACAATGCTATTTTAGCAGTATCTCGTATCCACTATTTGGAGAGACAATTATATTTTATCGGAGTCACCAATAAACATATATGTGTACAATCTTCAGCATTTTCTACCACAGCCATTTTGTAGCTTAAGACTCAGCCCCATTTTTTGATATCAGACATGAATCGTTTTATATGATTATAACTTTTGAACACTTTAACTTTCCAAAGTCATTTTTAAATTGTTCTTTCGTCACATGTTGTACTTCGCGTTAGCGGTAAATTTTGGTTGATATTTTTATACATAAACACAAAACTTATTTAACAAATTTAGAGATTTTTAAGTAATTTTCCATTTTAAAATTTGAAATGATCTTGTTTTCAGACAGATAGTTTTCTTTATATTTTCAGCATTTTTGAAATGTCTGGATAATTTATTTTGATGTCACACAGCTTACAAATCAAACATCAGTTTTCTATATTTTCAAGGTGATTTCAGAATTGACTTTTTGGGGGATCATTTTTGTTTTTAACAAGCTTTGAAATATATACCATTAGAAATGCCCTATATATCACTCCTTTTTCAAATCTCCACCCCTCAAGTTATTAGAAACTGCTTTTAGGAAAAACCTTTTAAAAAAACTTTTAAAATCTTCATAGTAATTAAAACAAAATGGAGGTAAAATTTAGAATAGTCCAAATTTGTCAGTAATACATTCATTTCGCCCTAAAATTTACACATTCACAAAAGATAAAAAGAGAAACCCATCTTAAAATTTGTTTTCCAATTTCCCCTAAGTACAGAGACACCCCACATGTGGACATTACTTGTTGTATGGATGTACAGCAAAGGCACAGAAGGGAAGGAGGGCCATGCATTAGCCAGTTTTAGCCTATTTAGTGTTTTTTTTGTTGGTTCCTGGGTGCACTGGGACAGCCCTGGGGAAAGAGTTTTTGCGGGAGTAGGGAATCTCCATGCAGGTATTTAAAGGGTCAACACCCACAATCGGAGCTCGTTTTGACTGGAGATGTTACATGGGGATGTCAGCTGTAAGATACAACAGACAACTGTGTTTCCCGATGCCAGTTCAGCTTCGGTGAAGGCTGAACTGGCATCCATGATGTACCATGACACATTGGAGCGCGATCCACACAAGGGGGTAATGCTACTGATTGACATCTACCAATCGACTTACAGATGTCTTGCTTAGTATTTCTTTCCTTTTTATTTCATGTGGAAAGAGTTGCTTTTCGACATTTGTTTTATGGGAATTATCTTGACTCTTATATGCATGTACCCCCTTTTGTTATGTGCATCTGCATTCAAGACCATGTGAGTTGTTATATTTCTTTGTCATTTAAGGGAAGATATAAACTGCTTGCATATTCTAGATAAATCTTCATGCCTTGCAGTTTAGAAGATAAAAATAGTTTTTTGAGTGAAGAAGAAAAGAATGGGGTTTGTAAGAGAAAACTCAGGGCTGTTCTAGGAACCTACCCAGGACCCATGACACATGTATTAACCAATTATGAGCACCCTTCATCTGCCAGCAAACTCTGCAGCATCGCTATTCCCAGCTCTCTTATCAGCACAG
The DNA here is from genome assembly GCF_040894005.1 of Engystomops pustulosus. Classification (NCBI taxonomy): domain Eukaryota; kingdom Metazoa; phylum Chordata; class Amphibia; order Anura; family Leptodactylidae; genus Engystomops; species Engystomops pustulosus. The sequence goes on along the minus strand of NC_092416.1, from coordinate 81,062,667 downwards.
AGGATGTCACAGGGGAGGCAGCTCCTTGACCTTTGAGAGCTCATTTTACTGTTGAATAGCAGACTGGAGAAGTTCATAGAGTAAGGGATATAACTGCTGCCTCTCTTCTCTTTATATCTTCTTGATCTTATTCCCTCAACACCTCTCACAGCCGTCTTGGAAAAAGTTCATTTTTTCAGGATGGAATTTACTGTACTAGTAAGTGCTCAATATTTATTGACCACCACAACCTACATTCCGGAAGCACTGGCCACCTACTGGACTAAATTGTTGGGGAGGCTCAGTTCTGTCTGGTGGCTTTATGTAGCCTTACAGTGAGTGTATCCTGAGCATCTAATGCGCATGGGAGCTACTTTTCCACCAGATAGTATTGGTAATTTTTTTACACTATGCTTCAAAAAGACCACATATCACTAATTACAAGCTCCTGAGGAATCGCTCTTCTCCGAATTCTGAAGAATTATTATTATAAACCTGTAAGCCGCGATATCAGCAATATAGATTTATTGAAATTATGATAAGCAGTGTGAAGCACCTCAGCTTATAATGTATTTACTCCCACAACACTCCTCCAGCTCTGCCTGGACCCTTCTGGCTCAGCCTGTTCACATTGCAGAAATTAGGTGACGTCAGGGTCTAGGCGAGACTGGAACAGTGAGGGGGAGTGAATAAATTATAAGCTGAGGTGCTCCAGTCACATAATACTTGGGAGCAAAGTAAGTATGCTATATCTTTTTTTTTTTGTCAGAGACTCTCAAAGAATTCATGTAACAAACATTGGAGAAAGAAGATCACAACATAGGGTTGATGGTAGAAGTGACACCCAGTCATGAAAAATGGGGACAATTGTAATGGTAAGACTGTATACAATATAACTAATCCATAATAGCTAGCTGAACTGTTAAGAAGTAATATTTACATTAGCCCTTTTGGCAGTACAGACCTCCTCTCTCCAAGAACCTCAACCATCATCCCATTCCGGAGCAGTAACATTCTCTTTCTCAAGGAAAACCCCAGAGCGTGACAGGTGAGGGACCATATATAGTAAAGTGGCTCACAAATTCAGCCTGTGGGCCCAGTGCTTGACATGTTTTCCGTATATGGATATATGTACGAGTTACTTGACCAGACTTATGGAAAGAAACTGAACGAGGAAAGGAAAGTTGTGGCAGCTATGTGGAAGTCATTATGGAGCTTGTAGAAAACTACCATCAAGTGTGTCCTCCTGAAACTCCCACATACCCTTCTGGTTGGCTTTTCATAGTAGGAGTAGTAATAGCAAAGTATGTTTATTGGAAAAAGTATAATAGTAACATTCTTATAAATGTTATAAGAATTTAGTAGTAAAATCTGCCTGGGACAACCCCTTTTCTACTGACTACATTGGGTACAGTGGGTGGTGTTTTTGCGATCTCTATATATTTTGCTACATATAATAGTAGGTTTGTTTTATTTGCAGCATTTTGGTACTATGGCCTCCTTAGTTAGGTCATAATGACCCACATTTATTAAAGTGTTTGCACCAGTTTTTTGTCTGACTTGGCACTGAGAAGAATTTGCAAACTTCTTGCACATCTATTTATAAAGCATCTGCGCCTGTTTTGTGTCGTGGCTGCAGTGTGTCCGCCACACCACAAAATTCTGCTCATTCCTGTACAGAGTTGGACTGTGCACCACATTTATTACTTGACAGACTTGATTGACTTGACAGAACTGTGCCGCACGCTAAAAGGTATTAAAGGTACACAAATGAAAGTTGGTGCATACAAGCACCAGATTAATGGAGAGTGTGTAGTCAGTCTTCAGTAATCTGGCACACTTTTCACATTAATGAGGCACATAGTGCAGGACTATTGATAAATGTGGGCCATTGTCTTTTGGTTGATCAAAGTTTACTGCACTCTTGAAACTTACTGCAAGTGTAATATGATGTGGGTCTTTATCTTTATTTTGGATACCTAAGAGGGTGATAAATCTGGTATTCCTTTTTTATGGTCTCTAATTTTTGTGCAAACCCTTTGATTCTTTTTCCTACGGCTGCAGGGATTGGAGGTTTTTTTACGCAAAAATTATAAACTGGAAAACCAGGTTGTGGCGAAATTTTGCACAAATCTGCCAATGCGGCCAAAAAAGTCACAAATATATTAAGCTAAATAATCCCCAATGTTTCTATCTTCGGTTATTGCATTTAGGCTGATGCCACGTGAATTAAGTGTTCACTAGTTGATGTGTACAAACTGCTGGTCCTCCTGCAGTAAATTGGTTTTCTAAAAATTAGAACTTGATCAAAAATATACACATGCATTACTCTTGTGGTTGCTGAAGGGGCTCCACATCTCCCGGTTATTTTCCTTTTGCCTGCTGCTCTGACCTTTGCTAAGTACCGTGTTACTCAAAGACACAGATGATTTTTTCTCTTTTCTTCCTGCTGCTCGATTTAGAATTCTCTTGTTTGTTGATGGCTGAATTCTTGGAAACTGTCTCTACGATACTCAAATACATATAATAGTATCAGGGCTGTAACTACTATGGTAGCAGCCATAGCTCCTGCTATGGGACCCACAGTGTGAGGGGGCCCGTGCATCTGAGCTATCAGGTGTGTATTGGGTGTATATGCTGTATGTCTCTATATGATATGGAATGTATCTGTGTATTTGCTGTATGTGTGTATATGTGATGTGTATATCCTGAATGGGTGTATATGGTACTGTATTTATGTATATATGGTGTGTGCATACTGTATGTATGTTTATGCTGTATGTGTATATAGAAGTACAGTATATTATTGTGTGTTTATTTGAATGTGAAATATATAATTATGCCCGATTCAGAATTCTGCTATGGGGCCCATCCTTTCCTAGTTACGACTTTGAGCAGAATAGCTGTACATACAGTCTTCTTTTTTGCTTTTGGTATTAATTAAAAAAAATGCAGCACACCTTTGCAAAAAAATAGTGTACTCCCCCCTTCCAAATCCTTTTTATGTTCAATGTTGGCTCCTACGCGCTTCTGTTTTCAGGCACTTGTTCATATCATTCTATTTGTGCCAGGTCACCTCTCCTAGTCTATCACAGGTCTCAGAAGTGACCTATTCCCAAAAGACTGAGTGGTCCAAATGATGTGTGGTTTGTACAGAAGCAACTTCTCAGATGCAAGTCATGTCATTGGCTGCAGTGGTCACCTGCAACAGAAAGGACAACAGTCAGTACCTTGGAAAAAAGAAGCTTCTGTAAATGGAAACCTGGGAAAAATAGAGTGCCTTTTAACTTTTAAGTGAAACTATTTACAGTGCTTTGGGGGGGTAAACAAAGCACACTGACATACTGGTGTGTGTCCCCTCCGGCAGGATCTGCTTTTCTTTTAGCTTCTTATGTCCTGTTTTTTTTCTAAAAGGCTTTTAAAATGATGCAAATAAGCCTGAGTGGCTCCAGGCTACATGGTTGTTAATCGAGCCTGGACCCCCCCACCTCCCCACACTCATTTGCATAATTTTAAAACCCTTTTTTCTTAAAAGCAAGGGCATAATAAGCTTAACTCCATGAAGCGTTTAAAAAATATAAATCACAAAAAGGGCAGTATATGGTAGGATCAATCAGACAACCTAGGGTTAAAAAACCCTAGGGGGTCTGAAAAATAGTTAAAAAAAAAAAAAAAAGTTAAAATTTTTTAAAAAAATTTTTAAAACCTAAAAGCTCAAATCACCCCCCTTTCCCTAGAACTAATATAAAAATAAAAGTAAACATGATCGGTATCACCACGTCCCAAAATGTGCGGTCTAGTAAAATATAATAAGTTATTCCACAATGTAAAATAGCACCCAAAAATGTAACAAAAAGTGATCAAAAGGTTGTACAGTCCTCAAATGCTAGCAATGAAATACAGGTCCATACACTGAAGAATAAAAAAGTTATTAGCATCAGAAGAGGGCGAAACTAATTTTTACAAAGTTTTAACCAAAGAATAAAGTAGAGGTGTTATGTGGCGCATACAGTGAAAACCGTAAAAACCAAGTCGACAAGAAACTGCAAATGGGTTTTTTCACCGATTTCGCCACATTCTGACTTTTTTCCCGCTTCCCAGTACAAGACGTGGAATAATAAATACCAATAAATACCATCACTAAGAAATACAATTTGTTACACAGAAAATAAGCCCTCATCCAACTTCAAGATTTTTAAAGGTGATGTGAAAAATGAACCAACAAAGGAGGTGTCCTTAAGGGGTTAAAGAAGAGCAGATCCTGCATGTAGTGCTTGGGTACAATCCTTCATCCTCTAAGTGCAGCTTCAGTGCAAAGTACAGAGGAACACAAAAGCAGGTAGCTTGAACCTCTGATGGAACAGGTGGAAATGGAAAGAAAATCTCACATATTATAGAAGCTTTTAATGATTTATCCATGTGTAAAGAAAATCAGAAAACCCCTTTAACTGTTTGCAGCATATGCAAGTCCAAGGAGAAGCTGAGTTAGACACAGGTTGTCATACATGGGGAAAGCGCAGTTGTGGGGTTCATTACTTTCCCTTAATAAAACATGGCCTGGTGTATGTATCCCACCAGTCTTATACTAATTCTAATGATGTTGTGTCCGCTGTGTTAGGACCCACTTATTGGAGAGTGAATTCATTGCCCTTGATGCATTCATGGTTGGAGTTGTTTGGCTCCCTGAGGTGACCTATAATGTAGAAGGTTCACTTTTTAGTCGTGGGCAGAGAGAGAATTCATAAAGTGGAGAAGCCCCTGGGAATTCTTTAAATAAAAAAATTCCATCAGGAGAAGAGAAAAGGCGATAATTTGAAGTGATCTGGACAAGACGAAAATCAATTTCAGTTGGAATAAAAGATAAAAGAAGTGAGTTCATCTTGACTTTGAGCCAAAGGAAGGGGGGATGAGGTGGACAAGTCCTGAGATCATTACTGTGAAGCTTTACTGTCTGCCAGTGGTGAAAATAGAACTGTTCTGCCATAGAGGTCTTATATGACTGGAATATTTTTAGTAAGGAGCTTCAGGTAAAGGTAATCTTACATAATGATGTCATTCATTCTAGCACTGATGTTTATCATGCTCATACAAACAGCTTTAAGAGATTCCCATGTGAATGGATGGGTTGTAATCTACACTCATCGGCCACTTTATTAGGTACACCTGTCCAACTGCTCGTTAACACTTAATTTCTAATCAGCCAATCACATGGCGGCAACTCAGTGCATTTAGGCATGTAGACATGGTCAAGACAATCTCCTGCAGTTCAAACCGAGCATCAGTATGGGGAAGAAAGGTGATTTGAGTGCCTTTGAACGTGGCATGGTTGTTGGTGCCAGAAGGGCTGGTCTGAGTATTTCAGAAACTGCTGATCTACTGGGATTTTCACGCACAACCATCTCTAGGGTTTACAGAGAATGGTCAGAAAAAGAAAAAACATCCAGTGAGCAGCAGTTCTGTGGGCGGAAATGCCTTGTTGATGCCAGAGGTCAGAGGAGAATGGGCAGACTGGTTCGAGCTGATAGAAAGGCAACAGTGACTCAAATCGCCACCCGTTACAACCAAGGTAGGCAGAAGAGCATCTCTGAACGCACAGTACGTCGAACTTTGAGGCAGATGGGCTACAGCAGCAGAGACCACACACTGGGTGCCACTCCTTTCAGCTAAGAACAGGAAACTGAGGCTACAATTTGCACAAGCTCATCGAAATTGGACAGTAGAAGATTGGAAAAACGTTGTCTGGTCTGATGTGTCTCGATTTCTGCTGCGACATTCGGATGGTAGGGTCAGAATTTGGCGTCAACAACATGAAAGCATGGATCCATCCTGCCTTGTATCAACGATTCAGGCTGGTGGTGGTGGTGTCATGGTGTGGGGAATATTTTCTTGGCACTCTTTGGGCCCCTTGGTACCAATTGAGCATCGTTGCAACGCCACAGCCTACCTGAGTATTGTTGCTGACCATGTCCACCCCTTTATGACCACAATGTACCCAACATCTGATGGCTACTTTCAGCAGGATAATGCGCCATGTCATAAAGCTGGAATCATCTCAGACTGGTTTCTTGAACATGACAATGAGGTCACTGTACTCAAATGGCCTCCACAGTCACCAGATCTCAATCCAATAGAGCATCTTTGGGATGTGGTGGAACGGGAGATTCGCATCATGGATGTGCAGCCGACAAATCTGCGGCAACTGTGTGATGCCATCATGTCAATATGGACCAAAATCTCTGAGGAGCTTCCAGCACCTTGTTGAATCTATGCCATGAAGAATTGAGGCAGTTCTGAAGGCAAAAGGGGGTCCAACCCGTTACTAGCATGGTGTACCTAATAAAGTGGCCGGTGAGTTTATATTGAATGAGGTGCTGAATCCTACAGATAATATTAAAACTGTACATTTGCACATCATGTTACTTTGAATATTCTTTGTACTTATATTTCATGTACACATGCCTGTACTGCTATTAGTGTTGATTGGTTTGTTAGAGGGACTTTATTTGAGCTTTGGGTATATGGCTTTTTGCAGGATAATTCTATCCAAAATTACAGATAAGAGAGGCCACTATTAGGAGTCCAAAATTACAACCAATAGTTACAATGTTATTTCAGTCACTGATTCAGAACTAGTGACTTTACTACCCTGCTCTAGTTCCACACTGTCCACTTATCCTATTAATATATGTCATCTCTTCATAAATGTGCCACTACTTGTAACTATGATCCCTCTGAACAGTCAGGATACAGAAGAGACCTGTAGTACTCTGGCAGTGTGCCTCTTATCTGTTCAGACATTCATCTTGTAAGAGATTTCCAGAACATTAACTCTTTAATTGCTAAATGGGCTTGCAAATCATGGCTCCAGAGTATAGTGCAGAGGGTCAAATACATGGAATCCTTAAGTAAACAGCCTCCAGCTTTGGCAGAACAAGTGTCTCCACAACATTTAATTTCTAATATTAATAATCTCATTAACCTGGAGCAGATCAGGGCATTGCAGTGGCTAGATGGATTTGGGAATAAAGAGTGTCCTCGGGTACTGCAGAATATTCCAAATCAGCATTTGACATTGTGACATCTGCCCAGACTGAGACATGAAGACTCTTCCATCTCTGTGGTGCTGTTGGAGGGGAATGTCACTGTTCTTCAGATAGTTAGGAGGCCTAAGAAAAGTTACTAGACCAAGTTGTTGCTGGCCAAGGAGTAACAAATTGTCGCTGTTACAGAACAAGAAGAAGAACTTCTGTTTTTCCACCTTGATTTGAAATAGAAACTGTTCAAGCTATAAAATGTGGGGGCTGGTGTGTTAGTAATTGTAGTATCTCACTATATGTGTCTTTACTTTGTACTTGTGATGGGCTCTTGTTATTGTCTCATCCAGTTATCAGGTTAGACCCCGCTGGTAATTAATGTACTTTAAATAGCATTCCTTGCATTCATTGATCCGCCCTGTGCTGTCATATTATAGCAAACAGATGGGGAAGTGATGGGTGGGAGAGATTTACATGAAATGTCTCAATTTAGTATCTTGTGCTTGGAACATAGGAAATAAGCTGCACATATTCATGGTGACAATACAGGCGGTCCCCTACTTAAGGACACCCGACTTACAGACAACCCATAGTTACAGACAGACCCCTCTGACCTCTGATGAAGCTTTCTGAATGTTTTACTATAGTCCCAGATTGCAATAATCAGCTGTACGGTGTCTGTAATGAAGTTTTATTGATAATCCTTGGTCCCATTACAGCAAAAAATGTTTAAACTCCAATTGTCACTGGGGCCAAATTTTTTTTTGTCTGGATCTACAATTATAAAATATACAGTTTCGACTTACATACAAATTCAACTTAAGAACAAACCTCCAGACGTACCTTGTACGTAACCCGGGGACTGCCTGTAATCACAAATTTACCAATAGATGGTGTCCACATGGACCAAAATCCTGCCGCACCCCTTTGTGTGTATAATAACATAATGTGTAATAGTAGCAGCTGTCTTGGCTGTTCATCTGTACTGTGTCTGTGATAGCAAATAAGCATCTCCTGACATTAATAATAGTAATTATGAACAGCTTCCCAATGCCGCAGCGGACTCTTCCTGATACCCAGAGAAGCTGCTGTAATGTAAAGGCCAACTTGTAATTAATTACCGCTCTGCACTGACGTGAGCTGCAGCTCCTCTTTATTCTCTCAGGTTATTAAGGTTAATTAAATGAAGGATCCTCCTCCAATAACTAAAAGCTCTTAGGGCTGACTGAGGAACGAGGACTTAAATCCTATATTATACTCCAGAGCTGAACTCACTGTTTAGACCTGTAATTACTCTGCACATACGTAACATTAGACCTCTTTCACGCAGACATGCTAAGTCCCTGGAAATGGACCTGTGTGTTGGTCAGATCCCACAGACCAAGCACAGTGAAGTGGATGGGATTCCTTGCATCTTTCTAGCATCACAGAATGCAACACTCTGTAATCTCTCTAAATCACTCATGTGTCGGTTTGTAACCTTGTTCTGAGAGTAAAACACAACTCTGTACATGTACAGATATAATCCCGCTGCTTATATTCAGTAGGCCCCGTTTTAAAGGGAACTTGCCACCAGAAATTGACCTAATACCACAACAAGTTTTATGTCAAACAGATTACCACCTTCCAGACCATCTTTCTTTCATGACCCAGTGTGGTTGCATCATCATGGAAATTGATTTTGAAATGAGATTTAAATTGGATGTATAAAGTCATGCGGCAGAGTTTTCTATTGAAATCAGGTTCTTCTCAGCCTTGAACGTACACATGGTTTTTGAGAAAAAAACTAGGCCAGCTATCAGCTGCTGACCCAGCCAACCAACGGATACATCAATCGGGAGGCCTAAGCCTCTTCATGTATCTGGTGGCGCCAAAGGGGCGGGACTTCAATATATAAAAAATCTCCCCCACTGCTTCTAAAGATTCACGGACTGAACATACCGCAGGACAGGAACCCTGGAAGGCACAGCAGGACACAGGAATGGCAGGAATATGGAGGAAATCTGAAAATGATGGAACACGGAGGAACACAGGGAACGCTGGGGGGCTTTCCCTTAGCAAGAAATGATGCTGAAGACACAGGAGCATCTGGGAACGCTGGAAGGGCTTTCACTTCAACTGCAAACACTCTGGGAAGCGAGGTCTGGAAACCTCGGAAGTTTCTAGAGAATGCTGAAGATCCGGCAGGGAGTGAATGGAGGTGCCGGATTATAAGGGCGAGCCAGATAAACGAGCTCCAATCAGGTGGACACTGGCCCTTTAAATCTTGAAGAGCTGGCGCGCGTGCCCTAGGAGCGGGAGCACGTAGCCTAGTCTGGAGGCAGGAGCACAGCCAGGAGCGTGGAGAGGTGAGATTGTGTCAGTTACTTTGTGTTGGACTAATGGGGAAAGGTTAATGTACACTTGATGATTCTTCCTGCCTTTTGTTTTGTGGTGGTAATCTTCCAGGGTAAGAACAATGGTGTTGGGGAATAACCTGTTTTTATGAGGTTTAGACACATGCCTAGACAGGCTCTCGAGAACCTCCCAATTGGATCAAATCTTCAAATGAGTTCTAACTTCTTAATGGTTCCATCAGACCTGTCCAGATCTCCAATGTCTTTGAGACCAAACATGACCCACCTACTCTGTTCTCATTTAAAGTTCTGTGTATTTCCTCTTCCAAGGCTACCAGAACAGACAGAGACCTATGTACTCGTTTGCCCCGATGCCCTGATCCCAGATATGTATGCTGGGATGGACCATGAATCCATAAATGTAATAAGGAGTTATTGACCAAATGCCTTTATATCATCCTTTGTGTTATAGTGGAGGAAACTTCAGTGGTGCCTTGTCTCCTGTAGGATTTTCAAGCTTATACCTTCCAGAGTTAATTAACTTATTCAAGATAAGGCTGGGGGAAGTGAGGTATGTTGGTGACATTTGTGAGGCATTGCGTTATTTTCTGTAATTAATCACAACTTGTAGTTAAGTTTGATCAGAGCACTTTAAAAGTTAATACATTACTGCCATTAATACATACTGCCATTCCTGCTAGCAATGATTGCAGCTGCATTAGTCTGTGAGTCCCTACGTATGCCAGGTTAACTACATAGTACAGGTTGTTTTTATTTAAAGCATCCAGGGCCATTCCAGCAAATATCTTCAATCCCGGCAACACAGTATTTGTTGTAAATAGATTGATGAAATGCTTAATTAATAGTACAAAATGATCCTCTCTTTTTGTGTGCAAAGCTATATACTGTGCTAGAATGGACCTCTCTATTTCCAACATGCACATTGGGGGGTAATTTATGATTACGACAGTTCTATGTCTGTCTGAGCTCCACTTCTATAAGATTTATTAAAGTGGCTTTGGCCCTTGATAAATCTGTTGACAGTATTCTAATGCTATGGGGGTTGTTTGCGACAATCGCATAGAAGTTGCAAAATACTATCAGCACATTGACCAGGATAGGGACTGGCCTCCATTTGTGCCAAAACTAGCGCCTAAACAGAAAGTCGTAATTAATAAAGTTGCAATTCATGAATTCAGTCCAATTTTGAAAACTAATCTATTCAAATAATGAATTTGGTGTAAGCAGGGTCTATGTCAAATTGACTTTGCATTTTCCTTTATTCATTTGGCACAACTGTGCAAAAACAGCTCCACAAAAAAACAATAATATGTCACCCCCATTGAATAAAAAGCGCATGCAAGGACATAGTGAAATTACCAAATCATTTTAATCTTCTCCTGATCTATTTCATTATGCGGGGCAATTCAGAATTTAAAAATGAGTACAGTTGTATAAATAACTAAATGAAATATGACGTAATATCTTGTAGTAATCCATGGTACAAATCCCAAATCAGGTCATGTCAATTTTAAGCATTAATCTAAATCTCTTAAAATGTTTCTGGAATTTCCGTGGCTTCATTTGAAACCACATAAAGAGTGTTCTATTTATTAGAAGTGGCCTTCTGCACAGCAGTCCTAGAAGGTCGTAGAAGATGTGTCTCCATGTGAAACTGAAATGTAAAAAATTGCTAAAGAGCATTTTCTGCTAGAGCATTTAATCTGTACATCATAATGTGATTGGACATCTTGCAAAGATTGTGTTTCAAAAATACTGAAAAAATATGCAAAGCTGTACACTAGATTTGGTGACAAGAAAAAAAAAGTTTTGTATTGTGTTAGCCATTTGAAGGAATTCCTGTTGCTTTTGATACATCAAATGAAATAACCTTGTTGTTTAGGTTTGTCTTTCCCCAACCTGTTTGTAAGTAGTCTTTAACTTGTCAACAACTTCAGGCTGCTATCCCTTTAGGAATGTTTTGAGGAAATAGCCACTACCTAGTGAAGGGAGGAAATGGTGGCCCCTTCCCCTGAAGGGTTCTTGCTCCTCCACTTTAACACCCTGGCAGCTGTTTCAATCTTTACAGCTGTCAAGATAGAGAAAGAGGTGCAGGCCCTGAGCTTTCCCAGTACTCCTGGCCTTCTTGCCGGACTCCACACTATCCACAGGTGGCAACTGGATAACAAACAAAAAGAGACAAACAGGTATAAGTAAAGTCAGAATAATCAGGTAAAAACCACCATCGGGGTGAAGTACAGGATCGTCAAAAAAAGGGTGGTTGAAGAACAATGCACAGGTCATCGATAACAGCAAACCACAGTATAACCAGCCCTGAGTGAAAACAGCAGTAGGTTCATGTGGAGTCCCTGGACACTGTCCCAGCCGCTGATTGATTTGGCGGTCCATCACACCAAACACACACACTCCGGCCTCATACACACTAGAGAGTGTGATGCATACGACTCGCATCTGACTTGCAGTATGTACTGAATTGAAAGTCAAGCACGAACGCTGGCAACCAGGACTGAACTGACATGCTGAGTTTGGTGGCAGTTGCTCAGCATTTAGGCTTGACGTTCCATCCAATACACGCTGCAAGTGTGATGCAAATTGGACACCTCACTCTTGCTAGTGTGTAAGGGGTCTAAACTCTTAAGTTGAAACCACCTAGCTTTATACAGAACACACACCCACCTCAGCCAAGGAATCTAACTCTACAGAGCAAGCTATCAAGCTATCACAGCTTCATGCAGAGCAGCCATGGGTTTGGTTCACAATCTCAAAACACTTATGCAAAAAACTCTTTTAAAGAGTTCTGAAAACATCCTTATCATACAATATAGCTTGCTGCCTAAAGTGTCCCAACCTGAACCAAGATCAAGATTTGCCCTGGTAAATGCATCCTGTCTTCCTCCACAGTTGCTCCCCTATTTCCTTTCCACCTTCACCTTTTTACGCTGATGATCCTTTTACGGCCTAGGAAATCAGTGAATACAGTAGAGCTGTACTGATACTTTGCAATGGAGTCTTCTGTAACAGATCAGTACTTTAATATACTGTAGTGAAGAGGAGAAATGTATAAGATTAGTAATAAAAAGTAAGGTCAGAAGTTGAGAGTTCTCCTTACGGAGAGTTTTCCAATTCCACCGTATAGGCGTGTGGAGACTTAAAGCCATAGATGCTCCACTAGGGAATTCTGGGAAGTATGCAAATATGTTTTCCAAGGTGTGAAATGGAAAACAATGCCTCCTTTTGCTACCTTGAAAGGCAGCCCCTTTAACACCAAGTATGAAGAAGTCTAAAAACATGATGTGGGATTAGGCCAAACCAGTATATCTATTCCGGAAGGAACAGAGTCCCAACTGTAGACAGCACAGTTTCGACCTGGTTGGGTCTCCTCGGTGCAGTTTCGGGTACTGGTTTGGCTGTGTGAGAGGCTATTGATTACGGTTAGAAGGTAAGAGTTCTCCTTATGGAGTGTTTGCCAATTAAGGCCGCCTTATAGGCATGTGGAGACTTAAAGCCATAGATGTTCCACTAGGGAATTCTGGGAAGTATTCCCAGTCTAGCCCTTGATGAGTCACAGTGTACATACATTACAATATTAGCAATACCTGCTGACAAAGGGTTACTCATTCCATATCACCTAAAATTAGCAACCAGTGGGGCACTGTACCTTTAATTACCAACATTTTTCTGATATGAAAATTAGCTTTTCTGACTCATGTCTGGTGTTTGTGACTCTTCTCTTTCTCAGGTAGCCAGTGAACCACGTACCATTATTCTGACTGACAGCGTTGTGTCTCTTCAAAACACTGCTCTGCCTCCTTGCATTTAGGGACCGTCTACTAATATTCAACTACAGACATATAGAGCTCTATGTACAGATGGGAAATAGTGGGGCAGATTTACTTACCCGGTCCATTCGCGATCCAGCGGCGCATTCTCCGTTGGATTCGGGTCTTCAGGCGATTCACCAGGTGTCGCTGCTGCGATGAAGTCCGCAGAAGTTCACAATTTGTTGCTGGGTGCAGGTAAGCGCGTGTCCAGCGACAATGTTTTTTTTTTAAATGTGGCAAATCCGTCTGGTTTTCGTTCGGCCACGCCCCTCGATTTCCGTCATGCCGGCGACGAAACGCCACAATCCGATCGCGTGCGCCGAAAACCCGGGGCAGTTCAGGGAAAATCGGCGCAAAACAGAAACATTCGGGTAACCCACCGTAAAAAACGTGATTCGGGCCCTTAGTAAATGACCCCCATTGTGTCAATGTTTTTACACTTTGCCTCGTGTTATTATCATAACATGTGACCAGTGACATCATCGCGGGTCCTCTAGCCTTTTAAGTATAGCAAACTGTACACCATGTATGTGATTACATTAAATCACAGCAGCTTCCATGGAGGATGGAGAGGAGTAGAAGTCCATCGAGGTTGCTGTAACTTAATGTGGTCAGATACATGCATGAGGTACAGTTCGCTATTGTTAAGAGGCTAAAGTAGCTGAGATGATGTCACTCTGGTCATGTTACATGAACCGTGACCAGTAAGGAGGCATAAGGCATGGGGAGGATTAGATGGGAAGGGCCTGGTGAGCAGGCCACGACCCCTCTGATGTAATATAAGATAAAAGGGGAGTTATGTGGATGTAAGTGAAAAATTTTTAGCTAAAAGAGGGGTGTCAGTCAGTTAATAGAGCTTTATAGGAGCCTGTCACTGGCTGTATGTGTGAAAATGTGGTGATAGGTTCCCTTTAAAGAGTAACTAAACCTTTGAAGAAAGGCAGAGGACACAGAAACACATTGCAAAATTTACTATTATTGTCTACATTATTGATTTATAAAATCTTTAAATAAGCTGGTGTAAAACAAAGACATCCAGAGAATGCTGGGAAATTTCAGCTGTACTGCATTCTTGTGATTTGATGCTTTGAAGTGAAAAGCGATTCTAAGAAATATATTTAATATATTATGACAATATGAGGAGAAATTATCACATTCTCCTCTTTGTTCCACACTTTTTGTGACGTTTTTAGGTGCATTGGTGGATGTGTGGTTTTTATTTTCTTTTTAGCTGTGACCACTTTTTCAAGTGTTGTGTCTGATATATCTTCAGAATACGGGCCTCTTTTGGCCTGTACATACACGCATGCGCACACTCGGCTCCGCCTTCAGTTCCTTCTAGTGACCATTCACGATCAACTGATCATTTGAATTGTTTAAGACCCATATCACTGGGACCACTCTGTTTGATTAGGCCATGCATTAGGGTCAGTCAGCCAGGGAGAGGTTCCTCTCGGGGCTGTGTCCAAATAGGACCACGGCTCCAAGGTTAGGTTTCAGGGTCTTATAGACGGTGGATATAGGGTGCATCAGGGAGAGTGATATTGTCATCCACAGTCCTATACTACCCTGCTCAAATTTCTTTTGATCACCGATCCTTCTCACTCTATATGGACACAGCGTGTCCTTTCTCTTTAGACGTGCACACTGATATACCTCTATTGAGTTAATAACGTCAATGGATTGATGAATACAGATAGTGTATCTGGTGATATATGCTGCTGAGCCTGAAAGGTGAGCCACATATGAGTTTTTCTATTTGCACACTTTGATACCCATATGAGGTCACCAGGCTCAATTATGCATATGTCCATTCTCTCCTAGATGGGGATCATGCACAGAAGACTTAGCTTGAAAGCATCAATTTTGCATTTATTATTATTCTATGTATTTTAAGACTTCAGTAAAAGTTATGTTTTAAATCACTTTTTCATTTTTGTATTTTTCTGATATATCTTCACAATTCAAATGCTGATGACTAAAAAAATTGTAATATTTGTCAGACAGTTGCAAAAGTTTTGTGCAAAAAAAGAGTCCACTTTGCTGCCGGCATAGAAAACAGATTAGTTTGGGTTGCTATCAAGTCGCAAAAAAAACAACAGGCTGAAATGCCAGATTTAATACATTCTAAGATCTATCAAGCAAGCCGAACAAGCCCACCCCTAAGGAAAAAAGACAGGCACAAAGAGTAAGAGTCTTACGCCTATTGGTCTTGAATTATGCATATGACATTTTTGTTTCTGTGAATTATATATCTATTAGAACATGACTTCACAGATAAAATGGTCTGCTTCAGTAATACTGTATGTTTAAAGGACTGTGGCCATTCAAAGCTGCAGGAGGACGCTGAAAAAAATGCATTTATATTCTAGGATTGTTGCTGTTCATATACATTATTCTAGTGCATTGTTGTGTGAAATCTCTTTAATGTAATGCCCAGCCCCGCCCTCTGAATAACTGCTGTAGTATTCAAAAAGAAGCCAGCATTGACATAGCAGAAGGAGGACTGTGCAGCAGTACAGTGAAGAAATCTCACAGATCAGTGCACCAGAGTGCTCCGCATCCAGCTTCAAACCTGGAATAGAAATGCATTTTTCACAGTCCTTTTACTACCAGCATACACCTAGGAATGGTTATATAACTCTCTAGGGCTGCCACCTAACACTATCTGCAGCTTCATATGGTAGAAATTGCTAGTGGACGCCATTTAATTCTAAATTGCATTACTCTGTACCACTGTCACAGTGAAAATGCCAGCTACTATCTGGGGTGCACAAAGATTTTATTATGTGTGGTTATGAATTTCCTTCAGTTTATCATCCCATAGAGTGAGTTATTTTAGAGCAGCGTGAATGAGCATTTAACACATCGTCTCCATCCCCAGGCGCCATGCTGGTAAAAGCTGCATTTATGAGGATGTATATCATTTAGGCATCATGGCTGCTGGCTTCCTGGGATTTGCCCAGCTGTTTAGTAATGGCAGCAATTTCCATACGTCATCTAGAAGACTGAACTACTTACAAGGCAAAATCTCACAGCAAGAGACATCTTATGGTATACATCGGACTCTTATGACAATGTGGAAGTAGTTTAGAGATAAAACTTGTGATGCTAACATCTCATTTTACGCAGAAAAAGGAGAGCACTGGAAATAAAACTTGGCCTCTATCCTCTATATAGCAATAAAGTTTTCTCTACATTATAAGGCATAGAACATCGAGCAATAGATGATATTCTTTTCTTCAGTCAGAGTATGGAATTTATTATTACACATCAGTTTCCTGCCATAGAAGCCTTTAAAGAGTTGCAATTGGCGCACAGCTTTAAATTGTGACCATGGTAAGTGGTTGTGAAATGAGAAAAGGTTAAAGCTGGTTGAAGCGCCATTCTATGTCAGGCAGGATGTGGCATATTAC
The DNA here is from genome assembly GCF_040894005.1 of Engystomops pustulosus. Classification (NCBI taxonomy): domain Eukaryota; kingdom Metazoa; phylum Chordata; class Amphibia; order Anura; family Leptodactylidae; genus Engystomops; species Engystomops pustulosus. The sequence goes on along the minus strand of NC_092416.1, from coordinate 81,046,060 downwards.
CAGATATATCTGGGTAAATTCGGCGGGAGCGGCTGGGTTTACATCACGCACAGGTACATGGATAAATCCCCATCCCCCAGAATCTACTAAGGTTCAAATGACTGGCAGCAAAGAGTCCAGGAGGCTGGGTGCACAGTTCCCGGATGGCAGCTGAGCCTGGTGTTCATGTCAGATATTGGACGTATTTGTTCTTACTTTTTAGCATGTTACACTTCAAATACGCCTTCAAGTCAGTGAGAATCGGGCAAGTTTCTGTAAATGCACCTTAAATCTTTTGCTGTCCATCTTCTTTCTGTTTGCTTCTCATGTTGTGCATTGTAGCGGACGTCTCTCCTCACGGTCTTCATTTGTTTTGTGGCAGAATTCAGCAGTAAATGACGGAGTACAACTAATCTAAAATAAAGTGTAAATTGGTGGCGCAGGTGAAGTGGGATGCAGGGCAGAGTGTGGCGGTTTAATAAAGCTGAAGTGATGACAAGCAGCCGGTGAATTGTCTATTGATGCTTATTTCACATTTGTTTTCAGTGTTCACAAGCGATGTTTTACAGGAAGAGGCCCCTGAAGCACTGACTGTTGTTCTGCATGTAAATGTCTCATTACTTGGAGCCCCAGACAGAGCATCTCATCCTGGTGATGGGGAAGTGATAGAATTGCCCTTCCATCGGGCAATCGCGGGGACATCCATCTCATCTGCTCCTATTATACATGTATGAAATGTATTGCAGCATTAGAGCACAGAGCAGGTGGCGGTATTACTAAATTCTCACAGACACTACTCTAAAGTAGTAGTGAGACTCTCACATTGTCGTTGATCATAACAACGGCTGTCCTGAAACAGGACTGAAGGTTAAAGGGGTATTTCGTGAATATGACTTTCTGATACAAAAACCCATAACGCTATAAATAAGTGAATAAAACAAAGTTCAATGTTATTAGCCACCAAATGTAGTTTAAATAGTTAGATTTTATGATTTACAAAATGTTATGAGCTTTCTAAATAGCTTGGAGTTATCACCAAGATGGCCGCCACTGGAAAGTCCCATGATTCTTTAGTTCTCAGTAACTTCTCCCTCTTATGCTCTGCCACCACCAATGATCTAATAGACTGTCCTGCTCTTTTACCATAGTAATGATGTGTAACTGCCATCACTGCACATCACCACAACACTGGCCATACTGTATACACTTCAACCGATCCCCAAAAAAGTGATGATCACATGACCTGCCCAGGCGGGTGCAGGACATGTGATGTGGACATGTGACCAGTGGCCATGTTTTGTCCTGTGTCTTCTCTGCGCTGAGGAAATTAACAGACTGATTAAATGGCCAGTAGCATTTTAATTCTTCATTACAGTCTATGTCACCAGCATTTTTCTCTAATGGGAGATAATATGTAATAACAGCTAATTACATATTGGCTTATATTTTAAGGACCCATTTGTATTATGCTTATTCCTGGAACATCCCTTTAAGGCTTGCTGTCCAGCGGCTGCCGTTGTTTTTCAGACTTGCATTATGTATTTATCGATCCAGGCCCTGATCTGCTTCTACAGATTACTTCTTGATGGTTGTAAAACAAGTCTGCAATGGTTTGTGCCTCCAATAAAAAGATAAAGTTCTCATTAGAGGCCACTTCCTGAAGGTCAGACAAATCTAGTTCCTGGCAGTGATGGCCCTCATTTCCATGGACCAAAGTTATTCAGCTTGACCCCTTTACTTCCTCTATCACTCGCCATGTGTCCTAGTAAATAAGATACTCCTGCGGTCCCTTCAATTATAAGGGTTGTCTCTTAAATTTGGGCTGTGAGCCATTTTCACAGCTTTCATGATAGGATTATTAGGCACATTATTTATCAATGTATGCAATAAGGGGCCATGTTGTGTGCAGGAAGATGGAGGGTCACATATGACTCACTTAGAACCACATTAAAATCTATGGGCGAGTTTTATCAATGACATTTTGGCATAAAAAGTGGCAAAATAATTGCAAAAGGGTTTTTTTGCAATTTTTTTTAAAACAAAAGATTGCAAGGGCCTTTTCCCACAACTCAGAAATAGTGGCTTAAACAAAGAACAACTGTTACTGTAGTGCAACATCATGCAAAGCCAGATTTATAATTTGCAATTTTTTCATATAATTCCAAATAACTCGCAAGCTCACTCCACTCCCTCCTGGCATATGTGCTGTTGCGATTATTTTACTCTATTTGAGATTATTTTATGATTATTTAAAAACTACATCCAGAGCGATTTATTAAAGGGCCAACACCACTTTAATAAATCTGAAAAGAAGCATTTTGAAATGCAATGCACAGGCTGTTATGATTAACACAAAACATTTACATTGCGTTAACATCTAAACACAATGAAAATGCACCCTTAGTGTGGATTGTTGTCTCCTGAATAAGGCTTGTTAAATCACAATCACCAATGTTGGTAGTCTTTGGAAAGGATGCAATAATTTTTTTCCCACTTTTAAAAGAACCTGTATGTCACATACAATATATATATATATATATATATATATATATATATATATATATATATATATATATATATATATAATGTATATATATATATATATATATTTAAAGGAAATCTGCAATCAAGCATGATAAACCAGGGACACATATTCATAGATCGAAGCACTGTGATTGTGGTAATCATTTTATATTTATCACCCATGGCCTTCTTCCTTCTAAAATCACCTTTTCGAATGATGCTAATGAGCCAGAGCTACATGCTGTAGCTTTACAGGCTGTTACACTGTCTCACCCTTCCCTTGCTACTGTTACTTGGTAACATATATAACAATATTATTACAGTAATGGTACCTGGATCTATGAGCAAGTGCTCCTGTTATATTATGCTTGGTTTTGATGGTAGATTTCCTTAAAAGAGCAACATTCCACAGTCCTGTACCTTTGAAAAGTGCTATGGATGATACTAAGATCATTGTAGGAGCAGTCATATCACCATGCATGACAGGAAAACAAACAGTTGTGCCCGCATAATGGTTTATGTTAGATTTATCTTATGTTTTGTAACCCATGTTTGTCTTTTTCATTGAAGATGAGCAGAGAAATGTGTAGCTGTTCTCCATTGTTCAGGGACTGTATTTGCAGTGCCCCAGTTAGGGGTGGCCCCAATGCTGCTCTACAAGTGGGATGGCAAGGCATGGTGCACCCCAATGGGAAATACGTCCAGAGAATCACGGTCTTCAGTGAACAGTTTCCTTCTCTACTGAAGAAATTCGGGTGCAAAACAATACAAGCAAAGCATAGGGCTGACTTCTCCAATCTCCCTGACAGAAGAAGCGTTCTATGAGGAAAGGCCTGGGCTAGCTGTTACACTATTTCTCAGAAGGCTGGTACACTGGCTTACTGGGTCAATGGCACAGTATCCAGGCCCAGCTTCTTCTTCTGTTTTTGTCAGGTAGTCTGGCAGTCTTCTGCTCCAAGCTGTGCTGCCTAAGTGCAAAACACTAGGGACTGGGACTGTTCTCTTTATATACCTTCTATTTTATCAGAAACAATGACAAATCATTCTCCCTTAGACTCACATTGAGTCCCCATACTATTCTATGGCAGAAAGGTTCTAAAGTGGTAAACAACTTTAAAAAATGACAACTGTCATTTTAAAGGCAGACTTTCTGTTAGAGATATATAGTTAATGCAAGTTAATGCAAGTTTAGATAGTTTAGGATGTAAAATTAAGTAAGAAATGCTGACCTCATATAGGAGCAATATTCACATGTCCACAAATGTCCAAGGTTCAATGCTTCTCTGATCCAGGGCACTACATATTCAGTATACTTTCCCCTTCCTATTCAATGCTGTGGCCAGGCTCCAAGACTAAATTATTCCCCACCTCAGTGTGTAAGAAATTAACAAAAGGGGTATGATATGCATTTAATGAGACTTAAACAAATTATACATTAGACATGTTTGTATCTTGTATGTACATCACCTTTTGTTAAAAAGAAAATTTTGTCCCATGCGTATTGTCTAAATTTTAGCTAAGGTGTTGGGGTCCCCTCATATCACCTGGGCATTATCATGTCCTCTTCTGGTATCCATCATGCCTGTATTCCTTTCCATGTCCTATCTGCTGCATGAAGGTTAAATATAATGAATATCATTGACATCTGAGATAGGATTTAAATTACCGTGCATACCGATATTGTTATACTGTTTACACCTTAATGAAGTGTGGTATTATGTGACCGTGTGGTTGGGGAAGGTTGTGACCACCAGGGGGAGCAAGTGACTGCAGTCAATAGATATTTACCCCTGGTAACAGGGCCAGATTATAGAAAAGTCAAAACTCAAACAATAATGGGAGAAGCATTGATAAAAAAAAGCTACTAAGAGGGGAGGAGGTATCTGGATTTAGAAAGATGGTCATGAGAGGGACCCTGCCTCTTACAGCTGAAGATCTGTACAGTGAAAAAAACACATTTCATGCACATAAAATGATTGGTGCAATCCTATGACCGTCGGGAAAAAAATTAATCAGAAGACAAAATTGTCTTTCTCAAATATATAACCAAAGCAAATCATTTCTTCCAGTGTTACAGGGATTTAGTTATTCTTTTACTTCAGCAAATATCCTATTCTTTTTTAGGAGTTTCCCCGGGCTGGAATAAGATCTGGCAGAGACCTTTTGGCATCACTGCAGTCTTTCCCACACAGATCTCAGGAGCAGGAGAGAAGGTAGAAGCAGTTTATTAGTGCTTGTGCCTTTTTCCTCACTAAATAGTGGAATGAGCACTGTATAATTAATAGAGGAGTTGTCCGTGACAATGCCTTTATAGACCTAGCGGTCAGATGGGGTCAAGTCCAGAAGGGTTAACCAGAGCAGCTGGGCCTTAGACCCAGTAAAGTTCTGATGAAACATCGAGGGCTCTTGTAGATGCCTCAACAAATTTGTTGAAAATTACCAGTAACTTCTGGTCCCACTATTAAAGCGCTAATCTAGCATCGGTGATGCTTAATGTGATGGAGAGGGACTGATACAATACAGCGTGTTAAAAGAATAAGTGGAGCCATATGCTCAGATCTGGCTACAGGTCTGATCTTTCAAATCTATTTACCTACGTTATTTTCCTAATAAATGTAACAAAAGCATATCATAATTATAAAATTAATACTCACTAATAACAACTTATGACTACATATCAATGAACATTAAATCAGTGAAATCTACAGTAGGTACGGAAAATATTAAGACCTCTTCAAAATTTTTACTCTTTGTTTCATTGCAGGCAATTGGTAAGATCAAAAAAATTCTTTTTTTTCTGATTAATGTACACTCGACACCCCATGTTGACAGCAAAAAACTTAAATATACACATTTTTGCAAATTTGTTCAACAAGAAAAATTTAAATTTCACATGATCATAAGTATTGAGACCTTTTGCTGTGACAGTTATATTTAACTCACATGCTGTCCATTTCCTTTTGATCCTCCTTGATATAGTTCTATTCCTTGTTTGGAGTCCAGCTGTTTTTAATTAAACTGATTGAACTTGGATTAGAATACGCACACACCTGTCTATATAAGACCTCACAGCTCACAGTGCATCTCAGAGCACATAAGAATTAACTGCCCAAGGAGCTCAGAGACAGAATTGTGTCAATGCACAGATCTGGCCAAGGTTAGAAAAGAATTTCTAAAACACTCAAGGTTTCTAAGAGAGCAGTGGCCTTCATAATCCTTAAATGGAAGAAGTTTGGGGCGACCACAACTCTTTCTCGACATGTCCTTCCAGCCAAACTAATCAATCGTGGGAGAAGAGCCTTGGTTAAAGCGGTAAAGAAGAACCCCAAGATCACTGAGGCTGAGCTCTAGATACAGTAGGGAAATGGGAGAAAGTTGCACAAAGTCAACTATTATGGAAGCCTCTACTCAGTGCAAGACACGAAAACCTGCATACAGTTTGCAAAAAACACATGAAGGACTCCCAGACTATGAGAAATGAGATTCTATCATCTGATGAGACGGAGATCAAACTTTTTGGTGTTAAATCTAAGTGGCATGTGTGGAGAAAACCAGGCACTGCTCATCACCTGCCAGATATAATCCCAACAGTGAAACATTGTGGTGGAAGCATCATGTGCAACATCCCCCACCGGGGCCTAGCCTTTCTTCAGTGGCTGTACGAAGCCGGGGCCCAAAATACCAGAGTGGCTGGTTTATGAGGCACTTTATGGTCACGGTGCTTGATATTGGGACCGGAGGACTGGCTTACAGCCTGGCAGATCTCTAGCAGGTGGTCTGTTTAATAAAAGTAGATGGAGAGGCTGATGAAAGAGGTTTCTCCCTGAGGTGTATATGGGAATCCCTGGGTAATAAAGGATGGGGGATGATGATGTTGATGCAGCCTGATCCGTGGATCACATAGAGGCAAATTGTGCAAATCAACTTACTGTTCTTTATTGTAACTTAAACACCAGGCAACGGCTTAACATGAACAGCAGGTTCAGCAGACTGGAAAGCTTGTTAGAGATAGCTGGTCCACAGGAATGGTTGTTCACGGCCCGGTGCTTGCTTCGGGCTGGACTGGGAGATAGAGCCGAGTCTGGACAGTGGACCTCTGCTCTGGGGCTTAGTCTCCCTGACTTGTGCAAGGTGTCAGGCAGCTGGTCTGAGACACCTCTGCTTCCTGGTAATGTGACACTGTCTTGTGCAGCACAGGCAGGTGCTGCACTCTCCTCTGCTTCTGCTTAGACTGAAGACCAAATCTGGCCTGACTGACTCTGACCATGTGCTGCCACCCACAAGGAGTTTTTATACTCCCCTAGTGAGTTGACAGCATTCTCCAATCAGTTTCCAGTTTGTTTTACAATAAGAACACAGCATATTATTGGTTATAGACAATGTATATGTTAACTCTTACCCTCCCAGGCAATGGTATCAGCTGCAATTACAAAGTTCCCCACTTTTGGAGACCTCCTAGCAATATGATCAGTCTCCCAAGGCAACTACATACCTTATGCATAGGTAGGGTTGTTGCACATGTATGGAGGTTTCTTAGATTTGTGGGGACAGGGTGACTGGTTGCAATTGAAGGAAAGATGAGTGTGGCCAAGTACAGAGAGATCCTGGATGAAAGTATCTTCCACGGTACTCTGGTCCGAAGGTTCACCTTCCAACAAGACATTGACCGTAAGCACACAGCTAAAATAAAAAAGCAGTGGCTTCAGAACAACTCTGTGACCATTCTTGAGTGGCCCAGCCAGAGCCCTGACCTAAACCCAATTAAGCATCTCTGGAGAGACTCGAACATGGCCATTCACAAACAATCCAACCTGAGGTAATTGGAGAGGATCTGCAAGGAAAAATGGCTGAGGATCCCCAAATCCAGGTGTGGAAAACTTGTTGCAATATTCCCAAGAAGACTCATGGCTGTACTAGCTCAAAAGCTGCTTCTACTCAATACTGAGCAAAGGGTCTGAATACTTACGATCATGTGATATTTCAGGTTTTCTTGTTTAAAAAACTTATCAAAATTATCTGTCATTTTTTTCTATCAAGATGGGGTGCAGAGTATACATTAATAAGCAAAAAAGAACTTTTTTTATCTTACCAATTGGCTGCAATAAAACAAAGAGTGAAAAATTTAATGGGTCTGAATACTTTCTGTACCCATCAGCAGCCAAACTGTGTGTGTAAATATGTGTTAAGATTTTTGTACATAAAGTAGTAATATACTAGAGGAGGATGACAGAACTGTCTGTAAAAGCCTTATTTGGGGTCTGTTTCTATGTACACAATAGCTAAATGCACTAACCTGCTAGCTTATATTGCAAAAAGATCAGCCTCCCTATGTACTGCATTCATTAATTAGATTTTTCTTTTTTTTACCTTATTGGACAAAAGTATGCAGTATTGCATCGCAGTCCTATTCAAGTGAAGAAGTGGGTCCCAATGATGAATGAGCATGATGTCACTTGACTGGTGGCCCCCACAGATCTGAAAGATACACTATATTAGGGATAGGTGATCAATCTTTCATGCACCCATTCACTTCAAAAGGTGACTTTTTCAGCAAAAGCAAGAAGAAAAAAAAGTTGCTCATGCACAACTTTTTTTTTTTTTTTCATGGATCACAGAATAAGCATGGCCTATAAATAAGGTTTGGTGCGTGGGCCCTTGCTTAGGTTTACCTTATCTGCCCTTTTGAGCCAGAAAGAGCTACACTAAGGGTAAAACTGTGACAGGGTTAACCTTTGTTGCTACTTGTAGCCTCCTCTTGGTGCTCTGTAACACACAGGAATCCATTTTTATACTTCAACAAATGTAATAACATGCAGCATGAAGTGAGATCGCAGCCCACATGCAGCAGCCTCCCCTTTTAAAATTGTCTCTCTTAGACAGGATTGAGGAAAGTTGCTCAACGCATTCATAACTGTGTGACTTGAAGTTGTCTAATTATTAAACCAAGCTAAAGGGTAATGATGATAAAACATAGTTTTTATTGAATACAAAATGAATAAAATGTAATATAAAATGACATCTCAGGAGAGACATAAAAGATAAAGCACGCCAAATATACAGTCCATAAACAGTATTGATCAATAAATATATTTTGATGGTATTGAAAATAACATCCTGCAATATATCATGTATACCACTAGTCATATCATGCCTATATCAGCCTGTGGTTATGCCCTGTAATATGACATCATATCATGATTGGGAGTTGCAGAGTTAAACATTGTATACAGTGTAACAGGTGGACATACTACCTGGCGTGCCTATTGCCCCCAACGCGCGTTCAACCCGCCTGGTCTTTCTCAAGGAGTGGTGTTGTTGCACAGACTCCAGGATTATATCTAACTGATGGCCAATGAACAGCCGACATCAGATTAGAAGCTTCTAATGGGTAGTTTTGCGTCTAAGTTAATGAGTAAGATTACATTTTCCTGTGTCAGGTGAATATGTTTTCCAGAGAGTCTTGTTAATATTTCAGAGGCATTTTCCCAGAGGGCTCTGATCACCGGGCAATGCCATAATGTGTGTAAGAGTGTTCATTTACCGCCACACATGGGTGAAGAAGCTGGGGATATTTTGTGAATTCTCGTTGGGGTGATTCTCGTTGTGTGATTTCCAATGGCCTCTCCGTGACTTGCGCATCTTAGATGCGAATTGGCTAGTTGGTTCGCTTTTTTCCATTGGTCGTCAGTGAAAGATGTCTTTAAGTCTTGTTCCCACCATGTCATGTATGGACGGTTTTTTCCCCCTATCATGTTATAGTTAGAGATGCCCTTGTTCATAGGCCTTCCTATTTTGTATAATTCTAATAATTTTCTGTTAGCTTTGGGCGCTGAAGTTTTTGCCTGTTGTATAAAGCTTCTTATTCGTAAGTAAGTGTAGAAGTCTTGAATAGGGATGGCGTATTCTCTCCTTAATAATTTCAAAAGACAAGGCTTTCCCTGACATGATGTCTTGGAGGGATTGTACACCCTTGTATCTCAAATTTATTACATTTAGATTGTTGATAATGTACCCCATCAATTCAATTGGGATTTGTTGTGGGGGGATTTCCTCTGAGGGAGTTGATGCCTGCATGAATTTCTGCCAAGCAAGATCTAAGGCCTGTATGGTGGTTTCCTGTGGAGGTTGTGCTTGCCAAATGTGGGATAATATTCTAAGTTTCAAGGAGTAATTATTTTGATGTGATCTATGTCGCACAAGGATTTCTCTTTGGAGTCTAACCACCAATACTGGGATTGGTCTATAATTTAGGCAAGGTAGTAATCCTTTAGATCAGGAATACCTAATCCTCCCAGTGTTCTGTGTTTGGAGAGCGTTCCAAAGGCTATCCGTGGGCACACGTTTTGCCATATAAACTTGTTGAGTTGGGCTCTAGCGGTAATGAAGAATTTGTTTGGGATTGGTATCAGGAGAGTGCGGAATAAGTATTTTGGCAATATTATCATTTTATATGCTGCTATCCTACCAAACCATGACAGCAGCGTTTTCAAATAGGCAGCTATTTCATTGTCTATTGTTTTTATCAAGGGTGGGAAGTTGTGTAGGTAAAGTTTAGAAACCGGGTAGGTTAGTTGAGTGCCCAGATATGTAATTTTAGTTTCTTGCCAGTCTTGCTTGAAAAGGTGCTTTAGGTGCTCTAGTTGTGTTTTCGGGACGTTTACCGGCAAGACTTGTGACTTTGTATTATTAACCTTGTAATAGGAAAGGTTTCCAAACTGTTTCATTATTTGAAGGATATTATCGAGGAGTTTTTCTATGTCTGTGAGTGTAAGTATTATGTCATCTGCAAATAATGCGAGTTTCTGTTCTGTACCTCCAATGGTGATTCCTTTTGTGTCAGAGTTTGACCGAATAGCTACTGCTAACGGTTCTATGGATAGTATGAAAATTATAGGGGGAAGGGGGCAGCCCTGACGTGTTCCATTTATAATGGTAAACTCCTGTGACCTCACTCCGTTTATAAAGACTGTAGCTGATGGATGGGGAGTATAAAGCTCTAATTGCCATAAGAATGTGACCCTCCAAGCCCATGTTCTCCAATACTGAAAACAGATACTCACAGTTGATTCTGTCGAACGCCTTTTCAGCGTCGACAGTTACAAATGTGGCTGTTGTTTTGTTCAGTTGGCAGTGGTGTAATAAATTGATTACTCTCCTAGTGTTATCATAGTCTTGTTTGTTTGGAGTGAATCCTGTTTGATCATTTATTACTAGTTGTGGAAGTATCTCTTTGAGCCTATTGGCGAGTATCTTTGCATAGATTTTGATATCGTCATTTAGCAATGAAATGGGGCGGAAGTGGGCTGGGTGTTCAGGGGTTTTCCCCGGTTTAGGGAGGGTAATAATGATGGCTTCAAGCATTTCCTTTGGAAATTCTCCTTTGGTGGCTGCTAATGAGTAAACTTTAAGTAGATAGGGAGATAGTGTTTTTGCGAATTTCTTGTAGAAGGATGCTGGTTGACCATCAGGGCCTGGTGATTTGTTGAGCGGAAGGGAATTTCTTCTACTGAGAGGGTGGAGTTTATTAGTAGAAGTTGGTGGTCAGTAACCCTGGGGAGTGGTAGTTTTTGATAGTTCATAATCTTGTCTCCTCTAGTGGGGTGGTAGATATAGGGTATTTTAGCTTTTTGTGCCCATTGTTTGAGGCGTCTCGCTAGTAATGCTCCTGCCTTGTGATCTTGGGAATAATGCTTGATCTTTAATTTTTGTAGAGACCTGGTTTAGTTATGTAATAATAGATTTCTTAAATGTAGCTTTTTTTCATTTAGGGCCTTTGTGTGGTCTGGAGTTGTATGCTGTTTGTTTTGTTTGAATTGGATATGTAGTCGGATGGCTGCTGTTTCTCTCTCCCTTTCTCTTCTTCTTTTGCTATCTAATTTGACCAATTCTTCTTTTACAAATAGTTTATGTATGTGCCATACTGAAAAAGGGCTCATTATCCATTATAATTAAATGTCAAAAATTCCTTGATCTTTTTTTTCCATGATCTGGAAGTTGTTGTCATATAATGTCATGTTAGCTTTCCATATGAAGTCTCTATGTAACTAGAATTCATCAGAGAAGGTAGCTTCAATCGGGGCGTGATCTGACCATTGGATGGTACCTATCGAGGTGGACTGGATTTTATCTAACATATGTTTGTCCACAATTATTGAGTCGATACGGGAGGAAAGTAGGTATAATCCCGCTCAGAGACGTTCATCCCATAGATCATTTTCCCATAACCAGAGGTTTAATGTGAATTTCCTATGTGTCGTCTTAGCTGTTGTGTCCCAGTCTTGGTGTACTATTGTGTTGAAGTCCCCACATAGTAATAGTGCTCCTCTTTTAGTTTCCTTCACTATTTTGAATATTTTCCTCAAGAACCTACCTTGCTTGCTGTTTGGGGCGTAAAGGTTCACAATGGTATAATCTTCATTGTTTATTCAGCACACTATTATTATATATCGACTTTGGGGGGCGATTACTGTGTGTAATATGCTTACTGCAAGTGAGTTCTTAAAAGCCACTAAAACTCCTCGTTTCTTTTTGTGGAAAGAGTAGTGTATGATATGTGGAAAACTGTGGTGGGATAATTTGGGTGGGTTTTTGGAACAAATGTGAGTCTCCTGGGCGCATATGATGTCTCCTTTATTTTTCACTGCTTCTTTCCATAACATGGCCCTTTTAAATGGACTATTAAGCCCTTTCGTGTTTAATGATATAATTTTAACCCCATTGCAAGCAAAGTTGGTTTCTCTGGATCTGGCAAGATACATTTTAAGTCTAGACAAGATTACATGAAGTCCCCTATTGTTTCTAGTTGTTGTCATTTTCAAGTCACCAGGAACAAAGATATTTAACCAAGTGTACATGAAAGAAAAGAAAAACACAGAAATACTACAAACGTATTGGTACTAAATATAGATAAATTAGTACTTATCTGGGTTGGAACTTGGTATAAAGTCTCTCCTAGCTTGGAGGTTTGCTGCTGAAAGATCTACGAATAACTGAATTCAGTCGAATGGAGCTGGTAAGGCTTTTAGTTTTCTCGATTGTGTCAGAAGCTGCTCTTTCACATGGTAAAAAGTAAAGTGTGCTAGGACATCCCTGGGGATCGTATACGGCAGGTTGCTGGGTTTGGGGATCCTGTGGGCCCGGTCGATGCATAATTCATATTCCGCCAGATCAGGTAAAATGGCTTTTGTCATCCGCTGTACATATGCTTTAAGGTGTATATTAGGAACTGTTTCTAGTATGCCTCTTATCTTTAGGTTGTTCCGGCGGTCTCTATCCTCTGAGTCTATCAGTTTGGCTTGTATTGACGATATTGTCTCAACCATTGCATTGTGGGAGTCTGCCAGATCATTGAAGGAATTAGCGTAGTCCGCCATTTTGTTTTCTACATTAGATATCCTATCTCCTATGTCATCTATCGTGGCTTGGAGGGGTTTGATCAGTGAAGACATATCTTTTTGTAAAGAGGATCTCTGTGCTTCCAGCATTGCTTTAAGCATATTCTCTGACATATTTTTTTCTGAGGCCTGAAATGAGGCAAAACTGTCTGCTTCTTCTTGATGTTGTGCAGTATTAAATAAACAGTCACCCACCTGTATGCTACATGTGGTGTCCTGTCCTTTTGTTTTTTTCCTTTCAGGGCTGCTTGTCTCTGACCTTGTTCCTCCGGTTCCAGTGGAGACCGATGACTCTGAGGCCTCCGGGCTGCTCTGCATCTGCAGCGTTAATGGGGGCATGCTGTACTCGTCCTCTGTAGCTGCAGGGGAAGGCACGTGCGGAGATTGTCGGGAGCCCATACTCCATCTCCCTGGTATCTCAAAGTTTGGTGACCTTTCCCTGTTGTCGGCGGATTGCAGCTGTGTTCTGCGGCCGCTCTGTTGCTGTGTCGCGGCCGCGTGATCTTTGCTGTCCCCCTACGATTACCGGGAGTTTGCTGGGCATTTTTCCTAATACACACTGGGAATAATTGCCTTTTTAGCGGTCCGTGTGCTGGAGCTCGGCTCTCACACGGCCATCTTCCTTCGTGCCCAAACCACGCCCCCTCTGGAAGTCCTTTTTAACCCCTTCTTGATATGCGCTGTAATAGTTAGAAGTAGCTCCCACATAATACCAGACAGGTGACAATTTTATGCAGCCGGCATTGAGTTCTTCAAAGCGATGTATTTTTACAGCACAGATATGGTGCTGGCTCATGAGCTAAGTTGGATCAAAAACAACAGGTTTCAGCTGAAACTCACAGATTATACACTGTTAACCTCTTAGGCCCCTTCCACACTTGCGTTGCAGATCACGTCAGAGTTTGATCAGGGTGCGATCAGCACTTGCAAGTGTCCCAGAGTGCAATGCGTTTTTGATGCATCTCCATAGACTTGTATGGTGCATTTTTTTCCGCACGTGACTTGCAAAAGTAGAGCATGTCGAGATTTAAACGTGCGTTAAAAAAAATGCGCGTGTGCGCGTGAAAAATGCAAGTCTGAAAAGACCCATTGATTACAATGGGTCAGAGTGCAATGCAAGTTCTGAAAAAGCAAGTGTGAAAGAGGCCTTAGATGCTGAGGTAATGTTTGACTGTGTTGTCTAAGAGGTTTTCCTACGTCGTTATTCGCTTTATAATCCTGAAGAAGTAATTTTTTTACAGGTGTAGTTTCAAAAATGTGGTCACATTCTGGGGATTACTTTTTTGGAACACAGAACTTGATGGAATATGAAATGTCTGCTTAGGGAATCACTGTCCACACTTAAAGGGGCTAAAAAAGCAATAAAAATGAGTAAGGCTACATTTACACAATGTATGCCCGCCGTACCGTAGCACGGCTGGCATACATCGGCTGCTGCAAAGATGAGCAGGGGATGAGCGCAACTCACCCCGCCCCTCTCCACAGGAATACACAGCGCACAGCGCCGTATTATGTAGGAAGATAGGAAATGTCCTATCTTTCTACGGGCTAGAGAGCGGTACGGCGGTGCTGTACACGTGCAGGGCCGTGAGCCTATAGAAGTGTATTAGGAAGTATATACGCCGTATGTATATATTTACGTCGTTCATATATACATCCCCCATACGTTCGTGTAAATGTAGCCTTAAAGGGGTTGTCCGAGTTGAAAAAAAAAAATAAAATATATGTGGCCGGGAGGGGGGTGACTAAAATAATAAAGATGTACTTACCTCCGGTGCCCTCCGGTATCCAGCGCTGCTGTCGCTCCGGTCCGGGTGCCATGTAAACAAACATGGCCGCCGGAGCAGCGCTGGACTCAGCTTCCGGACGGCCGTGGCCGGGTACGCCTATCCGTCCCTATACACAGCATTGTGTATGGGGGCCGGAAGGTTGTCGGGTCCGGCCGGAACTGAGTCCAGCGCTGCTCCGGCGGCCATGTTTGTTTACATGGCACCCGGACCGGAGCGACAGCAGCGCTGGATACGGGAGGGCACCGGGAGGTAAGTACATCTTTATTGTTTTAGTCAGCCCGCTCCCGGCCACATATAGTTTTTTTTTTAAACTCGGACAACCCCTTTAAATAGTAAAGTAAGGGGTTAAAAATTATCTTTATTGTGTAAACATCACCAGGGGATTGAAATTTGAGAATTTTCTTTCATGGGCAAAGCCCTTTAAAGAAAATCTATCATCTGATTCATATGTTACATATTGTTTTTTTTTTATTTTTCCATTCACTCTGCTGTATGAGGACCTTTTTCTGCGTAACAACTTGTATTTCCTAGTGTCAAAAATTTAATATTGCATGAAATGTACTGGAAAACTTTGGAAAACATTTCCAGATGCAGTGGAGTAGACAAACGCATTTGCAATATTTTTTTTGTGAGGTCTGTTTTTACGGTTTTTAATGTGTGTGCTCCAAATGAAACACTTAAGCCAGTTTAAATGAATTATCTTTCTTTTATTGGATACTCAATTTGGACAAAAACAATACATAAATCTAAAAAATATTGTCACAAGTGGAACGCATTGGGTTAGTGAGGATATCACATTAAAACATACAATTCATAGGGCGGAGGTATATATATCATTAACTATTCAACAGTATGGAGTCATGTTATAAAGTGCTGGGTGCAAGGCACAAGGTGCAAAAAAATGCATTAAAGTGCAAAATGCTGCAATGTTTATCTTGTACTGTAATCTTGTTCACATGTAAAGTTATTCAACCATATACATTTTCTAGTGTGACAACATACCCGTGGTCATATTTTTATATTTTTCTATGGAAAGTGGGACAATTTAACCTTAAAGGTTTTTATATTTTTGACCTTTTTTACTGTATTTTTTGAATGCAGTATTAAGTGTAATTGACCAGACCCCCTAGGGTTCAATGACCCTAGTGCAGTGATGGCAAACCTTTTAGAGCCTGAGTGCCCAAACTTCAACCAAAAGCCACTTATTTATTGCAAAGTGCCAGCGCAGCACTTTAAGCAGTAATTTATTTTTCCTTGTTCATTGACAACTTTCAATCCTTCAGCCTCCCAAGGACACCAACCCAGTTGAAAGGAGGAGGGCAAATTCATTTATCATTGTAGGAAGGTTCTGCATGCAGATTCTTTGAGTTCTGTCTGGGGAACTTCATGCTGGGGTGATGGCCCGGGTGCCCACAGAGAGGGCTCAGAGTGCCGCCTCTGGCACCAGTGCCATAGGTTCGCCACCACTGCCCTAGTGGATCTGATCAATGATACCAAATACTACAATAATATTGTATTACCTTATATGTTGAATCTCCTACTCCTATCCTGCTATCTATAACAGTCTGCCACTTGCAGACTCCAGTTTGTCATTGGATTAGAGCACAGACCACTGATCTAATTACAGAAAGCCAAGTTAGCATTATGGTTTACTGAAACTGCTCCACCTATGAGACTGTAGAGAATGGTGTGGGCTAGGAAGAAACTTCCAACTTTGCCAGAATCGGTATCAATTAAGTGATGCAAAGAATGGGAGTTAATATAGGTGTCCTCCTTTAATATATAGATCTTTCAAAGCTCTTTCTAAACGAAATAGTTACATATAAAAACTGATTCTGGACATTTTCTTGAAAATGTGGAAGCTGAGAACCATCTAATATTTACATAAAATAAACGAACACTTAAACAATGATGCCAACATATAGTTAATGTTAGTCTTCGCACCCAAATTAGCTTATACCTGTCTGAAAGGAGAAGACTTAAAAATATACAAATTGCTATTTTTTTCAATTTCTTGCCAAATCAGTTTTGTTCACAAATAAACAGAAAACAATGAGCACTAACATTAAAAAAAACTATTTGTTGTTGCAGCAGGTTTTTGATGGTCTTTTTTTTCTCACTGATGCAGTTCTCTATAGGTCATAATCTTGTTTCTCTTATGTAATGTTTATCAGCTTCCAGTGTCCTTTTCTTGGCGTTTTCACAGCAGCTGAAAGTAACAAGCAGTGCTACAGTGTAATGGTAGCGCACAGGGGGAGGGCCTGGTGTTGTGCATGTATACTAGGCACTATCTATTACTATCTATACAAGACACCGGGGTCTGGTTACCTATCAGATACGTTTAGCTGGAAATGCATATGCGATCAGGCTGAGCTTTTCCATAATGATGCAAAACTGAAGTGTAACTCATGTAGAGGGGCACAGACGCAACTCAAATAGGCTGTTCCAAGTATGCAAGTTATCCCCTATGACAGTGATGCCAAACCTTTTAGCAGCCAAGTGCCCAAAAAGCAACCCAAACCCCCCCTTATTTATCGCAAGGTGCCAAGCAAAAATTATATTCAAAATATTTTTATTAGATTTTTTTTTTAAATTATAACAACATAGAAAACATATACAATTATACAGAGGAAAGTAGTCAGCATGTAAAAAAAGAAACCTGAGGCAGGGGTCACGGAGGACCACACAGTATATAGACATTGGAGACATATCCTATTTCGGGCACGAAGGTCCGTTCTGAGAAGTTTGTGGATAATATATTTGTAAATATGAGGTCAAGCATGACTTTCGCCCTAAAGATTAACAAGAGTTATTGAGACATGCAGAGTATGAAGCATTTTTCATTACTGAAGCCATAGTAGGGGAATAACATTGCTATCTATATTGTGGGTGGGAGCAGAGGAAGCCATATGTAAAATTATCATAAGGCCCCAGCCATTATGCTGCTCCCTATTGATATTAACCCACATGGCTTTGATAAGCCAACAAATGTATAAGGACTATGAGAACACAGTAAGAACAACTTAGGAAAAAGAGAAAAAAAAAAAAAAAGGAAGGAGAAAGGAAAGAATAAAGGAGAAGTTTGGGAAAGGGGGAGACACACATCCAGGGCTGAGGGTTGACGCAGACAAATACCTAGGCGACATAGATTACAGAATGACCCAGGCGTTAGATAAATAAATTATTATACTCCGGGGTATCTTTGAAAAGGAACTAAGGCTGCCATAATTCCACGAACTTTCATGCCAACCAAAAATTAAAGCAGTAACTTACTGCTCCTTGTCCTTCAACAATCATATTGGCCTCCTGAGGACAGCAACACAGTAGAAAGATGGAACATTTGCATCATTTTAGCTTCTTTACAGTGTCTCTCTGTACACAGAAAATCGTGGGGCCAGCAGGAGGTCCTCCAAAGATAATTTTGCCCTGTCTATTCATTCTCTCTCTTCCTACAGTCCCAAGTAGCGAAGCAAGTATCAAAATAAGCATCTTTTAAGTTGCTTGGAACTGTCTGGTGTGCTGGGGCGAAGAAATTAGGCGATACCTTTTTCACTATTCTTCTGCTCTCCATGGCTAACACGGTACAAATCTACACTACTGGTAACATTGGTAACTGTTCCACAAAGACAGAACCTCCTATACCCCATTCTTTTTTGGGAACTGTTATGGAGCTCTAATAGGAGATGCCTTCTTTTAAGCAGTGCTCTCACACCTCTCCCTGTACCTGATTTGTGTCTCTAGCATCAGCCATGGTAAGAAAAGGGATGATTAACACGGCGTGTTCTGCTGGGGAATTATAAATACGCCATTAACAATGTTTCCGTAATGATCCTGGCACATGTATTATTCTAGAAATGTGTTACCATTTACTGGTAAAATGTATCAATAAATACTTCAGATCTGTGCACAACCACATTCTACAAGTTCCCATAATTGCAATCAGCGCTTTTATTCTTTGTAATATTTCCACCGGTGAAAGAATTAGCTTCTAATGAAGGGTACAATAGCAGCCACTAATAAAAGCAATTGTTCGCTGCTGGAGTCGGAAGAAATCCACAGCAGACTTGACCCTGCATCTTGTGACCCCAGAGAAGCAGCATAGAGACTAGCCCAGTAATGTTCACTTCTTCCCAATTTAACACTGTAACCTACACCGTTGACAACAGATGGCACATCTACAGTACATGAATCCCTCCTGTCTAGATGTATTGTCACTGATTAAACAACCAGGAATAAATCTTTAGTGCATATAATCTGATCTTATTCTGTATATATGGACACTGCACAGTACTACTTCTCCTGCCCTGTATACTGGGTGTAATTCTCAGTATCTCCTCTTATTCTGTATATATGGACACTGCACAGTACCACTTCTATTGTCCTGTATACTGGGTGTAATTCTCAGTATCTGCTCTTATTCTATACATATGGACACTGCACAGTACCACTTCTCCTGTCCTGTATACTGGGTGTAATTCTCAGTATCTGCTCTTATTCTGTATATATAGACACTGCACAGTACCACTTCTCCTGTCCTGTATACTGGGTGTAATTCTCAGTATCTGCTCTTATTCTGTATATATGGACACTGCACAGTACCACTTCTCTTGTCCTGTATACTGGGTGTAATTCTCAGTATCTCCTCTTATTCTGTATATATGGACACTGCACAGTACCACTTCTCATGTCCTGTATACTGGATGTAATTCTCTGTTTCTGCTCTTATTCTGTATATATATGGACACTGCACAGTACCACTTCTCCTGCCCTGTATAATGTGTGTAATTCTCAGTATCTCCTCTTATTCTGTATATATGGACACTGCACAGTACCACTTCTCTTGTCCTGTATACTGGGTGTAATTCTCAGTATCTGCTCTTATTCTGTATATATGGACACTGCACAGTACCACTTCTCCTGTCCTGTATACTGGTTGTAATTCTCAGTATCTGCTCTTATTCTGTATATATGTACACTGCACAGTACCACTTCTCCTGTCCTGTATACTGGGTGTAATTCTCAGTATCTGCTCTTATTCTGTATATATGGACACTGCACAGTACCACTTCTCTTGTCCTGTATACTGGGTGTAATTCTCAGTATCTCCTCTTATTCTGTATATATGGACACTGCACAGTACCACTTCTCATGTCCTGTATACTGGATGTAATTCTCTGTTTCTGCTCTTATTCTGTATATATATGGACACTGCACAGTACCACTTCTCCTGCCCTGTATAATGTGTGTAATTCTCAGTATCTCCTCTTATTCTGTATATATGGACACTGCACAGTACCACTTCTCTTGTCCTGTATACTGGGTGTAATTCTCAGTATCTGCTCTTATTCTGTATATATGGACACTGCACAGTACCACTTCTCCTGTCCTGTATACTGGTTGTAATTCTCAGTATCTGCTCTTATTCTGTATATATGTACACTGCACAGTACCACTTCTCCTGTCCTGTATACTGGGTGTAATTCTCAGTATCTGCTCTTATTCTGTATATATGGACACTGCACAGTACCACTTCTCTTGTCCTGTATACTGGGTGTAATTCTCAGTATCTGCTCTTATTCTGTATATATGGACACTGCACAGTACCACTTCTCTTGTCCTGTATACTGGGTGTAATTCTCAGTATCTCCTCTTATTCTGTATATATGGACACTGCACAGTACCACTTCTCATGTCCTGTATACTGGATGTAATTCTCTGTTTCTGCTCTTATTCTGTATATATATGGACACTGCACAGTACCACTTCTCCTGCCCTGTATAATGTGTGTAATTCTCAGTATCTCCTCTTATTCTGTATATATGGACACTGCACAGTACCACTTCTCATGTCCTGTATACTGGATGTAATTCTCTGTTTCTGCTCTTATTCTGTATATATATGGACACTGCACAGTACCACTTCTCCTGCCCTGTATAATGTGTGTAATTCTCAGTATCTCCTCTTATTCTGTATATATGGACACTGCACAGTACCACTTCTCTTGTCCTGTATACTGGGTGTAATTCTCAGTATCTGCTCTTATTCTGTGTATATGGACACTGCACAGTACCACTTCTCTTGTCCTGTATACTGGGTGTAATTATCAGTATCTGCTCTTATTCTGTATATATAGACACTGCACAGTACCACTTCTCCTGTCCTGTATAATGTGTGTAATTCTCAGTATCTGCTCTTATTCTGTATATATGGACACTGTACAGTACCACTTCTCATGTCCTGTATACTGGATGTAATTCTCAGTATCTGCTCTTATTCTGTATATATGGACACTGCACAGTACCACTTCTCATGTCCTGTATACTGGATGTAATTCTCAGTTTCTGCTCTTATTCTGTATATATGGACACTGCACAGTACCACTTCTCCTGTCCTGTATACTGTGTGTAATCCTCTGTATCTGCTCTTATGCTGTATATATGGACACTGCACAGTATCATTTCTCCTGTCCTGTATAATGGGTGTAATTCTCAGTATCTGCTCTTATTCTGTATATATATGGACACTGCACAGTACCACTTCTCCTGTCCTGTATAATGTGTGTAATTCTCAGTATCTGCTCTTATTCTGTATATATGGACACTGCACAGTACCACTTCTCATGTCCTGTATACTGGATGTAATTCTCAGTTTCTGCTCTTATTCTGTATATATGGACACTGCACAGTACCACTTCTCCTGTCCTGTATACTGGGTGTAATCCTCTGTATCTGCTCTTATTCTGTATATATGGACACTGCACAGTACCACTTCTCCTGTCCTGTATAATGGGTGTAATTCTCAGTATCTGCTCTTATTCTGTATATATATGGACACTGCACAGTACCACTTCTACTGTCCTGTATACTGGATGTAATTCTCAGTATCTGCTCTTATTCTGTATATATGGACACTGCACAGTACCACTTCTCTCTGTCCTGTATACTGGATGTAATTCTCAGAATCTTCTCTTATTCTGTATATATAGACACTGCACAGAACCACTTCTCCTGTCCTGTATAATGTGTGTAATTCTCAGTATCTGCTCTTATTCTGTATATATGGACACTGCACAGTGTCACTTCTCCTGCCCTGTATACTGGATGTAATTCTCTGTATCTGCTCTTATTCTGTATATATGGACACTGCACAGTACCACTTCTCTCTGTCCTGTATACTGGATGTAATTCTCAGAATCTTCTCTTATTCTGTATATATAGACACTGCACAGAACCACTTCTCCTGTCCTGTATAATGTGTGTAATTCTCAGTATCTGCTCTTATTCTGTATATATGGACACTGCACAGTGTCACTTCTCCTGCCCTGTATACTGGATGTAATTCTCTGTATCTGCTCTTATTCTGTATATATGGACACTGCACAGTACCACTTCTCCTGTCCTGTATACTGTGTGTAATTCTCAGTATCTGCTCTTATCCTGTATATATGGACATTGCACAGTACCACTTCTCCTGTCCTGTATACTGGGTGTAATTCTCAATATCTGCCCTTATTCTGTATATATGGACACTGCACAGTACCACTTCTCCTGTCCTGTATACTGGGTGTAATTCTCTGTATCTGCTCTTATTCTGTATATATGGACACTGCACAGTACCACTTCTCCTGTCCTGTATACTGGGTGTAATTCTCAGTATCTGCTCTTATTCTGTATATATGGACACTGCACAGTACCACTTCTCTTGTCCTGTATACTGGGTGTAATTCTCAGTATCTGCTCTTATTCTGTATATATGGACACTGCACAGTACCACTTCTCATGTCCTGTATACTGGGTGTAATTCTCAGTATCTGCTCTTATTCTGCATATATGGACACTGCACAGTACCACTTCTCCTGCCCTGTATACTGGATGTAATTCTCAGTATCTGCCCTTATTCTGTATATATGGACAGTGCACAGTACCACTTCTCCTGTCCTGTATAATGGGTGTAATTCTCAGTATCTGCTCTTATTCTGTATATATATGGACACTGCACAGTACCACTTCTACTGTCCTGTATACTGGATGTAATTCTCAGTATCTGCTCTTATTCTGTATATATGGACACTGCACAGTACCACTTCTCTCTGTCCTGTATACTGGGTGTAATTCTCAGTATCTGCTCTTATTCTGTATATATGGACACTGCACAGTACCACTTCTCCTGTCCTGTATACTGGATGTAATTCTCAGAATCTTCTCTTATTCTGTATATATAGACACTGCACAGAACCACTTCTCCTGTCCTGTATAATGTGTGTAATTCTCAGTATCTGCTCTTATTCTGTATATATGGACACTGCACAGTGTCACTTCTCCTGCCCTGTATACTGGATGTAATTCTCTGTATCTGCTCTTATTCTGTATATATGGACACTGCACAGTACCACTTCTCCTGTCCTGTATACTGTGTGTAATTCTCAGTATCTGCTCTTATCCTGTATATATGGACATTGCACAGTACCACTTCTCCTGTCCTGTATACTGGGTGTAATTCTCAATATCTGCCCTTATTCTGTATATATGGACACTGCACAGTACCACTTCTCTTGTCCTGTATACTGGATGTAATTCTCTGTATCTGCTCTTATTCTGTATATATGGACACTGCACAGTACCACTTCTCCTGTCCTGTATACTGGGTGTAATTCTCAGTATCTGTTCTTATCCTGTATATATGGACATTGCACAGTACCACTTCTCCTGTCCTGTATACTGGGTGTAATTCTCAGTATCTGCCCTTATTCTGTATATATGGACACTGCACAGTACCACTTCTCCTGTCCTGTATACTGGGTGTAATTCTCTGTATCTGCTCTTATTCTGTATATATGGACACTGCACAGTACCACTTCTCCTGTCCTGTATACTGGGTGTAATTCTCAGTATCTGCTCTTATTCTGTATATATATGGACACTGCACAGTACCACTTCTGTTGTCCTGTATACTGGGTGTAATTCTCAGTATCTGCTCTTATTCTGTATATATATGGACACTGCACAGTACCACTTCTCTTGTCCTGTATACTGGGTGTAATTCTCAGTATCTGCTCTTATTCTGTATATATGGACACTGCACAGTACCACTTCTCATGTCCTGTATACTGGGTGTAATTCTCAGTATCTGCTCTTATTCTGTATATATGGACACTGCACAGTACCACTTCTCCTGTCCTGTATACTGGATGTAATTCTCAGTATCTGCTCTTATTCTGTATATATGGACACTGCACAGTAACACTTCTCCTGCCCTGTATACTGGATGTAATTCTCAGTATCTGCTCTTATTCTGTATATATGGACAGTGCACAGTACCACTTCTCCTGTCCTGTATACTGGGTGTAATTCTCAGTATCTGCTCTTATCCTGTATATAAGGACACTGCACAGTACCACTTCTCTTGTCCTGTATACTGGGTGTAATTCTCAGTATCTGCTCTTATTCTGTATATATGGACACTGCACAGTACCACTTCTCCTGTCCTGTATACTGGGTGTAATTCTCAGTATCTGCACTTATTCTGTATATATAGACACTGCACAGTACCACTTCTCGTGTCCTGTGTTTCTCACAGGATATGTTGTACTTTGATCTTACAATGCAAAAAGGATGTTTCTGTCTGGCAGTATATGTCTATGGATATACTCAGCCTTCCTGGCTCATAGTCTGAACATATTATAAAAACTTGATTTGAATGTAGCCTAAACTATATATGGATTGTTGTACTACTATGCTTTTATATGTCATGTAATCTTCCATATTTGATTCTTTTTTTTTTTTTTTTTTTAAACTTTATTTATTAGAGTCTCAATACACAGGTGTACATTTACAATCATAGTATCATACACATTGCCGGTGTTTCTACACAATGCATTCCGACTCCCATTTTCATATTAAATATAAATAAAAAGTCATTATCCGTAATATACTTATATGTTTTGTTCTTGTTTTCATATTTTCTTCTCAAGAACATATCAACCATAATTGTTTAACAGAACTAAGGTATAGAGAAGCGTAGTAGGTTCACCACCTTTTATTTGAGATGCTTAGAGATTTTAATTCCATGTTTATATTTTGTTCACTTAGTGTGATGATATATTATAATTATTCAGTAACCACACAGATTATTGATGCCTTATAGTATATAGACACCATCCATTTTTCCCAATTTTTGTTATAAACACATCAGTACTGCATTGCTTGCTGTTTATGCATAGAATCTGCCTACTACAACTTCTGCAAGGGATTCTTATTTTCAATATGCATATTATTCTTATTTGGGGATACAGATTTTGGAAAATGTGTGCTCAGTGGCCACTGGACATTATGAAGCAGCATCTCCTACATAAAACCGCAAATAGCAAACAGCTCCTGCGGATTGATGGTAAATCTGTCACAAATCTTACTCTTCTTCTTACTACTCACAGATCTTTCTTTTGTCAGAGCTTTCACCACGCACATGAAAATCTATATGAAAATTGTTGTGACCCTTGTTCTGCACAATAAGGAGACGGCATGTGTCATGCGGAAACATTAGCTCCACAAGTAGCAGCCTAAAACAGCATCTCACAAACCCACAACTGTGTCACAGGGTATCAGTGGGAGCCAAGGCTTAAAATAGCTTCAGAAGCTTTTACTGTGCACCAGAATCTGAGCCTCCACTAAATGACGCTAAAGTCTGTTATAGACAAAGTCCACAAAATGCTGAAAGAGAAATAGCACTGAACATTCACATCCGATTACCACCATTGTCCAGCATGTGGGCATGCACTTATTTATAGAGAGTATAAGTCAATGCAGGCTGCAAAGAGCTTTGTTCACATCTTGTTTCATATGTATAAGTCAGAAAGACTTTACTATATCCCAGTGTATAGCCATAGACTATTATGGTGTCCGTTGAACGGATACATTTCTTTATTGTAGTTCGCAGGTCAGAATTGCGTAGTGTTATCCTGCAGTAAAGCAATATATACTGAGTGGATGGAGATTCAAAGGATACTCTTTTGACCTCCGTCTCACAGTAGAATTCTTTAGAGTACACGTTGAATATGTTCAAAAATATAATGTGAATCTAATATGGAGAAAGATTTCAAAAAGTCTAGTTCATTAAAAAGATTGCAGCCACACTATGCAAGAGTAAAAAAGCAAGGTGAAGCCTAAAGGTGTGGTCACACAAACCACTTTGATTCTGTTTAGCACAATAAAAGCACACAAAGGCGATCGCATATGCGTTTCTATAAAAACACATGCCATCCGTAGCTTGCACCTGGTCTTGGATCCTAGTCAGCAAAGAGAGAAGCAGGTCCAGTGTGCAGCTCTTGCAGAGCTGCCATCCAGACACATTACAAGGAAGCAGAGGTGTTTTAGGCCACTGCCTGATACCCTGGGCAAGTCAGGGGACTAAGTCCCAGATCAGAGGTCTACTATCTGGACTCGGCTCCATCTACTAGTCCAGCCTGAAGTTATTGCCAGGCTATGAGCAATCCTTCATGCGGACAAACTATCTCCTACCAGATTTCCAGCCTTCTGATTCTGGTGCTAATGTTTGGCCGTTGCCTGTCGTTTGAAGTTGAAGAACTGTAAGTTGTTTTGTGCAAAGTGCCTCTATGCAATCCCTGGATCAGGCTGCTTCGCCTTCACGGGCTCCCCATCCTCCATCATCCAGGGACCCCCATATATATCTCAGGGGTTGCCTCAGGGAGAAACCTCCTTCATCACCCTCTATCAAGTCCTCCTGGACTTAAAAGGCAACATAGAGTGAAAAGAGAATGATAAACAAGAGACTGAGAAAACAATTTGAGAACTCAAAATCTCAATAGATAAGCATCCTGTTCTCATAATCTGTATCTTCAATGTCTATTGTATGTTTCTTGTACACATATTGGTTTTATATTATTAACTTCTGTTTTTATTATTATAACAAAATGTTTAATAAAAAATATTCAATAAAAAAAGTCAAGCATGATAAACCAGGGACACTTACTTACAGATCCAGACACCGTAACTTTGGTAATTTTCTTAGACAGCACCGTACATCGTAGTATGGTGTAACAAATTGACAAAGTTTGTTTTTGTTTTTGCACCTAAGATTAAAATTTATTTAAATCTACCAAAACAAAATAATCTCAGTAATCATACCGACCAAAACAATAAAGTGGAGGTGTCATTTAGAGTGTACAGTGAAAGTAGTGAAAACAAAGGCCAAAAGGAAATGGCGCAAATGCACCTTACTGGGTTTTTTTTTCTCAGCTTTCCAGTACATTGCATGGAATATTAAATGGCTCCACTAAAAAGTGCAATTTGTCCGGCAAATAACAAGCCCTCATACATTTATGTTAACGGAAAAATAAAACTGTTATGGCTTTTGGAAATAAAAAAAATGAAAAAGGGCAGGTTACATGTGGCACTAGCATTGTGTTTACAAATAGTACCTGGGGGAAGTCCTTGGTCCAATCACATATGCGTTTCCATGGAAATACATACTTAAAATCATGCAAGACACCGGATGCTTGTTACCAATCGGGCCCGCTTCCAGGTGCTAGCGTTGTATTTACGAACGGAAAGCTAGTACCACGTGTGACTGTACTTTAAGGGTGGTGTCACACGTAAGTGTTTTGATTCCATTTTTAGGCATATGCAATGAACATGTCTGGAAATATCCTGACATCAATGCTGAATGGCAGATGGCTGTACCTTTTGGGACAATATTTGTCATATCCTGCACGATACACAAAATGAAAAACTTAGTAGACTGCGCTTTGTCATCCTGCTTCCTGCTGGGAAAAAAGATATACGTTCATAGTAGACAGATGCCTTGAAACCTTGGTACATGTAACATACTTTCATACTCAGAACAGTTCAATACTGAGTTTCTGTCATTTTCGGTACTGAATTACTTCTTTTGTATAGACTCCTAGGGGGTAATTTATAATTAAGGTGGCTCCTTACGACAGTTTTAGGTCTGTCTTTGGAGTTCTGATGCGGTCAGATTCATTAAAGTATCTTTGGTCCTTGATAAATCTACTGGAAGTGTTTCTTGCTGTTTGGGTTGTCGCATGAAAAGTTGCAAATAAACCCAACAAAAGTTACAACATAGACCAGGGTGGGGACTGCTATAAACTTTTTGCCAAAACTCACACCTAAAGGCTCATTCACTTGGCCATCTGGGGGGACATACATGCGACCGTAAATTTGTGGCCACATATATGTCCCCATAGACGGCAATGGCGGCCCAGGGGCGGTATGGTGCCAACACATGTGTGGCACCGATTCGCGCCGTCCACACCGCAAAAAGATAGAGCATGCTGTATATTTTTGCTTGTGTGCGGCCGCGCGCCATTGTTTTCTATGGAGCGAGGAGGGGTCACCTCCTTCTCCTCTCCAGCACATGGCGGTATGCCTGCACAATGGGCATACCGCATGTGAATGAACCCTAAATGTAAATTTGCGCCAAATCGGAAATCATGAATTCGTATTGTGAAAATTAGTCTACACAAATAATGAATTTGGTGCAATCAGGGTCTATGTCACAGTGACTTTGTACTGTCATATGTGCATTTGGGGCAATGGAAAGTCACAAACATCATTTGTACCACTGCACCAAAACAGCACCAAACATAGAACAAAACCCCAATGATCAATCCCCCCAGTATCTGTCTGCAGGGGATTCCCCAGAGATCATCTGGGAAATATCAGAAACTGTCCAATAATAGTGTTTCTACATCTCCCAGGGCTTCACATGACACAAGGCTCTAAATTATTCAATTAAATATTTTTTTGGGATTTGAGCTTACAACCTCCACACTCTACCATGCCATAGAGATATAGGACAGAGCCTCTATCCACTAGACTATGGGCTTACTAGTTGTCAATAGGAGGAATTTATGTAACTACGAGCTTCACTATAGCCTACATAGAGTTACACTGTGACATAGGCTTAATGCACTGGTATATAAAGATGGATCTTCTCAGAGATTTCTCTTAATATCACTACATTATTATTATTATTATTATTATTTTACTTAAGCATATAATACAGTTAAATTAAAAGAATAAAAATGCATAAACAAAAAATAAGGGTTCATTCAAACGGGCGTGTCTGGTGTACATCAGCAAAAACACGGACATGATGTCTGTGTCCAATATATATTGTATCCGGTTATTTTTCACGTCTGTACACCATCTGTTTTTTCACATATGCAAAAGGGACTGATGGGATTCTAATCTACAGTACTTTTTGCCTTGCCCAGTTTGCCTAGCAAAATTGGAAGAAAAACAGTCTGCATAAGGATGTCAGGCATGTGCCTCCCATTTTTTTTGCGGATTCTCTGTTTTCTTCGGATGTACATGGTCCCTAAGCCAGACAAAATAATGCACGCTGCAATTTTTTTCTCACTGCCTGCACATTTGTGAAAACAAACGCACATATAAACAGACCCATAGGAAATAATGGGTCCCTATGACATGAAAAAAAGGATAGCACACGGACTTCAAAAACACCTGTCTAAATGAGCCCTTAATTACACATTTTGTATTAACATAACCAGGAAAATCTTTACAACACATATATTACAATCTCATAAAACACTGAGGCTCTACTTGCAAAATACTGGTTGTTTCTGATCACATGCATTTCAATGGAAATGCATATGTGATTAGGCAGAGCCCCACCCCCATACGTTTATTTTGCATTTTTAAACACAATGTAAACACCCCGTGTGACTGCACCCTAGCCATTCAGATAATACTTTTTTTCTTGTCTTGAAAGGATCGCACCGTTATCTAGTATCGTGATACTTCTCTGGATATCGTATCACACTCATAATTCTGGTCTCCGTGCAACCCTAGTCCTTATATAGAGACACCCTAAATGTCGGCAGCAGAAAATGACCGGCTGCTGCTGATGTGCTGACCAAGTGCTGATCCTAGTGTATGAACATACAATATTAGCACACAGTGGTATACACTGCTGCCCTCATAAGGATATGTTGAGATTTCTCCTCCAGCAGACTTATAAAACCAGGTTTCAACAGGGAGAGGTTATCTAGTTTCATCAAATAAATGCTTAATCTTTATATGTAAAAAGTTATTAAATTTTCCCATATCCTTTCAGTTTCTATTCCTAGTTTTCTCGATCTCTGCTTGCTGTCATTCTTTACCTACTTCCAATGAATTAAAAGGGTTGGTCACTCAATAACCTAAATTGCCCAGGTGCCTTTACTGCTTTAATAATGCTTCCTGAATGTTCACCAATTGATTCATCATCCTGATGCATCCTTTATTGCTGTGTGCAGACTCTCTGCATAGACATGGAAACATAGATCTTACACTGATAAATAGGAGGGACCTGCATCAGTAGATTATGACTCATCCTGCTGCTCCCCCCTCACACCTCACTGTGTAGGACAGTGAGACGGATGGAGAGAAAAAAGACACATTGGAGGCTTCCATGACTGAAGTACTGAAGGAGTGAGAAACAGGAAGTTGTAGAAATTGTAGACACAATATAGCATCGGATGAGATACATCACCATAAACCACTCCCGGCGAAAGAGAACAATTCTGTATACCGTACTTACCACGCGAGCGTGTATTGAGACATCACAAGTGCTGGGATCTTCTAGCTTGGGCTGTGCACAGTGGAAGAAGGCGTTCTGGACGCCATTAAAGAATACAAAATAAAGCAACGCTCTACACGGCATTCCCCAAGAACAACAGTAAAAGTGAACAGTAAAAAGGTTACCTATTACAGTTCCGAGGAGAACAATATCGTTAACCGTGAGTGTTGGATCACATATAAGGATCTGCATACATACAACGACACGCATAACAGTAACCTCTACATAAAATGATGCTGTTCTGTCTATATTAAACATTACTGCTACAGATACAGGGCCCTATAATCTGTTAGCACAAGCCTCCTGGATATTAATTCCACCAAATAACTACAGAAATTATATGTGTACTTTGTTTCTTAAAAAAAGATATGCACATTCTATGCATTTTTTGCACATGATATGAATTTGTTACCCATCTTTTTATTTTCTATATTTTTCATTCGTATGAATTGCGCATATTTTCTTTTCTTTTTTAACTGAAGGACAAATACTATGATGCCCAATTTCTGTGCCGAGTTTTTCAGCACAAAAAATGTGCTGCTCCCCCGATGTCCGCGTGGCTTGTCTTCTGGCTTCCGCGCCCGACTTCTGTACATTGCGCTGGGCGCCGCCATTGCTCTCTCCCAGCGCGATGTACAGAAAACGGGCGCGGAAGCCAGAAGACTGGGGCAGGCTGGGGTGGCTGTATACTATTGGGGGCAGACTGGGGTGGCTGTATACTACTGGGGGCAGGCTGTATACTCTATCCTTTTAGAGCCTCAGTGCCCAAACTTCAACCAAAAATCACTTATTTATTGAAAAGTGCCAGCGCAGCAATTTCAGCAGTAATTTATTTCTCCTTGTTCATTGACAACTTTCGATCCTTCAGCCTCCCAAGGACACCAACGCAGTAGAAAGGAGGGAAAATTCATCTAACATGGTAGGAAGATTCTGCAGGCAGTTCTGTCTGGTGAACTTCATTCTGGGGTGATGGCCTGGGTGCCCACAGAAAGGACTCAGAGTGCTGCCTCTGTCCACCCGTGCCATAGGTTCGCCACCCCTGCTATAGGGGGCTGGCTGGCTATATACTGGGGGGGGGGGGGGGTCTGTGACCAATCCATTTCCCACCCTTGGCTTATACTCCCAGTTTTTGGTGGTAAAATTGGGGGTTTCGGCTCATACTCGGGTCGGCTTATACTCGAGTATATACGGTAATACTAGATACATCGTTGCTAGAGACTATTTAAAACAGCACTTTGTTTTGTATCATAACAAACTGAGTATTATTCTTTTAGTCATTTTTTAATATTACTGTATATGTTTACAATTAACAAAATTAAATATTGGTATGTATTGAAAGATAGTCTGTGACAGTTCCTATTTAGTGCCCTCATTTGGTATACAATTACTTATTCACAATTCTTTTCCTTCATTGGTGTAAAGGTTTTATGTGGTAGCATGTAGGACTGTTGAGATAAAAGTTGATAAGTGCCACTCTATAGTATTTACCCCTTATTGGTAGGACATTGTCTCACAGATGAAGATGATTCCGTCTCTCAGGGATGGAGCATGTAGCAATCAAATCTTCTTTTTCTTCTAGTGTGGGCTCTTTTCTCCAAGAATTCTTTTTCTTTCCTTAACCTAGTGAATGGACACTGCGCACCTTGCTGCTTCTATGCTGGATATAAGACCAATCATTGTAATATCATATTGCCCCTTTTGTTATACCTCAATATAATATATCTTTTGTCCCCTATAGACACTACTGGTGGTAGATTTATATTGGACTGTCTCATGCTATTGGAGGGGATCAGCGTCTGTCTGAATGTTACCCCAATAGGTAAATTGTTATTTTCAGGCGACCGTGGAATGTTCTGATTCCCCGTGGTGATTCTGTATCTGATTTGCTGTCTGGGACGTGACATTACAGCAACTTTCATTATCTATTTCCAAACTTCTCAGTGTATTTGGTGTTGGGCTCTTGGGAGGGCCGGGCACAGATTTCTATAAATTCATCGTCCTTGTGTTCAGTCAGGAGATGGGAGATGTTCTGTGCTCCTGATTCCTGCTTTAGTTCCGATTCTGGAAATAACAGCAGTCGAAATTGCTTTCTTTTTTTTTCTTTTTCATTTTGTGAGAATTTCACGCTCAGTCAAGGAACAGATTGAAAAGCTGGAATTACCGGAGACCTGCAGGTATATCTGCAGAGCTTCACGGCCCCGATACTTGCTTTTACTGCAGAGCATTGCAGTATGTACTGTATATACATGCATCATGTTACCATTAATGTTGTAGCCTACATTCACATAACAGGTCATGGGACCTGGCAGGCCCATCATATAGTTGATGCTACAGTTACAACAGGACTATCTATGTGGCAAGGCTATCACCTTTATACAGTGTTATGCCACAACCCCAAAATGAATGTTCTGGCAGTATTGGCTTTAGGTTGCACTGTGACATCATTTCATTCAGTCTAAAGGAAATCTGTCAGCAGCAGACTCTTTCACCCATTAAATTGATATTTAGTGGTATGCAAATGAGGCACCAAGTGGTTTGGGGGACATCTCCAGAGTGCCGCAAGGCTCCATCTCTCCATCTGTAATCTATTCTACAGCCAGCTATCACGGCCAACCATGGACTAACAGTCCTCTATCAGCTGAAACCATGTGCATTCAGATTAGAGATCAGCAGCTGATACCAGACACTGTTTGAGTGCCTATGCTAGCAATGCGCGGCAATGAGCGCTGCTGTGCATGCCTGAAGTTTTAAAAAGAAAACCTTTCCAGTCAATTAGGATTACCAAAATAATTTATATTTGCTGAATGCCAAAATGAAAATTCAGCACAGGGCAATCCTAATGAAAATTTATTGGCAAAGGCAGGTGTGAGCAAGGAGGCCTGCAAACATGGCTCAGTTACACCAGTTCTATCATCAGGAATTCCTACCAACTATTCTGAAAAAGTTTAACCTAAGTTATACAGTTTAAGACTATATGCACACTATATGCCCGCACGGCTATGGCCGAGTCAGCCGTGATGGAGTATGTATGCAAGCTTGCGGCCATACATACGTCCCCTTACAGTGGTATGGTGGAATAAAGTCATTATTTGTTCACAACACGGAGTCCTGCTTCATATGTCATATATGACTATATGCCCGCACGGCTATGGCCGAGTCAGCCAGTATGTATGCAAGCTTACGGCCATACATACGTCCCCCTACAGTGGTATGGTGGAATAAAGTCAATATTTCTTCACAACACGGAGTGCTGCTTCATTGTTGATTACGCTGCATGGTGGGTCTTGTCTGAACCGTTTTGAAGATTTGCACCCGTTTTCTGTTTTTCATGGTGCTGCTCTACATCTATTTTTGTCTAGTAGTTTATGAGGAGGAGTAAAAGGTTGTGAACGCCTTGTTTAACGCATGATGCTAAATAACTAGAATTTCCTCAATTGGCTATTTAAGGTCACAAACATCGTATAAATAGATGTATGTACACTATAAACACCTAAGAGTTATTTATTTATATTAATATAAATTTCATATTCCTCCTTGGCTAAAAAATACTCCTCAAATTTGGGAGGAGGGCTATCATTACCCTTCTGGAAAAATGTTAGTGGAACCTCTGTTAGTAATCCTTATTAACCTTAAACGGGAAAGGTTTATTCTGATTCCATGTCAGAAAACACGCATATGTGTCCTTTTTATATAGTGTATGTAAACTCCTGGTTTCAACTATATATGTGTGAATATGTGTACATTTGTTGTTATATAAACTAGTCTATGGATGGAAAGTTTTTGCCTCTGTTACTGTTACAGAGAGTATCCAGCACCCTCCATTCTTCACTTTATTTCCCCAATTTCTATTCTATTTCTGACAGCAAGTTAGATGAATCTTTATTTTACTTTTCTCGTTTTTCCTTTGTAGATTTTAATTACACTGTGTTTTAAGAGCTCATTGTTGTGGCTGCCTCTCACGCTATTGTCTGTACTATTCTATCTATTAATGTTGTCTCATGCTGCCGTCTTAGGTGCTCGAATCGTCTCTCACATTCTTTGAGAATCTCTCTCTGTTTCTGTTCTGATCAGTCTCTTGCTTTTCTTGGATTTCTCTTATCCTTCCCCTCGGAGATTTGCACAGAATAGTGAGATGAGTCACTTGCTCAGCTGGGGACACAAAAGACTTCTTGAATAGAGAATAGACAAGATGGGAATGTCAGCAGAGCAAGGAAGCAACAAGCCCAGGGGATGAGTGACTGCTGCAAACAAGCGTCCTGAGACCCTGAAGGCCCCAGAGATCAAGCGGCAGCTGTGGTAGAAGCCCCAAATGTGGTTGTGCTGTTCTGTAACATAAATTAGGGGTGTCCATCATCATTCTCATTTTTGTTTCACCAATCTTTGGATTATACATTGGAATAAGAATCATGTTTGGTTGGATAGGTCAATGACTAGTCTTGTTCTTTCAAGAATATAATGGAAGAACCTGCTATTTCCATTTTTCCCATTACCATACCAAGCACAAGTTTGCTAAAAAATGCAACACGTTATAAGTCTCACCCCACACTAGCTATAGTCTCGGCAGTTTATAGCGCAGTATTAGGTCGTGCAGGGCGTAAAGCCTCAGAAGAACACCACCACACAAAAGATTGTACCATCTCGGTATTTAACAAAGATAAAATGGTAAAAGCCATGCGTGAAAGCTAACAACACTCATGGATCAATAGCTTCCTGTATGACTTTATCGGCCACCTACAACGTTGAGCCCAGTTTTTTGCTCAGACTTTTTTAAGACATTGCATCAGTTCATTGAGTTTAGTGATCATTCATTTATGCATAGCTATCTTAAAGGGTATTCCCATTTCAGAAAATACATTTTGTTTAAATTTTTGAAAGTTAAACAGTTTTCCAATGTACTTTCTGTATCAATCCCTCATGGTTTTCTAGATCTCTGCTTCCTGACATTCTATACAAAGCTTCTATGTTTACTTCGAGTGGACAAAAATCTGACCATGATAACGCAGAGGTGACACAAAAGGGTTGCATGCAACACTGTAGACATCTTTCTTTATTATGGGACCAAGCTGCCAGCCTTTTGCTCTCAGGGTCCGGTCAGACGTACTGCTTTGATTCTGTTTTAGAATCCAAACTAGAAGAGGAGCAGCATCTTCCAATTATATGGTTCTCACACATTATGATCCACACCTGCTTTAATCTTCAAAAACTGCATCTGAAAAACTGAATGTGTGGATGCACCCTCAGGGTGCTTTCACACAATGCGTTGCGTCGCGTTTGCATCATGTGAACACGCCCTCAGGCTGTGTTAACAAAATCTGATTCGATTGCGTTTTGAAATTTTTTTCAAAAGAGATGTGAGGGGGCTAGGCTCAATCACATATGCAGTTCCACTGAAATGCAAAACACATGGTGCTCATTCCCTCTCGCATGAAGCCAATGTGGCAAGGACTGTAAGCCCTTAATATGCCTCTGTAACTTACAGCCTAGTCTGAATTGAGCATCATTAATGTTCCTGATGCTACACACCAGCTGTACCCACCTTTAGGGTGCTGCCACACGGGGTGATTTGGGACCGTTATTTGACATTTTTTTGGACCGTTTTTAAACAGACTGAAAATGCATGTGTTTTTTAGGACATGCATTTTTATATCTTTACCAGGCGTTTGGCTGGTTTTAATTCATTATACAGCTGCCTACACTTCTAGAAATGAAGATAAACAGGTTAAAACCAGCCAAACACATGTTAAACATACAAAAAAACATTTAAAAACTGTCCAAGCATGTACTGTGTGGCAGCAACCTTACCAGAAAAGGTAAGAGCTCAAGGTCAACATTGTAAGGAATGCCCTGTCATGTTGTGTTGTGTGCTCTTGGCATATAATGACCTCTTGCCTTCAGTAGTCCCTTATTCTGAAGAATAAATGGGAATGATAATGTGCTCAGCTGTATTTCTTCGTTTTTAATTTAGGCCTTGCATTCGTGCCAGACACCTGTTCAGGAATGAAGGAGTTAAACATTCTCATTCTCAGTCCTATAATGCAATGTTTCCTGCAGTGACATAGGAGAGATGGATGTGCAGCCCTGTTCATGTCTGTGGGAGAGGTTAATTGCACTGATATGCTGAGCTCTCAGTAAGACAGTAAGAGTAAATCAGGCAGACATGGGCCAGAGAAGGGGGAGCAGCTCCATGGACAATTCACAGTCATCTCAGCTTCTCACAGGCCTTTACTCCAGGACAAGTAGGTTGATGTAAATCAGAAGTCAATGAGAGATGGAAACATCATTTTATAGCAGTTATTTTATGTAGAATATAATCCCAAACTACTACCATAAGTTTTTATATTCTTCAAAAATACATTAAAAATACGATATTGCAACAAACTTAATTAACAATAAATTTAACATGTTAAACTTTGTGGTTTAGTCCCAGTTCAGATTGTTTTAAAGGTTTCTGTTATACTCTCTGTTTTAGAAAAGTGTAATGGAGACAAAAAAACTGAAATTCTTCCATTCACTTTCAGTTCTCCATAAAGTTTAATATATAAAAGGGTAGCTTCCTTTACTTTTCTTATCGGAGGCATAATGAAGATCCTGAATGCAAGTAGCAACGTAGTCTGAATAAGAACAAACAGAGGTGTTGTCAGGATTAGAAGAACACTGCAAATAAGCACAAGGGTCTGGTGAATGACTTAACTGGTAGGGGATTTTATATGGCTAGAAGGGATCTGAATGATAACACTGGTAGAATAATGAAGGTACTAAAGAAGGTGAAAACACAATTATACTATATTATATGTAAATAGAAGAGGTCTAGATAATGAATATTTTATATAGATGGGAGTGGTCTGTATGGCAACATTACTTTTAGAATAATGAAGGTAATCCATACAGCATTGGTGAAAAAGATAAACCATTCAAATGGATCTGCGCCAAATACAATAGAGAACAGCAGAAAAATGCAGTTAAAATTAATGCTGTAATAATTCATTTTTGAAAAAATATATTGACACACATAGAACGCAAATTGCGATACCAAAAAACAATGCACAAAAATTAAATTAGCAGCGTCATCTGGACTACTCAAATAGCCTGTAGAGCAGTCACAGGCAAGCGTATCCCTGTGCAGCCGATAATACACCCTACAGCCTCCTATACAATCAAATTATATCAGAAAAAGGACAGAAAGGGCGGATCTTAACTGTCTGTCCTCTAAGGTGGTCCAGGGATATCCAGTAGCATGTGAGGGAGTTGGAGGTGAAAATACTTGGTGATATCTAAAGGTATGGCCTCTATAGGTAGCTGGGCAGGTCTGTGCGATCTAAAGGTGATAGCTATTTGGGGAATTAGGG
Organism: Engystomops pustulosus; assembly: GCF_040894005.1. NCBI lineage: Eukaryota > Metazoa > Chordata > Amphibia > Anura > Leptodactylidae > Engystomops > Engystomops pustulosus. The sequence goes on along the minus strand of NC_092416.1, from coordinate 81,008,410 downwards.
TAAGATAATCATGTGCTGCTGGATAGCCCGGGATCACCTTAGAGGACAGAACAGTAATATCCATCCTTTTTGTCCCCTTTCTGATATAATGTAATTGTATAGGAGGCTAGAGGGTGTATTATCGGTCCAGGGGATGCTGTTATTTGTATTTATGCATTGTTTATTGGTTTAGCTATTTGCTTTCTATGTGTGTGAATAATGAAGGTAAATTAGGTGTTGAGATAAGATGCCTGTATCAGTCATGGGGAAACCTTTAATTCAGATGCATTCTTTACTAGAATTGCAGGATTAGGTACCTCAGGCCATGTGTATGTCTTGCTCTCCTTTTCCACCCATCATTACTTCTCCCCATAGGAGGGCCCGGCTGATGATTTTGTTTTTTCACTATTTCGATGAAGTCCAGCAATAATTGGCCATGTCCTTCCTGCGCTGTGACTTTCTCCTGCCATCCAGCTGCTCGACAGATAATTAATATAACAACAGACCGGCTTTCTTCCCGCAGATAAATAGCAATGCTCTCCTGAGTGTGGAATGTGCACAATTTGTTTTTCTGCTCCATTCATTAACCAGTTATGTGCCAACATTTATTGAATATTGGCATTTGGGTTGAATGTACTGTGCTCAGTTGAAGGTGAAAGATGCAGGTGGTGAGGAACACAATGTATCTGTATCATAGGATGTATGATTTCATCTTAAGAGATACATTGTGCATCTTTCACCATCAACTGAGCACAGGGATTTTAAATTGGTATGTTGCTTATAAAGGGGGCATTAGGGGCCTATCCATATGAGAGGTTTGACTGCAGAACCTTACAATTGAACTACCATGATCGTCACATTCGGCTCCAAGTTTCAGTAGGCCCCTAGGTGACAGATCCTCAGTAGGCCTCTTTGGAGTGAACTCACTTGGCGACATTAAAAATTTAGGAACTTATACAGTCTCCTGTTCCTTAAAATATTCCCTAGTTTATCATACCAAACAGCCCCCTCATGGTTATTTTATATAAAGCTCGCCCTCACTCTCTACAGATTTCTTATGTACAGCCTAATGTGGTCCCCCCCAGTAGCCCTGGGCCCAGACACCTGAACGGATATGCCTTGTGCTGGCGCCGGTCCGATGATCAGTGCCTTGGCAGTACCTGTACGATCTGCCTGGCTTTTGCTGTATCTCCTCTCAATGGAGAATGGTCAGTTCATTAGAACTGCTGATGATCGTGGTGGCCGAAGAGAAAGGCTGGGGAGGCTGGGCCTAATGGGCTGAATGCCAGTGAAAAACTCAGTTATAAAACACTGCAATTTGAAGTCCTGCAGTGTATAAAATAAGCAATTATGGTATCCCATGTGTAAGTCCCCTAGTGGGACATTTAAAAAAAGGGTTCAATAAAGGCAAAAAAAAAATGACAAAAGAATAAAATAAATCACCTTTTTCCCCATATCAGTTCATTTCTGCCATAAACACACCATTTTAGTAAAATGAATAGAATAAAAAATATTAAAAAATAATGCAAAAAGACATTTTTGAACTTTGTGCATCCCAAAACTTCAAAATAAAAAAAGCAATCAAAAATTTGACATTAGACGTTACTGAAAATGGTACCTAAAACAACAAAATGATACCTAAAATAAGCCAAAATACAGTTATACAAAAGTTATAGCTCTCCATATATAAACATAAGAGCAAATTAGCTTTTCTCAGAAAAGTTGTTTTTGAGCAAATGTAGTAAAACATAAAAAATGTAACTTATTTTGTATCTTTGTAATCATTTGACACACAGAAAATAATTTCCCTGCTAACGCACACTATTTTGTGCTGCTTGTTAACAGTCCCACTCCTCTTTCTCTTGCTTTTGTATGCTCGCCAGCAGGTGGGTGCATAGCTTTAGAGACATGCTAGAAAGGGTGAAAGGGTGTAGCTCTAAAGCGTTGGAAGGCATAGAAACTGATGTCAGCTTAGAAGTGTTAGAACTCACTAGCGACACCATCTGATATACTGTTGTGTTTGCCAAATGGCAAAATAATGAGAGAGATTTTTATTACTTTCTGCAAAAAAGTCTGTTAAAAGTTTATATACACTAAGACTACTATTCCTCTGGGACAGCCGATATGATGATGTCATGTATTTTGAAGCTTCTGATAGGTTTATTGGCAACATCTGAGTTAATTATAGGCACACCTGGGCTGAAAACTGGCAGATGAGGTTTGATGTAGATAAACATAAAGTTATGCACTTGAGTCAAGAAACATTATCAAGATGATAGCAAAAAAGACTTGGGGATATTGGTGAATAGTAAACTTAATTTTAGTGAGCAGTGCCTGGTGTATGCTAATACAATTATGAAATGTATCAAGAGAGGAATAGATTCTTATGATAAGGATGTAGTTTATAAATCACTGTTTAGACCACCTCATTACACCTTGTTACAATGTACAAATACTTGAATGGTCAGTACAGGGATCTCTCCAAAGACCTAGGCCTGTGGCCAGGACAAGGGGGCGGCATCTATGGCTAGAGGAGAGGCCATTGTACCATTGCCATCGTTTACTGTGGGAGCAGTGAGACTATGAAACTTTCTACCACAGGAAGTAGTAAAGGTTAATCACAAAGCCCTGATCTGAATAATTGAAAATTTATGGGAAAAGCTGAAAGGGTAGGGGTGAGCAAGATGGCTACAAACAAGGCTTAGTTACACTAGTTCTGCCTGGACCCAAATTCCTACCAAGTTTCGAGAAAATCTCGTGGAAGCATATTCAATACATTTAACTTTTAAGTCAGTGATGGCGAACCTTATATGTTGCAAAGTGCCAACATGACAATTTAGCAGAAACTTATTGATCCCTGCTGTATTACAGGTTTCAATTGTATTGGTGTCCTGAGTTCACCAATACAATAGAAAGATGATAGAGAAATTTGGATCGTAGCTTTCCTCCAGGGTACCCAGAGCAGGAGCTCCAATGACAATCCATCTCTATCCACACCTTCTGGCTCCTCCTGTAGTCCTGGCAGCCTAGGATGTTGCTTTAAAATAGCACTGAGTTTGGCATGTCCTGGGCTGTATTGGACCACAGGAGGAAGCCTTGAGTCCTATCTGACAAACTCAGTGTTGGGGTGAAGGCCTGGGTGCCTATAGAAAGGGCTCAGAGTGCCACCACTGACTTAAGTCATACAGTTTAAGAGCAGTGGTACTAAATACTAATGAAATGTATGTAAACTTTTGACTTTAGAGAAAGAAATAAAAATGCATAAAATTCTCTGTCTCTCATTATTCTGGCATTTGGCAAATATAAATTATTTTGGTGATCCTTATTGACCTAAAACGGGAAATGTTTATTCTGATTTCATGTCTGACCTTCACTCTTAAGTCTACAGAGTCACAACTCCACCTTTGGCTATTATTGCAGTGGCTATTGCTGGGGTCCTTGGCAGCCTGCTCAGCAAATTCTGTGACTGCTGCATACATTTTAAGCGCTCCGGACAGATATATCAAATGCTAAGCGGCACAAAATTATATACCTCCTTACCAACAGCTAGTTGGAAACCAAAACGGCGGAGGTAACAACGTTTTTTTTTATAAATGTTCCCTATTGTATATGCACGCTCCTTAGCAAGTCTCAGAAGAAGAAACTTTAGAGCTTTGTTTTTCTGGGAAAATATACAAAATGTATTAAAGGAAATCTACCACATATAGCAATATTGTACAATAAGCACACTCTGTCATCTGCCAACTATGACAACGCTGTCTCTCTGACTATGGCTGGTAATAATGCCGTACAGAGGCATGCATAATTAGAAGACAATGGAGCCAGAATTGGCTATGATGTGGACAGGAGCCCCTGAGGCTCATTTGTATAATTTTAAAAGATAATTTCTCTCCAAAAAGAAGCCATTAGATAAAAGAAGAATACATGTTTCAGGGGACACACACCAGTGGATAAATGTGCTTGTTGTAAAATATTGCATCCATGTGGTAGATTTCCTTTAAATGGAACCTGTCATCACGACAGGTCCCATAAGCACATTAAATCATCATTCCAAAGCTGCTCTTGTGTAATTTGGTAACATGATAATCTGTTTATAATAACGTATCCAAGTTTACTGGGCTCTCTGCCAGAATAGAGCCCTGAGTCCGAGGGGAGGGAGGAAGCTATTTCAAAAGTAAACCGCCATCTGCTTCTGGATCCCTCCTCGCTTCTTATTCGCTACTAGTCCTCCCTCTCCCTCCCACAGGCTCTTTCCTGCTCCCACCCAATTCCTGGGTTTCCGCAGGGAGTTCACTCCCTCTGTCAAGAGCAATGAGAAACTGAGTCTCCACTTTCAGTGCGCTTGCATTGCTCATCGGGTTGCTAGGCATTGAGGAAGGAAGCAACTCGCTATTGAGTCTGTGTAATACCAGCTCCTCATTGCCCAGCGACGGGACGAGTGGGAGTCAGATAAGCTTAAATAAATGAACAAAGTAAAATTGGACACCCTCCCCCATCATACACAAAAAATGAAAATGACCTTTACACTTTAAAGTGGTGTTGCTTATTCACTTTGTGTTGTTACTTCACCTCAATTGCTTGAAAAAAGCTCAAGGAACCGAAATATTGCATTTGAATAAACCTTGGAAAGTGTCAGTGGGGTAATTTACCACCACTGGGTACGTTATATCTCCTATAGCCTATGCCTAGGCCCATTCCTTGCGCCCTCCATGCACACTTGGTATGAATTATGCACAGGGGGACAAAAAGTCACAATTTTTGGCTGTGAGTGGGAATTGTGACTTTTTCCATGGTGTGTACATCCAGTTATCATGATAAATTATCTCTAGTGATTGCTCCCTCTTTGGTATAAGGACCAACATTGGGTGTGAACCAAAACCTCTGGGGGCATACAGGTGCATTTTCACATTTTTTCCATATTATGATACATATTGTCAGTCTTCCCTTCCTTTACACATTAAATGTTCAAAATATGAGATTTTAGAATGTGAGGCGCGACCGTGACTTATAACTCTCAATGCTTTTCACTGTTGGAAATGGAGGTTGATGCATATTATTACATTTACATTCCAGTAAATGTTGAATGTTCCTTCATGTACAGAGAGGTCAAGGCCTTAGAGTCTCAGATGCAAAGCTGATGCATCAACAGGATTTTTTGTATTCATGGTTGGACCTTAGAGGTGGCATTTTACATAGTAACCAAGGTACCTTACTCCACAGATATATATCACATGGTCCCCGAGTGCATTAGAAATCCTATAATTATACGCTGTTACCAGACGTATAAAGGAAACCAAGTACTTTAATAAAATGGAATGCCAGGAGAGTTTCTTGTTCACTTTCTTATTTTGCATCATTGTTTACATGCCATTAGTAGATAGCAAGCTGGTATAAGCTAGACTTCTTATATAATAATGTGTAGCAGGTATGTCTATGTTTTAGTGCATAGTGATATATATCATGCTGATACTGTAACCTAAACATTTCCTGCATTTAGTTATATGCATGAATGAAGACAAAGACCGTACACCTTTTTTTTTTTAATTCTATGGGTTCTTTAACCCCTTCAGGGACTCGCCCTATTTTGGCTTCTAAGATGCTGCCCCATTCTTCAAATCTGACCTGTCACTATAAGTGGTTATAGCTTTGGAACGCTATGAGATATCCAGGGGATTTTGAGAATGTTTTCTCGTGACACATTGTACTTCAAATTAGTTTAAAAATTTAGATGAAATCTTTTGTGTTTAGTTATGAAAAAAACTAAATTTGGCAAAAATTTAGAAAAATTCTTTATCTACAAAGTTCTAAATTCTCTACTTTTGATGCAGATAGTCATAGCACCCAAATAAATTCATAACTTACATTTCCCAAATGTCTGCTTTATGTTGGCATGGTTTTTTAAAATTCCACATATTCCACAGAATTTGGGAGCCATTTTTAAATGGAAAATCACAAAACCCGTATTTGGATGGACCTGCTCAACTTTTAATTGACACTGAGAGGCCTAAATAATAGCTACACTCATAAATTACCCCGTTATGGAAACTACACCCCTCAACGTATGAAAAAGCACTTTTAAGAAGTGAAAAAAGGCTCCACAAAGTTTGATACCCAATTTCTCCCGAGTACACTGATACCCTATATGTGGTGGTAATCTGCTGTATGGGCGCACGTCCGGGCATAGAATGGAAGGAGGCGCCATCCAGAGCAGATTTCCATTGTCAAATTGTACAGGCTATAATTTTTTTTTGTTTTTTTCTGGTACATAATTTTGAGGAATCTATAGCTAATTGGTGAGTTTTATTAACTCTTTGTTGGTGGAGGAAATGAAAATCATCAATTTTTAGGAGGATTTTTTGTGGTTTTTTTTTGGCAGTTTACCAAACCATAAAAAAGTATATTATTTTTATTCTATGGGTCGCAACAATTATGAAAATACCTCAGTTTATCGTGCAGGTCCGTTAACAGACGCGGCAATACCAAATATGTTGGGGTGTTTTGTGTGTTTTGTGTGTTTGTGTTTTCTATATTTTATTAAGTGTTTTTATGGAAAAGTGACATTTTAGGGGCATATATTTTTATGTATTTATTTTTTATTTATTCTTATGTTTAAACTTTAGTGTTTTTAACTTTTTTTACTTAGACATACTTGGACTTGAACCAGTGATGCTCTGATCGCTGGTTCAAGTCCAATACACTGCTCTACAATACTTATTCATTATAGAGCAGTGTAAACTGTATCAGCATGCAATATACAACCTTTTTTTTTGTATTTGAACCAATGTACTTTCTATGCTGGTAATTCATGAGAGTAGTCCCATCAATGATTGACAGCCCTACAGCTTTTAGCATACAGAGATGGTGTTCCCATAAATTTCTCGCTTTAATAGCTAGTTTAAAAAAAATAAAGGAACGTGGGCCATGCTGAAAAACCTGGAATCTGGTTTATTACGGTAGTTTAAAACTGATGACAATCTAGTCAGTGATGCGTTCCTACTTTTAAAATTGCCAGCATATTGATGGAATATATATATGGAATAATTTAATATGGTGTTTCAGAAAACACACTACTTGTCATGAACTGTTTGTTACATCAAGGACTATATTTTGTTACAATGCTTTGTCAGCCTTGATTTCACTCCATGTTAAGGTAGTTCTTATTGTAAATGATTAATTCCCATCTTCTTATGCTTTTTATGTTATTCTCTTATCAGTGATAATACTGGTATGATGGTCACTGGGACTGATAGTCACTGGTATGACTTTTTAGGGCTCCCACATACAACAGGGGAATAAAAAATATTTAGTTAGCCACCAATTGTGCAAGTTCTCCCACAAATTCAGAAAATCACATCCAGAAAATCACATTGTCTGATTTTTACCAAATTTATTTGCAAATTATGTTGGAAAAAATTATCTGGTCACCTACAAACAAGCAAGATTTCTGGCTTTCACACCTGTATCTTCTTCTTTAAGAGGCTCTTCAGTCCTCCACTCATTACCTATAGTAATGGCTCTTGTTTGATATTGTTATCAGTATAAAGGGACACCTGTCCACAACCTCACAGTCAAACTCCAAACTGTACTATGGTGAAGACCAAAGAGCTTTCCAAAGACACCAGACACAAAATTGTTATCCTGCAGCATGGTGTGAAAAGAAAAATCAGCTGAGGGAGCAATAATTAGAAAATGGAAGACATTCAAGACTAGTGGAAATCTCTCTCAATTAGGGGCGCCACACAAGATCTCACCTCGTGGGCAAAAATCTCAGAGACACACGGGGGAAAGGGGGCCTAGTGAATAACCTGCAGAAAGTTGGGACCAATGTAACAAAGGCTACAGTCAGTAAGACACTGCCCGCGAGAAACGCAGATTCTACAGTGCCAGACATGTTCCCCGGCTTAAGCGAGTACATATCCGGGATCGCCTGAAGTTAGCCAGATAGTATTTGGATGTTCCAGAACAATTTAGGAGAATGTTATATGGTCAGATGAAACCAAAGTAGAACTGTTTGGTAGAAACACAACTTGTCGTGTTTGGAGGAGAGTGAATGCTGGGTTGTATCCAAAGAACACCATACATCCTGTGAAGCATGTTGGGGGCAATTAAATTTTTTAGGGTTGCTTCTTTGCAAAGGGACCACGGTGAATGATCCATGTACATGTAAGAATGAATGGGGCCATGTTTCATGAGATTTTGAGTGCAAACCTTCTTCCATCAGCAAGGACATTGATGGTGAAATGTGGCTGGGTCTTTCAGCATGACAATCATTCCAAGTATTCAGATGAACTATTGTTATTGATCAAATACTTGTTTCCACCATATTTTGAAAATAAATTCTTTACACATCAGACAATTTGATTTTCTGGATTTTTTTTTCACATTTTATCTCTCATAGTTGACCTACCTATGATGTCAATTACAGGCCTCTCTCATCTTTTAGAGTCAGAAAACTTTCACAATTGGTGGCCAACTAAATAATTTTTTCCCCCACTGTATATTACAGTCTCTCCATGTTTTCACTCAAGATTTCCTGTTAGTAAAAACTGGAAGATATGTATGTGTTGTATAGACATGGAATGGTGGAGGCTAGAAGCATAATTCCCCTGACTGTGAATAAGCGGGAAGCTTGAATAACCTGTTCCTGTACTGTTGTTTTTTTATTTATTTTTTTTTGGCGCCTTTGGTCACATAACATTGACATTGCTACAGATGACATGTCATCAAGCATTGTGTGGGCATGACCAGGATTTTATGGCTATAGAGACTTTTTCCACAAACCCTGAAAACCCCTTAAGAGTTTTCTTATTCTTAACATTGTTGCGTTCTCTCTCCTTGATGTTTATGGGAAGTGACACGCTGGTAAGACTAAAGGCATAGTGTACACTTATGTTGGGTATTATGCAAATGTTCTATATTATTATAGTAACACAGTGTAGATATACATCTCAGTGCTCATATTCCTGGAAGACATTTTAACATTTGAGTTATTGAACCATCAAAGTGGAAAGTCATCAGTCTTGTGATATTCTGTTCAGTGAGCTGAATGACATTACATAGAGTCAACAACTGGTGTAGAGAGGTATGGGGTTTACAGAAGCCTCACAAGAGTGTATCAAGTAATAAATCTAAGTAACAATGAAAATCAGGGAAAGCAGTGTTCTCAAATGCAGCGCAAAGGTTAGAGGAGTCTGCAGGCAGATTCTCAGTGGATGGATATTTGTAGAGAGCATGATGGTTCTTTCGAGATAATCCTTTGTGCATATAGGAAAAAGATCTGGGGAATTGAAGGAAAGTTATGAGCTGTAGACCATAATCTACAACATCACATCTCAGGGCTGAACATGAATCATGAGATAACCTATCCTCCCATCCCATGTTCACTCTGCCACATGCAAATCTTTTTTTAATTACTTACCCCACAGAGAAATTTAACTTACCAAAATATTGCCGCATCTTCCCTTGATACTCTGTGAGAACTCAGTGAGCTGCGTGCCCCCCACTGTCTCCGGTGACTGCAATGTAAAGGGGGTCAGGCATCAGAGGAAGATGGAAATCTGCTGTCAGGGATACAATCAGTGAAGGAGAGCTCGGGAGTAGTAGTAGGAAAGTCTGCCCCGTCCATCTGCTGAGGATGGGGTCTGGCTGCTCAGGGAGCAGGTGTGGGATAAGTACAATGTATGAGATTGGATCCTTGGCTGCTGATTGAGATCTGTGTTCACTTAGAAACGGATTTACAAACCGCGTCAGTGAATGAGAGGGATGATTTGCCGTGTTATGACCTGTAATAAGCTCCCTGCTCCCAGATATCACTGTCCGTCCTTCTAAATCTCCTTTCTCATTTCTACAGAACAGATGGTGAGCATCAGGGACCATTTTGCAGCAGCAATTTTCAGGCCACTGGTGTCAGTTTCTGTCCTATTTTCTATTTCCATGTAATTCTGGAATGACAACAGGATAAACATGTCTGTAACCTGCACGGGTGACAGGCCCTATCACTGCTTGGAGCGGCATAGGACTCAGTAAAGTGGGTGATGGCACTATAATCCTGACAAAATGTTCAGGGTCAATGATAAAATTACAGTGGCGACAGTCATCAGACAAATGATATCCTGTATTAATACTCTGCCGCCCTCCACTTCTCATTGAGTGCAGGGAACTGTTCAGATCATCAGGACAACCTGAGAAGCAGCTAAACCTGGGGTATAGGTTTGACATGATATGGAATTTCCATTTGTGGACTTGCCTTTTCAGGGTACATCCACACATGGCAGCTAAAACTTCATCGTTATCAGTTTACGGTGAGGCCACACGTCACATTTTTGGACCGTTTTAAAGCATGCATCTTTAGTCTGTTTAAAAACAGATGCGTTTTTGAATATTTACCATGCGTTTGGCTGCTTTGAACCTGTTTACCTTCATTTCTAGGAGTGTAAGCAGCTGTTAAACAGATTAAAACCAGCCAAACACATGCGTTTTTAAACAGACTGAAAACACGTGCTTTAAAATGGTCCAAAACGTGACATGTGGCGTTTTGAACCCATTTTTGATCCGTTTTTAAGCAGTCCGTTAAAAACCGCATGTGTTAAAAAATGCATCCGTTTTTGACAGGTTTTAGAAATTATCTTATTAAAATTGGTACTGGACTGCTAACGGACTGCTTAAAAACGGACCGAAAATGGGTTCAAACCGCCATGTGTGGCATCATCCTTAGGGTGCGGTCAGACGTACCTCTTTGACTATGTTTATAAACTGAGGGTGCAGTCACACGTCTTGTCTAATGCATGCATTTCACAACATATTCCACTAGCTGGAGAGAGATTTGCCTTATTAAACAGCTCCTAACATTCGTGTTTACAAAGTGCAACCGTTAACGTGATGTGTGTTTGTTAACTAAATTTTAACACACGCATTAACGCAGGCATTAACATTTGCATTTTGTAAATGAAAGTGTTTACAGCTGCTTTACAGAAAAGCATATGGGATTTGGTTGTGGCATGCCTTCATGCACTTTGATTTGTTTTGTCTCCATGTCCGGAAAAAAAATGGAGGTTTAACAAAGCTTTGAAAACATCATACGCGATTTTTTCAGTGAAGAAAAGGACATGTTTAAAAATGTTTCTATTGAGAACATATCAGTGAAAATAAAAGCCAATATGAAAACACCCATAGAAATCAATGGCTTTGTGAGGCTCTGTGGAAATCACTGAACCACGGACGTGAAAAACCAAGCCAATTTGAAAGAGCCCCTAGCTGCAGATTTGTTAGTTTCACAGGTAAATGAACTGAAAAGGTGATTTTGAAGTGAAACTTGTTCAACAAATGGGATTCACCTGTTCAGTTAATGTCTTTCACTTGATAACATAACAAACTGCTCCTATACCAAAAACTAAATGAGATGCAGTTTTGACTGTAACGAGTAGATGCACCCTCATTGTCCTGTCTGGACCTAGCTTCCATTCAGCTAAAAGGCAATAAAGAGAACAAGTCAATGGTCTTGATGGATTTGCAACATCCCCCACCGGGGCCTAGCCTTTTCTTGGGGCCTGGACCCAGCCAGGGGCCAGAATACCGGAGTGCCTGGCAATTGCGGCCTAGGGCACGCTGATGTCACAGTGCTTGGTATGTGGACCGGAGGGCTGTCCTACAGCCTGCCAGGTCTCCAGCAGGTGGTGTGTACAGGAAATATGGAAGGAGAGGCTGAGGTACTGATTCTCCCTGGGGAAACCCCTGAGTGTCTGTATGATAAGTCCCTCGGTAACGGATGGGAAAGCCCGTGGTGGTAGACCGTATCCAGGGATCAGATAAAGGCAACGTTGTGCAAATTAACTCACGGTTCTTTATTGAACAACAGGTCGCAGGCAACGGGCCTAAACAGTTAACAACAGATTCTGGTACTGGAGTGGTCCTGGAGAGGAACCTTAGGAATAGTGCACCAGTCTGGTAGTAGATGCAGGCTGGGATGGAGCTGTGTCCAAGCTGTGGAAGCTGCAGCTCTGGGTTTGAGTCTCCTGACTCTGGTCCTGGGATTAGGTTAAGTGTCCGTACTGAAGGTGTACTGAACACTGTCTCTCTTCACTCAGTCCATGTGCTAAGACCAGCTAGAAGTGGAATCAGACCATGTGCTCCTGGTCAGGTGGTAGCACCTCTCTAATTACACTCCAGTTTACAATACAGCCACATCATTGGATAATAACTTGCACCCATTAAACTATTGCCTGTTCTGGCAGGATCTACAGCTGCTATTACATAATGACCAGGTTCCAGAACCTTCATAGAGCGTTTGCAACTCCCCTGACAGCTCCTGACCTGGAGAGGGTGTTCTTCACAACTGCTAGCCTGCCTATGTATTGGCAGGGGTGTTGCAGATTGTTGACATTACAAAAACCAAAGGCTGCGTTCACATGTGGTGTTTACACAGCGTTTCAAATGCAATACTGAGTTGCTAAGGAGAGATTTTCCTAATTACATTGTTGTTAACTATGCATTTTGTGATTGCAAATGTTAATGCATTGCATTACCACCATGTTAGCATAGTTTCGATAAATGCATGTGTTAACCCATTATCACCGCTTGTTTTCAGCTTAATGACCAGACTCGTTTTTTAGAATCTGACATGTGTCATGATAATTGGTTATAACTTGAGAACGCTTTAACATATCCAGGTAATTTTGAGACTGTTTTCTCGTGACACATTGCACTTCATGTTAGGTGAAAAATTTAAGCGATAAAGTTTGTGTTTCTTTCAGAAAAAAAAATTAACCCTTTCGTTTTAATTGACATTTTTAAATTTTTTCATACTTGGTCTTTAACAAGTGTTCATCCGATTGCTTGTGCAAGCCCTTACACTGCAATACACATGTATTGCAGTGTATAATGTAACTAACTGAGCAAGCTGACGCTAGCTCAGTTAGTTACAGCCGGGTCCTGCCAAGAGGCGAAACCCAGAACCTGGGGCTGCAGGCAATACTATAGGCCAGTGATGGCTAACCTATGGCACTGGTGCCAGAGGTGGCACTCAGAGCCCTTTCTGTTGGCACTCAGGCCATCACCAGAGATGACTCCAGGTATCTTCCTGCAGTTCCAGACGGCCCAGGATTTTCTGTGCACAGAGGTATTTTAAAGTGACAGCTCTACCTGGGACTATTTTCTGCTTTATTGGTGTCCTCACCAATACATTTCTGTGTTGGCACTTTGCGATAAATAAGCGGGTCTTTGTTGTAGTTTGGGCACTCGGCCTCTAGGCAATAAGTATAATAGAGCGAGGGTGATGTCATTTAAGGTCCTTTACCGATTAACATTTGCTTTACCCTCTAACATTAACATCTGTATCACATGACATCACAGCATGCCTTCATGAAGGATGGGGGGAGTAGAAGTTCATGAAGGCATGTTGTAATTTCATGTGATTAGATGCATACATGAGGTAATGTCCTTATACCTTAGATGGCATCACCAGATCACATGACATGAAGTGCTAAATGGCAGGGGCATATGGTTTTAAAGGAGATGGAAGAGGACAGCTGAGCATGACATCCCCTCTGATGCCAGGTAGGTTAACATAAAGTTGATTTTAATGGGATATGAGTGACACCGGTGCTCCTGCGACCCATGTACCAGGTCGCAGGCACAACCGTGTACCTCCCTGTACCCCAGTACGGCCGTAGCAGGCTGACTTACCTGCCTGTGGTCCTGTGCCGCTAATTGGCGCTGGCCATCCGCTGATCTAATAAATGGCCTGCCTCTTCCTGCCACCCCTGCCAGATCTTTGTTCTCTTATGCCTCTGAGAAATCCTTACAAACATTTCTGTATAATCTCCGTTGTGACCTCATGCTACGTTCCTGATTCTCTGCCTCCTGCCCTGACCTTCCGCTATGTCCCCGACTCTGATCCTGTGCCACCTGTCTGGACCTTCTGCCTTAACACGACTCTGATTTTGCCTGCTGACTCTGTACCTCGCCTTGGCCCCCACAAACAAAGTCGCGCCTGTGGAACAACCTGGTACTATCCCGACACTTTGCGACAGGCTCTGGTGAAAACCAGGTGCTGCTTAGACTCCGCTCCCAGGTGTCGATGTACGTTGCGGTGGTACAGTGGGTCCACTACCCCTGATCCTGACAGTGAGGAAACTATTTTTAGCTAAACCTAGGGTGGCATTTAGTTAATATGGCTCTATGGGAGCCTGTCACCAGCTGTATTTGTGGAAAATGTGGTTACAACCAAGAATTTTAAAAATCTAATCATCACAGGTAAAAAAATGAGTTACACTTAAAAAAAGAAACCTGTTCTGACTTGCATACACATTCAATTTAAAAACACAACTACAGGAGGATTTATCATGCAGTGTACGCCAGATTTCTGACATTCAGAGCACGAAAAAGTTACAAATCCTGGCGCACGCCCGAGAATGATGATTTTTTTTTTCACATGCGCCACCCTCACGCCAAGAAGGCAGCGCATGAAGGCCTGTAGTATTTAATGATGTGCCAGTTCTTGATAAATGTCTGACTGTCTGTACTTGAAACTGAGGCTGGCTATTACCTTTTCTGCATAGTATATATTATTATTATACAGCCAATGTGCATATGTTCTTTGAATCATATATGTCTTGGTGAGGAAGAAAAAGACTTGCTTTAGGGGAATCTCTTTATTTAGGACTCATCTTTGAACTTGGGGCATTATCTGTATATCCTGGGCAAAAATAAAATACTGTATATCATGCTCAGAAATGTGTAAGGGCTTTCCTTTCCTTCTAAAATTCTCATTTTAAAAAATTTGAATACTGGCTTCATAGATAGAAAGCTTCTGTTGTTATGTCAAAGTGGTGTTGTGATGTTCTGAAAATCTTTATTTCTATTACTGTACTTCCAGCTTCTATAGACATACAATCTCACAGTGTTAAGACTCTGCACAAACCTCCTGTCTCATATCATGCAGTCTAAGAGTTAGAAAATGACAGTTCAGCCCTACTGATCCGCAGGGAAGAAGGGACTCCCTGCATCATATATCACAATGATGCTGTGACCTGTTCCTGGAATTGCTTCATCACCTCATCCACTGCCTTCCTCATTGGAAGGCAGAGATTTCATCTCTGCTCATAATTTGTATGGTAGCCCATTAATAGGAGTAAATAATTGTCTCGTAATGAGAGACAATCAGTGATATAGCAAGTTGATTGAAGCGTGATTACTTTTGTTTATATGCTTCAATAATTGTAGGGTTTCCCTTCAGTTTCCATTAATGTCACAGCATATCCTTTTTACATAAATAGCAGAAAATGTCATGTCTAATTGAAAACATGATTAACACACAAGAATTTTATTAAAGTTGCCTCCATGTTTACATGTAGCAATATATATATTATATTGTATATTATATATAGTATATTGTATATAATGTCATGTGAGTGGACTTTACATGCTATTGACACAACCTTGCCACTCTCCTCCCTCTGCAGTGCTGTGCCCAGTATCAGGCTGAACTATCTGCTGTGAGACGAGAAGGGCTAGACAAGGGAGGGGAGCAGCAGGACTCGCTTAAGCTTGTAGTGATCCTGAAAAAGAGAGGTGATCCTCTATATCTTACTGAGAGAGGTTTTTTTGCTCCATTTGTATCTCCTAGAATTGCAGACACGAACCCAGAACAACTTATCACAATGGGGGGAATCTCTAAGATTGGCACAAGTCTTAATATCAACCCCACTGTTGATCTACTGAGAGGCTCTGGCTTTGTAGTAGATCCGGAAGCGTGTAGTATTCAGGTAGCATGATGAAGGACGTATTGTGCATTTGAAACATGTTGCTTTAATCTTTTAAGCTGTCACAATAAGAATTTTTTCGAGTAACAGTCCCTTAATCAAGCATGAAACATTGTTTTTAACAAGTGAACTTTTGTCCTGTCGCTGAATTAAGAAACAGAAAATGTGTTACAGCTATAGTCTCTGCTGTTTTAATGGCAAAGAATAAACTAAATATAGTGGCTTATTCACGTCCCTGCCTGTTCTTCCCATGCCCCTCCAACATTGGAAAACCCTCGCCATAGACAGGGGTTTCTTTATTGTGTGAGTAGTGAAATTATGGAACTCTCTGCCGCAAGATATTGTCATGGCTGATAATTTGCCTGGATACCTTTCTGGAGAGCAATAATATCACTTCGCATGGGAATAAATCTTTTGTTAATAGTTTCTGTTGATCCAAGGAATTATTCTTACTGACATATTCTTTCTCTAACCTTATTTACTATGATACTATGAATCCCCCCCCCCCAATGGGTCATATTTACTAAGGGCCTATGGCCGCACTTTAGTCGGATTTTCCATAGTTTTCGGGATTTGCGCCACTGCGACGGGTATTTAAACTGGGGAATATGTTGCACGCTTTCATGCGACAGAAATCGGGGGTTGTGTCGTCGGACGATCCAACTGATTCGGACTAAGCACGGGATTTAACTTTCAAATTGGGTCGCAAGATCAAGCACTTACATGCACCAGAAAGAAGAAGGTAAAATCTGACAGGCTGGCTATTACCTTTTCTGCATAGTATATATTATTATACAGCCAATGTGCATATGTTCTTTGAATCATATATGTCTTGGTGAGGAAGAAAAAGACTTGCTTTAGGGGAATCTCTTTATTTAGGAATCTTTTCATCTACTGTTATAAGTGCCAAATCATAGGGTGGGTAGTTGATTAAATGAAAGTTCCTAACTCATCTTTGAACTTGGGGCATTATCTGTATATCCTGGGCAAAAATAAAATACTGTATATCATGCTCAGAAATGTGTAAGGGCAGACCTGAGCAGGGAAGCGACGCATGCAGGATACCGTGCGCACAATCATAGTGAATTGCGGCACAGTGCATTATCGTCGGACTTTAGAGGAAATCGAACGGACGGGTGAGTAAATTTGCCCCACTTCCACTCTGAGTTTGAATTGGTAAATCCAGCAGACACATGAGAGGACATGCTGGATTATGTTTAGCTGCACTTTGGATGGGTGTCTATGCTAAGGATACATTCACATGTGGCGTCTAAGACGCAAGCAGCTGTTTCCCAATGTTACTACAGCTGATTACACTTCCAGCAATGAAGAAAAACGCTCTCAAAGCTGTAAAACGCATAGTAACATAAAACACATGCGTTTTAGACACCAGCAGGCTACAGCAGATGTATTTCTGTATCAACACAAGATGTGGCCCTGCCGCTGCACATTTAATTGTCACTTTTTTCAATCACATTTCACAAAAGCTTAATCAGATTGAGATCTGGGCACTTTTAGGGGCCTAATTCACCTTCAACACTTGTCATGTTCTTCCAACCATTCTTGTACAATCTTTGCAGTGAGGCATGGCAAATCATTCTGCGAATAAGGGCACCTGCCAGAGTACTGTTACCAAGAAGGGCTTATAGGGACCGTCACAATTTATAACATAGTGGCACTTGTCAAAGTTCTATTGCCTGGGAGATCACACTATGGTGCATGGTGTATGGTGCAGTAATGATGCATTGGTTGGCATAGGTCATTGTTGGTACTCTAAATGGATGTACAGTTCTATACTTGGCAAGCTGTGTTGCAGTATGAAACTTGCGTACTGGAAACACCCTGGGAAACTATGCCGGCATTTTAATATGTGTCACATGTGAATTATTATTCCCAACCCATTCAATGCAGCCATAAGGTTTTAATGTTATGGCTTATTTGAAAATTTATAATAAGCCGATTGCAGCTGATTAATAACATTATTATCGGTACTGCTGTCAGTGTTTGAGGGGTGAGTCAGGCCCACTACAAGGATGTCTTGCGTCCTGCCCAGGATCTCACCACCAACGGCCATCATTCTATCTTTCTTCCCACAGCCCCCGCAAGTATCAGCAGACTCCCCCTTTATTAATGAAATTAGAAGAGTACATATTATGGAACTATGTGTAAATCCGCTGTATTCTGTTCTCCTCCATGTCCAGCCACACTCCGGAACTCTTCACACTTCATTAAGGAAATAGCTGCATTAACCCCTTATCTTCTGCTTTTTCTGAACCCTCAATACAGTATGAACTGAGACTCCAATGTATAACCAACCTGTATAACAAATAGCAGTCCACAGTTAACAATCCATTGTTTTATGTTCCTTATTGTTGAAGTAGTGTGTTTCAAATCTCTGCTGCACATTTGTATTGTATGTTCAGTAGCAGTATTATTGACTGGAGGAAACTATCACTATTTTGGTGAGGAACGTATGTAATAAGCTCATGTGGATGAATCTTCATGACCTGATATCAGGCCAGTCAGCAGGCCAACTAATATACCAGGGAAGCACTCTGCATCTAATACCTCACTGCTAGGAACATTTTCATCTCCATCCATATCACATTTAATAATAGCTGAATAATGAAAATCTGTGTCTATCATTTGCACGTGATGAAGTAACAGATGGGACAAATGATACAGTTAATTATAGTTTCTGTCAGAGACAAGTGTCCCAGTCACATTCTGCTGACATGTAAAATTCTTCAACATATCAAAATATATCATACCAAACCCTTCCATCAGTTGGTACCTAGAGGCAGACAATGGGTGTGTGCTACAGATACCAAGGGCAGCAATCTGAATATTCACAGTGTGCAACTTTGAATAGACCACTTAAATATAGTCCCCTGCTTTATACATAAATGTACATTGCAGAAGTACCACATTTTTAATAATCCAGCATTTGCCCCCTGTTGATTTAGAAGCCATGACAAGCTCCATCACAGAAAGGGTTAACAGGATTACATGTATTTATGATTTGGGTCAGTATAAGGGCTAGTTACCCTCCCGATTTCTACAAAGCCCTTGATGCAGGAAGGGAACTGGGGAGGATCTATAGAGGCTGCTGCACATAAGCTTCTCTTCCATTGTACTAATCCATTCACTTAGAGCAGGATATCTGTAACAGCCGATCGATTCTCACATGGCGTTAATGAATTTAGGATAATGCCACCTTAATCCTGCCTGGTTCTCTGGAGACTCCCCAGTGCGGGCTGCACTCACAGTTTTACACATTTTTTGAATCCTTTTAAGACAACCCCTCACTCTCCTCCTTCCCAGGTTCTTCATTATACTTCCTGAATACACAGCGAATTGTAATAAAGTTATTGCACTTTAGTTCACCCCACTGAAATAAGACAAAATAATATCTACTTGAGCTATTCCACCAACTGTGTGAGCAGGCAAAAGACAGCCCATCCTCAGTCTTCCTATACACTAACTTGCAAGATTGTTCTGAGCCCACTTCCCTGCAAGAAAAATACCTCCAGCTTCTGCGGCTAATATCATAATACAAGAATTGTACCCCAACCACATCTCATACAAAAACACTTCTGAGACTGTTATTCCCAGGGGAGTAGCTAAAGACCTGGTGCAAGAGCCCTGTGTGCCACCTCCCCTTACCGATCCGCATTCTAGCCCCCGATGTGCATTTTCAAGAAACACTTGATTCACTCTGTGAATGACACTACTTCACTCTGTGAATTGTCATACACACAGTCACACAGACAGAACCTACAGATAATGGGGGACATTTATCATACACCAATGTATGATAGAAACCCTGCGTCCAAAAACGACACCAGCTGCTAACTGGCCTAGTTCTGCACAAAAACCATATGAACATTGTGGAAGATTTGGCCCGGTAGAGACCGTGGTAGCGGGGTGCTGTGATGCAGTTCAAGACAGTGACACCAAGGTACAGTCCAAACAGGTCTTGCCTGCGTTTATTGCAGCAAAAATAAAGCCTTTTGTACTGCAGCCCGTGCGGAACGCTGGACAACCGGGTACCCTTGCAGACCAGTATGGGACCCCTCAGTAGTCGTCGCTTGCGGTGCTGCCATAATGCCAGAAAACTTCTCCATCATCAGCTGGAACATGGCTCGGGACTCTTCCTGCTGTTGCTGTAGCATGGCTCGGGACTCTGCCTGCTGTTGCTGGAGCATGGCTTGCTGCTGGCGGGACCTCTCCTCCTGCTGCTGGAGCATGGCTTGCTGCAGCTGCCGATTAGCCAGGGACTCTTCCTGCTGCTGCTGCCGATTAGCTCTGGCCTCCTCTTGCAGGTATTTAATAAAGTCCTCCATCTTGGCTTTATCCTGCACTTTGCCTGCTGCTTTCACCCAGGCCATGCAATGTTGCAGGATGTAGCGAGCCTTTAAGGTGTATGTCTTTTTGAACTGCCCGCAATCCGAAGCACCATATGTGGAAGATTTGGCCCGGTAGAGACCGTGGTAGCGGGGTGCTGTGATGCAGTTCAAGACAGTGACACCAAGGTACAGTCCAAACAGGTCTTGCCTGCGTTTATTGCAGCAAAAATAAACCAGCCTTTACATTCAGGTATTTGAATAAACAAACAAAAACCTACCCGTCAGGGTGCTAACTATACAAATAGTCCACTAACTCACACTATACAACGATCACGTAGCTGCTCCAGGCACAGAGGTCAGGGCTGTGTCCTCTCAGCCTCCTTCCACAGAGAGACAACACACTCAACTCTGCTGAGTGATTTTATGCAGGCTCATTAGTCTGCACCCATCACCTGTGTCCAAGGTGCTGGACAAACCCACCTCAGCACTAAGGCCTTGCATAGAAGCAAAACCTAGGGGAAACATACCGCCCATCCACAGTTAACCCCTTCAGTGTCTCACATACCCTCCCCCTCTGTTTGACCCTGTGGGGACGAACACTTTTGGCCATCAGACAGTGGGTACGGGATAGGGCATCGGCATTCCCATGCAGCTTTCCTGCTCGATGTTCCACCGTGAATTTAAAATTCTGGAGCATTAGGAACCACCTTGTGACCCTGGCGTTCCTCTCTTTGGCCTGACTCATCCAGGTTAGGGGAGAGTGATCAGTCACTAGTGTAAACTGCCGCCCTACCAAATAATACCTCAGGGATTCCAGAGCCCATTTTATCGCCAAGCACTCCCTCTCAACTATACTATAGTTCTTTTCAGGAGGTGTGAGCTTGCGGCTCAGGAATGTTACAGGATGTTCCTCACCCTCCACCACTTGGGACAGGACAGCCCCCAAGCCCACGTCAGAAGCGTCAGTCTGCACAATAAAGGTCTTGGTGAAGTTAGGGGTGATCAGTATCGGTCCCTCACACAAAACCGTCTTAAGTCGCTGAAACGCCCCCTCAGCCTCTTCACTCCACTTTACCATCACCGCCCTGCTACCTTTGGTCAGGTCAGTCAGGGGTGCCGCTATTGTCGCAAAATCGGGGATAAATCGGCGATAATAGCCCACTATGCCCAGAAAAGCCCTTACTTGCTTCTTGCTCAAAGGTCGTGGCCACTGCTGGATCGCCTCTACTTTTTTTACTTGGGGTTTGATGACCCCTCGCCCAATACGGTACCCCAGGTAACGGGCCTCTTCCAGACCCAGTGCACATTTTTGGGGGTTCGCTGTCAGCCCTGCCGCCCTCAGGGAGTCTACCACTGCTTGTACTTTGGCTAGATGACTCTCCCAGTCGTTACTATAGACTATGATGTCATCCAAGTAGGCCGAGGCATAACTCCGGTGAGGTTTTAGCACGAGATCCATTAACCTCTGGAATGTGGCGGGAGCCCCATGTAGCCCAAAGGGGAGTACCACGTACTGAAAAAGCCCATCAGGGGTAACAAAAGCGGTCTTCTCTTTAGCCCTGTCAGTCAGGGGTACCTGCCAATACCCTTTCGTCAGGTCAAGGGTGGAGAAGAACCTAGCCTGTCCAAGTCGTTCTATCAACTCGTCAACCCTGGGCATGGGATAGGAATCAAATTTGGACACCTCGTTCAACTTCCTAAAATCATTGCAGAACCGTAGGGAACCATCAGGTTTGGGAATCAACACAATAGGACTCGACCAGTCACTTTTAGACTCCTCGATAACCCCCAGGTCTAAAATCTGCCTGACTTCTTCGGATATGGCAAGCCGGCGCGCTTCAGGGACCCGGTAGGGTTTTTGGTGTACCCGGATGTGGGGTTCAGTTATGATGTCATGCTTGATGACTGAAGTACGTCCCGGTAACTTAGAGAACACATCCATATTTCGGAGCACAAACTCCTTCGCTTCCTGAATCTGGGCCCTGGAGAGGGACTCCGAGATCCGTACTTCAGGCACCTTGGCATCGGGTACACCTACCTCCGGTGTCCCCTTCTTGGGGACAGACGCCTTCTCTACTCCCATGGCCATCAGGGACTCTTTCCCTCCATGGCTTTAGGAGGTTCACGTGGTATATCTGTTCGGGTTTCTCCTCCCCGGCTGAGATACCCTGTAGGTTACCTTCCCCACTCTCTCCATGACTTCATATGGTCCTTGCCATTTTGCCAAGAACTTGCTCTCCACGGTGGGCACCAGAACTAGCACTCTGTCGCCTGGGTTAAAGGTCCTGTGTCTGGCTGACCTATTGTAGACCCTAGACTGGGCCTCTTGTGCCCTTGTCATGTGCTCCTTTACAAGGGGCATTACCGCAGCTATGCGGTCCTGCATAAGGGAGACGTGTTCTATCACACTACGGTGGGGGGTCCTCTCCTGTTCCCAGGTCTCCTTGGCTATATCCAAAAGCCCACGTGGGGAACGGCCATATAACAGCTCAAAGGGTGAGAAACCCGTGGAGGACTGGGGAACTTCCCGTATGGCAAACATCAAATAGGGCAACAAACAATCCCAGTCCTTCCCATCTTTGCTGACCACCCTCTTAAGCATCCCCTTCAAGGTCTTATTAAACCTCTCGACCAGGCCATCTGTCTGAGGATGATACACAGAGGTGCGGAGCTGTTTTACCTGTAGTAACTTACACATCTCCTTCATTACCCTAGACATGAATGGGGTACCCTGGTCAGTCAAGATTTCCTTGGGGAGGCCGGTGCGTGAGAACACCTGGAACAGCTCCCTAGCAATATTTTTGGAGGAGGTGTTCCTTAATGGAATCGCCTCGGGATACCGTGTAGCGTAGTCCAGGATAACTAGGATGTATTGGTGCCCCCTGGAGGATTTGACTATGGGGCCAACCAGATCCATTGCAATACGTTCAAAGGGCACTTCTATGATTGGTAGCGGGACCAAAGGACTCCTGAAGTGGGAGACCGGGGCAGTAAGTTGACACTCCTCTCAGCCTCCTTCCACAGAGAGACAACACACTCAACTCTGCTGAGTGATTTTATGCAGGCTCATTAGTCTGCACCCATCACCTGTGTCCAAGGTGCTGGACAAACCCACCTCAGCACTAAGGCCTTGCATAGAAGCAAAACCTAGGGGAAACATACCGCCCATCCACAGTTAACCCCTTCAGTGTCTCACAACATCCAAGATGAACATTCAGATGGACTAGGTAGTGTGCAGGCCCACAACTCCGCTGGCCATACCCGCAGTACGGTACTTACCTGGTACCCTCTCAATTGTAAACCAAACCAACAAAAGAAACAAGAATGAGGTCATTCCAGTATAAAATCTATGCCAATCTATTTTTACAATTCACAAAAGAAATCACACTATATAAATGATAAAAACATTCAAGGTGACTAACCACATGAAGGACAATTAGAGAAGCTGGACTGTAATACATATAAGCTATTTTGTCCTGTACTAAAGTGCTGTTAAATATCTGTCAGGCTTCTGGGGTAGTGAACCCCCTGGACCACTGCGGACGATGACACAAGCCAACACCTGCGACTGGAATCTAAGGACCACCCCGGTTTTCACCACAGCCCGGCGCAAAACGGGTTGGACTTGCTGTGGCGTGGTACCACCAGGTCGTTCTACAGGTGCGACTTGTCCGCAGTGGCAACCAAGGTCGAGGTACAAAGTCAGCAGGCAATCTCGTGGTCAGGGACAGGCAGGAGGTAAAGACAGGCGGCAGAGGTTTGGAGTTTGAGATGGAGCAGGAGGTCAGGGCTGGCAGCGGAGGAGCGAAATCCGGAACAGGTCCAGGGTCACACTGCAAGGTCAATACACGGAAACAGGACCCAGTTAACAGCTTTTTCTGAGTGCAAAGATCTGGCAGGGAAGGTAGGAAGAGGCTGAGTCTTTATCAGAATTGGCAGCCAATTATCGGTGCTGGTCCTTTAAATCTCCACATTTAAATGTCAGAGCCAGCGCTGGATCGAGGATAGGTGAGAGCCTTGACAGGGGCCGGGGGGCACACGGAGGAGCATGGGTGCGCCCGTGACCCGAGTCGTGGGTCACGGGAGCACCTGTGACAATATAAAATGACTATGTAGTGTAGGTACATTGGGTAAATACCCACCAGCAACGTCACAGCAGCCCCGTGTCCACCCCTGGGTCATTGCGCTGCTCATCCCTCTTCTCTCCATAGAGCAGGGCCTGTGCTGTAATATAGCAAAATATAGGACATGTCCTATATTTCTCCATGCACGGTGCTGTGAGACCACGCATGCTTACCGCACTGTGACTTGGCAGCATAGGCTGGTGCAGCCAGATATTCGTCCCCATTACTTTAGTGTGAACCCTACAGGCGATTCCTGGTTACAGATGGACCTCTCTGCCCAATGTGATCTCTAGTGAAGCTCTCTGGATGCTTTACTTTAGTCCCAGGCTGCAGTGATCAGCTGTAAGGTGTCTGTAATGAAGTTTTATTGATAATCCTTGTTCCCATGATAGCAGATAATTGCGAAAATCAAATTGTCACTGGGACAAAAAACATTATGGCTGGAGCTACAATTATAAAATATACCTGATCCGACTTACATACAAATTCAACTTGAGGAAAACCTAAAGAACCAATCTTGTAGGGGACGGTGGGAGATAAACTAAATCCGCACCAGTTTTATATATTGTGTGTATGTATACCAGCTGCATAATATAGACAAATACTGGGTTGCCGCTGGAGCATCGAGGGTAAACAGGTATTCATTTAAAAACCACTCCCTGCCTTAAGAAAACAATATGTGTACTTGATCACCTCTTTAAATGACTGGAGAACATTTTCCTGTCTGTGTAGGGGATGCGTGGCTTATGAACACAGGCTGGAGTTCCTTCAATTTTCCATCCTCTAATTCACTTCTGTCCCCACTTTGGGAAACATGCAGCGCTTAAAAGCAGGAGAGCTATTCCTGTCAAGAAAAAGAAAAGGCCATTACCTAGTTTAAAAAAAAAAAAGTGCTGTGAAGAGTGAAAGTTCCAGATGCGTTTTTCAATGTGTGTTATTGAGTGGAACTTGTGCTGCTGGGGAGCGAACTCTAAAGCTGGAGCATTCAAAGTACAGGCCTCGATCTGCTACTGGTGCTCATTGAAGGCTGCCTCAGTACAGAGCAGTATAATCATGTTTCCAGCAGAGAGTCTAACAGCTTCCAGGAGCTACAGTCCTGATCAATACCAAATGCTAAACCAGCATCACAGAGGTATGATACGAATAGCTGCTGGAAAGTGAAGGGTTAACTCTGTATCCACAGATTGCAGGCCTATTTGGGCACACTGTTAGATATAGCCCAAATGTTCATAAAAACTATAAAGCCCAACAAAAAAACATTATAGAGTAATGACATGCTCAGATAAAACCTTTTCAGGTGTGTGTGGAGACTTGTAGGTTATACTCACTCTAATAAGGATTCTAGGAGAATATGCAAAGAAGTTTAACCTTTATGGAAAAAGGAAAACTTTGCCACAATGCTCCCTCTTAGAAAGCAGGGCCCTAAAATACTCCACACACACCTGCAAAGGTAGTCACACCAATGAGATACATTCACTGGCCACTTTATTAGGTACACCTGTCCAACTGCTCGTTAACACTTAATTTCTAATCAGCCAATCACATGGCGGCAACATTTAGGCATTTACATGCATTTAGGCATGTAGACATGGTCAAGACAATCTCCTGCACTTCAAACCGAGCATCAGTATGGGGAAGAAAGGTGATTTGAGTGCCTTTGAACGTGGCATGGTTGTTGGTGCCAGAAGGGCTGGTCTGAGTATTTCAGAAACTGCTGATCTACTGGGATTTTCACGCACAACCATCTCTAGGGTTTACAGAGAATGGTCCGAAAAAGAAAAAACTTCCAGTGAGCGGCAGTTCTTTGGGCGGAAATGCCTTGTTGATGCCAGAGGTCAGAGGAGAATGGGCAGACTGGTTCGAGCTGATAGAAAGGCAACAGTGACTCAAATCGCCACCCGTTACAACCAAGGTAGGCAGCAGAGCATCTCTGAATGCACAGTACGTCGAACTTTGAGGCAGATGGGCTACAGCAGCAGAAGACCACACCGGGTGCCACTCCTTTCAGCTAAGAACAGGAAACTGAGGCTACAATTTGCACAAGCTCATCGAAATTGGACAGTAGAAGATTGGAAAAACGTTGCATGGTCTGATGAGTCTCGATTTCTGCTGCGACATTCGGATGGTAGGGTCAGAATTTGGCGTCAACAACATGAAAGCATGGATCCATCCTGCCTTGTATCAACGGTTCAGGCTGGTGGTGGTGGTGTCATGGTGTGGGGATTATTTTCTTGGCACTCTTTGGGCCCCTTGGTACCAATTGAGCAACGTTGCAACGCCACAGCCTACCTGAGTATTGTTGCTGACCATGTCCATCCCTTTATGACCACAATGTACCCAACATCTGATGGCCACTTTCAGCAGGATAATGCGCCATGTCATAAAGCTGGAATCATCTCAGACTGGTTTCTTGAACATGACAATGAGTTCACTGTACTCAAATGGCCTCCACAGTCACCAGATCTCAATCCAATAGAGCATCTTTGGGATATGGTGGAACGGGAGATTCGCATCATGAATGTGCAGCCGACAAATCTGCGGCAACTGTGTGATGCCATCATGTCAATATGGACCAAAATCTCTGAGGAATGCTTCCAGCACCTTGTTGAATCTATGCCACGAAGAATTGAGGCAGTTCTGAAGGCAAAAGGGGGTCCAACTCGTTACTAGCATGGTGTACCTAATAAAGTGGCCGGTGAGTGTATATCCCCCTCATGACTGCACTCTTTGGGCTAGTGTTTTTCAGCTAGTCAAACAGTTGCCTGCTCTGCACAGATGAGGTGAAAAATTGGGGGTAATTTATCATACGCCCCTGTAATGTAGCGCCACCAGACACATCAGGAGGAATACTGGCGTACAAGCCCTAAATAATTTCCCCTAGTGACTGTTTGCTGGTGGGGATATTTTGTCACCATCTCAAACCATGACACAAAACTTGGAAAATTGGGTATTAATTTGTGCAGTGATGCCTCCTTAAAGGGAACCAGTCAATCCAAATACACAAGGAACGCATAGGAGATGGCCTCAACTCAGCTTCTGGACCAGAACGTCCCCAGACTCTTCTGCTAGCCGCTTCTAATCTTCACCCTGGCCTCAGGATCTGGCTGCAGCCTCAGATCCTTGCTCCTTCCAAAACTAAACACTCAAAACAATGACCGCAGGGGCGTTACACTTTACTCTCTGACCATCCTATGGGCGTGTAGAGGAATACATAATGAGCAGCCATGCCCCAACACCCTCCCCCACAGGGTTAACAATGTCTTCTCCTCCTCCAGACACTCCTCAGAGGAGCTGCTAAATAATGCCTTCCAGTGTATTTATTTAGCTGCATGCCCCCCCCCCCCCCCCAGCAAGGCTCCAAGAAACGGTATCCCCTTCCCTCTAATAACATGTGGACAAGTTACGTATAAATAAAAATCACATGCACATAACATTTCAAGAGTCCAAAGGGTTTACAGAAATGAAACAATGGGTCATGTCCCATCACAACCCTATATGATCATTGTCCTGGAACAAAAAAATAAATCAGGGAAAGTACACCTCACCTTTAGTGCAATTACTAATGTGGCTTGACTTCTAGTTGCAGACACTGGGATTAGAAGACTTGTGGGTAGTTTTCTGTCCCATAGCTACTTTGTTGTTGTATGAGTTAGACTGTTCTGTGTTTGATCACTCTTTATAACATTCTGGAGTATATGCAAATTGCCATTATAAAACCTGATGCAGTAGACTTTGGAAAAATTTGTTCTCAATTTGTTCTTTTGTAAAAAATCATTCTCAAAACTTATGGCCATGACTGTATAGATCTGGTAGAGACACAGAGAAATCTGTCCTAAAAGACTTGTGTGCAACCTGCCTCGTAAGGCATAACCTTATTGCCTGGTTATAAGTATAATGGGGGAAGGGGCATCAGTTAGGAATCTACAAACTCTATATATGATGTTTAGTATATTGCTGAACAGCTGAATCTTTACCAGACACTTCTTCTCTCTGCAGGTGCACAGTGGACAGCAGAGTGACTCGTGTGGCATGGTTGAACCGCAGCACTATTTTATACACCGGCAATGACAAGTGGTCAATAGACCCCCGTGTGATACTTGTGGCCAACTCCAAGACCCAGTACAGCATTGAGATTCAGAATGTGGACATTTATGACGAGGGACCCTACACCTGCTCTGTGCAGACAGACAATCACCCCAAAACCTCTCGTGTACACGTTATTGTACAAGGTAAGTGTAACCCTAATCTGTAGTTTAATTCTGGAGGACTCCTCCCATCGTGAAGGTCAGTTTGCAGGAGACAGGGACATTTGGTCATACAAGAGAAATCTATACTTGGAAGTTTTCCACTGTCCCACTGGAGATGATATAGAGTTCTTCTGCTGCGCGGGATGAGGCAGTGGGTTTTTCCTCCTGAGTCAGATGACTATCGCTTACTGAACCTTTCATGTTCAGAACATGTCCGTTGCCAGGGAAATCACAATAAAAGCCAGACTTGTCCATTATGGTCAATAGGGAATCATTTAGCTCAAAAGAGACTTATTATGCAGGGGCTGTTGTTGTACCGCAATAAATTAGAATATCAGCAAAAAGGACAAATTCAATTTGGAACTGAAGTGCTGAAGGTTTTAGACATTGTCCGTGCAATAGATAATTCAATATTGTGGTTCCGCAAACTAGACCAACTAATAGGAGGTACAAACTATGACTCGTCTGTCTTATACTGCACTAGATGAATCATCCAGCATCAGACACAGTGGGGCACATTTACATACCCGGTTCGCGGAGTTCTCAGAAAGTGCATTTTCCAACGATAATGCACTGTGCTGCGATTTACTAAGATTGTGCGCCCGATATCCTGCATGTGTCGCTTCCCAGCTCAGGTCTGCCGGAGTTCACCTTTTTCTTCCTGGTTGGATTGTCCGATGGTACGCCCCTCAATTTGTGTTGAATGGAAGCCAGCACAGCTGTGCCAAAAAACGATCACTTGCGACACAATCCCAGCGCAGACACCTGTTAAATACCTGTCAAAGCTGCAAATCCCAAAAACGGTGCAAAGTCCAATGAAAGTGCAATCCGCGATCCTTAGTAAATAAGCCCCAGTGATTCATCTGGTACAGTAGAGGACGGTCAAATTTTAATCTGCACTGGTATAAAAACCAACATGTCCTAGACATATAAGAAACAGCTGGGGAGGGGGTTGTGTAAAAAAATAATCGTGTCCCTTTTCAATGGACCACAGAGTTCATGTTAACTTTAAGCAGCCCCCCCCCGTCACATAGCTTTTTCTTATATGTCTAGGACAGCCCCTTTTACGTATCTACCCCTTTATCTCAGAAAATTAGAAAAACTGTTAAAATTAAAAAAAACTGTTAAAAAAAATGTTATCACAGAAATGTGGGCCAAGTTAAATGTACACGAAGAAAAAGCAGGTTTGGATCCAGCACTCTATGCCAAACACGGAGATGGTCCAATGTAGAAAAATGATCCTTTATTAAAGATAAAATCATGCGGACACACAAAGCTGATTGTAAGGGATCAAATCCCTTACATCCCTTACAATCAGCTTTGTGTGTCCGCATGATTTTATCTTTAATAAAGGATCATTTTTCTACATTGGACCGTCTCCGTGTTTGGCATAGAGTGCTGGATCCAAACCTGCTTTTTCTTCGTGTTTGTTGGGCCTGTGGACGGAGGCCACGGTATGGTCTCACGAAGACCCAAAGCTACTTCGGGTTAAGCCATGCATTACAATCAGCACATTGTAATGTATGAGTAGTAAAATACACATATACTGCCATACAGTAGTACCCTAGGGTGTCTGAAAAATAGTAAAAATAAAAAAAAAAGTTAAAAAAAAAAAAAGTTATAATAAAAAAAACCTAAAAACTCAAATCACCCCCCTTTCCCTAGAACTGATATAAATATAAATAAACAGTAAAAATCATAAACACATTAGGTATCGCCGCGTCCGAAAATGCCCGATCTATCAAAATATGATAACGTTTTTTCACTGTGTTTAATCCTGTAATGGAAAATCACAGGCCAAAGTCGAAAATGGCACTTTTTTGTCATTTTTAAAAAAAAATCAAAATTCATCAAAATTCAATAAAAGTCATCAAAATCCGCAAAAAACACCCACAGCTCCGTACACCAAAGTATAAAAAAAGTTATTAGCGCCAGAAGATGGCAAAATCCCCCCCCCAAAATTTTTTTACAGGAGGTTTTAATTTTTATAAATGTATGAAAACATTATAAAACCTATATAAATTTGGTATCCCCGTAAGCGTACCAACCCAAAGAATAAAGTAGACATGTCATTTGGGGCGCTCAGTGAAAGCCGTAAGATCCAAGCCCACAAGAAAACGGCACAAATGCGTTTGTTTACCAATTTCACTGCATTTGGAATTTTTTTTCCGCTTCCCAGTACACGGCATGGAATATTAAATACCATCTCTATGAATTGTAATTTGTTACGCAGAAAACAAGTTGTCACACAGCTCTGGACATGGAAAAATCAAAAAGTTATGGATTTTTGATCATGGGGAGTGAAAAATGAAAATGAAAAAACAAAAAAGGGCCAGGTCCTGAAAGGGTTAAGGGACCTTTCAAAACGCTTAGGAAACCTTTGCTGGTGTTTTGGGTTTATTATTCTAATTTTCTGAGATAATGGGACTTATTTACGAAGGGTCGCGGATAGCACTTTCGTCGGACTGTTCACCTTTTTTCAGGGATTGCACGGCTTGCACAGGTATTTAGTGTCTGCGATAGGATTGCACTACAATACATTAGTTCAGTGTCTTGAACAAGTGTCTTTAATTAAAAAAAAAAAATAATAATAAAATATAAGCCCCTAATATAACACATTCCCATACAAACACGTAATAAAAACAAATATAAAAAACACAAATACACAAACTCCCCCGCCACACACACACACATATTTGGTATGATAGACAGAATTGTTATTGGACCCACACATTGAATGCCGCAAAAAAAAAAAAACGTTCCCCAAAAAATATCCTTTTTAATTCATACCCGTAAAAAAAAACACTAAAAAGAACTAAAAAAAGACTACTAAAAAGAACAACTCTTCTAGCAAAAAATAAGCCCTTTACCAGATTTGTCAGCTGAAAAATAAAAAAGTTATGCATCTGAAAAGATTGTGATGCTTAAATGAACAAGTTTTTCTCCAAATTAGTTTTATTTAGTAAAATTGAATAAAATACACAAAACACATAATTGGCAGCTGAAAAATAAAATACACATATTTGGTATCGCTGCATCTGTAATAATGTGTATAATAAAACAGAATCTTTATTGCACCAGCACGGTGAACACTGTGGAAAAAAAAAATCCGAAAAAAGATTTTTTATTAATACTTTTTTACAAATGCTCTGAAAAGTGATTTAAAACATGTTACACGGCCCAAATAAGACCACTAAAAAACAACAAAAAATAATCAACCAGATTAGTTAGCTGAAAAATCAAAACATCTAAAGGGTTAACAAACTTCTTAAAAGTGCTTTTTCATACGTTGAGGGGTGTAGTATTGGGGTAATTTACTAGTCTTGCTATTATTTTGGCCTCTCATAGGCCATTGAAAGTTGAGCAGCTCGGCGGGGAAGCGATGGATGCAGGAACTCAGGCGTATCCCCAAATCGGGGATCACGAGAAAATAGTGTCAAAACCCCCGGATATCTTATAGCGTTCCAAAGCTATAACCACACAGGGCAGATTTGAAAAATGGGGCCCCATCCTAGAGTCCTGGGGTTAAGAAAGGGACTAGAGGTGTATATTCAATTGCATTAGCCTGTTTTCCTTGCACATAAGGGAAATATTTCCTCTTGGCTACCTTGTTAGGCAGCTCCTTTACCTGTACATGTGGCAGTCTGGTAGGGTAAGGGTGTTGGCTCTATTTCTGTTTCCAGAAGCTGAGGTGCAGACATGTTATATAGACTCATTTTCTGTGACCTCTGTCACTTGCATATGTCTTCTTAAACTCGTTGATTTCACTTTCCTTCACGCTCCACAATCTCATGAGCAGATCTGTTTACAAGCATGACATGCTTCATCACCCTTCATCACCAACTCTAGAAATGGTGTCATAAATAATTCCTAAAAGTACAACCTGAGAGGAATATTTCACTCTCTTGTACATTCCCTCCCAATATCTTGGTAGAGGTCAGGTATAGAGAAACATAATGAAAGACTAGAGACTATGTATGTGCCTCGTAACGTCCCATTCACTAGTTCACATGCTGGAGGTTGCAGATTCCGTAAAATGATCTGTACACAATAAGCACTGGTTCATGAGATGGTTCTGCTGCCATGTTCCCTCTTCCCTAGTGTATACACCAAGGATGTTGTTACACCTGCCCTTCCCCCATAGTAAGTTTGTGCTGGAGGGTATGACCTGGGGAGATGGGGTGACTCCTTTGAGCAGATTCCACAGATAGAACAATAATTACATTGTCCAGTAGATGAGAGAAGCAGACACATCTCTATCTATAACTGGAAATCAACTGATGCTGTTTAACCAATCTGTGGGCTCAGGGATAACGACCAATCAGCATAGATGTCACTGCCACTCACACGTCTCGTCTATGGTAAACGGCTGTGACTGCTCCAATAATTCACTTTGTACCTAATTGCAGATCTGCAGAGCGCACCTCTTGTCCTCTCCATCAATCCCTTATTTTCAGCGGCAGAGCTGATCCTTTGTTATTAAATGTGTAATGTGAAGGCCAAGAAACAACGGTAGTGCACATGTGAATATCAGCATTGACATGGCCTCATTACCATACAATGCCTCAATGGGGAGGTATTGATAGCTGTGTACAGGAACAGTTCACATATAATGAACAGTAATTTTGATTTACCTTTCTCAATACAAGTTGCATGGAACATGGAAAGATGATGGAGATGACATTACAGTGGCCATCGGAGTCCAGCCATCTGGCTATAGATAACTCTGAGAAGGTGCTATGAAGGCAGTCACCCCACTATAGATCACTGTATTAGAATTAAAGCCTCAAAAGACATTAGATCCTGTTTAAAGGTCACAGGGATCTGTCCTGGTTCTCTTGTACCAGTCCTGCCCAGGCAGATGATTCTTTTTCACATTGGTAAGGAGCAGGATGAAGAGTTACATAGTGTAGAAAGCAATCAGATGAGCTGTTTACCATAATGACCACGGAGTGGTGGCCATGGTAAGCTGCCATCACTGTTCACATGTCTCTGTACATTGTGATGTCTCATATTGATCACTTTACGAGGAGACACTCAAAGTTTATAAACTCACACGACATTATAAAGTATTCGTATTGATGAGGCCTTCAGCTTCTCGCAGTGTCAGTACATTCTGGAGACATGATGTGTCTCATTTGTTTATGGATTTGTCAGTCCTTTTTCTGCACCAACTTAACCCTATACATCAGGGCCCCAGAGAACGGCAATGGTAAATTTGGGTTCTGACATCCATCCAGGGCCCCATTGTGGGCCCCGCTACGACTGCTACAGCGGTTCTTATGCCTCTGATATGCCTCTTTATACAACTGCCAATTCCCCACCGTAACATTAAGGCCTTATACACATGGCCGGGTGGAGGAGAAAGTGCTCTTCATGGATTCCCTCACCATAGAAAGCTGAGAAGCCTCCGAGGTCCAGCAAAACATAGGACAAGTCCTATATGATACAGGCGGTCCCCTACTTAAGAAAACCCAACTTACAGACGACCCCTAGTTACAAACAAACCCCTGGATGTTTGCAATTTCCTGTACTTTAGCCTTAGGCTACAATAAACAGCTATAATAGTTATCAAAGGTGTCAGCAATTAAGCAATTTATTGTTAATCCTGGTTATGAGTCACAGAGTCCAAAAAAATTCTGGCTGGGGTTACAATTATAAAATATACAGTTCCGACTTACATACAAATTCAGCTTAAGAACAAACCTGTACACTGCCTGCTCAGCGCAACATGACCAGGTGCCATAGACTTCTAGAAAGGCCTAACAGTGGATATCTCTGGTTCGATATTATTGACATATTTTGGTAAAGGTTTATACAATTTCACTGCTTATTAAAAAAACTTCAACAGCAAAAATATTTTGTTTAGTTATGTCTGTTAATTCTATTAAAAAAATTTTTATTAATCCCAAAAGGACGCACTGCAGTCTTTTAAATGCCACCGGCGGCATCGGCAGGTTAAATACGCACAATCAGTGGTAGCACCGACCACAGGTATTAACGGTGGGTGTTTCCTGCAATATGCAGCAAACACCTACCTCTGTATGAAGAGGGCTCCACCCATGAGCCCTCTTCATAAAGACTCCGCACCGAGCGTGAACTGATTAATTACATTTTTATCAAGTTAAAGTCTCACTTGTTATAAAAAAATGTATGTAAAACTGTTCCAAAGATATCATCTTTTAACCGCTTGTGCCTCTGCAACCAGTTTTGTCTTTAAAAACCAGACCTCATTTTTTGATTCTTACTTGTGGAGGTTTAATTGAGAAATCTAATTTTTTTTATATGGTATGCTCATTTAGCAAAAAAAATTGCAGCTTACAAGGGGTTAAAGGGAAAAATGCATCTCAAATTTATTCCAAAAATGAAAATACCCCATATATAATTATAAGCTGCTGTTGAAAATATAATAAACTGTGGTGAAAACCACACCTCTTTTAGCTACCTTGTAAGGCAGTCCTTTTAACATCAAGCATGACTTAAAACCCAAACCAGTACAGGCAGTCCCCGGGTTACATACAAGATAGGTTCCATAGGTTTGTTCTTAAGTCAAATTTGTATGCAAGTCGAAACTGTATATTTTATAATTGTAGATCCAGACAAAAAAAATGTTTTGCCCCAGTGACAATTTGAGTTTAAAATTTTTTTGCTGTAATTGGAGCAAGGATTATCAATAAAGCTTCATTACTGACACTTTACAGATGATTATTGCAGTCTGGGACTGGGATTGCGTCATCTGTAAGTCGAGTGTCCTTAAGTAGGGACCGCCTGTATATTCCAGAAGAAACTGACTCCCAACTGTAGACACCCCTGTTTCAACCATTCAAGCACCATTAGTTATATGGAGGGCAGCTTTGGGTGGATTCTTTTTCAGGTGCCGTTATGCACTTGGCAAATCCCCATGGTACCAGAACCCTCAACAAGAGAATTTTAAAATGTAGACCTCTCAAGAATTTTATCAAGGATTTTATAATGCATTAGATATTCATGTAGGGGTATAGTGAAATGTCATAAGTCATGAGTAACAAATGAAAAAAAAAGGAAAATTTTAAAGAGGCAAATTTTAAAGCATTTTTTGATGCTTGGGCAAGTATCACACTGATAAGTGCTGTTTTTTCGGATCCCTCTTCTTGCACGTAGCATTTTTGGGGTCACCTTTTCATCTGTGTTGGGGATGCTTGGGAAGGAAAGTTTTGGAAGGGGACAATGCAGCTTACATTATTGCCTGATGAGGAGTCTTCCCCTACTCAATCCCAGAACAGCTCCACACTTTCCAGCAAACCTGGCTACAACAAAAGAGTCGTAAAGTGCAAAGTGCATTATAGATATGTATGCACAGCAGAAACC
Source organism: Engystomops pustulosus (assembly GCF_040894005.1). Taxonomy (NCBI): domain Eukaryota; kingdom Metazoa; phylum Chordata; class Amphibia; order Anura; family Leptodactylidae; genus Engystomops; species Engystomops pustulosus. The sequence continues at coordinate 80,972,606 of NC_092416.1, read as the reverse complement.
GACAAGATATTCTATATGTTACAGTGAATTTTTATACTGTTATCTCAATAGAATTTACCTTTTACTTTTATTTCCCTACAGTTCCACCCCAAATCCTAAGCATCTCTGCAAATATTACAGTCAATGAGGGGAGCAATGTGACCCTCCGCTGTCTGGCGACTGGCAGACCTGAACCAGCAGTAACGTGGAAACATTATTCTGGAAAGTGTAAGTATGTGTACATTTTAGAATATGTAAGCAGGTTACAGGTTATATGATTATAAGCAACATATAGATTATGATAAGAGTAACCCTTACAGCAGAGTGTGGGACCTGTGTAATGTTTTACCATTGGGTTTTTTTCTCGTTTTCTCTTTCTTCTTTCTTATTGTTTTGTTTTGGCTGATGACAAGTTATTTTTATGTATTTCTTTATTTATAAATTGTATGTTAAAATATACTATATTTGAAAATAAAAATCTGCATAGTAAAAATGTTTTTAAAGAAATAAAAATCACAAAATGCTAAAAACCCCCCTTTCACTATAATGTTTACATAAATAAACAAGTGAAATAATAAAAACATTGGAGAGATTTATCATAAATCTCAGAGCAAAACTGTTCTAGTTGCCCATGGCAGCCAATTAGAGCTCACCTTACATTTTCTCACAACTGCTTAAAAAATTAAAGCTGATTGGTTTCCATGGACAACTAGGATAGTTTTACCTCAGAAACTTGTTTGGTATCGCTGCTTCAGTAAAAATCTGTACAATAAATCGGAAACATTATTGGACCCGCTCAGTGATCACCATTATAAAAAACTGTGAAAAACTCTAAAAAAAAGTTCATATTTCATCAAATCCCTTTACAAAAATGTTTCAAAAAGTTATGTGCGCCAAAATGGTAACACTGAAAATAAAGATTTGTCACATAAAAAATAATCCCCCAACCGAAAAATAGTTATGCCTCCGAGAAGATGAGGATACTATAACAAATGGGATTTTCTCTATATTAATTTTTCTTCAGTAAAATTGTATATATATATATAAATGAGGGATCACCGTAATAGTAATGATCGATGGAATAAAGATAAGATATTTTTACAGTAAGCTGAGTGGCCCAAAAAAAAGTGCAAAAAAAATCTGAAACCAGAAATTATGATTTTCTTTTCCTCCATACAGAGTTAATAAAATCTCATCAATAAGCTAAAGATCAACTTAAATAACGTGTTTGTAAAGTGCATATAATTTCGCAGAAAATTTTGCAGCTTTCAGCAGTAATGTCATGTGACCATGGTGACATCATCACACCTGCAAACTGTACACCATGCATATATCTTATCACATGAAATCACATCATGCTTGCATGTAGGTATAGAGAGGAGTAGAAGTAAATAGCGGCTGCTGTTATTTCATGTGATCAGATACATACATGGGTACAGTTTGCTAATGTTAGGAGCCTAGAGGACCTGAGATAATGTCACCCTGGTTACATCACATTACTGCTGAATGCTGAGAAAGGATGGGTAGGAGCTACTGTATTCAGCCCGAGGAGGCCACGTCCCCGACGACTCTCTATAGATACCCCTGGATACCAGATAAAATGATAAAGTTTATTTATGGGGTTCTGAGGGAAACAGTTTTTAGCTATCAGAAGGATGTCAGTTAGTTAATGGGGCTCCATCGGAACCTGCCACTAGCTGCATTTGTAAAAAAAGATTTGAAAATGGGCCGTGTCAGAAAGGTGCAAAATGGTGATTAAGGGGTTAAATGCAATATACCGTGTGCTGGTTACCGATCGCATGCATTTCCATGGAAACACACATGCAGGCTGAGGCCCTCCCCCAGAGCTTCCGTTGTGTTTGTAAACCCAATGCCGGTGCCACTCGTGGTGGGTATCAATATAAAACTCCAGCTTGTACTGCAAAAAAAGGACACCTTGCACTTTAAACCAAAGTATGAAAAAGTGTCTGAATATGGACACTGATATTTTTTTAAGCAAATTATACAAATGCCCAAAGAATAAAGGGGATGTGTCCTTTGGACCGCACAGAGATTATAGGTTATAAAAACTAATCATCATGAAAACAGCATTTTTTTTGAGGTTCCACCACACTTGAAATTTGTTTCCAGTTTTCTTGTACATTACACAGAACATTATACGGTAGCACTAGGAAGTATGGCTTCTGGAATGAGGGAAGTTAAAAAGGGAGCACGAAAAACTTAAAAGGGTAAGTCCTGGGGGGATTAGAGTGGTTGGTAAAATTTTTGCCAAATTGTGGAACCTTGACTATCAAAAGGTCCTGGCAGGGCAATTGTTCATGGACAGATAGAGATCACATGACCCTCCATCTGCCGACATTTTATGGTCAGGAATCAGAATGACTGATGAGGTAAGAGACAGGAGGATTTACCTCACATATAAAGAAAGCAGAGCAGAACTTTGAATAAATTACCTAATATCCTGCCCCCCACAATTACACATACATTACAAAAATATGAGGAAAAGCGGCCAAATCCTTTGATGGCTCAGGGACATCAGAGGAGTTTGTTGGACTGACAATAGACAGCAACTAGACAGTTCTCTAATGCACCAGATTAAAGAGCGACACATTAGTACATCTCCTCCATTGATGTGTGTGCATGCCTCCTGCAGATTACAACGCAGTTGCTATGTGATGTAGCACTACACAGACATGTACATTGCGTAGTTGTGCAGGAGTTACACATTTCATAACGAACATTTTTCAGGAGGTTTTTCACATTTTGTGCTGGATATGACTCATTAGATAAGAATACACATGCAGAGTCATGACTGTGGAGGAGGCATGTGTATATATATATATATATATATATATATATATATATACACACACTATATATAGGGTGTACAAGGGAGGAGGTATGTCCCTGAACTCTTGGCTGCTGTGTAGATGATGCTTTCATTTGGCTCTGCTTGGCTTTTGCTTTCTTTATGTAAAGATTCACAAATGCCTTTCTTGCTGCTCCCTTGGTGGTCGGTTTTAATTGGAGCATAATATTTAATCTTAGTAATTATACCAAGTAACTTCACAGCAAGGTCAGATAACAAGGGATAGAGCTGGAGCCTGGGGTTGTCATTACAGACAAGCTCGTACGTCCACATGAACATGGATAATTCCAGTATAATCAGGCGTAATCTCAGCCAGCCCCATGACCCCATCGTCGGTGTACCTGTGCCCCTCAGTCAGTGATCGCCTCCCCCCCCTTTAGAGGCCTCCAGATAAGCAGCTCATGTCATTCCGGAGCAGCAGCTCTGTGCTTTTTGTCTCCTATCTGCTGCTTAATTAGCTCCTCTAAACCCTCCACACATTTAAATAAAACTCTCATTTTGCCAACCTGAGAAGGACGAGCACATTTGCATATTAAGTGTAAGATCTAATTAAAACTCTACACATTTCTATTTCCACTTTTCTTTCTCTGCAAGTTCCCTTGAGCTGCCAGCATCAGAGTTACTCTGTCTGCTGTCCCCATTCTGTCACTCGGTAAAGTCACAGCAAGGCTCTGGCTCTATCACATGGTGACTAAAGTGTGCAAGGAATTAAGAAGGCGTAAGGGAACCAAGCAGGTAGCACAGCTCACCATTCCCTGTATGAGATGGTATCTTATGGCTTTGTTCAGGGCCCTGCTATTTCTGTAGGGATCATTGTTCTAGCTAAACAGAATGCATTAGTATACATGAAAGGAAGTCTGGAGGGTATTGGTCTCTATGGAGGAGTTGTTTGACAGGGGCCCATAAGGTGCAGTCTAGGTCTGTATGTGGCAATTGTCCTCTTGGGGAATATGAAAGTAGTTTGTATGAAGAGAAGCTCTCGGAGAGGGCACATACAGGGTCGTTTTCAGCATCAAGCAGGGGGTGTGACTGCCTGGGGCACCAGTTATTTGAAGCAGGTGGGGGGGGGGGGGGCGCTTTCATTGTATGTCTTTACAGAGCCCAGTTCTTGTACAAGCATTGTTTTTTGGTTCTGTTTTGCTGTACCAAGCCTGATTTTGACGTTGTATATCTGTTCTGTACAGATGTGCTATATTAATTGTACAAGCATTACTTTCATGTTGCATTTATTAAGGTTCCTGGTTCTGGTTCTGTATTTATATACTTAGCTTAGTTCTAGTGCTGTATTGAAAGCTCAAAATGCATAGGTCTGCCTATTCCACCCTTTCCCATGGGATGGCGACAGTCAGTCATATATGAATGGATTAATAATACATATCCCATGCAGTGTGAGTCATTTTCCCTATCATGTGGCATGGCCATGGACCAGAAATAGAGGAAAATACATTAAATGAATCATTCTGCAGGAGACAACAATATACTGAATCCAGTACTGTAACTAACATAACTGTGAGCCTTATTCTTAATGCACATTTTAAGATTGAATGTATATGTGCATTTTAATCCAGTATCTTAGGTCATGGGGCATATTCCTGCGGTGTGCGGATAAGAGAAGTATCATTGTAGGAATCCTCCTTGACAGTTGAATTAAGATAGTTGTTCTATCCAGGATGACTTCCCCGCTGTTAGAAGACGCCCCTGGTGACTCCTAGAACTGGATGCATATTTCCCCCCATATATTCAATCCTGTAAAACTAAATAATCCTTGAATATTAGGTGGAGGTGCAAGGGGAACCATTTCTAGTTGTTGTTTAACTATCCTAGCCACCATAATTTTGGTTATTTGCTACTAAACTGTATTGTAGGATTGGCAAACAAGAGCACCCAGAACCCTATCTGTTCCACTCCCAGGTCACCATTGTTTAATGGGATTATTGCCCAGAACCTCAGTCTACACTGCCCTTTGTATAATCCACCCCGCCCTTCCCCCGTATAATGTCCCCCTTATAAGGGTCCATATTATATAATGTTTTGTGTCTTTTAGCCACCTCCATACTGCATGGCCCCTGTGGACCTCATATAAAATACACCCTGAATGTGTTCCACCAACCAATACTGCTCTCTTCCTGAAGCACCTCATTTTTAATGCCCCCTTCAATTTTGCCCCCACTTGTAAGGGGGCTTAATTGCCTTTAGTAGGAGCCTATTTCCGATGTTTGGTTATATATGGACACTTCCCAAACAGAAGGAAAAAAAACAGTCTGTGACTACCACTCCATTTCTTCTTAGCACTAAACGGTTCTTCTTATGACATTTTGTTTTTGGTAACTACAAATTGTTCTGAATTGATATTAATCCCGGAATCAGAGTCAGCAATGATTTACTGTGCCTCTGGTGTGGCGCCCTCCCAGCACCGGCAATAAATTTACTTTACTGACCATTAGAGAGAAATGGAATATGCAGAGCTGTGTCGTATATTTAACCCTTCACTGAGTTATAAAGATGCTGCAGTAACACTAAGCACTGCTGGGATTATGTGTAATAGAGGGACAACCAGCAAGAATTTCTTCAAATAGAATCCACAAACTAAAAATTGTATGTTAAACTCTAGTCAACCCTTTTTACTGCTGTCACATAATGCGGTCCACATTGCCCTGCACTATGCCTTTGATATAAGCTGCCTTCTTGTTTAGTGAAGTAAATTGTCAACGGTTCTTTTGTCTTCAGCTCTTAGGTTTGTTAATGATGATGAATATTTGGAAATAACTGGAATCACACGGGAACAGTCAGGCCAATATGAATGCAGCGCAGCCAATGAGGTGGCAGCCCCTGCAGTGCAGCGTCTTACTGTCACAGTGAACTGTGAGTATATGTCATTTATTTTGTTCAACATGTTATATTTTTTGACCAAAAAAACCCCAGTAATCACATTCCAACAATTCAGTCAATTAGCAAATTGGTCACTTCATAATGAAACCAAATCGCAGTTATGTAGCTCGAGGGGGTGTCTACCAGTAGTTTTAATGTGCAAAACTCAGCATCAAGGCTGTAAAAAATGGATTTACATTCCAGGACTTGAAGCACTGGGTAAGTGTCTTCTCACTGCTGTGCACTGAGATCTCTGCATTATTTCTTTCCCTATGCTCATAGTAACTGGAGTAGCAGATGTTCAGTTGGAAACTACAGTAGTCACTCAGAGCAGTTGGGGCTTAAAGGGAACCTGTCATCAGAAATAGGCCTAATAAACCACTACCAGTATGGTATCAAGCAGCTGCGCAGATTCTTGATCATGTTTTGTAAAGCGCTACGTAATTTGATGGCGCTATATAAATAAAGATGATTATTATTATTATTATGTTTTATTCATGGTCTGGTGTGGTGGCATCATCCAGAAAATCTACTTTAAAGTGAGATGTTACTTAGTTTTTTAAAGTCAAGGAGGTGGAGAGTTTAACATTGAAGTCAAACTTTCCCTGCCTTAGAACGCCCCCTTGACTTAAACTGGTGGCCCTGCATCCAAGGACATCATTAACCAGATCTCCTGAAGTCTGGCGCATGATGTCAATCACACAGGTGGAGGTGTTCAGAAGCAGAGAGCTTGACTTCAGTGTAAAAATCTCCGCCTCCCTGACCTTATACAACCAATTTACATCTCACTTCAAAGTTGATTTTCTGGATGATGCCACAACACTGGGCCATGAAACAAACATGATCTAGAATCTTTTCAACTGCTTGACAACTTACTGGTATTGGTTTATTAGGTGAATGTCTGAGGACAGGTTCCCTTTAAGAGCAGTTTAGGTTCAAGATCTCTACTCTGTTACCAATAACATACACAAAGGTTTTCTACAAAGATCTACACCTACCTAACACCTTTGTATGATCAAAACTGCTGATAGATTCCCTTTCATTCATCATTCAGTAATAGTTTGTTGGCTTAAAGCAGATATATATTTAAACCTAGTCCAGCAGTACATTTTGACCCAACCTTTCTTTTGTCTAGTGTATTTTTTAGTTTTCATGCTGTTGTTTGTTTACTAATGTGCTATAACAAACCTCTGAGGCCATCACAAAACTGTAGTAATACTTAGTAAAAATAGCGTACATCTGTACACAATTTATTCTAGTTAGGTGATTTGTAAAGACAGTTAGTCACACAACGTGCACAACATGCCAGCTTTACTAAGAGGTTCCAGCCTGTCAGTAAATCCGACACAGCACTCAAATGAAAATTTACAGCAGGTCCTGGCCTTCAGGGCATGAAAAATCAGCACCAGAGGACAAGAAAAATACATATGCATGCAGGACTTTTAAAATTCCCAAAATTGTAAACATGTATTATGTTCTTTGCATTCCACAAATACGTGTTGCTCTCTTACATAAAAGTTTTAGAATTTATAGAATGAAGAAAGATACTTTTCCACCCACTCTAGAACTTCCGCTACTGTACAGTTACCTAAAATATGTTTCTACTTTATAAAAAGACTTTTATCTTGACTAGACAATCCCCTCCCTTTAACTCTCAATTACCTCCACAGATCCCCCTTACATCTCCGATACTAGAAACACGGGGGCATCAGTTGGTCAAAAGGGTACCCTGCGCTGCTCTGCCCTCGCCGTCCCACTGGCTGAATTCCACTGGTATAAGGAAGACACCAGGTAATGAAAATGATTTTCTTCCCATAACCAGTAATGAAAGATAATGCAAGAGTCGGGGCACTTGCATGTGATAATGCCAATTCAAGCGACTACACAGTTTGTCTGCAACATCATATTAGTACTACATTTCTAATGAGAAGCATTAACCAAAAATTAGTCATTTGAAATGTAAATGATGTCGTATAATTCCCGGAACATATGAACAATCTCGGATAACAGCAGCCGCATGGTCCATCAAATTAATTGTACATCAGATGTCTATGAGATTCGGTGCTCTAACCCTTATGCCAGCAAATAGAAGCAAAGCCTTCAAGCTCCAAAAAAGATAATACACAGTCCCTGGGTCACATACAGGATAGGGTACATTGGTTTGTTCTTAACTTGTTAATTCTTAATTTCTATTTAAGTCGGAACTATATATTTTATAATTGTCGATCCAGACAAAATTTTTTTTTGCCCCAGTGACAATTGGAGTTTCAAAATCTTTTGCTGTAATTGGACCAAGGATTAATAATAAAGCTTTATTACAGACACCTCACAGCTGATCATTGCAGTCTGGGACTATAGTAAAGCATCCAGAGGTCACAGTGGGCAGAGGGGTCTGTAACTAGGGGTCGTCTTTAAGTCGGGTGTCCTTAAATAGGGGACCGTCTGTAATGATTTACTAATGCAGATTTCTAATGATCAATTCATACAACCTAAACTCCTGATCCAAGGAGTCATTCAGGATAAGAGTCAAAGAAAATGCCATGAACACTTAGTAAATTGTGGGTGCCACCAATTTTGAGAATGTTCTCCATTGATTGAATGATCTCCAATATTTTCAGTGTTCCAGTAGATTTGAATGGAGTGGCTGCACATGCGTGGTTATTACTCCATTTGGCCAGGCCACGGAATGAGTCAGTGGACTACCGTTCTCAAGATATGCGCGGGTACCAGAGGGACCTTCATCCATCCAGTATTTATTACTGTTCATTTAAAAATACCTCGAAGAGACATTGTGCTGGTCACACAGCTTTGGAAAACATTTAGGATCCTCATATTTAGTTGAATGAGGCTACACTGAAATACCATGAACAATATTGTTTAACCTGTTTAATGTCTAGATTTAGTGTTTTAATTCAGCACTACACTTATGATGCCATGTCTCATCACTGCGCTGGTCATCATCTCCTCTTGTAATCTGCAATATACCTTACAGAGGAAGACAATCTATAAATAGAAAGCTTCTCGGTCTATATTTGGCATCAGGATTTAATTCACATTCTGCGTCCGCTGCTGAATCGTTTATTGGATATTTGCAGTATAACAGTATAATACATAGCATTTTAGTTCTTCTCAGACCAGGCAGTGGAACTTTACTATATATATGGATGGAAACTTGGAAGACATGATCATCAAGCACATGCGCTGCTCCTCCATTCATCATGAAATCTGAGATGAGCAGACTTATTTCTGCTTTACGGATCAGGCAGAAATACAGTAAATAGAGTAAATGTTGGGGATAAATTGTATTTATTTGTTTTCACTTAACGTCTTTTTTGTATTGCTTCTATGACTCTTGCAACACTCATAAAGATTGCATTCTGACTTCATCTGCAGGCATCTCCATACTCAGATCTGTTTCCCAGCAGTGCTAGCTGTGTTCCAAGTTGCTGTTACTTAGGGATACTATCTAGGTATAATTTGTCTGTACTTGTCCTAGATTATCCAACGGACTGGATGGGGTGAGGATCGAGAACAAAGACCACATGTCCATACTGACTTTTTTCAATGTATCAGAGAAGGACTATGGCAACTACACATGTGTGGCATCAAATAAATTGGGGAACAGCAATGCCAGTGTCATCTTGTACGGTGAGTCATGCAGGACTGAAGGGATCTAAATGTGCAACAGACTCATTTTGACCACAGTGTTTCTCCTGAAGGCTTTGATATATGCTCAGTATATAATGTATGAGAAAATATTTGAATCTGTGGCTCTCAGTCATAAATGAAAAGAAAACTATTGTCTTTGATTGAAAAAATCTACTGCATCTTGCCCTCTGGAGTCCAGGGTAGTCTGTGCCTTGTCAACTAGTCTAGTCTGTGTATAGTCCACTCAAGCACAGTCCAATCTGTTTCTAGTCCATAGTCCCCTGTGCCAGTCTATGTCTAGTCCACATTTGCCTGTGCCAGTCTGTGTCAAGTCCTCATGTACCCGTGCCAGTCTGTGTCTAGTTCACTGGAGCACAGTCCAGTCTGGGTATATCTCACTTCTACGCATATCAATCTGTGTGTTATTTGGATTGGACCCTGCTCACTTTGTTCCATGTTTTCAGGATGATACAAATGTGTCACTGAGATATTGAGAACATTTCTATTAATTCAGTCCACTGTATTCTCTTTTGTTAAGCATACCATTGCACCTTATCCATTTGCACTACCTGTTGCTGAGCAATGGTTTAACAAAAACAGGAAATAGTAATTGCTGCAAATTCGTATTTATTGCTCATGGTCTGCGGTACTGGCGCGGCATCGTGCAGCATGTGGACCTGGGTAGTAATGAATCTCAGTGAAGAACACTCTGCCTCTTCTCTGCAGGAGGAATTTATTTGCATGTCGGGTAGGAAGTGGAGAAGCAATTAGCTTTCCTTTAACACACATCAGTAAATACAATTACTGAGGAGACTCTGCCGCTCATTTCAATTACAACAACTTGTCGTCTTCTCCTATTCAAGGCCTGATGCTCTGTGTCACATCCCGTAAATGGATCCTTTTGCCCTCACTCTTACAATGAGGCTTTGTTCAGGTGTTTGTGTTTAGGGAGTTGACAAGTTCATTTTGTGTATTACTCTCTGTATAAAGTGAGAGCAAAAAACTAACTAAAAACTTTTCCCCAATAGGACCCGGAGCTGTGCAGAACAGGAGCAGCTCAGCCTCCACTACTCTGGCTGCCACATGCCTCTGGTGCTCCATTCTTTATTCTCTCACTGCGTTTTGATGACGCTGAGCGGCGCGGAGGTTGGGGCTGTGGAGGGACACCTGGAAGCTACAGACAATAGTCATCTTCTCCCACACAACTGGAGAGACTACTCCCAAACTTTGTGGGTGATGCTTTGACCCTTCCTCAATCTCCCTCGTGTTACTTTACAAATTGGAGAAGATCTCTATGGATCTCAATGAGTCTAGTGCTCAATCCGAGGAGCTGAAGCTGGTTTCTTGTGTTGGTGTCTTTGTAAATCCCTGTGTGAAGCTCTGCAGGCATGTTAAGATAAGAGAGGGTTCGGTGGGAGGATGAATAACTGAAAGACTGTGACCACCACTGTATCCAGGGAATGGGCTTTTCCCTCCACCTACATATGTGGGTCTAGGATAAATTCACTTTTATCTCTGGAATCTACAAGGAGGGACGCACAGGACATACAGAGCTGCTTTTCTGGACTGCAAGAAAAGAAATTAGACTCTGGCAAGAGGATTTAAGTAAGTGAGAATAAGCAGGTGAACTCTGGATGTGATGCTCACATGTAACAGACACGTCTCCGATAATGAGACTGACCACACAGTGCATAATCTGCCAGTGCACCCAACTATTCCAGTGCAAAACCCTTCCCCATCTAGTCCTTTCCCTGGCCCTCTCTATCTGTTAATAAGCCTTGGCCTCGCAATTCAACCTCGTACAGTAAGTCAGTCCAGTAGTATCTGCAGTGATTCAATACACATAAGAGTTATCTAATTTATTGTGAAGTGCAATAAAAAGTACACTCTGAACCTGGTGGATGGAGAAGACCCACTTCACCAGTCATACTCACACTCCTAAATATTGATGGTTATTGTATCAAGCACATACAGCGTTTATTAGGATCTTGTGTCAGGAGAGAGATTTATTATGTTTATGCATGATAAATGGAGAACTGGAGGTTACTGCTGGAGTTCCGCCTGTTGATTTACAGCAAACCTGTCCACCTTCTCTTTAGATTCCTCCATCCGCTTCTCAGTCCCACTGTTCAAGAACTGTAAGTAAAATTGTGTCCGATTAGTGGCAGAGCATTGTAGCTAGACATCATCTTGGTCACTGCATGGTCAGGGCAGCCACTGGGAGGTGGGTGCAGTGCTCTGTCACGGTTTAATGTCGTTGCAGCAATAGTTTGATTCTTTGGAGGAGCACGTTTGGTGTATTGTGAAGAAACTAAGTTTGGGATCTTTTCATTTGACTCTTTAAACCCTAGGAGGCTGGCGTGTTGAATCCGTGCTAGTCATTGCAGACACAGCCAGATCGCTGCATGTTACACAGCGTTTGTAAAACTTTTCTAGGCAAAGAAAGTCAGATGGTTGTAATCCTGTGATGTGTCAATAAAGTCTGATATTTGTATCTGCTTATCTCCTTCTTCATTCGGCCAAGTGGTAGTACAACAAATGTCTCCTGTCTCCTCTTGTATATGATGAGGCAAAGGATCCCAGTCTGAAAAACATATTTGCATAATTCTGAGAATACACACAATAACCCCAAATATAATCATAGCACGCTGCACAAGGATTTAGTGATATGAGTCAGATAACAGCTGGCCCTTTATCCCATGACTGGTGTGTACTGTGCCTTCTTTGTGTGGTGATTGGTGGCAGGAGAAGATGAACCAAACATATGGACTTGTAGATGATGTGTCCTGCATAATAAGCATGATGTTCTTGAGAAAATCCATGATCTAAAAAGAGAGAAATCTTCATTATTATTTATATACATAGACAATTTTGGAGCATTATGGGTGATACTCTTCCACATTTAAACCTAGTCAGAGGTTCCTTTACCAACAGTTACATTGATGCTAAAGTTGATTTTAGAATAAAGATTAATTTTAGAATCAAGATTCACTGTTGCAATCACCCACAAGTAATCCTCTCCTTGGCTCTGACATGCACAGCAAGAAGTGGAGAGGTGTCTCTATTGCCTCATTCCGCTCGTTGCTCATCAGTCCTAGAGGTAAGCAACTCACTACCAAGTGCGGGATGACTATGACTTCATATGTAGAAGGTAGACACCCACATGACTCAGGGGCCTGTGCTGGCAAGGAGCCAGGTATCTTTTCTCCACTTTATTTGTTGGCGATTGATGAAGTTGATTTTAGAAGAAAGATCCATTGGAGCAATGTGAATATTGGTCCAAGAACCTGTAATTAGCTTTTGATGTGAAAACCTGATGAATGATCCCTTCAAGACATGCCTGTCTGCCTCTGCAAAATCATTGCTTAATATCATGGCAAAAACCAAACTGACCCATGTATCCTTCTTTCCTATCTATGTAACCCTACTGCATTCTAAACGTGTTCTTCATACCGCATTCATACCAGGAGAGCATGACACATCAGGGCTGCGCCCCCCTTCCCCGCATTAATGATGGGACCTGATACTAAGAAAGGTGAGATGCCGGAGATAGACGTGATGGATGTGACATTTTCTGCCTCTGTTACACATAATCTCTCCCTGCGCCACATTACAGAGTGCTCCTCTAGATGAAAATTCATAAAATTTAGATTAAAAGATTGAATGAAGAAATTCTCTGGGAGGCATTTAACAAGATCATCTTCTCTTAATAAAACAGCTGATTTCTGAAGGAGATTTTTATTGCACTTATTAAATTAAACAAGACAAGAATCTATTTATTTCTGATCATGAGAGTACAGTCTGCCCTGGGGATCAGGTCACTGCACCTATTCTGATGTCTGAAGGTAACTACACCTTTGGATGCAAAATGATATAATGCAGGAGGCACATATAATCCAACCTGCACTCATAGAGGAGGCGTGCAGGGGACCGAGTTATGTCCTTAAGAATAGGAACACTCCTCATCCCACACATAAGGCTACCCAACAAACAAAAGAGAAAAACAGACCTCGGGAGCTATGAGTTCACAGCCACCTTACCTGCCTTGTGTATTAAGAGGGCAGAAGGCCTGACAGCTGGTACTGGGCATATGATGGGCACTGCAGGATACTACATGGATTACAGTGTGGAGATGACAGCATCATTTGTACACCAGTCCCATATAATATCAGGATTGATCTCCTATTTACATAATAAAAAACAGATTTACATAGATCAAGAATAATAACAGTAGTGCAACTGGACCCCACAGGCAAACAGCAAACCCACCAGAGGCTATAAATAGTTCTGCATCATGTAAGTATCAATTGAATTTTCAAGGGTAATTAAAAAAAACAATTTCCCTCCATTACCCCCTATCATTTAACCCATGGTTAATCGTAACAGTTACCATTTTTATTCCCCTGACTTAAATGGAACCTGTCATGACATTTTCACATATACATCTAGTGACAGGTTCCTATAGAACCCTATTAACGGACACCTTTCCTTTAGCTAAAAATTGTGTCCCTTACATCTCCATCAACTTTATGTTATATTACCTGGCATCAGAGTGAGCTCGACCTGCTCGGCCAGACCCTCTTGCAATGCCTCTTCTCAGCGTGTCACATCATCTAAGGTCCTGTAACATTTGCAGCGTCTATCCCTTGTATGTATCTGATCACATAGATGTTGCAGATGTAACAGGACCCTTGATGATGTCCCCCTAGTCACATGACACAAGTGCCCAATGATGTAACGGAACTCTCTCTCAGCAGAATACCATAGTACTTAGAGCTGTCACTCAGGAACAAGGAGGCTGGGCAATGCAAATAAATTTTAATGTGTATGACTCACATCAGGTGAGTTGCATATAAGTTTAAAAACTGATTTTTTTTTAACATTACATCCATGGAATAGAACCTGTTAGAGACAAGGGTAATGTTTTTTTAATCACAGTTTTTAATGAATTCTTTATTTTGGATGGGATAATTTGCATGACAGGTTCTCTTTAACTTCACTGAATCAATGGTGTTTTTTGGTCATTCATTGACAGTGGGAAAGCTCTACACTCATAACTCTCAGCCTAAAGTGAATTGACTGTTTCTACTACCAGGGCTTTGCCCCAAATTAGCTCTACCTGGCCTTGCTGTTTCAGTTGACCTCTGCTCTGTTGCTACAGTAGTTGTGGTTTCCTCTGATAAATATAACAGGATTATATATATATATATATATTAGATTATACTTCCATTTAAATTGTCTTTATGCTCTTGTTGTCCTTTTTTCCCTATTTTTCTTTAGCTCTTTTTCTTCGCTACCCCCTCTTCTTCTTCCACCTCTCCTTCTTTCGCTTTCCCTTCCTCACCCTTCCTCTTCCCTCACCAGAGATGGCACCTATACATTTTTGGCCTCTGAACGTCCAGGGCTTCAATGTCCCATAAAACTGTACCAGATGCATGATGAAAATGAAAGATCCATCTTCTCCTTCTTTTCCGTGCTAACCATATTCCTTCATTCTCTGACAGCTACTTTACTACTTGGGTTTATAGTTAAAGGGTGTCTCCATCGCCTTATCTTGCTTCCTCTCTCACAAAGTGCTGGACACCCGGATTGACCTGTTGGGACGCTTTATATTCCTCAAGTTTATGGTCTGGGATGAGCTTAACTGTTGTTAACTGGAATCTACCTTATCAGGACCAGTTTAGAGTATTACTAGATTCCTTCAGGCCCTAGCAGATTTCAATGTCAGTGGTCATTGTTGGGGGAAATTTCAACTTTACTTTGAATGCCACTTTGGACTCTTTTGGGAGGAGATGACTTCCCTCTGTTTAGTTGCAAAAACTTAAGTGCTTGCTCCACAGAGCAGCTTAACCCTCAGGGGCGCAGCTTAACCCTCAGGGGCGAGATTACTGGTATTTTTCCCCAGCACACCAGTCCGACAGAAGGATCAATCTTTTCACGCTCCGATGCGTTTAATGTTACACCTCAATACTCTTCCCTCTAGACCAGTGGTGGCGAACCTATGGCACGGGTGCCAGAGGTGGCACTCAGAACCATTTCTGTGGGCACCCAGGTTGTCACCCCAGGACAGAGTTCACCAGACAGTTGTAGCTTGGGCACTCGATCTGTGAAACATTTGCCATCACTGCTCTAGACCTTGGTCTTGTAGGTTGAATGATGGATGCAGTCTGTTTGTTGGCAATTTGCTCAGCCATTGAGTTATTTTCTTCAGACCAATCTTCTGATCAATGTTTGCCATTGATAAAGTGGGATTCAAAAGCTCCGTAACAGGGATATTTATAAGGTACGGTTCTCAACTTAAAAAGGAAAAGTCTCAAAAAATCCTAGCCCTACTGAATCACATCCATACCCATGAGCCATCTTAAGTAAAAATGTTGTATATTTTTGTACAAACACCAAGTTTGGCAAACGGGTGGCTAGGCTTTTTCATCCGAACACACAATGGTAGGGTTGTCTATGACCCTATATAAATAGATGACTCCTACAGATCCTAATACCAACACTTGTATAGTATCAAAGGCCAATGTGAAGTTTTGTTCCCTGAGGACAGTCATAATAAATTCATGTCCTTTATTAAAGGGGTATTCCCATGACAAGATTCTTAAATATACTCAGGATTACAAAATAACACATTCTCTAATTCACTGTTATTAACAAAAATACAGCATTTCACAGGTATAATTTCAACCTCTCTCTATTAGTCCTGGTGTAAACAATTTCTGTTGCTGCGGGATCTGACCGTTAAGCGTCGGGAAGACTTGTTGTTCTCCTGTCTGGTGCTGCACTACATACCTCTCCAGTCCCCACCTTAGCATTCCAAGACAAGCGCACACTGAGACTTCCTGCTGGCAAGCAGCAGCGTCTGGAGTGTAAAGCTACAGACAGATAGGCTCTTTATCCAAGGGAGGCACAGCAGATCTGACAGTTTATGTGGCTGAGATGTAGTATAGCTGAGAATGTTGTGTTATATGCATCTCATGGATCTCATCAACTCTCATCTCTGATCTGTCCCATCTCTCTTTCTATGTGTCAGATACTATTGAATCTTCAGAAGCTAACTGAATGTATATATAAAGCTGGACTCTGATAACCTAACCACATCTCACGCAGCACTAGATGGATCATAATGGGGCACATTTACTGTAGGAAGCTGCACTAAAAGTTATCTGCCTGTGTATAATGCTCAGGGCGCCAGATTCATTAAGAACATGCGCCAGAAATCATGAATCTGTCACTGTCCTGCTGTGGCCTGACAGAGTTCACCAACTTCTTTGTGCTGCACCTTTAACATAGGGCGTGCAACAGACTTTGCATGTTAAATCTGGCACACGGGCCGACTGAGCACTGAAACGCTCAAGTTAATTGAGGTCTGTAGAGAGGGTCTGTCCCCAGTCTTGACTAAAACCTTTAATGGGATTTCTGACTCTACCCCCTTTGCACATTAGTCTCTCAACACGTTTAAAACAGTCATCCCTAGACCAGGAAGAACTGGAAAAATATCCAAAACTCCAGTTGCAAATAGTAGGTAAAAAATATCAACATTTATTAAGCGAAAAAAACCTAAGTTTTAGACCTACAACTTGTAGCACAGTTGAGAAGGCAGCCTTCCTTCCTACATGTTTTGGAAACTTTAGTCCTTAGTCATGGTCCAAAAAGCTAAGCCTGGGAAAA
The DNA here is from genome assembly GCF_040894005.1 of Engystomops pustulosus. NCBI lineage: Eukaryota > Metazoa > Chordata > Amphibia > Anura > Leptodactylidae > Engystomops > Engystomops pustulosus. Next base: position 80,955,571 of record NC_092416.1, on the reverse strand, counting down.
ACTCCTCACAATGCTCAAACTATTGTCTGATCAATCTGGACGTCAAGGTTTACAGAAAGTATTTAGCAATTCCCTTATTCGCCTTGAGAAAGTTGGATTTGTCCCAGGTAAGGAGGCCATGAACATCATCAACAAGACCCTTTTACTTCTAAGGCTCAATCAGCGGGCATCCCAATTTTGAGGTATATTGGTTAATACAGAGAAAGCCGGAAGCCAACTTTTTCTATTGCCTCAACCCTATTGTGACCTTCTCTAATAGGTGTCTCTCTGGTGGTTCTCTAAGCTTCTCCTTCCTGTCTCCCTTCCTTATTTTCTTTCTTGGAGTAGTTGGTTGAGGTTTCTGTGTCACTCTTTTACATTATTGTAATGCTTACCTGTAGGTCTCCCCAGTTCCTCCCTTTTTTCTTTTCTGCTCTCTATTTTTTTTTTACAAAAAGCTAAATTTCTTATTGTGGGGATCAGCAGGAACATGAATAGAATTCATAGGCCCAATACAAACACATTACATGGCCCCATTTTAATAGTAATTGATTTTGCTTGGTTGATTAGTTATCAACAATAAGGCCAGTATCACTAGTACTCCTGTCAGGGACCTGGCAACAGCACTAGTTTTATTGTGTTTTTGCCAACATAGATACAATTGAAAAGACACAAATACAATTGATGCCCTATGCAGGACTTATTTGTTACAATTTCAGTTTTGAAAATTTCCCCTTCCAATGAAATAAATATTTGATTACCTACAAACCAGCAAGAATTCTGTCTCTCTCAAACCAGTTTTTCTTTAGGAAGCTCCTCCTACTTTGCACTCATTACCTGTATTAATTGCACTTATTTGAACTTGATACCTGTATAAAAGACTCCTCTCCACACATTCAATTAATCCCACTCAACCTCTCCACCATTAACTAGACCATTGATGGCGAACCTTTTAGAGCCCGAGTGCCCAAACTTCAACCAAAAGCCACTTATTTATTGCAAAGTGCCATCACAGCAATTTAAGCAGTAATTTATTTCTCCTTGTTCTTTGACAACTTTCAATCGTTTAGCCTCCTAAAGACACCAACTACCTATCTACTGGGGGCATATGCTGACACTACCTGTCTACTGGGAGGTATTTGCTGTGGCTACCTATGTACAGGGAGCATGTGCTATGACTACCTATCTAACTTGGGCATGTGCTGTGACTACCTATCTACTGGGAGGTATTTGCTGCGGCTACCTATCTACTGGAAGCATGTGCTGTGGCTACCTATCTACCGGGGGGCATGTGATGTGACTACCTATCTACCGGGGGGCATGTGATGTGACTACCTATCTACCGGGGGGCATGTGATGTGACTACCTATCTACCGGGGGGCATGTGCTGTGGCTACCTATCTACCGGGGGGCATGTGCAGTGACTACCTACCTACTGGGGGGCATGTGCAGTGACTACCTATCTACTGGGGGCATGTGCTGTGGCTACCTACCTTCTGGGGGCATGTGCTGTGGCTACCTATCTACTGGGGGGCATGTGCTGTGGCTACCTATCTACTGGGGGCATGTGCTGTGACTACCTACATAGTGGGGGGTATGTGCTTTGACTTCCCATCTACTGGGGGGCATGTGCTGTGACTACCTATCTACTGGGGAGCTATGTGCTGTGGCTACCTTTCTCCCGAGGGCAGTAAAATATATGCAGTCATGATTAAAGGGGTATTCCCACCTGGGCATTTTAATTTATTAAATTCATTTGCCATATGTAAACATAGCTTCAATTGGATGTTATTAAAAAAAATGTTCCTGTCTGAAGATAATTTCTCATAAATGTAGTCATGTTGTCACTTAGAAACGAGATGGCTTCCTCGGATACGACCACCTCACATTTTGGCAGCAGTAGCCAGACATGGGCTATTGAGCCCTGTCTGACCAGCTGGGTGCAGCGTTCATTACCACAGGACGGCTATGGGACATGCAGCAACTCCCGGACATTTCATATACAAGAAACCTTTTGGTTTCTTTGTTAAATCTCTCCAGCAGAGGAGGCCGTATCCAGGGAGACAGTCTTGTTTCTAAGGGACCATATGACTACATTTATGAGAAATTATCTTCACACAGGTAAAAAAATTTTAATCACATCTAATTGAAGAAATGTTTAAGTATGGCACAATAATGAATCTGGATGTGAATGCCCAGACAAGAATACCCCTTTAAGGGCGGGCGTTCCACTTGAAGCGTGTTGACGTTTTGTGCTTCCATGATTTGCTGTCGGTGATTTTACCCAATAAAGATGCATGATGTCGGGAACTTGGCTGGACCGTGACCTTATTTTGTGGATATTACCAGCTATAGTAATTCCGTCCATTTCTTTTAAAGTATGGCACACGGCTGTATAAAATGCGATATCAGAGCAGTGCTCCGGGCTGTTATTTTAAAAGTCTTTGGGGCTCATTTACTACGGGTCGCGCTTGCTTTTGTCGGTCTGTTCGCCTTTTTTGGGGATTACACGGCTAGGACAGGTAGTTAACAAGGGTCTGCACTGGGATTTTGGTGCATGGAATCTGCTTTTGGCGCAATCTCGCTGACTTTCATTCGACACGGCACAAATCAGGGGGCGTGGCTGTAGGACAACCCAACTGATTCGGACTAAGCGCGGGATTTAAAATTCAAATTGTGTCGCAAGCCCAAGCACTTAGATACACCGCAAAAAAGAGGGTGAACTCCGGTGGACCTGAGCGGGGAAGTGACACATGCAGGATATCAGGCGCGCGATCTTAGTGAATAGCATCATAGTGCATTATTGTCAGACGATGCACTTTCGGTGAACTACAGCAACCGGCTAAGTAAATGTGGCCCAGCGTCTGTCCGTTTTATTTAAAGTGGTATTCCGGGAATATGAATCCCATGATGATATTAAAAAATAAATGTAACAAAACTCAATGTCATAAATCACAAAATGTAGCTTAAATAGTTTTGATTTTATGATTCACAACATTTTATGGCCTCTCAAAAGATCCCCAAGATCCTTTAGTTTTCAGTAACTCCTCCTCCTTCTTGTGCTCTGCTCCCAGTGATGATCTAATAGACTTTCTTATTCTGTTACCATAGTAATGATGTGTAACTGCTATCACCACAACACTGGCCATACAGGATGCACTGCAACCAACCGACTACAGCCAAACATGGTAGTGATCACATGACCTGCCCAGGCAGCTGGAGGACATGTGATGTGGACATGTGATCAGCGGCCATCTTCTGTCCTGTCTGGAGGAAATTAACTGACTGATTAAAGGGCCAGTAACATTTTAATTCTTCATCATAGTGTATGTCCACAGCATTTTTCTGCTAAGGGAAGCAAAATTTTAAATAACAACTACCATATTTTCTACCCAATAATTATGGGTCAAAGGTATCAGCAAAAGCATCCAATGAAATGTATATCAAAATTTAAAGAAAAAAGGCGGATGCCTATAGGTAGGTAAATAACACAGAGATAAGGTATAAAAACTATTTAAAAAGCACTAAAAGTGCTATACAAAATACCCTAGTCCCCAGTGCATGGTAGTTAGTAGTACAAAACAGTAGTAAATACAGGAAATATAATAAATTAATAGAGCATGGTAAACTTGGTAGGTAGTGTGGAGCAATTGTAATCAATACAGCATCCAAAAAGTAAAGAAATAACCTGTATATTACCTAGGTGGAGGGTATCCAGATATGGCACTGGGGGCACTAATCCCCACGCGTTTCGCCTGGGTCACCAGGCTTCCTCAGGGGTAAGGTGGTAGTGTGGGGGCACAGAATAAATAGTCCGCCCAGCCCTCATAGCAGAGTGAGAAACAGCTGCAGTTGGGCGCCAACCGGAAGTATGCGTTCCGCGGTGCGTGTCATGTACCGGAAGTGGTAATTCATCACTTCCGGTATCGCAGAAGAAAGAGAAAAACCCATGGGGCTTGCGTGATCTGTAAAGGTTTTGTGGCGCATGTGCGACTGATAAAGCGCTGTTTGTGGCGCATGCGCGACCGACAGAGCGCTGTCAGTTATAAATAAGCCCATTCATACAACCACACACACTAAACAATTATATGCTAAATAAGCAGGAGCAAAAGCCAATGCCAACATGTAAAGTGCTAGTGCAATAACTGGTTAAAAATAAAGAATAAAAAAGTAAATATAAACAAATGAATAAATAAATACATATTTATATGCAAGAAATGTGAGTATAAGTCAATATACATATAGGTGTGTGCATGTAGATGTCCCGAGTATTCACTTCTGATTAATAAACCTTTACAGATCACGCAAGCGCCAAGGGTTTTTCTCTTTCTTCTGCGATACCGGAAGTGATGAATTACCACTTCCGGTACATGACACGCACCGCGGAACGCATACTTCCGGTTGGCGCCCAACTGCAGCTGTTTCTCACTCTGCTATGAGGGCTGGGTGGACTATTTATTCTGTGCCCCCACACCACCACCTTACCCCTGAGGAAGCCTGGTGACCCAGGCGAAACGCGTGGGGATTAGTGCCCCCAGTGCCATATCTGGATACCCTCCACCTAGGTAATATACAGGTTATTTCTTTACTTTTTGGATGCTGTATTGATTACAATTGCTCCACACTACCTACCAAGTTTACCATGCTCTATTAATTTATTATATTTCCTGTATTTACTACTGTTTTGTACTACTAACTACCATGCACTGGGGACTAGGGTATTTTGTATAGCACTTTTAGTGCTTTTTAAATAGTTTTTATACCTTATCTTTGTGTGTCTATGTACATTAATAAAAACTGTGTTATTTACCTACCTATGGGCATCCGCCTTTTTTCTTTAAATTTTGAACTACCATATTTTCCTGAGTATAAGGCGCACCTCTAATAAATGCCTGCTAAGACATCTAGGTTCATATATAAGGCGCACTGGAGTATAAGGCGCAGGATCAAATGCAGTTCCTAAAAATGACCAGCAGGTGGCAGACCTGTGCACAGTTCAAGCCAGCTAGACTTCCCAGGAAACTTGTCTTCAGCGTGTCAGAGAGCTCCGATCTCAGAGGTATGGGCTGCTGGGGGTTAATGCAGGGTGATGCAGCAGGGGTTAAGTGGTCTCCCTCTGCCTCTTCTCCTTCCCTCCTCAGCCAGGGTGTTATTCCTGTGGGGTTCCCTGTGGCTCCTTCTCTTTCCCCTGGCAGGTATGGGGGATTGTTTACTGATGATGATGATTTCCTCGTGGTCGGCACTATGGCAGCTCTGGTCTCTCCGGCTAGGGGAGGGCAGGATAGGCACAATGTTAGTTGTGGTGCCAGGGCACATCCGGAGCTAGGGACCCTGTATACTGTGTGGGAAGGTGCAGGAAATTTCTGGGGATGGAGCTATTAAACACTGGTAAATGTACAGTACATCTTGTCTGTAGTACATTTCTGTATAAGTTTATATATAAGGCACAATGGCCTGTAATTACATATTAGCTTATATTTTAAGGACCCATTTGTATATGCATTATGCTGATTCCTGGAATACCCCTTTAATTGTAGGGTGTCTCCTATTCTGATCCGTTTTTCACTGATCATTCCAAATATAATATATATAAATATAATTTATGAAAATCTGTGATAAGCAGATGCCAATACGGATGCATATCAGCCAAGGAAAACCATGTTAACCTCAATTTCATATGGTTGTCAATTGGCATGTTTGTGGGCATTGAGCCTAAGGTCAGGTACAGATGCAACACTGGCTTAACCCATTAACTACCGTGTTTCCCCCGAAAATAAGGCTGTGACCTGAGCGGGCAAGCGACACATGCAGGATATCGGGCGTACAAACATAGTGAATAGCGCCACAGTGCATTATACGCGGACAATGCACTTTTGGGGATCGCAACAGGACAGGTAAGTAAATGTGGCCCAGTGTGTTATATTAATTTTTGCTCCTAAAGAGACACTAGGTCTTATTTTCAGGGGATGTCTTATTTTTCCATGAACAAAAATTCACATTTATTGTTGAACAAAAAATCTACTTCTCTAACATCCTTATAACTCTCCAAACTCTGAATTTCATGCTGAATTTCTTGAGACTCTATTTCTATTGAAATCAATGGCCCCAATCTCTCATGTTTAGCAACAGCACTTTCCATAAATGAGCCCTTCTTGTCTGGGTAGCTGTTGTATCACATTTACAGCACAACAGTCAGTGATTTTATCCCATAAATTCTTCACCCATGTCACAACCTTCTGCAGCATCTAAAAGATCTACTAATATTAATGTATGGCGTGGAGAAGATCTAAAAGATCTACTAATATTAATGTATGGCGTGGAGAAGATCTAAAAGATCTACTAATATTAATGTATGGCGTGGAGGGAACTGCAGCAGTGACTGCCACTAAGTCTTATTTTCAGGGAAGGCCTAATATTACTAAGCTTGGACAAAATTGTACTGGGTCTTATTTTCAGGGGATGTCCTATTTTAGGGGGTAACAGGGTAGACATGATAACTCAGTCTGTAGTGTGAGTGAATGGAGAGAACCGCTCATTTTCTGTGGTGACTTACAAGAATTTTCCCATGAAACAATCCACAGGATAGGGCCTAACTAGCTGATCAGTGGGAGTCTGAATGATGAGACCCCCACAGATCATGAGAACAAGGGGTACCAGGTACCTCTGTCGGAACCCTTGTCGTTCCCCAAGATTAATGGAGCAAATGGCATGACCATTCTTCTCCATCAATCTCTTTGGAGCTGATGAAAATTGCCAACTCCTTATGGCTAACATTTCTTTCCACTGAGCCAACTAGCCGCTCTGCATAAGATACAGAAAGTGCTATTCCTGCTCATCTTTGCGGTCAAGGCAGTCCCTTCGCCAATGTCAGATGGGCCATAAACAGGAAATCATGTTCTCCTACTTGGGGCACACAAAGTGCACATGGTTGTGTACATTAGGCTGAAGATGTACCTGGACACAGTGTAGAATTCCACAATTAAAATCTACATTGACAACTGATTCTTAAAAAAATACATATACATTAGTTGCAAGGATTTTTAAAATTGACTAAAAGATGTTTCTGATGCAATTTATATACATGAGAAGCAGCTGGTGTGTATTTACATAAATAATCGCATATCTATGCCTGCGTGTGACTCCTCACTTTCGTGTTCAGCCAGCATGTCCCCTGGCCTATATCTCCTGAGAATAGGACAGCCTCAGACTCCTAGCTCTACAGCCTGTCCTCTAGTGGAGCGTCACTGGCTACAAGTGTGCACAATGCGGCCTTAGGGTACATTCCCATCCCCCCCCTAGACAATTTAACAATGCCCCCCTTCTCCTTGGCAACAAGTCCTCTTTGTGTGTGTGTGTTTCTTTTTTCTTCCAGGACCATGCATGCTGTGGACTACTTCAGATTCGTAGAATTCCTTAGATGACCAGTACCATATATACTCGTGTATATAAAATACTTACAAAAATTGTGCTGAAAAACCTCACCTCAGCTTATACACGAGTCAATTAAAAAATAAACTTATATACTCACCCTCTGGCGGCCCCGATGTCGGCACAGCTGGCCCAGTGGCTGCATCATAGTATGCACTGGCCGGGAGATAACATGGCCGCATCCATGCCAGCTGTTACAGCAGAAAGAAGAAAGAAGAGGAGCCGCGGGGAAGACAGAAGAGGAGCCATGCTCAACATCAGGGCCGCCGGAGGGTGATTATGTAAAAGTTTATTTTTTTTTAAGTGCTGGGTAGGCTGGCTGTATACTACAGGGGGGCAGGCTGGCTGTATACTACAGGGGGCTGGCTGGTTGTATACTACAAGGGGGCAGGCTGGCTATATACTACTGGGATACTTAATATTCAATGTGGAAGTAATTAAAAAGATAAAGAAATTCAAAAACTATTAGGGAAAGTTCTGGGGATATTCTTCCCCTACTTGCAAATGTGGACCCCTGTCATTGACTTTGCAAGTGATCCCAAAAGTTGAGGGATTAGTAAGAGGGTTTGGTTATGTTCTTTGTTTTTTCATTATTACAGTCTTAACTCGTGTAATATATAGCTCAGGCTTTATTGTCTTTTTCAAAGTGTTACACTTTTGTGTCAGTATTATCTCCTTATTTTGTTTGTAGATTATCAAGTTTGCAAAACATCATTGGAGAGACAATGTTGCATCACAGTGGGCAGAGTGTATACACTAACTCAGAAGCACACCAGATTGATTGTCAAGCTTCCGTGGTGATGCCGCCTAGTTCAATGGGAATGCGTAAACAGCGATATATTGTTTAAAATCGCTGTACAAAAGGTATATATAACTCACCGGCCACTTTATTAGGTACACCTGTCCAACTGCTCGTTAACACTTAATTTCTAATCAGCCAATCACATGGCGGCAACTCAGTGCATTTAGGCATGTAGACATGGTCAAGACAATCTCCTGCAGTTCAAACCCAGCATCAGTATGGGGAAGAAAGGTGATTTGAGTGCCTTTGAACGTGGCATGGTTGTTGGTGCCAGAAGGGCTGGTCTGAGTATTTCAGAAACTGCTGATCTACTGGGATTTTCACGCACAACCATCTCTAGGGTTTACAGAGAATGGTCCGAAAAAGAAAAAACATCCAATGAGCGGCAGTTCTGTGGGTGGAAATGCCTTGTTGATGCCAGAGGTCAGAGGAGAATGGGCAGACTGGTTCGAGCTGATAGAAAGGCAACAGTGACTCAAATCGCCACCCGTTACAACCAAGGTAGGCAGAAGAGCATCTCTGAACGCACAGTACGTCGAACTTTGAGGCAGATGGGCTACAACAGCAGAAGACCACACCGGGTGCCACTCCTTTCAGCTAAGAACAGGAAACTGAGGCTACAATTTGCACAAGCTCATCGAAATTGGACAGTAGTAGATTAGAAAAACGTTGCCTGGTTTGATGAGTCTCGATTTCTGTTGCGACATTCGGATGGTAGGGTCAGAATTTGGCGTCAACAACATGAAAGCATGGATCCATCCTGCCTTGTATCAACGGTTCAGGCTGGTGGTGGTGGTGTCATGGTGTGGGGAATATTTTCTTGGCACTCTTTGGGCCCCTTGGTACCAATTGAGTATCGTTGAAACGCCACAGCCTACCTGAGTATTGTTGCTGACCATGTCCATCTCTTTATGACCACAATGTACCCAACATCTGATGGCTACTTTCAGCAGGATAATGCGCCATGTCATAAAGCTGGAATCATCTCAGACTGGTTTCTTGAACATGACAATGAGTTCACTGTACTCAAATGGCCACCGTCACCAGATCTCAATCCAATAGAGCATCTTTGGGATGTGGTGGAACGGGAGATCATGGATGTGCAGCCGACAAATCTGCGGCAAATGTGTGATGCAATCATGTCAATATGGACCAAAATCTCTGATGAATGCTTCCAGCACCTTGTTGAATCTATGCCACGAAGAATTGAGGCAGTTCTGAAGGCAAAAGGGGGTCCAACCCGTTACTAGCATGGTGTACCTAATAAAGTGGCCGGTGAGTATATATATATATAATATTAATCCCTTAATGTGGTATCTATCTTATTGGTGCCACTGTTTTTCACTGTGTGTGCTGCGGGATTATGTTTGTTCTTCAAAGTAGCCACCTTTTGCTTTGATTACTGCTTTGTACACTCATGGCATTCTCTTGAGCTTCAAGAGGTAGTTACCAGGAAAGGTGGGATTTCTTGCCTTATGAATGGGGTTGGGACCATCAGTTGTGTTGTGCAGAAGTCAGGTGAATACACAGCTGATAGAATTTGTATTATGGCTGCAAAAAAGCAGCTAAGTAAAGAAAAAGGAGTGGCCATCATTACTATAAAAAATGAACAACTGTTAAGAGGAGACTCTGTGCAGCAGCCTTCAGGGTAAAATAGCTGCTATGCTGACAGGAGCCATTAACATGCACAGTGTATTCTCTCTGGAAGAGCATAGGAATATCACACTGTGAATGTACACAGAAGCATGACAAACTTCTCTGACACTGTTCAATCAATAGCAGACAGTGTCAGAGAAGATTATCATTACACATGCTCCTCCTCCTCTCTAGCACATCCTCTATTACAGTGGAGAGATTACAATTGTCAGATATCAAGACTGATCTCAGCAACTGTGAGGGCTAAAAAAAAAAAAAAAAAAAAAATTCAAAGTGCCTATAAATCTATGTAGCAGCCCCTACAGAATGTAGGTGGCGATAGGTCCTTTTAAAAAAATGAAGAATGGGACATTCATACTGTATCTATTCAAACCCCACGAGTCAATACTTTGTATGATTACCATTAAAAGTGGTAAGTTTGGGGATGTCTCTACCAGCTTTGAAGCTCATTCCGATTTTTGGGAGAACTTTTTTCAACAGCAATTTCTAAGTGAACCACAGATTCTCAAAGGGATTTAGGTCTGGACTTTGAGCCATTGTAACACATGACTATATTTGATTTAAACCATTTCATTGTAGCTTTAGCTGTATGTGTCATTGTCCTGCTGGAAGGTGGACCTGTGTTGCAGTCTCAAGTCTTCTGCAGCCTCTAACAGATTTTCCTCCAGGATTGTCTTGTATTTAACCATATCCATCTTCTTAAACACTTTGACCAGCTTCCCAGTGACTGCTGAAATAAAGAAGCCACACAAACATTTTGGTCTTAGCTGCCCAAATCACCGTTTTCTACATTCTTTCTACATAGCCTTTTTCTAAACTGGATTTCTTAAGACTTGCTTTCAAACGTGTTTCTTCTTGCCACTCTTGCAGAACAAATTTTTTGCCTTGACTATTCCAATCACACATACTACTGTATAAAAGTTTGATCACCAAGGTATAAGAATGGCATAGATGAACTAGAATGGACTCTAAAGGTTGGGGCTACCCAGTTTGGAAAACTATGATTACAGGGATTTCCATTTACTGTGTACAAATGCTTGAATGGAATATACAGAGATCTTTCTAATGATATTTTTATACCTAGATCAGAAACAACGAAATGTGCTTTTTGCCTAGAGGTAAGATGATTTACTCATCGTCATAGACCAGGGTTATTTACTGTAAGAGCATGGGAATATGGAAATCGCTGCCAAATTATGTTGTGATGTTGATCAAGGGATTTATTATGACTGCTATATTGGAGGAAGGATTATTTGTATCATTGATATTTATTATCATCAGCCTTTCGCTGGATAAACACTGAAGGATTATAGGTTGGACTTTATTTTGAATAAAGTTGGAATTCATAATCAATTATGATAGAAGCTGGTGAGGCAGATCCTGCACCATTTATATGACTTCATCTTGTGAGACAGACCCTGCTTGTTTTATATGTACCTTTGGCTGGTGAGTCAGATCACGCAGGTCGTATATTGTTCTTGCAGTACACTAATCAGAGAGGGTTTTTATACAACATGATTGTGCTACATTTATTCATAAAGTGTTAAATATTTCAACCTTATCTGCTACATGAGATATAATATCTCATAATAATAATTCCAGTTATATATCGCGCACAGATTATGCAGCATCTCATAATTCATACCAATAGGTGGTACTGTGAATGTACATATGCACACATACAATAAATGTTTTGTACCCTTGAGAATCTACCTTTTAAAGGCTTACTCAAAATAGTTGACTTAATGGCTAACCGAACAAGATGGCTACAAAAAAGCATTGTAGGCCAATTAGGTCCCTTCACCAGGCGTGATAGAACAACACTTCTAAAGTAACGCAAATTTATACACAAAAGAACAGAGGAGCATTGCCAGAAAAAAAATTAATGGGTCATCTGAGCCTTCATCTAGAAATCAAACTTTCATGCGGTGTAAATAAAATGAACCCCAAACGGATTTTAACATTTTTCATTTTTCTGTGCATGTATATAACTGGTTGAAATTTATTGAGTGGTTCTAAGAGACTAGTTGTACTTTTTGGTGATGTCCATTTGGGGTTGTCTTTTTTGACTAAATAAAAAAAACATTAACTCTGAAAACTTTTTTTTTTTATTCTTTATTTAAAGCTTTTTACAATAACTATTTTTAAACAAAAAGCACAAAAATAAAATGAAAGAAATTGTTAGACAAAGCTGCTGTTCTATATGGCTGGAGGAAGAAAAAAAATGGAGAAAGGTTCTAGACAAGGTAACTTCACTAGAGTCTTCTCTACACAAAAGCAGAGCCCTGTATTCTAAGGAAAATGGACCATTGTGACCATTTGGTCTAAGATTGATTAAACTTTGTATGAGTTTGGGTTACAAGGTTACATTTTCTAATCATATCATATCCTCCACTCAGTGCCAAATTTCTGTAGGTCCAGGCGTCTCCAAAGTGCCGGTAAACATGCTCTCGCTGCATTTATCAGATGACAGAGTAATTTGTCAAAGAGGAGACAATTCACCAGACACTCCTAAAATAAAGTGAAAAGGTAACCCCTCTGTTGTATTGTATTATCAACAGCACGGTGACTTTTCTTGGAACATCGAATAAAGAATTGTAGGCACAGTGACACCACTGTATTCTTAAAGAGTAACTGTAAAGGGTTTTTTTCACAATCAATAGTTTTTGGGATGTAAAATAACTTTGCCTTTGTTACCTATATTTAGTAGTTTGTTTGCTATCTCTCTTAGATTACCTCAGTGCTGCAATGGCTGCTTCCTCTCTCTGTGGAGAAGGTCATGTGACAGTATATGAATCAGAGCTGGACATGTACAAGAGTGAGAATACAGATGTTTTCTGCACAGAATAATGAAATACAAGATCTCCCTGTTTCCTATCAGTCCCTCCATCCCAGTCTGTGATGCTACTGAACTTTCTCTGTCTCTCTCCTCTCCTTATTCTGCTCCCCTCCTCCCCCACCTTGTCATCGGCAGTATCAGCTCTGTGGTATTAACCCTTAGTGCTCACACAGCACAGACTTCATGTACGTATGATTTTTACCACTTATTTTATGTTCCCTGCTCCTCCATGTGATAAAAGCTTCCAGGCTGGTCACCATATACATCCTGTATATGCACTGTGCAGTGTTCAGTGGATTTACTTGTGGAAAACTAAAGGGATTTAATGCTAAATTACTTTGAGAGAGAACCCAAGGCATCATGGGATTTGTGGGCAAGCTAATTGGCCTCAGCTTGAGGGCATAGACTGACAGACATTAGCCTCTGCTCACTTCACCTCTGGTGAGAAAGATTTTTGTCAAACAATTTCAGAACAGAAAATGCCATAATTTGGACAAAAAAGGCTGAGCAGCACAAAGTAGGCATCATAGGGGAATCGCATATAATAATTTGGTAAAATCATTCTAACTTTACAGTTACACTTTAAATACATACATGTACCGTATTTTTCGGACTATAAGGCGCACCATCAATAAATGCCTGCTAAAATGTCTAGGTTCATTTATAAGGCGCACCGGATTATAAGGCGCACCTGATTATATGGATGATTGACCAGCAGGTGGCAGACCTGTGCACAGTTCATGGCAGCTGTTGTCTGTAAGTATGGTTCATATATAAGGTGCACTGGACTATAAGGCGCACCTTTGATTTCTGAGAAAAGGATTTTTTGTGCGCCTTATGGTCCGAAAAATACCGTAATCCTAATTCTGTCCACTAGTCAAAAATCTGATGTAAATACTTTTGTGTAAAAACTACAAAAGTGCTTAAGGAATGTTACCTACGGTATATTGGCTAACCAGAAAAATGATATTTGCTGCAAGCTTTCAGGGCACACAGGCCCCTTCTTCAGGCATGGATACAAATGAAGCACTGAGAGAAAAACACAACATTTGAGGGATGTTACACTAAGACGGGCACTTTTCCCTGCAACAACAAAAGATGAAAAACTTGTGCCCATGTTCTATCATCAAGCACAGTTCACATCCCCAACACACAACAGGAGTATAAAACCCTGAGCACATTCTCCTGTAGATCCACCAATGTTGTGTACATGATAATGTGCATGAGGTAAATATATATACAATATATACATTGGGGAGACTCAACAAAAACTTCAGAGAAGGATGAATTCTTACAGACCCACCATAAGCGAGGGGATGGACACACCTGTGGAAATACACTTTTCTGGACCAGCCCACAGCAAGACGGATTTAAAGGTCCTAATACTGAAAGGTGACTTTAAAGATAACAGAGAAAGGAAAACCTAGGAGTTCAAGCTGATGATGACCTTCCAGTCACTGACACAAGGCCTCAATATTGCACCTGGGTTTATGGCTCATCCCTACAAGGGACTGACTCCAGACCACAGGGGCCTGTGGGCCCTCAAAGCTTGCAACAAGTGTATTTTTTTCTGGATAGCCAATATAGGTATCATTCCTTAAGCACTTTTGTAGTTTTTACTCAAAAGTATTTACATCAGATTTTTGATTTTTCCTGGCTATCACGCTACGTCTACAATTTTCTCAACATTCTGTGGACTAGTATGATTCTTACAATGTCTACTTTATGTATGTATGTATGTATGTATGTATGTATGTATGTATATATATAATTGTTTAGCTTATTGCATAACATACAGCCATAAGAAGTAATTTTCAGTTCAATTCAGGGGTATATATAGACTGTAATACTATGTTACTGCAGTGTATTATGGCTGGCCCCTAACTGCCATGTCAGTACATGGATGACCAAAACCCCCCCTCCCCCATCACAAAAACAATTACTGTTATTTTGTGTTTTCCTCAGTTTATGACATGTGTAAATTTGCCTTACTTTAGATACTTTGTTATATCATGCCTGATGAAGTACCCTAAAATCATGTAACATCATTTTTCTTTCAGTTATCAAATGGTATCATAATTTCAAGAGCTTTATTTTATTTTGCCTATTAAGAGTAAAACAGTATATAGAAGTGTGAGAACTGTAATGATGGTCTGGTCTGGCCGCTTTTCTATGAAGTGTTTAAAACATAAACAAGGAGTGGGGCGAAAAATAGAACACATAGTTTACACTTTCTCTTACCTTTAGGATCCATACCTGGTTCTGGATACAACACCTGAACATGCAAACATAGCCTACAGATGCCCATCTGGTTGGAGATCATCAGCTGTTGCTAGGTGGATGTCTTCTGCATAGCAATAATTTAATTTACAAGTCATAGGGGTACATGAAACTTTTTTTTTTTTTTGGCTTGGCTTTTTCTTTTTTTGCAGCATTTTGTGGCGCATGTGCACTTTTAACTGTTTTTGTGCCTAACACAACCTCCCTTCAAACTTCACCATTGTCTAGTTTTCTCTGAATTATCACTTGAATCTAGATGTTAAAGTTGCAACTGTTTTGCAAAAAGGTGTAATAGTGTAAATTTGTACCATGTTAGCAATGGATAGCAAAAGAAGAGTGAAGAAATCAGCCTTTTTGAGGCTGAGTATATTTGATGATGAGCTTTCGAGAATACTAGTTCTCTTTTGTAGATATGATGTTATGGATGAAACAGAAAATTCACAGTATTTTATACACACTAGGCAGCAATCATCAATGGATATTTAAAAAAACTAACACAACAGATTGATAAAAACAGGGACATCTTATTTATGATAGGATGGCAATAAACAGACTAAAAACCTGTGAGGCATGACAAGAGAGCCCTGGCTCTTATCTGCCTCAAGGTCAGATATAGGGGGTCGTGAAGCTGACATGAATGTTAAGACCACTTTGTAAGGTGCATTTTATACTCCCATTCTTTAATTTCCCATTAAAATAGTAATCTTCAAATCTTCCATAGGGTGGTCCTCTCTGGAGAAATGTGCAGCCACTGGGAGATCTTTCCTTTTATTTTAAGTATCAGATCAGTGCGAGTTCATAAGCTGATGGAGTCTCTTGCCTGTTTCCCCAACATAAAGGCCTGTGGTTGGACACTGTTGACACATAATAAGGTAGACCACATTAGAGGACCTGCAGGAAAAGGTCCTCTTGATCTTATGTACCTGCTGTGATTGAGGTATAGGTACATGGTCACCCGTGCAAATGTGCTGGCACGTTTTATATCTGTTTTGCAGGCAGGGTGAGGTACCATTTTCTGTTGGGGGCCTCAGGGCACTACGGACAACAAGTTGTTTTAGGTTTGGTGGTTGCCGGAAGGACAGGAGAGGATGGACTGGGAATATTTCTTTTAGTCTGGTATCTTTATACAGAATCAGCTGGAATTCCTTTGCAATATGACGTAGGATCTCCAGTGTGGGCTGTACGTGACTATTTGGGGGTACTTTCGCCTCCTCTTGGGTCTCCTTTTATGTAAGTAACCGGTCTCTCTTGATTGGAGAAATTCAGTCCTGAGCTGTCCAGGTCTGTCTTGTCTGAACAGATAGGGTTGTAGCGTATGGCCTGGCTGTAAATGATGGATTGTCTGGTATGTTTGGGTGGAAGCTGTTATTTCTCAGGTAGGTCGTTCTGTCTGTTGGTTTATGGTATATTGTTGTGGTTAAGCGTCTGTCTTTAATTTGTATTGTGGTATCCAGAAAGTGTATCTCTGAACAGCTTCATTTCAGATTGATGGTGGGGTGAAAGTTGTTGTAGCCCTCATGAAATTGAAGCAGGGCCTCCTCACCTGCAGTCCAGGTGAGTAGAATATCATCAATATAATGGAGGTAGATCATGGGTTTTGTGGTGCATGTGGATAAGTAAGCACCTTCCAGTTCAGCCATAAAAAGATTAGCATACTGTGGTGCACACCTTGAACCTATTGTTGTTCCCATACACTGCAGGTATAGATCCTCTCCAAAAGATAAATAGTTGTGGGTGAGCACAAATTGTATGAGATCTGAGACCAGTTCTGTTGGTAGGTTCTCATAACAAGCCCAACAAGCCGCTATTTCATCTTTTTGAGGAATGTGAGTGTACAGAGATCCCACATCCATGTTGGCGAGAATTGTACCATTAGGAAGTGGGCCTACAGTCTTGAGTTTATTTTAAAGGTCAGTAGTGTCCTGAATGTAATTAGGAGTATTTCTGACCAGGGGTTGTAGGAGATTTTACTTCCAACCTGAGATGCTTTCTGTCAAGGTGCCAATGCCAGAAATAATAGGCCTTCCTGGATTGCCATCTTTGTGGATCTTGGGGAGCATATAGAAACAGGGATTCTATGAGAAGGTTCACCCTGTATTGGATATCAGTTGAAAACTTCTTGGTCATATCAATTAGTTGATTCTTGTAGGCCTCTGTGGGGTCACTTTCAAGTTTACTGTAATGGATGGGGTTGGACAGCTGTCTGTTTGCTTCCTTGGTATAGTCATATTTATTATGACTATTGCACCCTTTGTCAGCAGGTTTTATGATGATATCTGGGTTTGCTTTCAATGATCTAATAGAACTTTGTTCCAGCAGGGTTAGGTTATTGACTTGTTTCTTTCTTTTGTTTGTTTGTTTTTAAAGAAACAAGTCAATAACCTAACCCTGAAGTAATGAATACTTCTGACTATAATAAGAAAGCAAACAGACAGCTGTCCATCCCCATTCATTATAGTAAACTTGAAAGTGACCCCACAGAGGCCTACAAGTATCAACTAATTGATATGACCAAGAAGTTTTCAACTGATATCCAACACAGACGTCAACCTTCTCATCCCAGAGAATCCCAGGCCAGGCTGTGTCTATATACTCCCCAAGATCCACAAAGATGGCATTCAAAAAAGCCAATTATTTCTGGGATTGGCAACTTGACGGAAAGCATCTCAGGTTGGGTGGAAAATCTCTTAAAACCCCTGGTCACAAATACTCATAGTTACATTCAGGACACTACTGACCATTTAAATAAACTGAAGGCTGTAGGCCCACTTCATAATGGTACAATTCTGGCCACCATGGATGTGGAATCTCCCCACATAGATGGAATAACAGCATGTCAAGCACACATGTATAAACACAGCCTAACAACAGAACTGGACACAGAACTCATACAATTTGTGCTCACCCACAACTATTTCTCCTTTGGAGAGGATCTATATCTAAACTGATATATCTGGCTGAACTGTATTGATGACATTCTTATCATCTGGACTGCAGGTGAGGAGGCCCTGGAGGATTCCTAGAGGGTTACAACAACTTTCACCCCACCATCAATCTGATATTAAGCTATTCAGATAATGTTCTGGATACCACAATAAAAATTAAAGACAGCCATTTTACCTCAACAATATATCATAAACCAACAGACAGAACGGCCTACCTGAGAAATAACAGCTTCCACCACAAACATACCAGACAATCCATCATATACAGCCAGGCAAGACACTACAACTGTATCTGTTCAGACAAGACAGACCTGGAAAAACACCTCCTGGAACTCAGGTCTGAATTTCTCCAGTAGGGCTACAGACCAAAAGTGACTGACAACCAAATAGGTAAAGCAGCAGCCATCAACAGAGACCATTTACTCACAACAGGAGGCCAGAGTATCCCTAGTAGTCACTTACAGACCACAACTGGAGATCCTGCGTCACATTACCAAGGAACTCCAACCGATTCTGCATAAAGACACAAGATTAAAAGAAATATTTCCAGTCCCTCCTCTCCTATCCTTCCGGCAACCACCAAACCTGAAACAACTGGTTGTCCGGAGTGCCCTGATACCTCCATCAGAAAATGGTACCTCTCCCTAGAGAAAAAAAAACCAGGCTATTATTGCTACGCTCAAATTTCACAACGTTTTATTTTCATTATGGTAAAATGATGGATTGTCCATCATTTCACCATATTGAAAATAAAACATGAAATTTGATCACAGCAATATCAGCCTGTTTTTTTCCCTCTCTTTACAAATTTTCTTATCCATTACCTAGTTCCGGATATCAGGTTATCTGCATCAGCTCACCACTGGACCCATTATATTGCTCTCCTATCACATTTGTACCTTTATTGTTATATGGATGCATGTTAGATGTGATTGTGCCTATCCACTGACATTGCTATACCGCCTGTGCTGCGTAATCTTTTCCATTGTTTGACCATCACAGGTTTTTATTGTGTTTATTGCCATACTGTCGTAAATAAGATGTCCCTGTATTTATCAATCTGTTGTGTTAAAGTTCTTTGAATATCCTTTGATGATCACTGTGATCACTACTGTGTGTAAAATGTTTGAATTTTCTGTTTTATGCAAAACATCATGTCTGACGAAGAGACCTAGTATTTCGAAAGTTCACCATCAAATATACTCAGGTAGCCTCAAAAAGGTATTGTGTGATTGCTTCACTCTACTTTTGCAAAAAGTTGTTAAAAAGGCTGCAAATCTATATTTGCTGTTGCCAGGTGTAGGACAGCTCAGAGGTATTAAAAAGGCAAAACTCCTAAAACACATCTGACCAGTAGAAAAGGGAAATAAGAAAAATAAAAAAAACATGAGGAAAAAGTTAAAACAAAAGGTACATGATTCCAGTAGATTCCAGTAAAGTCCACTTGAGCCGACCCGAGTATAAATAGAGGTACCTAATTTTACCACATAAAACTGGGAAAACATATTGAGTGGAGTATAAGCCAAGAATGAGAATGACAGTCGCCACTATGTCCAGTAGTCTCCCCTCATGAATGAAATGTCCACAGCTGTCCATCCAATTAAGAAAATGTCCAGCAGAGTGTCCCTGTAAAAAATAAACTTAGTACTCACCCTCCAGAAAAATTGCGGAAATGTAGCTAAACTGATCCAGAATTTCCCAGCATGCACAACCATGTAATACATTTAGGTGCAGTGTGTTTACATATAGGCCATAGCGATTACACCACTAAACTACCAGCACCGCCATTTATGTGAAATCTCTCTGAGATGAGTCATATTGAAGATATAGACAAACACAAGCTCTCCTCCTAACAGCCCTGTTGTATGATCTAGGACATAGCAGTATGTAATAGTACCCTTACTGTACTTCATACATATATGCATATAGCATCTCAACCATCCCACAGTATAATAATATGAAACAGAATCCACAGTTTAACCACTTTTTTTCTGTATTTTTGTTTCTGTTTTTTATTCTCCTCCTTTCAAAGGTCATAACCTTTTTATTTTTTTTAGTTTACATAGCTGTATGTTTTCTGCGGAACAAAATGTGATCCCTAGTGGTACCATATAATATTTTACACAATGTACTGGTGAAACTGGAAAAAAAAATTCCCAATAAGGTAAAATTAACAGAAAAAAAGAGGTTTTGTTTCTACTACTTTCACTGTGCCGACCAAATCACACATTGGGAGGAGTTTAAAATGAAGTAAGCCCTGTCCCTCGATTGTGACGATATATCAGTCATCACAGGCCTCTTGAAATACCCTGTGGCTGTCATACAATTCTACACCAGGCCCTGACTACCTTTGAGTCATCCTATAACCTGTATCTTCGCCCTTCGCACCCTTCCACACTCACTTGGAGTGGAGGTGACATAAGGGAGAAAATAAAAGATAAAAAATGTAACTTTGGGTCAGTACAATCACAGAAATACCAATTTTAATAGCTTTATTATGTATCAATATCATTAAATAAATCTATTCCTTTGGACACAAAAAAATGTCTATCACCATATCTTTAATTTATGTTATTTTTTTAGGCACCCTAGGGCTTGGTGGGGGGTTTGATGACATCTAGAGGCAATGTTTAGTCAACCAGTATCCTCTATCCCTGGGCTCCATCTTCCCACTCATGCCGCAGGAGCCTATCATCTCTGTCTCAGAGATATGGGGGCCTGAGTGCAGGGTAAAAGTCAGTAAGCAGGTTACTGACAGGGCTCAGAGGACCAAAACAGTCCATGAAAATTTTAGGTAGCAGGCAGCTACTGAAAGAAATGTGTCAGCAATTATATAGGAATCCTATTAGCAGATGAGTCTCAGGTAATATTTGCATGTAGCTGTGTAGTGGTGGGCTGTAGGCACCCCAGTATAACTCTGTTTGTACAACACACTAAAGGTTCATGGGCCCCATCATTAACAGCATGACAACACACACTCGTATGGACCATGGTATGTATGTCTCAGTATATTTATATTATGTTAACAGTGTACTCAGCTCTTTACAAGATTATTACAAATATAAAGAAAATATAATACAGTAACAAACAATAGTGAGAAGGACAGCTACTAAGTGATGAAGTGGAGGATGGGAGACCCTGCTCCGAGGAGCTTACATTCTTTGTACTGCACAGCAACTGCATAAATTCTCCTTGTGCAGTACATAGTGCAGGGTACAGAGTTGATGTCCATCCCGTGTGACTCCCTTGGACCTGGATCAGCAGGAGCTAATAATGTTGTTCTTTTCTATTGCAAGCGATCAAACCTCTAGAATCTTGTGCAGCGATTCTAATGGAAGTTTTGAATCATTTCTGTCATATTCTTCTGGTGCATGTTCTTTTACCTGCACATGCTATAAATATAGTAGATATACTCCCTTCTGTGTTACACTCTGAATGTTGTTAGACTGTCTCTATCCAGGTTCATTTGACACTCGTTACACCACATACTGATGATGGCTCAATATCCCGTTATTTCCATCCGCAACCTGACCTAGGCTAAACTCTTATGGACACACAAGTAACAGTTCATGGACTAAATTATTTGGTGGATACCTTTTCTACCTCATTGTATGTGCAATGTACAGACCTAGCTAACCTCTATGGTGGGGACTGTAAACAACGCTCTCTGTTAGTAGTTAGGGATATAACAGGCAGTTACCTGCCCTTGTGCTGTATACAAGTATATACATCAATTATATTTTCAGTGATTGATCGGTATGCAGGAAATACCCACAGTTCATGCAGAAACCAAACCATGAACAAAGTAAAAGCAGATTTGTGCTCAGCAAGTTTTTGTTCTGTAAATTATCTAAAGGTATGAAAGGAGCATTGGGGAGGTTACTGCTTCGACAATGTGTCTGCAGCCTTTGTAGAGTGCCTCTTCTATGCAAACAACATCACATTAACTCCCTCAAGATATTCTGAAAGCCGTTACCTGCCTACTTTCTTGTCCATGTGCCCTTTCCATCCTCTGACATTGCATGTATGTAACCAGTCTGTGCAGCATCAAGTGGTACCAAGTAGTAAAGAACATCCTATGACCACATCTTTACTGACACCTGAAATGGTGGTCATCCAGACTGGAAGACAAGTGGTTTCTTTCTAACTCACGATCCTCTAAAAGCAGATTTTGCAGATTGTGTGCGCACAGAATATGCTATTGAGTGGGGCTTGTAATAACACAACTTGGTTTTATTCGTCATTTACAGTTTTTGTTCCTGGGTTCTGAAAGAAGTGAAAACACTGTCACATATTACTGCTGTAAGGTTAAAGTAATTGTCTCAGATTAGAAAAAATGGCTGCCTTTCTCCACAAATAACACCACACCAGTCCATGAACTGTGTCTGATTTTGCAGCTGTACTCTATTAAAGGGAATGCTAGTAAATACTACAGTACATACAAGCTGAAGACAGGTGTGACCCTGCTTTTTAGAGAAAGGCAGTCAATTGTGAACAATTCCTTTACCTTTATAAGGGGAATTACCAATGTCCATAGTGTACAATTCACATAATTTATCTATTAACCTATTTTAGTGCTCAGCATGCTAATGACTGAAAGGATGGAAACAAATTTCATGACCTGGCATGATGTGGGAATCTATCTACACCCCCTTATCTATCTCTGCTGTCACACATTTTGTAGGTGAGTGGTCTGTGCTGGTGTAAAAGGTTAACTGCCTGTGCTTATTTACCGTGATGACAGTCGCTGTGCGTCAATCACTTCATCATGAGCTCATCAGATCTGGAGAACATGGCTACACAAAGCTAACCAGAGGAAAGAGTGTGTGCACTACATCTTACCTTAACTTTCAATAACTCCAAACCTGGAGACCATACAGTGCCTATGCTAATTATGACCATCTCAAGTCTTTCATGTAAGATCATGCATATATATTTTATCCTGTCCCTGCCCCTTGACCATCAAAAAATAAAATTCTACAATATAATTTTACTGACATCATAATCAGATTAAAGGACAACAAAGGAATGAATGATCCAAAGCCACAGACCTCCATGGAGATCACTCTAGGCCTGTCCTGTTATTCACAACATATGTTCCTGGTATTATTCTACAGGTCAGGACGGCTATTAGTCATACATGTTTATCTCTTCCAGTTGACGTACATACAGTAGGAAAACCCTTGTGATGGGCACAACATTTCATGAGCAGCATCTGAGCACATAGCAAAAGCAATCACTCCACATTAACATTCAACACAATCCCCTTTCTCAACAAGGAAGACCTACAGAAGGGAGCTCCACAGGTTCCAGTCAAACTAGAGAGAAATATACCACAGTAGATATCAATCTCCCCAATAGTGGAAATTCAAAGTATTGCTCAGCCAGTCCTCCAGCAGGTAAAGAGTGTTGACCTATGCTTTGCAGGTGTCCTGGTTGCAGAAAGGGAATTACATTAGTGATCACCGAGAAGTACCCTGGAAATAAAAAATAGAGACACAGTCCATGGTTTGCTTGATCAGGGACAACAAGATGTATGATGTCCTTCTGAAATGAATAGAATAAAGTCATGTGGTTTTATGAGCTCCAACTTGAAGCTAGTCGACCGGCTTAGCTCAGTCACTGGATCTGCCCGTTCCCCCCGCCCCGGCTGTCTCCTGCAAAAGTCCCTTCACCAAGAAGGTGCAGATTGTGGTGTTTTCTCTCAGCAGTTTTCTTGTTTAAACAATCACTTGCAGTTTTTTTATGTGGATTTTTTTTTTTTGCTTTTTTCATTATATTTTGCGACATCAGATTTTGTAATTTCTTTTTATTACACTTGTTTTATTTTAGAATTATTTCCCTCCTGTGAGGACCTTGGATGATGCTTTGCGTTCGTCAAAACTGGGCAGGTGGAAGTAGAAGAGACAGACAAAGTACGAAGAAGAGGAGAAACAGAGGAGTGCAGAGGAGACATCGAGAAGAACCACTGTTCCCATCGTGAACCGCTCCAGGGCCTGAGGAGAGAGGCAGACCACAAGTATAAACGTCAAGAAGGTGAGATAATATACAAGTGCAAGGGACAAGACACAAACAAAACAACAATCACAACATTGAGAACATGGCGGATAGTGACATTAGATTTACCAGAGGCCGAGTATCCCTAACACAAAACATAAACCTCATATGAAGAGAAAAAAAGACATAAGAATGAAATCCCTCAATGATCATCATGTTAATTATAACAATGAAGTGTTGGAAGTTGGGTCACAGATAATGAAACACTATTTATAGTTGCAGCTTTTGTCTACAAGTCTCCAATGTATAAGGCTATTACAAGCATTGCTGGACAGATCCAGATAAACTGCACATTTCCCCATCTGACATGAATTGGGCAAATCTCCAGAGCTGCAGACATTCAGCTTTCAACTATTATTACACATAATGTGTGCATCAAGCAGAATAATACAATGATAAAAAAGTGGCAGCATCCTGCAAGAGAGACTAAGCTATCCGCAAAGAATATTCCTTCTATGCCGGTTGTTGTTGATGTAATATTACAACCTGCATAAAATGTTGCTTTTGATATCTCCAAATAGCGCTTTGTGATGCTAACAAAGACCATCTCATCATGCTGACACCTACATGTTACATGGTTGTCTTGCAGGAACCATGTAACACCAAATAAATCATGCCACACATATGCTATACAAATTAATGAGGGAGAAGCCTTGTCCACTCCACAATATGATAGTCATGGCAATTAATGGTAGGGAAGACCACCACATCCTATGTCCCGTAGTATACAGTACATAGTAGTATATAATATGACCCATTATTTAATACCAACACATTATTTATGTGAAAAAGGGAATGATGCAAAAAAAAAAAAAAAAAACTCAGGTGTTTTAGTCAACACACCTGCTGCAAGGTGAACAGTACAAAATGTAAAACATATAAAAATGGCAGATCTTGTGTCTTTTGCATTTTTCCCAGTAAATGAATAAAAAGTAATCAATAAAATATTTGTCTCTCAAAAATAGTCCCTCAGGAAAAAAATATTTTTAGATCATGACAATTAAGAAATAAGCAAATCATTGTCCTTAAAGGGGTATTCCAGGAATAATTCATATTCAAATGGGTCACTAAAATTTAAGCTAATGTGTAATTAGATGTTATTTAAAATGTTGCTCCCCTTAGCAGAAAAATGATGGGGACATAGACTGTAATGGAGAATTAAAATGCTACTGGCCCTGTAATCAGAACTTTAATTTTGTCCCTGTGGAGGAGACACAGGACAGAAGTTGACCGCTGGTCACATGTCCTGAACCTACATGGATAGGTCAGGTGATCACCACCATGTTTGGCTGTAGTCGGCTGGTTGCAGTGCATCCAGTACGGACAGTGTTGTGGTGGGATGTCATCTCTCTGCCTACTTTAGAAAGCCCAAAAAGAATCATAAAAGCAAACTATTTAGGCTCTGTTTTGTGATTAATGACATTGAGTTTTGTTACATTCATTTATTTATAACATTATGGGTTTTTGTATCAGACGTTCATATTACTGGAATACTCCTTTAAAGGTTTA
Source organism: Engystomops pustulosus (assembly GCF_040894005.1). NCBI lineage: Eukaryota > Metazoa > Chordata > Amphibia > Anura > Leptodactylidae > Engystomops > Engystomops pustulosus. The sequence continues at coordinate 80,930,076 of NC_092416.1, read as the reverse complement.
CTTATTTCCAGGATGTACTAAATGGCGCTTGGAAGACAGCAGGGAAGGGGTCAAGAGATATGTAATTTGCTGGGCACAGTAGTGGCAAGGATATAGTGGATGGCATCACAATTTGCCTTGAGGAGTGACTCATCTAATTGACTGTGTAATTGTCAGGAGCAGCCAAAGCAAAACAAGTTGGGGCAGCAATTTAGGGTAAGGTCAGACACAGTATGGGTGGTTGTACAGAGTTGAGAGACAGAGTTAGAAATAAGATAACATTGGCAGAGTATGTCTCAGAGCTGATCTCTGACCTCTGTACAGACAGTTGTAGCTATGTACAGTGGATGCTTCATCCTTGCCTTCTCTTTTATTATTGTGAATTATTGGTTATAGAGTCTCATCTGTCATGTGAATGAGAGATACACACAAAAGGAGCAGAAGGAAATTCTGTCAAAAACCATGGATGGAAAAACTCCAGCCAACAGGACTGGACAAAAATGTCTAGTAATAAAAAAAAGATATTGCAATGGTTTAACTAGCATAGAGCCAATGTGTAACAAATGAACAGCATATATCAATGCATGAGGAGGACAACATCACACTTGGAAGAGGCGGCATGTACTGCCTAACAGTCCCCTGCCCTCACCAGCTCCCCATGCCAACACCCACTCACTTTGTTTCCAAAAGCAATTATATTTTTATCTGATGTAGTCTATAAGGACTTTTTTGCAGGACGATTTTTAAGATTTTAATTATACCATTTTGGGGGAAACTTGGTTAGTAAAATCACATGTTTTTTTCAGAACAAGTCGTTGTTTTAATTGTTTACATTTTTCTGCAAAATATGACTTTTGGTTGATTTTCATTTTGCTGCTTGGGATGTAGATGCACAAAAAATGGCAAATTTTGGTTGGTTGGTTGTTTGGGTTGGGTAATTACGATTGCAGTGTTATCTATTAGATTAATATTTCATGGAAACAATTGGCACTCCATAATTGTAGAGCCCATAGGGAGCCCCGTCTCTCAGAAAGCATTCTGGTGTTTTAAACAGCCTAGATTTGGTATCTTAGAGTAGTTTTCAAGACTATGGTCTGACCAAAAAGGTAGGATCGGAATAACTTCAGATGCTAACCGCATAACCCTTCAGATGCTGCAATAATTAGTGAATGTGGCATCTAAGTAACTACTGGAACAGTCTCTGCTCAACTGGCTCCCATTTATCACAGGGTGCCAATGGTTGCTTCTGGATCTGCTCTATATGTCACCCTGTCAGCTTATTATACATTGGTGGCTCCGGGTCTACACTATTTGCTTGTTTATTACACCCTGCTGTGGGAAGGGTGTGACTGTTATTGCACAGAAATAGAAAATTGATTTACGCTACATAATAACAGTTAAAAAGTTTTAATACAGCGGGTACGAAAGTTTTCAAACCCTTTTAAATTTTTCAAGAATAGTCACAGAGTTTTTCTGAAGCCACTGTGTAGTTATTTTGTCTGTGTATTTAGGGTCACTGTCTTGTTGGCAGGTGAACTTTCGGCCCAGTCTAAGGTCCAGGATATCTCTATACTAGGCCACATTCATCTTTCCTTCAATTGCAACCAATGGTCCTATCCCTGCAGGTGTAAACCACCCCATAGCATGATGCTGCCACCACCATGTTTCACTGTTGGGATTGTATTTGGCAGGCGATGAGCAGTGACTGGTTTTCTTCACACTTACTACTTAGAATTAACACCAAAAAGTTCAATATTTGTCTCATCAGACCAGAAACTGTTATTTCTCATAGCCTGGGGTCCTCTGTGTGTCTTTTTGCAAACTGCACACTGCTTTCATATGTCTTGCACTGAGGAGAGGCTTCCGTCAGAACACTCTCCCATAAAGCCCCGATTGGTGGAGGGCTGCAGTTGACTTTGTGGAACTTTCTCCTATCTCCCTACTGCATCTATGGAGCTCAGCCACAGTGACCTTGGGGCTCTTCTTTACCTCTCTCACCAGGGCTCTTCTCCCATAATTGCTTAGTTTGGCTGGATGGCCAGGTCAAGGAAAAGTTGTGGTTATCCCAAACTTCTTTCATATAAGGAACATGGAGGCCACTGTGCTCTTAGGAACATTGAGTGTAACCTTGGCCAGATCTGTGCCTTGCCACAATTTTGTCTCTTGTGCCTTAGACCTCATGAGTCTCATGTGCTCTGACATGCACTTATATAGACAGGCGCATGTTTTTTTCTAATAAAATCCAGTCAGTTTAATTATACACAGCTGGACTCCAATGAAGAAGTAGAACCATCTCCAGTAGGATCAGAAGGAAATGGACAGCATATGAGTTAAACATGAATGTCAAAGCAAAGGGTCTGAATACTTACTACCATGAAAAATTTCAGTTTTTCTTTATTGACAAATAAGAAAAAATATCTACATTTATTTATTTTTTATTTTAGATTTTTTTCTGTCAGATGGGATGCAGAGTCTACATTAAAGAGCAAAAAACAAGAACTTTTTTGATCTTACCAATTGGCTGCAATGAAATAGAGAGTGAAAAATTTAAAGGGGTCTGAATACTTTCCGTACCCACTCTATAACCCAAAATTCTATAATTAAAAGAAAAAAAAATCATAAAAAAACAAAGCCTGATAGTTATTGCTCATGTAAAGCAATAATGAAAAAGCAAGTAAAAAAGGGGAATAGAGGAAGCGTTGCTATATTTGTGCATAAGGTTTGCATCTTATAGATAAGTCATAATTTAATCCGCATTTCTACCTCCAGCTTTATAGGCTTAGTGGTGGATATCCATAATGAAGTCATCTCAGCAGATGTGACACTACTAGTCCCCACATTAAAGGAAACCTACCACTTTAAAATGACCCTTCTGACCCACAAATACCTTAAGCTAGCTCAGGATGAGCTGATGCCGGACCATATTTTCAATTAAACCAGAAACCGCTGTATTTGTAGAAAAATTATTTTCTTGTGGTAGTAAAATCTCTCTTCGGCGCTTCTGTAAGCGTCATGCGGCGCGCAGCCCCGGACCCTGCTCCGCGGTCACGCTCTCGTCAGCGCCGCTCCCGTCACTAATTTTGCTGTGCCCGAGAGCCGGTGACGTCACCGAGCTCTCGGGCACACTAGCGCATGCGCACCACCTCCTCCCGGCGCGTCGCGGCCGGATCCCATTGCGCATGCGCGAAGTCCCGAAGCCTCGTAGTATCGCGAGGCTTCGGAGAGAAGACCGAGAAGACCACCTCCACTATGCTCGCCGCTATACTTCGCCCATGCGCAATGGGATCCGGCCGCGACGCGCCAGGAGGAGGTGGTGCGCATGCGCTAGTGTGCCCGAGAGCTCGGTGACGTCACCGGCTCTCGGGCACAGCAAAATTAGTGACGGGAGCGGCGCTGACGAGAGCGTGACCGCGGAGCAGGGTCCGGGGTGCGCGCCGCATGACGCTTACAGAAGCGCCGAAGAGAGATTTTACTACCACAAGAAAATAATTTTTCTACAAATACAGCGGTTTCTGGTTTAATTGAAAATATGGTCCGGCATCAGCTCATCCTGAGCTAGCTTAAGGTATTTGTGGGTCAGAAGGGTCATTTTAAAGTGGTAGGTTTCCTTTAAAATATGGTGTAACCAAACCAAATTGCAAACAATGCTCTTGCCCTTCAAATGCCTGTTGTGTTCCCACATTCCAGTTTGCATTGAAATGTGGGGCTTTTCCATGCTTAGGAGAAATTGTGAAACAAAATTTGTGCAGTAATGTCACCTTTAAGTGTGGAAATAAAACTTAAGGCTAAATTATTTAGTTATTTAATGGTTACTATACCCCTTCAATAGATTCAGTGAGGGATTCAGTTTCCATAAGGGGGTCAGTTGGGCCAAATTACCTGCTTTCTCATCTGTGCCCTAACACGTCTCCATACAACAGCTTACAACCACATGATGAGTACTGTAGTGTTCCAATCAGGGAGAATTGGCTAAATAATCTGTAGTGCATTGTGTGATGTATGATATGTGCAAATTTGAGGTTATTATTTACAAATACAGGCTGTCCCCTACTTAAGAACACTCAACTTACATACGACCCCTAGTTACAAACGGACCCCTGGATATTGGTAATTTACTGTACTTTAGACCTTGGCTACAATGATCAGCTATAACAGTTATCACAGGTGTCTGTAATGAAGCTTTAGTGTTAAAATTGATTCTTATGACAACCCAACATTTTTAAAATGCAATTGTCACAGAGACCAAAAAAGATCTGGCTGGGGTTACAATGATAAAATATACAGTTCCGACTTACATACAAACTCAACTTAAGAACAAACCTACAGACCCTATCTTGTATGTAACCCGGGACTGCCAGTAATAATAATAATATTACATTATTTTAACCCCTAAAACTTATTGAGAGGTTAAAAAACTTTCCTCATGCTCTTTTCAAGATTCACTATATTTACAAAAATCATTAAAGTCATTTATGTGGATTTTTTTAAAGACATATCTGAGATGAACATTTAAAAGTAGTTTGGGCAATTTTCTTGTCTTGAATGTTTCTAACAAGTGAAAGGATATTTAAAAAAGGAAATGAACATAAAGCTGATAAATGGTGGATGTAAATTAGTTACTAATATAGGTCGTCACACCAGTCTGTAAGGCAAAAAATAAAAATCAAATTTAAAAAATGAAAAATAGATGAACACATTGGGGCAGATTTACTTACCCAGTCCATTCGCGATCCAGTGGCGCGTTCTCTGTGGTGGATTCGGGTCCGGCCGGGATTCGCTAAGGTAGTTCCTCCGACGTCCACCAGGTGGCGCTGCTGCGCTGAATGCACTGAAGTACACCGGCCTATTCCCAGGGAAGGTAAGCGCGAGTTCCGCGTCACTTTTTTTAAATGTGGAGGTTTTTCCGAATCTGTCGGGTTTTCGTTCGGCCACGCCCCCGATTTCCATTGCGTGCATGCCAGCGCCAATGCGACACAATCTGATCGTGTGCGCCAAAATCCCGCGGCAATACAGGGAAAATAGGCGCAAATCGGAAATATTCGGGTAACACGTCGGGAAAACGCGAATCATCCCTTAGTAAATGACCCCCATTATCCACAAGTAAAATGTGTCACTAAAAACTTCTCTAAGTTAAACTGGGTCTGTTAAAGAGTTCCCCAGCCAGGTACAGTGGAAAGGAGGTTGTAGAGAGGTTTAAGGATCACTCTCATAACAGTGAAAATCCTGTTGTGTAGACTTTTTAATTGTTATACATGGAGGTACTGCCACATGTGGCTCCAACAATAAAGTACACGGCCAGAGTACAATATTAATATTAAGAAAAGTAGGTTTCATGTGAGAGAAGTAGGGAGTTATTTAAGTGCCAGTCACATTGACCTGGGATGTGAGAAGAAAGTGTGGAACATGGTTAGACAGCAGATATATAGGTATAACGTAAAATACGCTACTATATTGACATTTAGCTAGAGGTCACACTAATATTTTTTCTGGCAGAGCAAAACTACTCCTTTTAGCATTTCTGAGGAGTATTTTTAGTAGAGGAAGAGTATGAAACTTGTAGTAATAAAATATTTGATCTATTAAATATATTAGCAACAGCTCTCGAACCACACCCTTTATGAACTACTTCATAGAAAATGGACTTGGTTTCACACAACAAATAAACGTGTGCCATCCATCTCCCCAACCTGAATCAACTTAAACTATGCAGTGAGCAACCTTTGCCGAACACACTCCAACCTGTGATCGAGACCAGTTAGCCTGTTACCTTGGCCTGTTGCCACTGTCGAGTTGGTGTTCTGGAATAAAGGAACAATGATTTGATGTTTCCCATCCCTTGTCTCAGTGTGATCCGTGGAAGCAGCATAACATCAAGGGCTTCCCCTCTACCATCTACCCAGGGATAGATACAATCGAGCATGCCCGAGGGAGAATGGTTTCCATCCATTCGCAGCATCTCTATCTTTCTTGCAATTCACCTGTCAAACACCTGCATGACATGGACGAGGCCTGTTCCACCTGTACCAAGCAACCATGATCCCAGCCGAGCGCTGGGCAGCGCTCAAACCAGGCACTCAGGTACTAAGGGAGTCCAGCTGCTCCCAGCCGAAAGGGTCAGGTCTCATTGGGGGATGTTGCACACTCTGACATATGCCAGACGGAAGCAAATCGGCCAAGAGAAATGGACTTTGCTATCTGTTTTTCTCGGGTGACAATTGGCTTGATTGTGGACACTGCCTAAAACTGTTCTCATTTGGTGGGGGTGTACAGTACTCTGGAATGTGTTGCAAACACATTGTGCCAAAAGGAGGCCAATACACATAAGTATTCTGTCAAAATACATGCTTCTGGTAAAATTGCCTTCAATGATAACACAGGGGAAAACTCACTCTTTTCATAATGCACATGCATTTTTGAGTGCAATGAAAATGCACCATGTGAACACAACACAGGGTGTAGACTTTCACACTTCAAATCTACAGTAGGAAAAAGCTCTATAAGCTCTGCATATAGTAGTACAGGGTGCATTTACATCCATAACCCTTGCCTGACCATAGGCCTCTGTCACTTATGAGACTCCTCACTATAGTGTTCAGCTGACTGATCTGGTCTGCAAAGGCTGTCCCGTCCTTCTAGTTGTGCAGCCTTTGCAGACCAGGGGCATTGGCAGCAGAAGGCGGTAATAGCTCCACCCACCTTGACCTGACTGTAGTATGCCTGCAAGATATCTGGGATGGGCTATATCAGTGGTGGGGGCGAACCTATGGCACGGGTGCCAGAGGTGGCACTCAGAGCCCTTTCTGTGGGCACTCAGACCATCTCCCCAGGACAGAGTTCACCAAACACTTCCAATCTTCCTGCAGTCCCAAGCAACTTATGAGATGCTGTTCTCGGCGCTATTTAAAAGCCACACTTCATTGGCTGATTGAAACTGTGAGGTGGCGTTGACAGAACTGCATTATCTTTGGAGGTCATTCTGCTGGACCCCCCATTCTTCCTCTACATAGAGACCCTCTTTCATTTAACTGTATTGGTGGCCTTAGGAGGCCGATAGAATTGAAAGATGTGGAAGAACACGTAGCAATAAGTTACTGCTTAAAATGCCACGTTGGCACTTCACAGTGAATTAGTGCATTTTGGTTGTAATTTGGACACTCGGTCTCTAAAAGGTTTGCCATCACTGGGCTATATCCTGCTATGCTCATGTTACAGCATTGTACGTGTATACAGAGAGCATTCAGAGTGGGTCAGCTGCAGCCTCCACACCCCACAGTTCCTTAGTCTCCTATCTGGTGCCTATTTTTGTGCAACCACCAGGGACTGCACCAGTACTTCTTCAGAATGATGCCACCTTCATTGCTTCAGGGCACAGGGAGAAAATCTATATGCCAGGCTTTTGAAGGATGTAGGATGAAGGATTAGGTCAAGCTAGTAGCCAAGATATTATATTAAATCAGAAAGAAACCTTTAGGAAAGTCTGGAAATGGTGGTATATATATCACATTTAGGGTACATTCTTACAGCCGCATGCTCACCCGGCATACAGCTGTGCGCTGGAGAGGAGGTGACCCCCTCCATAGAAGAAAAGCGCAGCACGGCCGCAGACACATGGAAAGATAGATACGGAAAGATAGTTTGGGGTGTCGGACAGTGTGTACTGGTAGGGCTGTCATGGCGACTGGTGGGTCCTGGTTAATACTTTTGCATTTGTGACATATGTTTGAATATTTGTTAATACATGTAATAGTGTACCCCTCCAGTTTTCCCACACTGTCCGTATTTGCGTTTGTTTTTAGATGTCCTTTTTTAATGGTTTTTTTTAATATTTATGTATTTGCTGTAATATACTGTCAATTGAAATTACAATAAAGATTCTGATTTATTTATCGATTGAGGCATATTTGTGCTCTTCTATGGAAGCTTGATAGGGGTTATTTACATTGAAAGATAGAGCATGCTCTAGCTTTTCCCCGTGTACTGCGCAGATCATGTGCTGCATTACATACATGCAGTATGCAGAACCAGTGGGAGGTGCATTCTGTCAGCCCGCCAATAGTCATCCATCCATCATCTGCCAGGCCACCGTATTTTTTACAGATATGGTACGGATACAGTGACATGAAAAATTAAAAATGAGCTGTAACATTTTTCGCACAAATTAAATTCCTATTGAAAAGGACTGGTGTGAAAATGCTGCCTATTTATGTGTACTCTTTCGCTCTGGATACACAAGTAATTATCACTGTGCAAGACACAGCTCATGTGTGTGAACATGCAGATGTGAATATGACACAAATACAACAGCAGGGCATTGTACTAAGAATCAATTAAAGAGTTGAAGAAGTAAGAAGGTCTAAATTTAACATGGATATATATATATATATATACAATTCGTGTGCCATGCATTCTTTTGAAATGTACAAGGCGACTGAAGACCAATCTGTCATGCAAGAGGACACATGCGCAAAGCGAGCACCATGTGAGCTGAAGACTGCCAGGGTTTATTGACTAAGGTCAGGAAATTTATAGAGAATTACAGGATGTAAATCTACCTAGCGCAGGACTATTGTACTGCAATTCTTGAATGAACAGAAAATCGGTTAGAAAGGCATCACAACTCCTGTGCCCTGTTTTACAACGTACCCCAAGATGCCACCCAACGTAATAATCATGAGGAAGTTGTCATATGACAGGGATTAGAAGCAGGTTGGCTACGCAAGAGGCAGGTGAGCAGCTAGGAAGGAAGCTAGGGTAGGTAGCAATATGTAATACTAACCTTTAGGGGGGGTCAAGGCAGCTGTGGTCTCTTCTAAAAATTAAAAACATGTTTATTAGGGAAACATAAATGCCCAGAAAAGTAGTGATTGCACACTGGCATTTAGAAAAAGTCAGCTCACGGGTACATGAACCAAATAAACGTGTCCCTGTAAAGAGGTGATGCTCATAGCACAGGGTCAAAATAAGAAAGGGAAGGTGCCTACGCTACCAAAGCTATTGTGGTCTCCCAGCCCTAATTCATGCCTTCCATGGGTCCCTCCAATAACAAATACTTGTCAGCTTTAAAGAAGTTGATATACAAGCATGGAAGAAAAAAATGAATTAGGTGAAAATACTGAGCACCCAGTATGAAGTCTTGACTGGCTGTGAGGAATATCATGCAGTTTAATGCCTGCAATTTCAGCAAATGGAGAACGCAATAGAATATTTTATAAAAGTAGGGGCAGAAAATATGAGCCAAGTAAAGAGGATATCATAGTAAGAGAAGCATTGATGGAATAAGAGTGCAGACAATTCTTATTGTCAGGTGACACAAGTCATGTACTGCCCATCAGAGCATCACAAACAAAGAACGACGACCATAACACATACACAAGGAGCAAGAATCTACCAACAGAAGACTACAATGACTCCAATTAGTTACCAACCCATAAGTTCTTGACAGAGGACACACAGAGGTCAAGATGCGAGCAGGAAAATTATGAGTAACACAGAGGTCAAGATACGACCAGGAAATTTATGGGTAAGTGGTAAAATGGACACTAAATGCAGAAACAAGGGACTCACAAGGGGCAGAACAAGACAGGGGGACACTGTGTACTGACCTTGCAGCAAAGGTGAGCTGGTGGACTGGAATTTTTCTACAAACGGTAGGAAATGTGGGGTGGGAGGGAATAAAAGGGGCGGCGTTTACACAACAGAATTATAAAATAAATCAAACAAAAATGTAAAGCACAAAAAAAAAAACAACACACATTCAACTTCTTGTCCCCTACAATCCCTCTTTAGAGAGACCAGATATCAATTTTATGATACATTGAGAAAAAGCCACAGGATATTTCTAGTTATCAAGAACTAGTAATGGATAGGTGAGGTATCTGGGAAAATCTTCAGCACACACCTTTCCTGTGTCTGAAGGAAAAGGCATCGTAATGGATGGCGGACACAATGTACACCACATATAAGCTCTGGGGTGACCAGCCAATAGCGCCCCCTACATGAAACATTTTAATGTAAGAGGGCTATCTGAACTCTAAAAAGGGGGTGCAACCACCATGTCTCAGAAAAGCAATGGTGTCTTACACGCAAAGCAATTGCATTAATGATGGCAGTAAACAGAAAAAAAAACACAATACTGAAAGCAGAAAACAGAAATAATGGGAGGGTTTTGCCTTCTGATCTATAAGACTTATTCATGACACAGTAATAAGAACCAAAAACAATGGATGAGAAGAACTAGATAATAGAACCTCAGCCACAGAAAAAACAATAGGAGACTGAGGGTCTGTAAATACACAGAGGAGATGAGCAGGATGCACAGAATGTACATGACAAGCATAGGGAATACTACATGCTATACATCCCATCAATAACACTTTAGAAGCCCATCTACCCATTAAAGGCATCGCTGACACAAGATCTGCCCCTCTCCCTTCAGTCATGTATGGTGCTCAGGTAGGAACAGCGCATGGTGGTGTCTATGGCAGAAGTTTCACTGTGTATTTACCATTCACACATCCATACTTTATAGCTCAGGGAGCATTATAGAGCAGGGACAAGATGAATATGTCCAACAGACTGTGAATCCTCAATATCAGTGCATACTGCTATAAGCCCTCTAGGTCTGGAGACAGGTCTCTCCATCAAATCACAAACAAAAGCTCCAGACACATTATATGCGTATATTATATGAGAAAGGGAGAGCATTGGGAGCCGTAAATATCCAGTAGGTGATAAGGTTCATCATGTCTGAGCCTGAGTATGAATTACTCCTTTATATAGGATTTTACCCGAAAACCTATTTTATCTTTTCAGTTTCTTCTCTCAAATTACAGATCACTCAGCCCTGACCAAACCTATCCAGTGCGGGCTCCACTTCACTGGGCCTGTTAGCTGTGGTGTATGCAGACAAAGACCACAATAGGCATTCAGGAAATAGAAACTCAGAAATGCATCCTTGGTGCACCCTCCGCCAACACCTCAGCAATGGCTGCCGTCACCCAAGTAGAAAAGATCCTATATGCCTGATGACTCGGGTATCATTCACATAATTTAATGAAATCTACTTAACTTAGGACTCACCAAAAAGAATGACGCTTGCATTGCTGTGTCCAAGACGGTTCATGGCCACACACGTATAGTTTCCATAGTCTTGCTCTGAAACATTGAAGAATGTTACACGAGAAAAGGTCTCTCTATTCTCCACCTTCACCCCTTTCCGGGAGTCGCTCAGCCTGCAAAATACAACAACTCTGATAAGTTCAGTTATACCACAGACAACTGGAATCCTACACCCCCATTCTCTTTTTCTCTACCCTTACTTCATACTATACATCTGTTTCCACCTTCCACCTTTTGTGTGCTTCCTCTCTGCCATGTATATACTGTGCACCAGTAAGCTGTCCTCCCACACAGCTATCCTCCTTTCATATGCTTCAACTTAGCCTTCCAAATGCTGTGAGCGTACACCCTGCTCCACGATTGCTACGTACCTTTACCATTTCCTCCTACGTTTGTACACCAAATTCTCTTCTTATTCCTATCACTCATGTTTCTAAATTATGGCTATGTAATCCAATTTGGCAGTCCAGGGCCCTCCTTCTTCACTTCTGTGTACCTGCACAAGGCCCTTTCACTTCTTTTTGCTTAAACCATGCATTTTACTACAGTCTGCCTTCATCTTACCCTCCCAGTCCTGTGCACCTCCAAACTGACGTCCTACTGCATGTAACTACACTCAATTCTGCCGATATCAGAACCCTGAACAAATCTTATCTTTTGTTTTTCTCTGCTCCTGTATTCATGTGTGCCCCCTCTTCCCCCACAGCGGTGTGCCAGCAGCCAATGATAATAAACTTATGATAATAAACCTATAATAACCTATGATAATAAATGTACCACCTTGTCCTAATTCATTAATTCCCAATTAATTAATTCCAATTGTCCCAATTACCTTTTGTCTTCCTTGTACCAGAAGAATTCAGCGGCAGGAACCGCCAGTGCATCACACTGCAGAATTCCTTGATGTCCCAATGGAACCCCAATATTTCGTGCATCCAATATATAAGGTGGATCTATGGGAAACAAATAACTGACACCAATTAATAGAGGGTCAACAATGTAGGAATCACAGTCCAATTACATTGCACACACCTCTGGGTAAAGCTACTGGAAAAAGCAACAACCCTCCCGAAGCACTATGCTCTCAAATTAGCAGCCAATTGATAACTACATGATGTTGATGGTAATAGACAATCAATATGCTAATGTGCGCTGTACATGAGGAGCTGCTGTCACATCACAAGTAAGCTACATAAGACTCCGAACCAGACATGTGAAAAACAAGCAATAAACGAAAAATTATGAGCCTGGAAAATCTTAATACGGGTGTAGCGTGAGGAAGTGGAGCCTGCATAAAATTATCATGCAGAACACAGCAAGGCCCCTACACGACAAGCACAACATGATACGAGTATGAAACATTATGGCATTGAGCACATAACACACATAGGATACACATGCTGTATAAATGATGCATCATTGTGTGTAAGAAGCAGTTAGAACAAGTTAGATTTAGGGCATTTTCTGACAGTAAATGGCCCAGTGCCTGCGAATAACAATGTAGGGCCAGTTACTGAAGGATACTAAAATAGTGTAAAGATGCAGAATTGGCACCACAGCTACAGTCGTGAGTCTATCGATTGGTCACTGGCTGCCCAGGATGTTTTCAGTGGCTTTATTTTTACAGATGACTGAGACTTTCTCTGCAGATGAGTCAGGAGGATTTACTCACAGTTGACTGTTACTTTAACCCTTCGGACATCCGGGGAAGAAACGTCATTGGCAGCGCTGCACTCGTATAAGCCAGACTGCTCCCGTGTGATTCCTGTGATCTCCAGATACTCATCTTCACTCATAAAGCCATGCGCTGAAAGAGAAGAGCAGACATGGTACTGTGAGGTTATGTAATCTGTATTAAACTATACAGCAACCACCAAAATATTACATGTATACCATGCAGTTCATTATACACTGCACATATCAAGATCATAAAGTATAAAGAATTGGTAAATCATGCCACTAGAAAGAAAGGGGTTAATCATCCTCCATCATGCGCCCCCCCCCTTCTTTTGCTGTCTGTCAGGAGCGGACAGGGTAATTCTAGGTTAGGAGCTCAGAGTGGAGCTGGGAAGTAGGAGATGTTCTTGTGCTATAAAAAGAAAGATCGGGGAAATAAAAATCTCTCTTAGCATTTCTGCTGCTTCAACCGTCTTGTGTTTAACCCTCTACTGTGAGGAGGAGAGACAACAGACAATGGCGACATTTATTAATTTTGACACTAGTTGTTACTTTGTGATGCCCAATTTTAGCAGTGAATTGCAATGTGATGTTATATTGTGGTGCATGACCTTAATATATTTGGCACAAGCAAGATGAACTAATGAGCATCAGAAACAAAAAAAAATACACTTTCATTCAGTAGACTTGCATTTGGTTGGACTCCTTATGCACCAAAAATTGCAGCCAAAAAAGGGTCGGGAGGCTAGAAGTGCAGGAAAAACATTGGGGTTGAAGGGGAAAAAAAAGCTACCAAAAAACTGGTGCAGAGCCAATAATTTTCCCCAATGTCTGCTTCATTAATGGCAACAATCTCGATAATTTGAACAAAAAAACCCCACAGTATTATGGTGCCTAGGACACATAATCCTATCATCCCCCATATCATCATGATAACCCAAACCTTCAAGAAAATTTGAAATGTATACTCATTCCTATCATTGCCAGTATCTTTATCATCATTGCGCACCATTACAGTACACAAAAGCATGAAATATAAACAAATCCCTATAATCCTGATCACCATTACCCAATAGTACAACATTCCAGACACCAAATAGTATACGCCCCTACCATCCACATCACCACCATCATTATTACCCACCACTATACTCTACTGGAACATTAAATGTAATATATATTTTTCCATATTCCATAACTACAAGATCACTACAAGATCACTACACAGATAAGACCAAAAGTAGTATACATTCCTTCCATCCTTAGCACCACCATCAATATTACCCACCACTATCATATAAGAGAACATGAAACATAAGCATGCACCTATTATCCTGATCTCATCTTTAACCAATAGTACAACAAACCAGACCCCAAATATTATACACTCTTACCAATGGCTTAACCACCATCATCATTTCCCACCAGAGATATATGCACACCACTAAAATCCTCACCATCTTTGTAAATTTTACTACTACAACAAACCAGACCTTAAAGGGGTATTCCTACAAAGACAAGATTCTTAAATATACTCAGAATAACAGAATAACAGAATAACACCTTCTCTAATTCACAAAAATACAGTATTTCGCAAATAAAATTCCAACCTGTCTATCAGTCCTGGTGTATACAACTTTGGTTGTCCCTGTATACGACCATAAATATTCTGACTATGGTCGGATTCTTCTCATGAATAGCTTCTCTTATCTTCACACTGCATTGCTCTCTGCTTCCTGTTCCTCCCCCTTGCATTACAAGAGCAGCTGAGACACAGGCACTTCCTGCCGGCAAGCAGCGTGCAGAGACTTACTCTACTATTTAAAGACAGATAAGGTCGTTATCCAGGAGGGACGCATATAGCAGAGCTAACTCTGTGTTTGTAATGTGTGAGTTAGAAGAGCTGAGTGTGTCATGGGGGCACATGTATCATAAGTCCAGCATCGTTGGTTTGTTTTTTGGGACTTTTCTTGGCTTTTCTGCTGGTCAGTAGTATCTGAGCGGTTTTCCCTTATTGATAAATGTGGTGTCGGGTCTTTATTTAATTTGCAACTTTTTAAAACAAAAGGTCGCAAATTGTCTCCAAAAGTCGCAATCAGTTCCAAGCTGATTTCTACACCTGGTCAGTGGCAGCCTTAGATTTGTGCCAAAATTTGCAACTTTTCGCAACTTTTACATCTGGATTCAACTGATAACTCAGGGAACACTGCAGAAAACTAGACAATAGCGAACTTTGAAAGGAGACGCAAAAAAAGTAGCAAATGAGCACAAGCACCATGAAAAGTCTGAAAAGTGAAAGAACCAAAAAAGCCAAACATTTGATACATGTACCCCATAGTGTTTTATATCTCATGTATCTCATCATCTCTGACCTGTCTCATCTCTCTGTTTCTATGTGTTTCTAGTAGAATGTTCAGAGGCTAAATAAAAGTATAGATAAACCCTGTACTATGATAATCTAAGCACATTGTCAGCACATGACATCTCATAGATGGGTTAAAAATTATATTTATTTTGTAAACATCACTAGGGGATTAAAATTTGAGAACTTTCTTTTTATGGGCAAACCTCTTTAGATCAATGATGGCTATGTGACTTCTAGAAAAAGCCATAATTTAGTGATATGTGAACCTCTATTAACAGGGTTAAAGGGGTATTCCTGGAATAAGAATAATTCATACTGAAATGTGTCATTAGAATATATGCTAATATGCAATTAGTTTTTATTTCAAAATGTTGCTCACCCTAGCAGAAAAATGCTGTGGACATACACTGTAATGAAGAATTAAAAAGCTATTGGCCCTTTGATCAGTCCATTAATTTTGTCCCTGTGGAGGAGTGACAGAACAGAAGATGGCCGCTGGTTACATGTCCACATCACATGTTCTGTCTAGGGAGGTCATGTAACCATCACTATGTTTGGTTGTAGTTGGTTGGTTTCATGGCATCCAGTATGGCCAGTGTTGTGGTGAAACGTCTTCTCTGTGAGTGAATGTACAGTGATGGCAGTTACTATTAATAGGGAAGGGTCATTTGAAGTGTTTAAGAGTAGAACTGTTCTAATTGCCAATGGAAACCAGTCACAGCTCAGCTTTCATTTTCCCATAGTGGTTTATAAAATGAAAGCTGAGTTCTGATTGGTTTCCATGGGCAGCCAGAACAATTTTCCTCAGATACTTCTGCTAAATCTCCCCTATTATTACTATGGTAACAGAGAAAGACAATCTGTTACATCATCACTGGGAGCAGAGCATAAGAGAAGAGAAGCTGTTACTGAGAATTGAAGGATCATGGGACTTGTAGTTGCTAGTGGCGCTCATCTTGGAGATAACTCTGCCTACTTTAGAAAGACCATAATATTTTGTGAATTATAAAAGCAAATTATTTAAAGGTAACCTGTCACCAGGGACCTCATTTTCACTAAAGACAGATTGTAAAACTTACTTTTGCATCCTGACAAAATCCTGGGGTAGTCACAGAAGCTGGGCTTTGGTTTGGATACATTTCAAAAAACAACATGTGACTTGTCTGAGCTGTAGTCTTCCTCCATCTTTGTGCTCCTGTAAAGCTCCTCCCTCTCCTACTGATGTCAGCTCACCAGGCTGTGACATCTGTGAAGGAGGAGGAGGTGGAGCTGTACAGGAGCACAAAGGTGGGATGCATTTGGTTTGAAATGCATCCAAACCAAAGTCCAGCGCCTGTGACTAAGCCAGGATTTTGTCAGGATGCAAGAGTGAGTTATAACACACAAATATATTGTAATGCAAATGCTTAGATGTGATGGGCTTCTGCAACCTGTCTTTAGTGAAAATGATGTCCCTGGTGACATTAAGTAAGGAGTTGAAAAAAAAGGTTTTTGTAGCAGATGTTTATAATCACGGAATATCCCTTTAAAGAGAACCTGTCAGGGAAATTAACCCAAAACTAATTATATTTTTATAAACTGCCATTATAAAGCATTGCCCCTATCCCTACAATGTCTCTCCACATGCCTGTAAACCAAACTATCAGGTCCTAAAGTTGTTTGCAAATGACCTGAGATGGGTCCAATGAATCATTATCATATTCAGCAATCCAGCTTAATCATGAGTGTCAGGCACAGTCACAACCCCAGTGCTTGACTGACTGTATAATGATGTGACACTTCTGGTGCTGGCTCCTCTATGTGCTTCCTGATGCTACCGGCCATGCCCTCTGGAGCCTGTGTATGAAATACCCCTATACACATGACTGACAGCCTGTAACACTGTGACACTCCTGGTTCTGGCGGCTACACCCCCTGCAGCCTGTGTGTGTATGAGATACTCCGTTACACATGACTAACAGCCTGTATAATGATGTGACACTCCTGGTGCTGGCTCCTCCTTGTGCTTCCTGGTTCTGGCGGCCATGCCCCCTGCAACTCCCATGTATAACCCCTTCACTTTTAAAATACTGCTAAAAGCATACTACAGCAAGGGTGAGACCAGAAAGGGTTAACACTCACAGCTGTGTAACACACAGGAGAGGAGAAAGAAAGACCCAGTCTTCAATCTGGTAAGTAACATTGTAACTAAGGGACACTTTGCAGTCTGTTTCATTACAAATGAAGCAGAATGTCTTAATGAAGTATATTAGAAAAATGTTCAATACACTCACACTTTGATAATATTACCACTCTACAGTTTGTTTGTTTTTTATTTATTTACTTTTTTGTGCCGTTTCAGTATGTCCTGTTATGGGTCATTAGGCTCCATTTGGCCAGAGCAAATGGCTGAAAGCAACATTGCTTTACAACCAGCCAGGCACTTGGCAGTGTGTCTCTAAAACCCAGGGAGTCTCTTTTGATCAGAGAAACTTGCTCTTCCTATTTAGTGGAATTGACACCTTAGGCCAGAATGTAGTTCAGGAAGGGGGATGAGAGAACCAGCATACTATGTGGTATTTTCCCTCCAAAACTCAGACAATGGGAAATGTCAGAGCTGTCCATAACTGGGGCATAATTCATAATAATGGGTCCCTAATTACACAGGGCAGTTATGGGGTCTAGACACATGCTTATACTAAGTTTCAAAAGCCAAGCTGCAAAGGAAGTTAGCCAATAGCAGAACACCCCTGATATAAGGCTAAGACACCCCGAGTTTGTTATGGAGTTAATGGGAATAATGTACCCAGTTGATTGGAAGCAATGGCACAATCTTCCAATCAAAAGTTATGAAGTTTTAATGAAACCCCAGACCAAGAAAGTACCTCACTGATGGACAAGCTCCCCCTCACAGTGACATCACAGCCAGGGGTGTGGGTCAAAAACCCCCTGGGTTTAAATTAGTGAAGAAGCCACATGGCTTGGTTCAGTTTTGAGGATTCTATCACACTAGAAGACTGGATCGCTGTCTATGCCCAGTCCTCGGGCCAAAGAATTGCTTCCTATTTCAATAGCAAGAGTTTTCCCTTTTTCCTAACTGTTTGTAAGTATCGTATGTGTATTGTTTTTTAACTTTTTCGTTTTATCTGACAATTTTATTCTTTGAGTGTACTGTATTTTTTTTATACATATATTAAATTGTTCCTTAAAAAAGTCTCTGCTTGTAGCCTTAAAGAATCTGAGTCTCTGAAGGGAATTACGTTACCAGAGGTAATTTTTAGCATAGTCTATATCAGTGATGGCAAACGTTTTAGAGGCCGAGTGCCCAAACTGCAACAAAGACCCGCTTATTTATCGCAAAGTGCCAACACAGAAATTTATTGGTGAGGACACCAATAAAGCAGAAAATAGTCCCAGGTAGAGCTGTCACTTTAAAATACCTCTGTGCACAGAAAATCCTGGGCTGTCTGGAACTGCAGGAAGATACCTGGAGTCATCTCTGGTGATGGCCTGAGTGCCAACAGAAAGGGCTCTGAGTGCCACCTCTGGCACCAGTGCCATAGGTTAGCCATCACTGGTCTATATAGTATAAGCAGTGAGTGCATGTGCTGTGTAATCATCAGTGTGCCTTGTCTGTGTGGTTGAGGTGCCTACGGCCTACTTGTGGGTCATGGGTGCAGTGGATTGACTGGGTGCTGAGATTGCGTGGAGTAAATTTAGCGCTAAGACACCATTTTGTGGAAGTGGGCGGAGTTTAAGGGCTAAATTCTGGGACACCATAGATTAGGTAACCCCGTGTGTGAACTCCGATGCGTGGGGTTCATGACACCGACCCACACAAGCACATTATCAAAATCATCTGAAATGATGGTTACTCTTTAAGCTCTTGGTTCAGAACCATGGACAGGGAATGTTCCTGATTATTGGTGAAACTTTCTGGCACAGATTTAACAAGCTGTCTGAAAGTCAGAATATTCTTAGTTGCCCTAACAGCACCCTTTTAAAATATTCATGAGGACTGGTAAAATGAAAGCTGAGCTGTAATTGGTTGCCATGGGCAACTAAGAATATGCTGACTTTCAGACAGCTTGATAAATCTGCCCCTCTGTGTTGATGTCTTATGAACCACAAGAGATATTGAAATCTGATTATGGCAACAGACAATAACAATTATTGTCTTCTGTGATATGTTACATAACCAGCAAGACAAAAAAAAAAGCTTTGAATCCAATATGAGTGGCTTTCAAGAGTGGGCCATGTTTTTGGATATGTTCTTAAAGATAGTCCTCTCAACAATTACTTGGAGGTGTATTCAGATATGTGATCTTCCCATTTGTGTCTGAAACAAAAGGTGACTCTATGTAAGAAGGTCATTTTACCACTTTGTCAGGGGTATAAGACAGTTTTGAACTATTTTATGGCTTGTATAAACAAATGGTTCAACAGGAAAAGAGGGGCAAACCTAAAACTAAAGACCAACTACCGTAATAAGAGGTGCCAAGTTAGTCTGGACAGACTTTATTGATTTCTCATAAACAAATTTGTATATAGCCTTACACACATCTGGTACTGGGTTACTGTAGACAAATTAAGCCCCACCCCTTATCAGAACCTCTTAGTAAAATGCCCACTTTAGAGACCCCACATAGTTTAATGCCCACTTTAGTGGAATCCACACCATGTATTAAAAGAAATATATAACATTAAAATAAAACATAGTAGTCCAAGGACACTTACTCATAGATCCAGGCACCATGACCTTGGTAATCTTCTTATATATCCATGGAGTCCTTTCTTTCTAAAATAACTTTTAGAACTCTGCTAATGAGCCTCAAGGTCTCCTGGGGGTGTTATCAGAGCACCTCCATGCTGTAGATCAGTGGTGGTGAACCTATGGCACGGGTGCCAGAGGCGGCACTCTGAGCTCTTTCTGTGGGCACTAGGGCCATTGCTCAAGCACACCAGACAGGAGTCAAATAATTTTCCTGCAGTTCCATACAACTTAAAAGATGCTGCTTTCAGTGATATTTTAAAGTGATACATACATGGGACTGTAGGAAAAAGGGAATGTGTAGACAGGGCCAAATTATCTTTGGAGGACCTCCTTCTGGCCCCATGATTCTCTGTGTACACAGGGACCCTGGAATCAAGCTACAATGATACAAATTTTCCATCTTTTTTTCTACTATGTTGGTGTCCTCAGGAGGCCAGTATGATTGAACGTTGTTGAAGAACAGGGAGCAATTAGTTACTGCTTTATTTTTGGTTGGCACCTCACGAAAAATGAGGGGGCTATGGGGTTGCAGTTTGGGCACTCGGTCCCTAAAAGGTTCGCCATCACTGCTGTAGATTCACAGGCTGTGTACAAGGATCACTTTCCCCTCCCACTGTGGGCTGAAACTGGATCTATGAGTATGTGTCCCTGTTTTATCATGCTTGATTTTGATGGTAGATTTCCTGTCTTGTGGCCATTCACCCAAACTGTATAATGCCTCCTATTGGACCCCAAATATAATGTCCCTCCTTCCTGAAGCCCCTTCAGGATGCAGATAAGGCTGAACTGTGGAACACACTTCCTGCTGCCTGGGACAGTGAGGCGGACCATAAAATACAGAACTGTCCAACCAAATCCAGGACATCCTTGCTAATTGTCTGTTTGCATCACGCATGGAACTCACAAGAAAACAGAAGTATGCCAAAGGACCAAAAAAGGTAAAGTATAAACAACTTTTATTGATATATGCATCACGCATGCACAAGCCCTTTTTGCTCTGCTCCTGCAACTTTCTCCGTTCACACAGAATAGCTATTATGGTCCACTTATGTTAACATAAGCATGAATGATCCAGGCCTGCAAACATCTGCTCACAACTGTTGAGACATAGAATAGCAGAGGGAACAATGGCAGAGTATCACTGCAAAACAGAATAGAGGCAAGATATAAAAGTAGAACACAGATATACTGTATGTCTGAAAAGAAGAATAGAGGCACAAATTGACTGGAAGGGGCCAAGTACTTTAGAACACAAGTGGATCTTGCATTATACATTTTGAGAACTCTGAAATAGATAGTCATACACTGCACTATATTTTGTATTAGGAATTAGTTGCTTAGTAAATGTGCTTAATAGTCCCTCAATGTGATGTAGCAGAGAGTTTGGTGTCCAGAAAAAGGGCTCACAAAACTAACATAGGGGAATACATATGCTTTAATCCAAACTATATTGACAAAAAGGTATGGGTTAAATTCTGATGTCTTGAGTGATTTATGGAGAGAGATAAACCATGTTTTACATAAATCAGCGCAGTGTGTGGCATCAGACATGTCAGATTAAATATGCAAATGGTGGCACCTTGTTTATCTTGAGGGGATGTGTAACCTTCATACATGGGATCTGAGCCATCACTGATCACAACAAGATAACTGTAATCTTCCCGTAAGCAACTCCGCTAAATTACAGATTGTTTCCTTCAGCCTGGCGTCTCCGGTGATGATAGCCGCGTGTTCTGATTGCCTGAGCAGGGATCTCTGGCATGTTATTCCCATCGCTCACATTTACATCCTCACACTGGGTAGATAAATCGTCAATTCTAGACTGAATACATGGATGACCCCCGACCAGGCTCACAATTAATCTGAGTTCAATCATAAAGTACAAAACTCGTTGCAACGCATGTAATATAAAAAAATCTTCTCCTGTCTACACCTCCTATATTGACCAATACCCCTCAAGAAACACCTGCTGGTGGAATCCCTGTGCAAATGTACAGTATTACTCACATTACTTAACCCTACGTTACATCAACAATAACTCACAAGCTGCACTCCCCATGCTTCTAATACACCCATTGTGCACATACATTACATTCCTTATCCTGTACTTGTCCTGAACATCATACCATTATTACATTTCAGAGATGCAGTGGCTATTCATCTGTTGGAATTACTGTGTGCGTACAAGACACTACTCATTTTGTACAGATCCGGAGCAGCAATCACAATTCGGATGATGGAGTCACAGTATATACACATTACTTATCCTATTCTGACCCTTAGTACTTTACAAGAACGCCTCTCTAGAAACACTAACTCTTACCATCATAATGACTTACACCTACTCTACAGCTACAATGACAATGAATCGGAGCTGCACAAGACTAGTAGCATAGCAGACATAATGAATAACTGTGGATGGATCGGAGAGAGTAATGGGGTACTGGATGTGGACTGTTAGATTAAGAACATACAATGAGTATTGGGCATGGGCAATGGATGTGTGGTGCATATAATCTACTAGGAGCAGTACGGTGGCTCACTGGTTAGCACTACAGCCTTACAGCGCTGGGATCCTGGGTTCAAGTCCCATCCATGTCGACATCTGCAAAGAGTTTGTTTAGTGGGTTTCCTCTGGGTCCTCCGGTTTCCATCCACACTCCAAAACATACTGGTAGGTTGATTAGATTGTGAGCCCCATAGGGAAAGGAAGTGATTTGGCGCTATATAAATAAAGGTATTATTATGAACTGATATATCTTAATTAATAAAAGTTCAATAAGCATGCAATGTTAGCAGATTTGCTATTATAAATGGGGCAGATTTATAATAAAGTGTCCTATGGTTAGACAGTGCAGAGTTAGACTAGAAAGTCTCATTCTGCACCAGATTCATAGAAGTGTCTGGTGCTGGATGATAAATCTGTCCTAGAATAAGACTGCCTAGTAACACCTCCTATTAGTTGGCTTACTTTATGCCAGAAAGTTAGGACACAATTCTGTCAGATCAGCAGTATTTTTGGACAATGGATAAGTACATGGCATGGACTTTTGAAGGGTTTGGAGCACAGACTGGTAGCTCAGACAGAGTAGAGAATCAGGAGGGCTGGACATGGAAAAATGGGAGATTTACCTTGTATAGGTTGCACATTAACTTTTAAAAAGTGAAGATGGGAAGGTGAAATGCCTAAGGCTGATTCTCATCTACTTCTTGCAGTTTGTTTGTAAGAATAAATAATATATTATGTGCAGCGAGTAACATCAGTCATGGTGATACGTCATAGATAAACGCAAAGAGGACAGGACTGGAAAAGCGACAAACACACTGTTCAGATATGTCATATGGGAGATTAGAATCCACACAGAACGCTGATTCTGCACTGGAAACAAACCCGTCACTGTCAGACATCACTGCGATTGTGATTCTAAAGCTGGACCGATTAATAATTCATGGACTGGGACACAAAGAAAACGATAATATGGAAACTCTCTAGAAGTGTCCCAGTCACAGACATTAGAGCAACTGATCCAATATACAACAAGGTCTTTATTGTCATATACAGAAGCAACCATTTTACAGCTGAACGACGATCATCTTAAAATGTCTTCTATAATAGGATATAGATACCTCATATAAATCCTAGAACAGTATATGACACATACTGCTTAGTAGTTTTACAGGTTCACATTATTTTGATCCTTTCCTACATTTGGGCACAATAAAAAAAAATAAGTGACTCAAACAAGCCAATGATTCAGTCGCCTTCAGAGCTGTAGTCAGAATTCTGCTGTTGTGTCATGCCTTATACTCCAGTCACTTCTGGAGCGGTTATCACAATTGAATACCATTCAGTTTGGAAGCATTTAACATTTTAGATTGAGACACATCTGTCTTGTCCCTGTGAGATGCGTACAGTACAGGGGAGTCTGATGTGTCTGTGAACACAGAATTAATGATGGTATTTAGAGAGCTGCCGACTGAACGGAGTCATCCATCTCACATCCACTTGAGGAATGGAATCAAACACTCTCATTAAAAATACATATTTGTTTCATAAATAGTTAAAAGCACAACACCGCACATCAGAGAGCAGCGGTGAGAGAGCAGCTGGGGTAACATCTCAGAGACCCCGTGGTCCTCTCCACAGCTCTGCTGCTGCAACTGTCTGCTTGTTTGATGCTAGAAATATGTTTTTATTATGTTCAAAATCCTCTGCTTCCCTATGTTAAATGAGCAGATACTCTTTCCCAAGTAGTGATGGACACAATGTGGCTCATTTACTAAGGGTCCGAACGCCGCACTTTCGTCGGTTTTCACGAATATTTCCGTTTTGCGCCTAATTGCCCCGGGATTTTGGCGCATGCGATCGTATTTTGGCGCATCGGCGCCGGCTTGCACGGACAAACTGTGGAATTTAAAAAAGGAAATGTGTCGCAAGATCAAACACTCACATGCACCAGTAAGAAGCAGGTGAACACATGCAGGAACTCGACGCACAATGTTAGTGAATCGTGCCGGACCGGAATCCTCATCGGACAATGCGGGATCTCGACGGGACTGGGTAAGTAAATCTGCCCCATTGAGGACTCAACCAAAATCCATTCAATGGGAAATGAGTGCAAATGGTGGATGGTTTTGGTCCAAAGGTGATCCCCAATTTCTGGTGACTTTATTCAAACATACAGCCAGGAAAGGAGGTGATGGTCCACACACTATAGTTCATGCTTCATCAGTCTATAATCTGCACAAAACTCAATATTCATGCCATTTCGTATCTGGTGATAAGATAGTCCAGAATTTAAACAGGATATATATGATAAATAGATGAATGAATCATGGATGAGACAATAACATGGAAACAGTATATTATGGTCTAGTTCAGTGGTGGCAAACCAATGGCACGGGTGCCAGAGGTGGCACTCAGAGCCATTTCTGTGGGCACTCAGACCATCACCCCAGGACAGAGTTCACCAAATGGGACCAAATCCACCAAGTCCCAGGCAACTTAAGAGATGCTATTCTCAGCGCTATTTTAAAGCAACATTTCATTGGCTGTAAGGAACTGCAGGAAAAGGAAGATGGTGTTGACAGAAATACATTATCTTTGGTGGTCATCCTGCAGGACCAACAATTTTTCCTCTACAGAGAGACCCTGGAGAGAAGCTACAATGAGAGTCTGAATTTGCTCTCCTTCTTGTATTGGTTGCCTCAGGGGGTGATACAATTGAAAGATGTGGAAGAACAGGTAGCAAGAAGTTACTGCTTAAAATGCCATGTTGGCACTTCACAGGAAAATAAGTTGTAGTTTGGGCACTGTCTCCAAAAGGTTCGCCATCACTGGGCCAAAGGAGGTCTCGCCATCTGAAACTAACAGATACAAATAGATACAATCTGTGCTGTGACAGCTGGTTATAATAAAGTGCAGCACACAGCCCTTGGCTATACATTTGCCCCCCCCTGTGAGGTGTGAGATACGTCCTTGGCCGGGAAAGGGTTAAAGGTGTAGTTTACTTTCAGTAGATTGTTTGTGTAATGAAAAGTTATACAATTTTCTAATATATTTTTTGTATCAATTCCTCACAGTTCTGATCTCTGTTTGGGATCTCATTGTTTACTTCCTGTGGAAAATACTCTGTCCCTGGTCATGTGATGTCACATAGGTGCATGGCTGGTTATTATCACAGACAGTAATTAGAGCTGATAGAATGAGCTGTCCATCTCTGCGACATCACATGACCATGGAAAGAGTATTAGCCATGGAAGTATACTATGAATCTTCCTGATCCAGATCTAGAAAACAGAGAGGAATTGATACAGAAAATATATTAGAAAATTGTAAAGCATTCCATTCCATTTCCTGGAAGTGGACAACCCCTATAAGGTTTATTATGTTACAACACAGAAGGGACCAATTGCTGCAGATTCACTGTCATGTCCGGACAGCGTTCCTCTGCACTCACACCAGCGTCTATGTCTCGGTCGCCCATTAGAAAGTCTTTTATTGAGAAAAAATATGATTACTGCAAATAGCTTCATCCGGCAATCCCATACCTCCCAACTTTTGTGGAGGAGAAAGAGGGACAAAATGGCGGCGCGCGAAGCGCGCCGCCGCGATTTTTTTACCCACAGAAGCCACACCCTAGCCACGCCCCCTAACCACACCCCCTGGCCACGCCACTGCTCATACCTTCAACGCATCCACTGGCACCAATGTATATTTATGTATATAATTGGGGGGCATATTCCACTCCCCCTAGACAACGAGCATGCCCTCCTAGACAACGAGCATGTCCTCCCCTAGACAACGAGCATGCCCCCCCCAGACAACGAGCATGTCCTCCCCTAGACAACGAGCATGTCCCCCCCTAGACAACGAGCATGCCCCCCCCAGACAACGAGCATGTCCTCCCCTAGACAACGAGCATGCCCCCCCCAGACAACGAGCATGTCCTCCCCTAGACAACGAGCATGTCCCCCCCTAGACAACGAGCATGTCCCCCCCAGACAACGAGCATGTCCGCCCCCAGACAACGAGCATGCCCCCCCCTAGACAACGAGCATGTCCCCCCCAGACAACGAGCATGTCCCCCCCAGACAACGGGCATGTCCGCCCCCAGACAACGAGCATGCCCCCCCCTAGACAACGAGCATGCCCCCCCTAGACAACAAGCATGCCCCCCCTAGACAACGAGCATGTCCCCTAGACAACGAGCATGCCCCCCCCTAGACAACGAGCATGTACCCCCCCTAGACAACGAGCATGTACCCCCACCTAGACAACGAGAATGTACCCCCACCTAGACAACGACCATGTCCCCCCCTAGACAACGAGCATGTCCCCCCCCCCTAGACAACGAGCATGTCCCCCACCTAGACAACGAGCCTGTCCCCCCCTGTGGCTGCGTGCCCTTTTTTGTGTGTTTGTGTTATTTTTGTCTTCCAGGACCGTGCATGCTGTGGACTGCTTCCGATTCGAAGGATTACATCGATGACCGACAGTTCTAACAAATAAAATGGTCAACGAGGGTGTGTCTGCGTTTTTTGTTCAATAAAATTTTCTGAAAACGGTGTGATTATTTATTTTTTTGCGACACTCTTCATAGTTTGCCGTAGTAGTGGTGCCGGCTAGGTGACGGTGCTCATTACTAAGGGCTGGCCTTAGTGTTTGCCTTAATTTTTTTGGCAAATTCACACTAACGCCCATACCATTACCCCGGTACCCACCGCCACCAGGGGTGCCGGGAAGAGCCGGGTACAAACCAGTACCTGACCGTCTATAGATGGTCAGGTAGTGGGGCGGCTGCAGGCTGTTATTGTTGCGCTGGAATAGCCCCCTAACAGTGACCTATCCCAGCTCAGTAATGGCAGGCTGCTGCTGCTTTTTTGTATCAGGCTGATTTGAAAAATAGGGGCACCCCATGCCGTTTTTTCTTCAAATTTTTGACAAAAATATGCGTGGGGTCCCCCCTTTAAAGGGGGCTCCCAGGCTGTTTCCCCCATTTTTACAAAAAAATGGGGGGGAAAAACGGCATGGGGTGCCCCCTATTGTTCAAATCAGCCAGATACAAAAAAGCAGCAGCAGCCTGCTATTACTGAGCTGGGATAGGCCACTGTTAGGGGGCTATTCCAGCGCAACAATAACAGCCTGCAGCCGCCCCACTACCTGACCATCTATAGACGGTCAGGTACTGGTTTGTACCCGGCTCTTCCCGGCACCCCTGGTGGTGGTGGGTACCGGGGTAATGGTATGGGCGTTAGTGTAAATTTGCCAAAAAAATTAAGGCAAACACTAAGGCCAGCCCTTAGTAATGAGCACCGTCACCTAGCCGGCACCACTACTACGGCAAACTATGAAGAGTGTCGCAAAAAAATAAATAATCACACCGTTTTCAGAAAATTTTATTGAACAAAAGACGCAGACACACCCTCGTTGACCATTTTATTTGTTAGAAATGTCGGTCATAGACGTAATCCTTCGAATCCGAAGCAGTCCACAGCAGGCACGGTCCTGGAAGACAAAAATAACACAAACACACAAAAAAGGGCACGCAGCCACAGGGGAGGACATGCTCGTTGTCTAGGGGTCAGGGGTAGACATGCTCGTTGTCTAGGGGGGGGGGAAATGCTAGTTGTCTAGGGGGGGGACATGCTCGTTGTCTAGGAGTCGGGGGGAGACATGCTCGTTGTCTGGGGGGGGGGACATGCTCGTTGTCTAGGGGGGGGGCATGCTCGTTGTCTTGGGGGGGGACATGCTCGTTGTCTAGGGGTCAGGGGGAGACATGCTCGTTGTCTAGCAGGGGGAAATGCTCGTTGTCTAGGGGGGGAAATCCTCGTTGTCTAGGGGGGGGACATGCTCGTTGTCGCAGTAAAGGGGAGGGGTCCTATGGAGCGCAGTAAAGGGGAGGGGTCCTATGGAGCGCAGTAAAGGGGAGGGGTCCTATGGAGCGCAGTAAAGGGGAGGGGTCCTATGGAGCGCAGTAAAGGGGAGGGGTCCTATGGAGCGCAGTAAAGGGGAGGGGTCCTATGGAGCGCAGTAAAGGGGAGGGGTCCTATGGAGCGCAGTAAAGGGGAGGAGTCCTATTGAGCGCGCAGTGAAAGCCATAAAAAACACATTTGATATTTTCCTTCCCGCTTCCCAGTACAGGGCCTGGAATATTTAATACTGTCACTAGGAAGTATAATTTGTTACGCAGAAACAGGCCGCACACAGCTCTGTACGTGGAAAAATAAAAAAGTTATTGATTTTTGAAAGTGGGGAGTGAAATATGGAAACGCAAAAATCGTTCCGTCAGAGTAATGGAGCAGGCGGCCGTGTATGACCATTCTGCTCCATTACTGTCATAGAGCGATGACATGGACCTTATGTGGACCCCAACAGACCCCTTGTTTTCATGATCTATGGGGGTCACATCACTGAAACCCCCACACATCAGCAGGTTAAGCCCTGTCCTATGGATAGGGCCTAACTTGTATTTGTGGGAAAACCCCTTTAACCCCTTAACGCTCTGCGCCGTAGCTCTACGACGCAGAGAGTATAAGGAGTGTATGAAGAGGGCTCACGGGCTGAGTCTTCTTCATACAAGGTGGGGGGTTTTGCATGTTGCAGAAAACCCCCACCGCTAATAACCGCAGTCGGTCATTGTCGCCGGCAAAGTCTTTTTTACGATCGCTGTGCCCCCGAACGTCATCGGGGGCGGCGATCGTTTGCCGTGGTAGCCTCGGGTCTTCTTTTGACACGAGGCTACATGGCTTCTGCAGGTTCGTTACAATGAGCCAGAAGTATTGCAGTATATGGTAGGAGCGATCTGACCATCTAGGGTTAATGTACCGTAGATGGTCTAAGAAATAGTGGAAAAAAAAGAAAAAACAGGTTTTAAAAATAAAAAAAATTTATAAAATATTAAAAATTCTAATCACCTCCCTTTCCCTAGAACGGATATAAAACATAATAAACAGTAAAGATCACAGACATATTAGGTATCGCCGCGTCCCAAAATGCCCGATCTATCAAAATATAAAAACGGTTACGGGCGGCGGTGACCTCCGAGGCGGGAAATGGCGCCCAAATGTCCGAAATGCGACTTTTACACCTTTTTACATCACATAAAAAATGAAATTAAAAATGATCAAAATGTCGCACAGACCTCAAAATGGTAGCAATGAAAACGTCGGCTCATTTCGCCAAAAATGACCCCACCCCCAGCTCCGTGCACCGAAATATGAAAAAGTTATTAGCGTCAGAAGATGGCAAAAATTTTTTTTTTTTTTTTTTTGCACACATGCGTTTAATTTTTGAAAATGTATTAAAACACAATAAAACCTATAAATCCGGTATCACCGCGATCGCACCAAACCAAAGAATAAAGCTGAGGTGTTATTTTGAGTGCACAGTCAAAGTCGAAAAAACTGAGCCCACAAGAACGTGACATGTGCGGTTTTTTAAAAAATTTTTTCCACATTTGGAATTTTTTGCAGCTTCGCAGTACACGGCATGTTAAAATAAATAACATTACGGGAAAGTAAAATTTGTTACGCACAAAATAAGCCCTCACACAGCTCTGTACACGGAAAAATGAAAAAGTTATGGATTTTTGAAGTTGGAGAGCGAGAAATGAGAGAAAAACCCTGCGTCCTTAAGGGGTTAAGGGATTAAGTATATGGTACAATAAAAGCAGAATAGAAGGGCACTGGGGGGGTTAGGGATGGGGGCAGGGGGTCTATGGAGGAAAGTGTTTAACCCTTTAGCTGCTGCCTGCAGTCACTGTAGAGTACCTGTTATCACACTGCAGCAGCTGCACACACTCGGCTCTGCTTCATCAGACGAACTTCAGTGAGGAGCAGGAGGAGGAGGTGGGGGCAGGGAGCCATTGATGTAGCAGTGCTGGAGAGTTCCTGCCTGCACGGAGGATGATCCCCTGGGGCTGCTGTGCAGGGGCAGTGCAGAGAACATGACACTCTGCACTGCTCCATCCATCCATCCATCCATGTGCCTGCAAGTGGCAGCCTGAGGACAGGGAGGGCTCTGCCTCCCAGGGGAGGGGATGGGGGAGGTGCCGGCTCTGCAGCAGACAGCCAGGGAGCTGGAGAGGAGGAGGACGCTGCACCCCTGGCTTCTCTGTATCCTGAGCAGGACGGGGGCGGGACTCGGGGGCGGGACTCGGGGGGGGGCGGGACTCGGGGGCGGGACAAAACGGAAAAATCCGTGAAACCGCAAAAAAACCGGGACTTTCACTTAACGGTCCGTGCAGGCGGGACAAGGGTTAAAAAACGGGACTGTCCCGCCCAAAACGGGACGGTTGGGAGGTATGCAATCCCTTTATCATGTCCCTGATCTCTGAGCAGCTTCATAAATATAAATACCTTAGATCCAGGACAAACTTGATAAACAGCATAATGGGAGAAAATAGGCCCAGAGAGCTGCAAAAAGACACCGGCTCAACGGGGAGAGAAATACAACAAGCTACAGAACTAATGGGGAAATGTTAATGGTGATGAAAAGACAGCAGCAGGAAAACCAAATACCAGCAAAAGCCTAACACTACAGAGGCAGCCATACAGCAGCAATGGAGCTCACAACACGAAAGTCAGAAATGGTCAGAACTGCACATAACTGCAAGAACATCTGTCCCAGCAGCATCAACATTCTGGAGGCACAGTGCTTTGTGATAGTGCTATCCCATGTGCTCCATAGATTGTAGCCTACACTAGACTCAGAAAATATTGCAGAGCAAGATATCCACATGTATGATACTAAATTCTGTTCATTCCCACCAATTCCACAGACATAAGTCTAACCTTCCTCTATCAGTATTGGTGTACACAATTTCAGTTGCCCCTAGCCACGACCCTGTAACTTCTGACTTGGGGTCGGGCCGCCATCTTGGATTCCTGTGTGACTCCTTGCTGCTGCGAATTTCTGTCTTTCTCTGCTGTGTGCCTGTAACCACGTCCCCTACACGGAACTCACAGACACTCACCTATTCACTTCTTGCCAGCACATCATGGGCAGAGAGAAGTGATGAGACCCCCACAGATCACGAAAATGAGGGGCCTGACGGAGTCAGGTACCTCAGTCGGACCTCTTGTCGCTCCGTTATGGAGCAGACGGCCGCGTAATGACTGTTCTGCTTCACACATCTCAATGGAGCCGACGGAAATTGTTTAGCGCCGTGGCGCTCTGCTCCATTGCTCTCAAGGAGCGACAAGAGGTTTGACTGAGGTACGTGGAACCCATTAGGATCCCTCCTATCACTGAGACCCCCATCGATCAGCAAGTTAGGCACTATCCTGTGCCTCACTGCTCTTACATTGAAGAACCTATGTCTATGTTGATGGGAGAATCGCCTCTCCTCTAGGCGAGGAGGATGCCCCATTGTCTTGGTCACAGGCCGAGGTATAAAAAGATCTTTGGAGAGATCCTTGTACATTGTAATGATGTCTCCCATCTTTTTCTAAACTGAATAACCTCAAGTTTAGTAATCTATCCTTGTATTACAGTCCCCCATTCCCCTCATAATCTAGGTTACTCTCCTCTGCACCCAGTTCCAGTATGTCCTCTTTATACACTCGTGCCCAAAACTGCACAGAATGGGGCACATTTACTTATCGGCCGCTAAAGTTCACCGATATTCCGAGGATAATGCACTGTGCTACGATTCACTAAGATTGTGTGCCCGATATCCTGCATGTGTCGCATGGGTTTTTAAAACGCATGTGTTGTTAAACGGACTGAAAACGCATGCTTAAAAACTGACCAAAAACACCATGTGTGGCATCACCCTTAGCCTGTAGAGCTGAAAGTCATCATGCAAAGCATTCCTACACACAAACAGATTCATCCAAGGCCAAAACATAACAATAAATGAAGAATAGCAGTTTTGCATTGACCCAGCTAGCAGGTACACAAAGCCTGCGCTAGGTATGATTTCAAAACAGCTATAGTGCAATTTACCTAAAATGACTACAAATTACCCCTAAGGATCAGACAAGCAAGGGCTTATATAACTTTTAATAACTTTTCTAAAAATGGAACAAATAGACGGGGATTTCTCATGCAGCTTGAATCTATGTGCAGATCTACGATTACATAGGTAATACCAAATTGATGAATATATAATTAATAACATTTGACCCGTAGATGTCAACAAAGTACCTGCAAGACCACACCCTGTATATTACTTATCCAAGATAAACACTTCAGAAGACCTCCCAATTAGGGTGTGAGCGTCTAGCAACAATAATAAATTACTTCCTTCACCCTCCTTCACCCGAAACTAGGAGAGGCTTCTGCATGGGCCCCATCTTCCCCTGAAAAAAAAATATGTACATTTTTGTACAAACATGTTTATACAATTACACACATTTATATACTTACATCTCCTTGGAGTTCTGCGCCGAACAAAGCTATGAAGGGTGCATGAAGAGGGCAAACACCCACTGCTAATAACCGCAATTGGTGCTAGCACTGATCTTGTGGGCGCCGTCATCTTTGATGAGATTGTTGCTCCCGATGACATCGGGGAGCCGCGATTGGTTGCCATGGCAGCCTCGGGTCTGAGTCAGACCCGATATTTCTGAAGATTCATTAAAATGCGCCAGTGGCTCATTGTGATGAATCCTATGTAAAAATGCCATATACTGCAAAAACCTAAAAATTCAAATCACCCCCCCCCTTTCCTTTAGGTATTGCTTCATACCAAAATGACAGATCTATCAAAATATAAAAATGGTTAATAAAATGGAAAATAGCGAAATGTCCGAAACGCCACTTTTACACCATTTTACATCACATAAAAATGTAATAAAAAGTTATCAAAAGGTCGCACAGTCCTCTAAATGGTAGCAATGAAAACATCGGCTCATTAAGCAAAAAATGACTCCTGACACAGCTCCAAACACTAAAGTATGAGCGTCAGAAGTTGGCGAAACTATATCCTTTTTCGTACATATTGTTTTAATCATTGAAAAAGTATTAAATCACAATAAAAACAATATAAACCGTTGGCTGGAGTTTGGGCCTGCCAGAGTTTGCTATGGGTGGGCGGAGTTTGGGCGGGCCAGCGCTTGGGGAAGTACAGACACAGAGGGAGGAGAGGGCGGCCTGCGTTTGGGAGGCGTTTGGATGGGCGGGCAATTGGGCATGCAGAGTTTGGACGGGAGTTTTTAAATTTGGGCAGAACGGCCAGCGTTCGGGGAAGCAAAGACATGGGCCCGATTTCGGATGTACCCTCTGCGACCACGATTGTTACGCTCAAGTCTGACCATTCAACAAAGCTAACAGAGCAGCAAAATATTTCTTTGTATTCAGAAATTGTTAGAGATGTTGCCTGTGTTGTTACTACTTTTCCACCAAGTCTTGTACAGTGTTTGTTCCCTCCTCTCAAAATAATGAGATTATTTATAGTACAAATTCATAGATCTCTTATTATCAGCATCAAGTACATGACAAAGATTTCCAGCTATTGCATATTTACATATCAAATTTTATTAATTGTGTTATTTGTTCAGAAATTGTATTCCAATGAATATTCTTTACGTTGTATCTAAGCCTAGCCTGGTTGCTAATATAATAATGAGATGTTATAATTTTATGAAAGTGCATTATTGCATTGCTGGCCATTTATAAAGGAGGATTAGTTGGAGCTAGAGACGGAGTCAGAGCTAGAGTTTGAGAGAATAGAGGATTTTCCCATACCAGTCCCACAGGGTAACAGGACGCCTCGACTGGACAGTATATCTGTGAATGAAGGGTATATCTCACACTATTACTTACGCTGGGGGCTGCTGATCGAAACAAAGCTTGGCTTGTATTCTCTCATCTCTGTCTTACTGCTGCTCAGTGTTTAACATGATGTTTTATGCAGTCCTCATATAAGTGCCTTCCTGAAACTGATTTGTCCATACGTCTTTGTCGCACGTCTATTATAACATTTGGTAAAAGTGGTTGGGTTTGCCTAATTGCTGACAATAAAACAGATAATATCAGACGATTCTCCATTAATGTCACCACACTAAATGTTTGCTCTTTGCTCGACAGCAGCCTGTGGATCTGGGGAGCCGTATTGTTGGGGGTGTGTTAACCATGATTAGGCAATAATAATTATTTTACACGGTGGGCGCCTCAACTGCTCATTTATTCTAATGTTCTTTTCAGTAAATGAGTCAAACAGATAAGCGTCCCATTGGTATGGCCCAAGCTCCTGTACGACCACAGTATGCAGCGCTTCTGGAGGCTGCGTATAATTCATCTGGATGTGATTGCTCTGAGCCAGGCCTGAAGCTTTCTACTTGTTGGCTGAGTGTTCCCCACAGTCCTCTGATGAAGTGGAGATTTCACAACAGGGACAGCTGGAAAGGGCATGGCTGATTTAGGGGGGGTGCGGGGAGATGGCTTAATGCAGCCTGAAGTGTCGTTTACTTCATTAAGCGGCTCCCGTGTATCATAGCTTTCTCCATCCCACAGGACATAATAGACGGATAATATCCTAGTGGTAACCACCATGCAGTCACAGCTCACACATAATACTAGCGCAAAGAGTAATTAAACAACCAGTAAATAAGGTGTACAGAAGTCTGTCTCACTGTTTAACCGCTCGAATGCTTTTCTCTGCCATGGACGTCACAGTGCAACACATTCCCAGAAACTGCACATTTCAATTAGAAAGTATTTTATGTATTGCACACTCCCTCATAGTAAGCATAGAGATTAGGGGCCTAGAGGAATCCTTTGAAGACTCAAAATCACTATTTTACCCATTTGTGACTGAAAACCTGTAGGCGTACACTGAGCTACAGGATGTCAGTTACTCCTGAGGCAATGCAAACAATGGGGACTAAAGCAACACACTGGTGACAGGGACAGAATAATTCTACAGGAGGTCCCCTACTTAAGAACATCCCTAGTTACAAACGGACCTCTGGATATTGGTAATTTACTGTATTTTAGCTTTAGGCTACAATAAACAGCTCTAACAGCTATAACAGGTGTCTGCAAATAAGCTTTAGTGTTAACCCTGGTTCTAATGACAATCCAACATTTTTAAAATTCAATTGTCACAGAGACCAAAAAAATCCGGTCTGGGGTAACAATTATAAAGTATAGGGTTCTGACTTACCTAAAAATTCAACTTAAGAACAAACCTACAGAACCTATCTTGTACGTAACCCGGGGACTGCCTGTATCCACTGCAATATGTGTGAATTCACACATCTGCAGCTGAGTATCATGCCAGTCCAGGTGTCAGCATTATTAAAACACTGCACAGGACGTATATGGATTTTGTGGTGCCACTCCTCTTTATACCGTGTCCCCTATTTGTGAATTTGGGCCCTTGCACTGCAATATATAATAGAGAAAGCGAAAAGAGAAATTAGGGGGCTTCTGCCCTCAGGACATTTGCCACCTCAGTGTTTCAGGAGGGGTCTGCTTGTGTCCTCCAAGACACTGGAAGAAATTATAGTTATGCTGATAATTACTTACACTCATCTGTATGGGCTGCTTTGGGTGTCACACACCCAGGTACCCTTAGGGTTTATGTAAGAAGCCAAATCCCCAATATTTATTTCCTATAGTGTCCCCCTCCCCACACATAGTTTGGTGCAGCTGCTCTGCTAAATCTAGATTTCAAAATTCATTATAATTCTCCTGCTGTCGATGTAAATGCTGAACCTTTCTGCGCTGCTCCCTGGAATATTACTTCAAATGATTGACAAGATCCTTACCTATAACAAAGCATTATTAAAACCCATCCCCATGGTGCCATCCTATAAATATCCTCTCTAGCACATTGGAAACATGTAATTTCTGGACAATTAGTTGTAACCCTTTGTATGCGGAGGACGGGAGTTCAGCCAGATGGAATAATCTTATTGTCTGGCCTCTAAATTATATGATCTTATTGTTCCGGACGCCAGATCTGCACTTTCTTCCTAATCGCCTTTCTCCTTGGGTAATGTACATTCTTATCTCGCTCCTGTGTAAATGTAGATTTTGTATTGGCCTTTACAGCACATTAATAACCAACAAGAGACTCTTTTTGGCGCTTCTGTTCTGCTTGCTGTTTGTGAAGTGATAAAGAGCAGAGAGGGCGCCGGCAGCTGTAATTACCACATGCACAAATCGCAAAAAACTTTCTTATTAATGACAGCGAGAAGCAGCTCTAGACCTCAGCAGGTCTGCCGGACTGTCTTCAAGGTGGAAGGGGTACAAGGGCGACTTTTATTACTACGACATCAGAATGACTCATACTGCTGCCCAGTTAGCAGGCATAAGGCATAATACCCAGAATACAGTTTGGGACAATATGATCTGATCACAGTTCATTACACAGTCCTTGTTGTTGATGAGAGGCAAAACAACCGATACTAAAGTGCACAGGTTACATAAAGATACAAATCCTGTTGGCTTTTAAAGGAAATCTTCTACATCCAAAATCATTGCATAAATAAAATCAGCATGGGGTAGGACACCTTGCAAGCTTCCCTGTTTATTGCAATCTTTAGTAATATTTATAGAACAAGCTTTTCGGCATACCAGGGCTTGACAATTAATCTGTTTTATTGTTTTTATGCATTTAATCCCTTCACGACTGTGATACGGCTATATACGTCCTATCTGCACATGTCCTGTACAGATAGCACGTATATATAAACGCCAAGACAGTGTCCCACTTTAAACAGTCATATCTCCTAAAGCGTGGTACTTAAAATCACAATTCTAGTTTTCTATTAAAGAGAAGAATTTTTAATATAGTATTTGTTTTTGTCCAGGTGACACAGAACCGGAGTTAAAAATGTCATTTTTAAATTCTGATCTCATTTCCTGACTGTAACTAAAAGGGAACCTGTCATCAGAAATTGGCCTAATAAACAATTACCAGTATGTTGTCAACCAGGTGAACAGCTTCTCGATCATGTTTCTTTCATGGCCCAGCTTGGTGGCATCATCCAAATCAACTTTGAAGTCAGTTGTTAACTGGTTCTATAAAATCAGGGAGGCGGACAGTTTAACACTGAAGTCAAGCTGTCCCCAACTCTGAACTCCTCCTCCACTGTGATTGACATCATGTGCCAAACACTACACCTCCTTAACTTCATAAAAGAAATTGACACATCACTGCATAGTTGATTTTCTGGATGATGTCATCACACTGCACCATGACAGGAACACGATCTATAAGCTACTTGATAACATACTGGTGGTAGTTTATTTGGCCAATTTCTGATGACAGGTTCGCTCTACTGACCAAAGCATTTCATACTTGATTTAAGGGCCATAACTTTCTTTTTTGTCAAATACTGTTAACATTTATGCTGTGTTTTTTTTTACGTTGAAACAGTTAAAAAAATAGTGCTTTTTTAATTTTTTTTTTTTTTTGGGGGGGGGGGGGGTTAAAGTTTTTTTTAAAACTTTTTTGATGTAGTGTATACTATATATATTTTTCACTTTTCAAATTAACTCAAACTGACATTAATAAATTAATTCCTAGTATGTGACGGTCCTTTTGATATATAATGGTGCACATTTACTGAGAAAGTGAGAAAATGCACTAAAAGTGTTATTTCCGTGTATAATGCTGTGTGTGGCGATTCACTTAGTGCGTCAGAAATCACAAATCTGTTGCTTCCCTGCACTAGCCCGATACAGTCCAACGGCATGGCCCCTAATTTGTATCACAGGGTCGCGTGCGACACAATAGCAGCGCAGACACTTCTTTAATACCTGTGTAAGCCATTTTAGCCATGAAGAATGTGCAGAGTACAACAAAAGTGTGGCAAATGAAGCAACTATGGCAATTTTTTTGTAGTGTAGCAGGGGGGAATATTAAGGTTTATTTTAAAATATTTATTAATATTTAATGTGTGTCTGCTCGGTCACAAAGGGGTTAATCATTGTGTAAAGGGCAGAGTTGAGCCTTGCTGTACGATATTGGGTAGAATAATAAAGTAAAATAAGACCACCAGCGGGCACATCCCCACTACTGGTACACATTGGAACACAAAAGAAGTTGCTGGAAACAGGACATGTAGGTCTCAAAGGTTTTTAAAGCTCTTACATAATTCAGTCTAAAAAGAAAAAACAAAACATTTGGGAGTTCTTAGGAGAAGCAACATGGAGATGTAATGAATGGACAATTCCATGTCCTTAGTGTTGGTATTTAACCCTCCCCTAACATTTCCTTGCGCCTTGTGGGGTAATTAGAGAGGTTGAGAAGGCCTGGTCAGTGGGGAGATGCTGGAACTGAACTGGCCAAGTTGTTACCTCTGTAGTCATCTCTCTCGTCAGCTGAATAATGGACACAAACTTTCTCAAAGTCATTAAGAGGAGAGACAAGAGCAAATAGTTCTGGTGCTCAGTGGTGACAAAACGCAAGTATTTAGGTGAATTTCTGTCCCATGGTTAGCTCCTGTGTGTGCCTCACTCTTCACTGAGCAAATTATAAATTCCTACATATTCTCTTTTTAGCAAATAGTAGCTACCCCATGAAGTAATTACCTGTTACTTTGTCACACTGGCCAATGGTAACCATGACAACACTTTAGGACTAAAAATGCAGTACCAGGAGACAAGTAACCATGGCAACTATACTGACCAGCTATCGGCCTCAAGTAACCATGACAATTGAGCAGTAAGCTCCTTTAACCCTTCCAGGAGAATGGCATCTATGCCATAGCTGCCGGAAGATTGAGGGAATGTCACAATGCACACATTCAACAGTTCCCAGAGCAGTCACAACGCACAAGAGCGATCGAGGACGCCGCTGACGGCTCCATTGTTTTATTAATTGGTTGACATTGATTACATCTTACAATAGAAGTTACATGTCAGAAGCAGAATGGATTCAGGTGGTGAAGGATAATGTCAGCGAGAGTCGAGAAATCACATGGCACATGAACATTACTATAAGACACAGACAAGTAACGTGCCTCTGCGCTGTCAGTAGTACTGGACATAGCGTTACCTATTAATATACAATGATATCACCAGTGATACATTCTTCATGTATCAGAGGCAAACCCAGGGCCGGCGCTATGGGTAGGCAAAGTGAGCATTTGCATCACTCCCGATGGCATTTTAACAGTTAATATCTCCATTTTCCTGACACTTAGAAACACAAATTTATTTAGATTTATATAAAACAGGAGACTCTTCTTTCATAGGAAAAAAATAAGTGAGGTTCTATGTGTCACAGAGCCAGAGATACAGCTCCCTGAAGTGTACCACCCATTCAGATTCTTAGCCATCAGGCTACAGGGAGAATTTGCTGCACACAGGAGCTGCTGCACCTCACAGATAATGGATATATTCACGTTATATGTTACTACATTTTGATAAGGGATAATATCAACTAATATTCATGTTTTTAACCCTCTCCTATCCAGAACTATCTAAGAACACACTTGCTCTCTTGACTGACACGATGAACATTCGATCCTCTTCGCCTAATGTCACTATTATATATTAACACTGCAACCCAGAACATGTCCAGAAAGCTATATGTAACACCAAAAACACTCATGTTCTGGAATTAAGTTTTTATTTGACACCATCCTCCATTATTTACATGTTATGACGCTCTCACTCAAATTCTTATGAAGCGCGGAGGGTTCTGTTATTATGCGGCTAATACATTGGCGCACATGTAAAAGTGACTTTTATTATCTCATTAGCTTGGTTTATGGATATATAGTTATTTATTTGGGTTACCATTGTGTAAGGGAGCAAACAATGATAGATCTGTGTGCAGCGCAGTGCAATTTTCTGCAAAAATCGTTTGGTGTCCCCTGTGGATTTAGCATTCCCTTTGCTGCATATTTTGGTGAATATACACATGTGGGGTATGTATGATCTCCTCACATCTTACTGGTTTAGGAAAGTATGTTTTCTTTATACAAGTATTCTGGATTTGTACACATTTTAGCTTTTTATTTGTGCGCTATATATTTTTAAACACATTTGTGGATAGGAACCAAATATGTCATGGTTTTTGTGTTAGCATTTTAGGGAGTGTAAATTCCTTATGTTGTGTATTATGGTATATATATAAATCTGCTCACTTTGTGCTATTATTTTTAAATCACTATTTGTGTGTAAACCTCCACTTCGACGTGAGTTTTATCAAGGCATTTTCAATGCACCTTTTGTTTAATAATTTGTGTTTGTCACAAAGTTACAGGGAGGACAAATGCATCGCCTGGTTGTCTACTTTCAAAAATATATAGGTTTTAGGGGCGCCTTTACTTTTAATCTGTTTTATTGATATATTTTGCAGGTTGTGACTGTCTTAAAATTTCTAAAAGCAGATATTTAGTTATTTCAGTTTTAGTGATATTATGATGATTTATTCATGTGAACATATCAATATGAGGCATCTGTGAACTCTACAAATGTCCATCTATTAAAAAGTCAAAAGTTGTAAAAATTGCTCTGGCCAATAACACAGCAAAGTATAGATAAATGCCTGGCAGTGAAAGGGGTAATGCCCCTTGGTTGAATTCCTGGGTGAAGATATCATCTATCTGTCTAGTTATATCTCCTATAATCTGACCATTTATATATCTCACTTTTTCTCTATTTATTTTTCAATCAATCTTCTATTTCTCTTCTACTGTATTTATCTCTCTTATCCATCTACTCTATATATAATCTACTTCATAGTCCTGCATTTAGAAATCTCTATAATCTTTCATATTTGTCTTCTATCATAATAAATCTAATTAATAATTCATTTATATAGCGCACACAGATAATGCGGCGCTGCACAGAGCTTGCCAGAGAAGTCCCTGTTCCCATGGAGCTCACAATCTAATCAACCTACTAGTATGTTTTGGATTGAGGAAACATGAGAGAACATACAAACTTTTTGCAGATTTTGACCAGCGCAGCAAGCTTGTAGTGCTAACCACTAAGCCACCGTGCTGTCAATCAATCTCCTATAAAATTCTCCTATATTACAGTTTGTTTTACCATGCTAAAGGGAGCCTCTTACTGACTGTGACTGGTCATAAAATAGTTTATACTTTGGGGCCCCATTTTTAGTTTTGCCCACTTTGTCTAGAACCGGCCCTGAGCAAACCAGCAACATTTCTCTTATTTCTAGTTATGGCGCAGATGCTATGTCCCCATTGTGAATGCCAGTGGTGTGTCCCTACTGCGAATACCTTGAATGTAAGATATTTTTGTGTGACAGTACCCAAATCCACCAGAAATCCTGAAAACAAGTAAATTCAATGAGCACCAATTTTTATGAACTTTTGTATTGATGCATTTGAGTATCTGCCTCGAGGAAACAATTTCTTATAAACAAAATTGATCACAGCGCTGAGGCTGAGGTGAGGACAAGAATGTGACCTGGTTCAGCTAACTCATCAATTCATCCTGAAGCTCAGAGGGACGTAGCATGGGGACACAATTAATCACTAGCTGGTC
This sequence comes from Engystomops pustulosus, assembly GCF_040894005.1. NCBI lineage: Eukaryota > Metazoa > Chordata > Amphibia > Anura > Leptodactylidae > Engystomops > Engystomops pustulosus. The sequence goes on along the minus strand of NC_092416.1, from coordinate 80,888,256 downwards.
ATTATGGATGATGTGAGGACACTGCCTGGTACAGAGCGTCCAGGCCTCACCAGCGTCATCACTGCAACCTAACAATGCTATAGCTAGTCCTACAGAAGCTCTGACAATGCATCACCATACATTATAAGATATGTGTCTATGGATATTTTATCACTTTTTATTGCAGTTGAACATTCCATAGACAAAAATGGAATTTCTAGTATTGCACATCAGTAATTCTAGACGGCACCATTAGTTCCTCCTCCTAGACCAGTGATGGCGAACCTTTTAGACACAGAGTGCCCAAACTACAACCAAAACCTACTTTTATGTCGCAAAGTGCCAAGATGACATTTTAAGCAGTGACCTTTTGATCCCAACTGTATCATTGGATTGTAGCTTCCTTCCAGGGTCCCCTGAAGAGGAAGAATCAGGGGACCCAGAACAGGAGCTCCAACCATAATCCATCTCTATCCATACCTTCTCGCTTCTTGTGTAGTCCTGGCAGCCAAGAAGGTGTTGCTTTAAAATAGTTTTGGTCCACAGGAGGAAACCTTGTCTAGCAAATTTTGTGCTAGGGTGAAGGCCTGGGTGCCCACAGAAAGGGCTCTGAGTGCCACCTCTGGCACCCGTGCCAGAGGTTCGCCACCACTGTCCTAGACTGACAGAAAACCATCAACCATTGTTACAGGTTTCTCTGGATTTAATACTTTATTGTCTTAGTGAGCATATAATTCCCTCTGTGAGGTGTGCCATCGTTGGGTTATTGTAATAATGGTGGAACCCAAGTGAGAAAACAGTAAACTGTAGACCACTTAGGTCCCTCAACAACCAAATTGTTTTCCAACAGCCTAAACATCCTCCCACAAAAAAGTGTCCAGGCAAATTGTATTGTTACTTGTGAGGATGTGAGTTAACTAAAATAATCACTGGCTCAGCCTTCACAAACTTGGAGACAAGACCAGCAAGTCCCCAAGATGCTTTATTCCTCATGACCTCATCCCATTTATGCTGTAAGTCTAAAGATAAAACCATTAAAAGTTGGAAATGCTTGCAGATCTGCAGATTCCAATGAAATTATTCTATTCAAGAAGAAAAATCCTGTGGGAGAGGAACTTTCAGCAGTAGGAAAGTAACTGGAATCAGTGGCTGAGGACACCCCCATCACACATACAATCCCTATCACTTGTCTATTCTAAGACCCGGTAATGAATAGACCCCGAGGCATCGATGTCTGTGTGCACGAGGGCACAGAGAGTGGGAGTAGTGAATGATACAGGCGCTGCGCCATGACAAGCACTAGGGCACTGAGGCTGCTTTTCTGTCTTTTCATTTTAAAACTTTATTGCCTAGCGCCAGGAAGCGCATTGAGCCAATGCATAGGCTTAAAATAATAATGAGGAGATGACAGCAAAAGAAATATCGTAATGGACACCATCATTATTGCAGATCAATAGATTAAATGCATGAAATGTAAATGGAGGGATGTGTACGAAAGACAAATTTATTGCTTCAATCACTAATAATAAACTGCTGTAATCTTCTGGAGACACTGTGTATGCAGCAATAACAAATGATAAACCACAGATCAAATGCTGAATTCACACGACACACATTGGATCATACTGTACAGCAGGAGCATCTCAGGGTTACCAGAACTACCCCTCTATTTAGATGACCGGACCAGGTATGAGCTCTACTCAATGAAGTATATTACCGTCTCTTTTCTTAAATACACAAATAGCTTCAAAGGTTTATTTATGCTTTAAACTATGGGAAGAAACTTTCATTTCTCTAAATCATTTCCTAGGATTAATCCTAAGAGATCTGCAATTGCTTTTCTAAGCCCACATTGATCTTGGGTGACATATTGGGGCACATTTACAACCCCCCCCCCATCTTGCGCGATCCTTGATCCGCACTGTCCGACGAGGATGAACTCTGACGCAATTCATGAAGATCGTGCCCCTAATATCCTGCATGTGTTGCTTCCCTGTTCACCTTCTTCTTCCCGGTGTATGTAAGTGCATGGCTTACGACACAAGCCTGTGTTAAGCTAAATACTGCGGTTTGTCCGAATCCGTAGGATCGTCTGACGACCCGCCCCCCCCGATTTGTTTGGCATGCCTTAGTAATTGAGCCCCATTGTCTACAACAATCACATCTAAAGCACCATTGTGCTAGTGCAGTGCATTGTGGAACCTGTATGGGCATATAAGTAAATAAAGCACTAACTAAAGTAGAAGATATGGTATGATATTTTTATATGGTATGATATTTTTATATGGTATGATATTTTTTACTGGTAAAACACTGTATGCGACATCTACCGTATATACTCGAGTATAAGCCGACCTGAGTATAGGCCGAGACCCCTAATTTTACCACCAAAAACTGGGAAAACCTATTGACTCGAGTATAAGCCGAGGGTGGGAAATGGATTGGTCACACCCCCCCCCCCCATTATATAGCCATCCAGCCCCCTATAGCAGTGATGGCGAACCTTTTAGAGCCTGAGTGCCCAAACTTCAACCAAAAGCCACTTATTTATTGCAAAGTGCCAGCACAGCAATTTAAGCAGCAATTTATTTTTCCTTGTTCTTTGACAACTTTCAATCGTTCAGCCTCCTAAAGACACCAACGCAATTGAAAAGAGGAGGGCAAATTCACCTATCATTGTAGGGAGGTTCTGTAGGAAGATTCTTTGAGTCCTGTCTGGTGAACTTCATGCTGGGTTGATGGCCTGAGTGCCCACAGAGAGGGCTCCGAGTGCCGCCTCTGGCACCAGTGTCATAGGTTCGCCACCACTGCCCTATAGTATACAGCCTGCCCCCAGTAGTATACAGCCATCCCAGCCTGCCCCCAGTAGTATACAGCCACCCCAGCCTGCCCCCAGTAGTATACAGCACTGCCCAGCTTGCCCCCAGTAGTATACTGCCACCCCAGCCTGCCCCCAGTAGTATACAGCACTGCCCAGCTCGCCCCCAGCAGTATACAGCACTGCCCAGCTTGCCCCCAGTAGTATACAGCACTGCCCAGCTTGCCCCCAGTAGTATACAGCACTGCCCAGCTCGTCCCCAGTAGTATACAGCACTGCCCAGCTCGTCCCCAGTAGTATACAGCACTGCCCAGCTTGCCCCCAGTAGTATACAGCACTGTCCAGCTTTCCCCCAGTAGTATACAGCACTGCCCAGCTTGCCCCCAGTAGTATACAGCACTGCCCAGCTTGCCCCCAGTAGTATACAGCACTGCCCAGTTTGCCCCCAGTAGTATACAGCACTGCCCAGCTTGCCCCTAGTAGTATACAGCACTGCCCAGCTTGCCCCCAGTAGTATACAGCACTGCCCAGCTTGCCCCCAGTAGTATACAGCACAGCCCAGCTTGCCCCCAGTTGTATACAGCACAGCCCAGCTTGCCCCCAGTAGTATACAGCACTGCCCAGCCTGCCCCCAGTAGTATACAGCACAGCCCAGCCTGCCCCCAGTAGTATACAGCCCAGCTCAGCATTAAAAAAAATAATAAACTTATATACTCACCCTCCGGTGGCCCCGATCTGCAGCGCTGCTCCCCCAATGTCCGCGCGGGTCCTCTTCTGGCTTCCGCGCCCGTCTTGTGTACATCGCGCTGGGCGCTGCCATTGCTGTCTACAGGGCGCGCCCAGCGCGATGTACGGAGAGCAGGAGAGGCGCCGGCAAGCCAGAAGAGGACATCGGGGGAGCAGCGCTGCAGAAGAGGACATCGGGGCCACCGGAGGGTGAGTATACAAGTTTATTATTTTTTAAGTATTTTTTAACTCGTTGTGACTTGTGTATAAGCCGATGGGACGTTTTTCAGCACATTTTTTGTGCTGAAAAACTCGGCTTATACACGAGTATATACGGTAATCAGTTTTAGTTCCTGCTCAGTAACACACATATCAGCACTTTTATATGAGTTTTCTGACTTAGAAGCACTTAAATAATAGCAAATTCTTGCACTCTGAAAGAAATTGCGATTTAAGGGGAATTCTGGGTATATGACTGATACAAAAACCCATAACGCTATAAATAAGTAAATAAAACAAAACTCAATGTTATTAGTTACCAAAAGGATCTTAAATAGTTTGCTATTATGATTTACTAAATGTTATAGGCTTTCTTAAATAGGCGGAGTTATCACTAAGATGCTCCCAGCGATGATCTAATAGACTGTCCTGCACTGTTACCATAGTAATGATGTGTAACTGCCAAGACTGCACATCGCCACAACACTGGCCATACTGGACGCACTGCAACCAACCAACTACAGCCGAAAAGTGTGGTGATCACATGACCTGCCCACGCAGGTGCAGAACATGTGATGTGGACATGTGACCAGGGGCCATGTTTTGTCCAGTGTCTGCCCTGCGTGGAGAAAATCAACAGACTATTTAAAAGGGCCAGTAGCAATTTAATTCTCCATTATAGTGTATGTCCACAGCATTTTTCTCCCAATGGGAGCAAAGTTTTAACTAACAACGAATAACATATTAGCTTGTATTTTAAGAACCCTTTTGTATATGAATTATGCCGATTCCTGGAATACACCTTTAACCCCTTAATGCCGCAGCCCTTTTTTGTTTTTGCGTTTTCATTTTCACTCCCCACTTTCAAAAATCTAATTTTTTTTTAATTTTTCCATGTACAGAGCTGTGTGATGGCATATTTTCTGCATGAAGACACAATCAGAGCAGGCACTACTGAAAAAGTATCCACGCATCCCTGTATGTTACATAATACAAAGCGAAAGAGGAAAGGTGGGATGTGGTTACTTGTTACTTACAAACAAGTAACCACAAGACAACAAAAAAGAAAATGTAAAAACACTTAAAAATACAACAGTTAGGGTGTATATAGCTGCCAAAGGACAAATAAGCCCTACAATCCCTCTCACAATCTGTCAATAGAACGAAATTAAAAAAAACTGGTGTTGAATAACTGAATCCATATAGTGTACATACATGTGCATGTCCAGTACAAAACCTGATTCACAAGATGCCTGCTTACTGGATAATACGATACCAAAATGTCAAATGCATGAATGTCGGTGGTCCAAACATGAGTGGACGCAGATGAAGCAGCAGGCAACGTCAGACAGAGAGGGAATTGGAGCAGACCCAAATTACACTTCAAAATCGTGGTATTTAATATTCCATGCCGTGTACTGGGAAGTGAATGCAGTGAAACTGTTTAAAAAACGCATTTGTGCCGTATTCTTGTGGGCTTGGATTTTACGAATTTCACTCTACGCCCCAAATTACATGTCTACTTTATTCTTTGGGTCGGTACGATTACGGGGATACCAAATTTGTATAGGTTTTATAATGGTTTCATACATTAAAAAAAAATTAAAACCTCCTGCACAAATTTTCTTTTTGGAATTTGCCATCTTCTGCCGCTAATAACTTTTTAATACTTTGGTGTACGGAGCTGTGGGTGGTGTCGTTTTTTGAGGATTTTGATGATGTTTACAATGTTATCATTTTTAGGACTGTGCGACCTTTTGATCACTATTTATAGAAATTATTATTTTTTTAATGGCAAAAAAGTGCCATTTTCGACTTTGGGCGCGATTTTCTGTTACGGGGTGAAACGCATTGAAAAACCGTTATCATATTTTGATAGATCAGGCATTTTTGGACTAATGTGTTTATGATTTGTACTGTTTATTTATATTTATATCAGTTCTAGGGAAAGGGGGGTGATTTACGTTTTTAGGTTTATTTATTTAAACTTTTTTTTTTTTTACTATTTTTCAGACTTCCTAGGGTACTTTAACCCTAGGTTGTCTGTACGATCCTATAATATACTGCCATACTACAGTATGGCAGTATATGGGGATTTTACTGATAACACTGTGCTGATAGCACATTGTAATGCATGGGTTAGGCCGAAGTAGCTTAGTCTTCGAAAAACCTGAGGCTACCATGACGTCACGGGGAGCAACGATCCTCAGCAACTCTGCCGGCGGCGATCAGCGGGAAAACACTGGCACCGATCGTGGTTGTTACCGGTAAGCCTTTGCTGCAATATGCAGCAAAGACTTACCGGCTATGGAGAAGGCACCTGGCATGTGACGTTATACTACGTAACATGTCGGTAAGGGGTTAATTATGCGACTATGACACTTCCACACCATCTGGACTTGATGGGGGGTGAAGGGGCGCAAACCGCAGCAGAGTTGGCAGCACGGGGCATTCCTACCCACCTGCACACTTTCTAAAAACCTGCAACCATTCACTGCTCTACGTTGAAAGCATCAAGAATGGTTTTCATCATCCATTGTGAAATAACAGCCTTGACTCCAAGGTGAGTAAATAGGAGGCTGTGTTAGTTGCCTCTCGTCTGACTTAAAAGGAATTTTAAAAGCACATCACAATGCATCTACTGAAAGTTCTGGAGGCAACACTGAGGCCTGATGCACACAACCATTTTTGTCTCCAAGGTTTCCACAGTTTTTCATCCATTTTTCATTGATCTCATAGATTTTAATAGGCAAAGTCTTCAGTAAAAAATGGAAAAGAATAACATTTGCTATAAGAATAAAATGCTTGTATGTATGGATCATTAGATGCATGGATGCATGAATGTTTTATTGTTCTGTCTCTCAAAAACTGAGATGCCACATCTATGGCCCACTACAAGAGGCTACTCCATTAACAGGATGGGGCAAATTTACTTACCTGGTCCTGTCGCAATCTCTGATTCGGACGGTCCAACGAGGTATAAGTTCGGCGCAATTCATGAATATCGTGCGCCCGAGTTCCTGCATCCGTCACTTCCCTGCCGAGGTCCGCTGGAGTTCACCTTCTTCTTCCCCGTGCTTGTAAGTGCGTGTCTTGAGACACAATTCTAAATGTTAAATCTTTACGCGTTGTCTGAATCCGTTGGGTTGCCCCATGCATCAAAATCCGATCGCATGCGCCACAAACACGGGGCAATTCAGGGCAAATCGGAAAAGTTTGGAAAACCCGACGGAAATGCGTCCAATGGACCCTTAGTAAATGAGCCCCGATGTGTTACCCATTCAAGATGACTCCACATAATTATCAGGATACCACGGGGGAGATTTATCAGGACCTCTACGCCATGGAGGGGTGTGCAGCCAGCAGCCGATTGGCATGGTGCAGGGTGTTCCAAATTTAACAGTCGCTAGTGAATAGTAAAATGCTGTGCCAGACAGGGCCGGAAAAACAATATACACTGCACATCCATGGATGCCTCCACACAATATGGATTTTTGGTCGTTTTGATTAAACGTGACAGTCAGGGATTCTTGCAAACAGATGTTTCTGGTAAGGACACTTGTACTAATGCCTTCTTATTTGCATCCTCAGCCCATACTTCTTCATGATTGAAGCAGTTCCAACAGGATAATTTTTACACATGTAACAGATTTGTTAGACCAATGCTGATTTTGAAAAACAAGCACAGGACCTTAAAGCACGGTTTCGGGAGAGGGGTTATTCTAGGTGTTGTGTACAACGGTTATATCAAAGGGTAAGAAACATAGACAGAAGAAGTCTCCTCCAACCTGCTCCCAAACTTTGGAGAGAACAAAAGCAGAGGTTTGTCACCACTTATCACAGAAGATGGGAAGATATGATGGCAAGGATTGCCAAGTTACCTCTTTTCTATAAATACGGTGTATTGTGCACCCATATACTCCGAAACATCAAGTGATGTGTATTTTCTACAATATACTGCAGGGGCTGGCAGGCTATATACTGGGGGGACTGGCAGGCCATATACTGGGGGCGGGGCAGGGGTTGGCAGGCTATATACTTGGGGGGCAGGGGTTGGCAGGCTATATACTCAGCACATTCATATTGGGTTGAAGACAAGTTTTTGTCAATTTTCATTTAATGTTTTGAATATATGTGTATCTTTATTTTCTGAATTTCTTAAACAAAATCTACCATTTGATTTGATGCATTATGAACCAAAGATACATTGAGAATGGTGTAGCTACACTGATGCAAGCACTTGTCTTGTTTAATCTCTGAGCTGAGTGGTTTTGCTGAAAAGACAATTATAAAATTCAGGATAATGAGTCTCTGTCGCTCCTTTGCCTGGCTCAGCGCTTCTCTTCTTACACTGCTCAGGAGAATGTTGTAATCACTGACAGGCAGAAGTAATCAATTGCTGAACCATCAACCCCTCCCCCCCTGCTGTTGTGTATGAGTGATCCAGATCTGGTTGATTAGTCCTGTCTGGAAAGTTCAGGAAGCTCTGTGTAATGTGTTTATGTACTGCAAGAAGCATGCAACCCAGCTTTCCCAAGGTCCTGCATAAAGCATCGAATGGTAGATTTTCTTTAACAGTTATTGCAACCTATTTGGTAGTATATATATATTCATCTTGATCCTATGTGTCCATACATCTTCCCGTAGTATATAAGATAACAAAGTATCAAATAAGTAATAGCTCAAGGCTATTGCTTATTTGATACTATATGTTAATGGATTGCTATGGAGACATATCCTCATGTGATCGCGGCATGCACGGCAATGTGATTGTGATGCGCCTCCCCCATCCACCTACCCCCTAATGCACATCTGGTCCGTCATGGGTATTTCCAAATGTGGCCTGCCCTGACACATATCAGATTGCCGTGCATGTGCGGCTACTTATTAGTATGAGAACCCTTTATATACTCTCCTGACACGGATATTGCCACTCCCCTTACTAAGTAGTAGTGACCCCCGATCCATGCTCTGTCGCTGTTATCTGCATTTATGTAAGTATCATCTATAATGTTATCTACCTACGTTTAAAGCTTATAATATAAATGCTTGTCATGTTTGATCAGAGAGTTTATTCCCTTCTTTAATGAGCATACATCAATATTAGCATTGAGGATGATAAATTATTAGCTACTGCTATATAGCTTTCTACAGGTCCCTACCCAGTCGTGCCTAATCGTGCTCTATGCCCTATAGGGGTTTTATTTCTCCAATGCATTTTACATGAATTTTATGGTGCAATACAAGGGTTTGTACTATCGACTGATTGCAATGTGGGTAGTTGCTCTGTAAAGAGTCGGCACCATCGCTGGGATGTTAGGGTTTTATCCCATCTTAGGTGGCTAAAAACCAAATCAGAATGCCACATTTGCAGCCCGCCACAAGAGGATACCTTATCAGCAAGATACAATGTCCGTAGTACTGAGTATCACCAGGTTGCCATATATATAGCCCACCACAAGGTGCTGACCATAAACATGGGGGCTACATTGAATCACAGGTGGCTGCACCATTAACATTACGCCATGTCCACATCATGCTAAAGGCTATTACATCTACTGCATGTGCAACAGCCCTGCCAACACAGTGTTGTGAAATCAAAACCTCCCTCCATTCAATAGTGTTTCTGTAGGCCTGATCAATTTAGGGAGACCTAAAGTGTCTGGAAATGGTAATGCAGCTGTTAAATATCTGCCTGAGAAGGAATGTATAATTCTTGCAACCAATAAGATGCCTTGTTGTTGTGACATTGTAAAGAGAGTGCTGGTTGGATAATTAGCTTTCCACCTCACAAGGGGAGTTTATAAAACTCCATGTGGCTGGAAAGTTCCAGGTCTTTATCTACTAAGCTTTAAAGAAGCACATGTGTCTGTGGCACGCTGCCCTGAGACACCTGTCCTGTGTGGAGACCAGGCCCAAGCAGACATCTCCAGCCTGAAGCTATCTACACCAGGTTGTGAGCATCCCCTGTGGAACGCCATCTTGACCCAGTAAATGTTACTGCTGCTTTGGCCGTTACCAGGTTTCTAAATAAACAAACCATAAGTTGAATGACTGGCATCCTAAGTCTCCTATCCCTGATCCTTGTGTGAGGCCAAAAACACAAGGGCGCCCCATTCACCACCACCAGAGATCCTTACATGTACATCAGCCTCTACCTCCTTTTCTTGTGCTTCCTCCAACTGGAGACCTGCCAGGATGTGGACGAAGCCTCTGCCCCTGGTATCCAGCACTATGACCACAGATTGGCTCTAGGCTGCGCTCCGCTAGCCACTCATGTATCTAGGGATCCGGCTTCCCCCAAGCCAGAAAAAGGCTATGCCCTGGTGGGCCATCAGCTTAGCTGACGGTAGATAGTTATTTACCTCCCCGCCCTTGCATTCTCCATGCTCCATTTCTCATAACTTTGTATGGCTGCATTTTGGAGAAAAATTATTGTATACCATATGCAAATTAGCCTGTGGAACTCTGCAGAGTACCACAGGCTCCGACAAGATATAATTTATGCATGCCCAGGGGCGGGTGGTACGGCCCCGAGAGCATTCTCAGAGCCGGTCACGTCACTGGATATCTTTTCAAATCTGGGCAACAAGCCGGTAGATAACCACGATCATGTGCAAGATTTGCACATTCGATGCGCTGCTGGCCTGCTGCCCAGAGCAAGATTTGAAAAGAGGGCCGATGATATGACCAGCTCTCAGAACGCTCTCAGTCCCATACCACCCACCCCAGGGCGCATTTAAATTATATTTTAGCAGAGCGTGGTGGTTCTCTGCAGAGCATCACAGGTTATTTTGCATAAGGTGTAAAATCTTTTTTCTCCAAAATGCAACCATAAAAAGTTATGAGCAATGGACCATGGAGAACGCAGGAACGGGACGGGGAGGCGAGTAATAAGCTGATGGTAGATGTTCTTTAAAGCTGTATTTAGATCTTCAGTACATCTTTCATGACTATCTCTGAAAAATGGTGCTGCATATGTATTGGAGATGTCCTACTCTCTCGGCCCTGCAGAATGGGTTAACCCAGCAGATCTGACTATTTTAATATTCATGTCTTCACATTTCCCTGGGTGGCAAGCCCGAGGGAGCAGCCATGCTTTCCTTGCTAGATTCACACCCTTAAGAACTGCCTGCGGAAAGATCTCTTTTTGTAGCACAGACGGTTGGCAGGGCTGGAAATACAGAAGCAGCTCTAACACCTCCAAGAAATGTGGGACAGATATAGGACAGGCTGCCACAGAGACATTCCACCACATGCACTCGAGCTGTTAACGCGCTCTCCCCGGAGAGGTACTTTTAGCTAGAAAGTAATCCGGTAATGAGGCTGGAAGCCGGCTCTGTCCATTCCCGTCAGCCCCCTCCGGCACTGCACTGTGCATGAAGATTAGCTATGTCTTTAGAAATTGTTGCTTTTTCTTCTTTGCTGACCAGTTGCTATAAAACATGAATGCCCATCGATACAACAACCTCCTGATACGTGAAGAAAGCAGTCAGCCAGTAACGGAAGAGAGCTGTGAACGTAAAGTGCATCACAAAGATGTAGTCACAGCCACTATTCCCATAATTGGATGAATATGTTTTAGTTCATTAAAATAGTTGCACCACAAGAGTTGTACCACAAATGCTAGTATTATTCATAGGAATGCTAGTATTATTCACAGGAAGAGGTAACAGTGGATATTGTAGAGCAGATATATCTTTTTACTCATTCTTGTGTATTTCTCGCCTAACAAGAGAGTAAGTGAGAAGGGCCAGAGAATTTACACTTTATGGCAGTGTCCTATAATCCCCATAATGCATTGTGTCCTGTGGAAACAGTCTCATTACTTTGTGTAGTCTCTTTCCATGTTGCTGCTCTTTACAGTATACATAATACTTCAACACACAGTGATCCCCTAATATACAGATGGTCCACCTGCCCCTCCTTGCTTTCCGTCACTACAGCACTTTCAGCTGCATACAACTCATAGTAGACATCAGGACAGTAGATTCATGATAGATTCAATTGAACAGTGAGGGATACCGTACATTCCTGACATTAAAGCGTAACTGTAAAGCTATAGTGATTTTACCAAATTATTATATGTGATTTCCCCTTTGGAAACAAACAAAACGATGACTAGTTTGTGCTGCTCGTCCTTTTCTTTCCCAAGGTATGTCATTTTCTGTTCTGAAAGTGCTTGACATGAGAAGAGCAGAGACAGACAGATAAAGTTCTTTAGAATCACAGACTGGGATGGAGGGACTGGAGGAAGGATCTAATAGAGAACCCGTCATGCAAAATAACCCCCCAAACTAAATATATTTTCATAAACTGCCATTAGAGAGCATTGCCTCTATACCTTCATTGTCCCTCAATATGCCTGTAAACCTAAGCAATGAGGTCCTAAAGCTGTATGCAAATGACCTGTGAAATGTCCAATGAAGCATTAGCATATTCAAGCTGCCCAGCTTATTCATGAGTGGGAGGCACAGCCACACCCCCAGTGCATGACTGACAGCCTGTATAATGGTGTGAGGCTGTATAATGATGTGCTTCCTGGTGCTGGTGGCCACGCCCCCTGCAGCCTGTGTGTGCATGTGTTTGTGTTTAGGAGAGATACAGCAGCTCCAGGCTGCAGCCATGTTACAGCAGAACATGTCAGATTCATGTGTAGCTGATGTCTGTGTCTCTCACCTGTATATTAGGAGGATGCAGCATGTCAGCAGATGCAGCACACACACTAGCCATGCTTTACTATACATTACACACAGACATGAGCAGGGGGGGAGAGGGGAGGGGTAACAGGGGTGACATCACTGCCTCTGACCATGTGACCAGCCTCATTTACATGATAAAAAATAGATGATTTTACAATGAATAATGTATGAAATAACTAGATAAAGGCTGGGATGGATCCTTGTGAGCTGCTCCAACAGATAGTAGTGACAGGACTAGTGACACAGACCTGATGACAGGTGTCCTTTATACTTCACTATTCTGTGCAGGAGACCTCAGCAGAGCTGGATGTGTGCTAAACAGTGAATGCAGCAGAGCTGGATGTCTATGCTCTGCTGCATTCACTGTTCAGCACACTTCCAGCTATGCTACATTCACTGTACATTCTTCCGTAGTTTGTTCACACTTTGGTTCTCTGACGGACTCCAGAGCTTATCAGCACATGGAGAGGAGGCAGCCATTGAAGCACTAAGGTAATCTAAGGGCTATAGTAACTACTGCATATAGGTAATAAAGATAACAGGCAAAGTTGTTTTACGTCCCAAGAGCTATTGATATGTGGAAAAGAAAAACACTTTACAGTTACTCTTTAACAGTTGCACTGATATGCAAAGACCCAGTGTGAGGTACCAGCAGGGAACGCTAGCACAGCTTGAACTAGTTATATCTGCCCATCCCAATATTTAAAAAAAAAAAAAAATAATAATAATAAAAAGTCCAATTAGTAAAATGATTAAGTTAATGAAAAGTATTCATTAACAAGAACTTGATAGTACAACCTGTTTAATGGATCACAGCTGACTTCACTTAACCACTTGGGAATGTGATGGTTGGGTGAGATGCTTTAAAAATGACTTTTCACCACCTTACTCAAATCCAACTCTTTGCATCATTTAATACATCCCACTCCACAGATTCTAATGTAGTTAGAACTTTTCCTCTAGCCCTCAACACTGCAAAGGAAATCAATACGTCAATATTTTGAACTTTCTACAGTCATATTAATGGTGCCAGACTGTCTGCTCCAGCTTCGGACCACCCTTATGATAGTAAAGAGCTTGATATGTAAATTGGTTAGTAAAAATATCTGAAATTATGCATTTTGAGCTCCTTATTGTCAATGGGTGTTCCTGTGCTTACTCAGATGACAATAGAGAGCTTAAAATATTGACATTAATTTCTTGGGAATGGCAGGACCTACAGACAGAATTCCAGCTGTGCCAGTACCAGTGGTTGGCCTAGGCCCTGACAAATAATCGTCTAATTAAGGAAACTGTGGAGTCCAATATATTTGAGCCTGTGCTGAAATCTTGAGGTTTGCATACCAAGTTGACTGCATAGGAGTCTTTGAAGATGATGTACTTACAACCATGACAACCCCAGATATCTCTCTCCCTGTTGCAGTAACCATTTTCAATGATTTTAGTAAGGAATAAACATTACTAACTGTCAAATCATAGGTTTGAGCTCACTCAACATATAAATTCAGCATATGAAGGATCTCTGCATTACCTGATCCTATCCTCCTGCCTGGCATATTTATGGTATCTTAATATGTGATTTTGTAACTTTAAAATACAAATAAAAAAAAATTAACTGATAAAAATAAAATATATGAGGCAGCATCATTCAGTTGGTAGCTGGAGTTGCCAAAGCATTTCCACCCCAGTGGAATATATGTCTATGGCAGTGGTGGCGAACCTTTGGTGCCACTCGGAGGCTTATTTTTGGGCCCCCAAACCATCAACATAGCACTTGACATAGAACTCAAAGAATCAACCTGCAGTCCCGGATGACTCAAGAAAGGCTGCTATTTTGAGGCAACACTTTCTTGATTGCTTGGGACTGCAGGAAGAGGGAGAACATGTAGTAAAGGGGAGGTGTATCTTTAGAGATCCTCTAGGTGTTTCTTTATGTACAGGGGGACCATGGAAAGATGCTACAACAGTCCAAATTTGTCCGCCATCTTTCAACTGTTTTGTTGTCCTCAAAAGACCAATATAATTGAAAGTTGTGGTAAAACAGGTATCAATAAATTACTACTAAAATTGCTGTGGCACTTTGCAATAAATAAGTGTGTTTTGGTTGTAGTTTGGGGACACGGTCTCTAAAAGGTGTGCCATCACTGGTATATGGGAATCCCTAGAAAAGCAAGTCAGCTGTTATCACATCAATAACTCACAACCTGCAAATACATATGTGACTCCAGAGCAATTATGCTGGTCGTGGCTCCTAAGAGTGGAATCAAGTAACTGGACTCGGTATGTCCATCCAGTTTAGCAATTTGAGGTTTGGTCTCTACTCCCCTTATAACAGATACCACTAGCTCCCCACATTTGAGATGACGCCGAGATAGCATTCATAATCCTATCAATATGTGAAGAGATTACAAAAGACTTTCACTGACTTTTCTCTTTAATTATTGTTTTGTACACACTTGTCGCTTAGGAGAAGCGGTGATTACACAGGACTCCTTTCTGCTATAAGGAAAATAATATCAGAAATTCAAACTGATGCAAATATGTTTCCCAGCAATAGTTACACAAGGTTAATCACATGTGCAATCCTCAATTAAAACTGTGCAACAATGGCAAATGTAAACACCTCCAGGTCAAGCTCTGCTCCCTTGTCATTTTGTTTTCCACCGCAATTGCCAATTCTTATGGCTGGCAACAGTTTCCGGTGACAACTTTCCAAATGATCGAGGGCGCAGAGACCACCAAGCTCCCATCTGCCAACGTGTTTGTACAACCAAGCGGAGAAAAGAAACAACTCCAAAAGCCCAGATGACCGTGTGAGAATAAAAAAATATCCACCATTCTGAGCTCAGTTCAGTTAGGGATAGCCTGCACCAGATGACCAATACGTAGGTTAGTATAACGGAATGGTTATGTGATGCAAGAACTTCAAATATACTCCACAAAAATCTTAGCCTCCACAGTTGTCCTCCTGTGTGGAGTCCTACAATGTAATCGTATCCGAACATGAACACAAAACTAACTAATGAATAGGAGTCTGCTACAGATACCATGAAATGGGATGGTTTGCATTTATTGAATTTGTACCAGTCTTTAATCATGATGCATGTCATCCTCAGATGGCTGCAGGGCATGTATTGGGACTTATCATGGATATACAGTTTTCCTGTGCTATTTTAATTTTAATCTATAATTTTTTCCATATATGTTAACCAGCTGTCTGATGCAATGCAATGGGGTAGGGGAAGGGAGACAAAAGAAGGGAAGGGGGACTATGCTGCCACCAATATGGGAGGAGTGGAAAAGTTGCTGCCACTGGTACTACACTATGGTGTTTCTGTAGAATTTGGTACCACAATTAGCTACATTTTCCTGACTTTGGGAAGGTATTTTGCACTCACTTGTGTTACTTGTTAAGAGCTGCTAAAGAAATAATTGTATTGTGGCATTTATTTATGTAGGATGAGCCGCACTGCGTTATTTGGTACTGTATTACTGTGTTAGTTGATATTGAAGGGGTATTCGCATGAACAGTGTTTATGACATATTCATTGGAGAGCCGTGTGACATAATGAGCTGTGCACCTGTGTGACCATGGGCAGACTCTGTCCACTGGAAATAAATGAAGACACTTTATATAATAATAAATGGAAATTTGTGTAACTTTTCATTATTCAAACAATATCAATAACTTGCTGAAATGGGAATACCCCTAAGCGTTTTGTGCATCTATATGTGCACAGCTTGAATGGCCACAATAGTTATTTTTTTTCCTACTGCCCTATAAATCAGCTTTCAGTGGCTACTGTTGGGTAGTGTATGTATTGGTTAGAGATCATTGATTGGTAGTCATTTCAACAAACTTTCTGCCATCTAGGGCTGGGGCTCCTGGGGTTGTGTACTGCGGTGTGTGACTATGTATCATTGCTGGTCTCCGTGTTCCACACAGTCTCATTTTCCTCTTGTTTGTGCTGTTGAAGCAGATCAATCAAGAAAAGTGGGAACAGATTTACATAGATCTTTCTGTACGGATGAGGTGTGGATAAGACAGTGTGAGCTCTTCACCTCTATTCCCTTCTATTTGATGAGTACAGCTATATTTACACAGAATTACAAGTAGATTTGTTACAGAAACATCTGCAAGAACCAAATATCAGTTTTAAACATGTGAACAGCAGGTGCATAGACTTCTGTGAGACCCATTCAGATAAAAGGGACAGTAACCAATATGTCTTATCACTGGACCTTGAGGTAGAGTTTTTTTCTGCTAGAAGGGCAAGCTTTTGGAGAGTCACTGGAGAGGACAAGGTGGATCTCGACAATTGAGGCAAAGATAAGAGGATGCAGGAAAGGAAAGGAAACACCGAGAAATAGATGCTGTGGAGAAGATGAGGTGCAACAGATTTCACAAGTGAACACATCTAAAAGGAAAGTAAACAATACTCCCATCAGTGCTTATCATTAACCTAAAAGGAAACCCGTCAACACACTAACCACCCCAAGCCCACAAACAGTACCTTCTTTTGTAATATGTACGTCCCCTGGAGGTGTTTTTAGCATATTTCTAGGTTGCAGCATGAATGAAAAAAATCAACTTTTATTCTTTTGTAGGAAGCAGACAGTCAGGGAACCCCGCCTGCTGCAGTTCAGGGAACCCCATGAATTTGACCCAGCCCTGCCTCCTAATTGTGATGTCATACCTGAACATCTAAGAAGCAGGCCTGGGCCAGAAGCATGGAGTGGACTGACCACTTCCTACAAAAGAATAAAAAGTTGATTTTTGATTTATTCTGCAACCTACAATTATGCCAAAAGCCCCTCCAGGGGAGGTACATATTACAGAAGAAGGTACTGTTTGTAGATGGGGGGCAGTGTGGTGACAAGTTTACTTTAAAAGGAACCTGTAACAGTGATTTGAGAAAATTAACCAAACTACAGGACCTGCAAATTGTTGTAGAACAGCTCAGTCTGGGCAATATTAAGAAAACAAACACTTACCTAGAGATGAGTTCAATGCGGCGCATCAGACGCATCTCTGGCACTGCAGACACCTGCATGTTGCTTCTATAAAATTGTGCATGTACCAGATGAATCCGCAGTGAAGCCAGGGTGCACTACACTAGCTTCACAGGCTCCGAGAGCTGCGGTCTAAGGTAAGTATAATTGTTTGGTTTTTTTTACTGGGACCCTGAACAAAGATGATTTAGGATGATGTGAGAGACCAAATCTCCAATCCATAAGGACCTTTGAGTGATTTATTGTCCCTTTAAGGGTATGTACAAATGGTTACACTCTGGTGCCCCCAAAATAATTGGCCATTTTTCGTAGTGCTGTATGGACATACCCTAATAGGCCCATTCAGACCCATATAACTAGTACATGGCAAATTATATCTAGCAACAATAGATATGTGGACATATGGAAACGTCTAGTCTGAGAGACCAGGAGAGGATGAACCTGGTGCTAAAAAGCTTACAGACAAGGCAAGTCAGAAATATTACCTCCAAAATAATAACAAAAGAGAAGCTAAGTTTCTACATTGCACCCTTCAGATGCCAGGGATAACAGCCCCACAGCACTTCAGCCCAAGCCGTCAGGTGCCAGGAGCCGGTTGTAGTGCTGCTGTATGTCTGCATGAAATTACAGGAGATTGGAGCAGAACACACCTTGTCACCTTGTGTTTACACTTTATATTCAATCTTGCAGAGCATTATCACAGCGGGGGATGCACAATGTGCTGCTTTACATAAAATGTGAGGATGTGACGCCCCCACAACGCAGTGTGGGGGACGGCAGCTCAGTGACGAATCACATGACCAGAAGAAGGAAACAAACATGAACAAAAACAAGAGACAGTAAACCTTAACCCCTTAGCGCTCCGCGCCGTAGCTGTACTGCGCAGCTTCCCACTATTGGCGCTCAGCGCAGTACAGCTACTGCGCGAGCGCATACTATTTTAGAATTGTCACCACGTCGCGAGACGTGGTGACATCGGGCTGAAATTTGGGTGACAGAGGCAGGAGGAGTTCCTGTCTCCGTCACCCGACCAATCAAATTGGTCCCGCCCGCCGATCGCCGTGATTGGCCAGTCAAACCTGACTGGCCAATTACAGCGATTTTAGGCTAAAAAACGTGCTTTTAGCCCTTTCCTCTTCCTCCAGCGGCACCATTTTGGTTTGGTATCGCTGGAGAGAGGAGAGAGCGTTACTGTGTGCACCAAAATACACTTTTACACTATAAATAGTGTTCTGATCCTTATCTGATCCCTATTGTTCCCTACAAATTCCCATCCTATCTGTTTTTTCCTGTGTCCTGTGTGTTCCCTGTGTGATCGCCTTGTGTGATCCCACGTGTCTTCCGTTTTTCCCTGTCTGTCCCTTCTGAACCCAAACGCACTTTTCAGTGCGCTGTGTTAGCGTTGTTCTGCACTGGACGCACTTTTCAGTGCGCCGTGTGAATAGCGCTGCACAGAATCTTTAGCAGTCTTAGCGGTAGTTAGTTTGTCTTAGGGCAAGCTAGGTGCATTTGTAGCGCCTTTTTGCGCGGTGCACATAGGTTTTTTTTCGGTGCCTGGTAATATTTTTTTCCAGAACGCCGTAGGTGTACCCGTACATAGCTACTTTTTGTGTGTGCCATCTGTGCGGCTGGTCCGTGTGGCTTGGTGTGCATTATCTTTTTTTTTTGTGTGCTATCTGTGCGGCTTGTCCGTGTAGTTTAGTGCGCATTATTTTTTTTGTGTGCTATCTGTGCGGCTTGTCCGTGTAGTTTAGTGCGCATTATTTTTTGTGTGTGCCATCTGTGCGGCTTGTCCGTGTAGTTTGGTGTGCATTACCTTTTTTTTTGTGTGCTATCTGTGCGGCTTGTCCGTGTAGTTTAGTGCGCATTATTTTTTTTGTGTGCTATCTGTGCGGCTTGTCCGTGTAGTTTAGTGCGCATTATTTTTTTTGTGTGCTATCTGTGCGGCTTGTCCGTGTAGTTTAGTGCGCATTATTTTTTGTGTGCCATCTGTGCGGCTGGTCCGTGTGGCTTGGTGTGCATTATCTTTTTTTTTTGTGTGCTATCTGTGCGGCTTGTCCGTGTAGTTTAGTGCACATTATTTTTTTGTGTGTGCCATCTGTGCGGCTTGTCCGTGTAGTTTGGTGCGCATTATCTTTTTTTTTTGTGTGCTATCTGTGCGGCTTGTCCGTGTAGTTTAGTGCACATTATTTTTTGTGTGTGCCATCTGTGCGGCTTGTCCGTGTAGTTTGGTGTGCATTATATTTTTTTTTTGTGTGCCTGCTAGACGGTTTATCCGTGTAGTTTGGTGCACATTATCTAATTTTTCTTGTTCTCTATTTTTTTTTGTGTGCAATGTCTCAGAAGACGTACACCGTGTTGGAGGCATATAACATGCTTGCCTCTGACACCGAGTCAGCTAGTGGGGATGATGGTCCCTTTTACCTATCATCATCCTCCTGCTCATCTTCCAGTGACCTGGAAGGACCCCCAAGAAGGCGCCGTAGGGTTCCAGGGACTTCTGCAATTGAAGTGCCTGGGACTTCTGCAGGAGAAGTGCCTGGGACTTCTGCAGGAGAAGTGCCTGGGACTTCTGCAGGAGAAGTGCCTGGGACTTCTGCAGGAGAAGTTTCTGGGACTTCTGCAGGAGAAGCGTCTGGGGCTTCCACTGACCCCACATGGGTAGCCCCAGATAATTATACCCCTCAGGTCCCTGACTTTTTGGGCCATCCTGGCATTAACTTTGACACGACAGGGCTCAGAGCTGTAGACTTTTTTAAGTTTTTTTTTGATGAGGAGCTGCTAAATATTATTATATTTCAGACAAATCTCTACGCTGCACAACATATTGCCCAAAACCCCACGTCCTTTTATGCACAACCCTACAGGTGGACCCCTGTCACTGCAGCAGAGATGTACAAGTATTGGGGCATAATACTCCTTATGGGGATAGTAAAGAAGCCTTCAATCAGGGACTACTGGAGCACAGATATACTGTACCACACCCCCATGTTCCGCATGGCAATGAGCAGGATGCGCTTTGAAGCCATCCATAAGTTTTTGCACTACACTGACAACACACAGTGCCCACCCAGAGGTGACCCCAGTTATGATCGGTTATTTAAGGTCAGGCCCATATTAGATCATTTTAGTGCCAAGTTTGCCCAGGCATATACTCCCGCCAAACATGTGAGCATAGACGAGTCCCTGGTACAATTCAAAGGGAGACTTCAATTCCGCCAGTACCTGCCCAATAAGAGGGCAAGATATGGTGTGAAAATGTATAAGCTGTGCGAAAGTTCATCAGGGTACACATACAAGTTCAGGGTATATGAAGGGAAGGACTCCTCTATAGTGCCCCCAGAATGCCCCCCCTTCCTGGGTGTTACAGGGAAGATAGTGTGGGATTTAGTGCACCCACTGCTGGACCAGGGCTACCACCTCTACCTGGACAATTTCTACACCAGCACCACCCTGTTCAAGTGCCTCACTTCCAGAAATACTGCGGCATGCGGCACTGTACGCAGAAATCAGAGAGGTCTCCCTAAGTCGCTGCTTGGGCAAAAACTTAAAAGGCACGAAAGCAGGGCACTATGCAGCGACTCTGTATTGTGTGTTAAGTACAAGGACAAGAGAGAGGTCCTTGTATTAACCACAATACATGAGCACACCACCACCCCTGTCCCAGTACGAGGTGCCAGTGCAGAAACCCCCAAGCCAGACTGTATTTTAGATTATAATAAATACATGGGAGGGGTGGACTTGTCTGACCAGGTGCTTCAGCCGTACAATGCCATGCGGAAGTCGAGGGTGTGGTACAAGAAGCTGGCCGTGCACATCATGCAGATGGCATTGTATAATGCTTATGTGCTGCATCGATATGCCGGCCAGAGGGGAACTTTCCTGGAATTTCAAGAGATGGTAATAAAGTACTTTCTTTTTGGAGACCAGGAAGGGGGGAGTGCTAGCACATCTGGAAGTGAGGCCACATCACGTATTGTACCAGGGCAGCACTTTCCAGGAGTAGTTCCCCAAACAGCCAGCAAGGGAAGGTCACAAAAGAGGTGCAGGGTGTGCTCCAAAAATGGCATTCGGAAGGACACCATTCATCACTGTGAGACATGCCCAGAAAAACCAGGGTTATGTATGAAAGATTGCTTCCGAATTTATCATACATCCCTGGATTTTTAGAGTACCCTGTTGTTACCCTGACGCACAGCTTATACATCATGCCGCACCTTCCCTTCTAAGCCCTGCCATGTGCCCAGCCTCTAGATTACTGTCCCGTATGCTTTACCCGGGAAAACATGCATCATGATTTTTAGGGTGTTTGTCTCCCATGGCAGCAGCTGGGCACAAAATGACATAATAGATATTTTTTACTATGCACTATCCATTTTGCACTTTTTCAGGGGTCCACCTGTGGGGTTAAAATGCTAACTATACCCCTAGATTAATTCATGGAGGGGTGTAGTTTCCAAAATAGGGTCAGTTCTTAGGGGTTTCTACTGTACTGGCCCCTATTGGCATCTACAAATCTTTCATGATGCCAAAAAGAAAAAAAAAAGTACAATGTCTGTGCTCCAACAAGTTATTCCCTTTTGAGCCCTGCCGTGTCACCATCCTACAGATTATTGCCTCCTATGGGGTATTGCCCTAACCGGGGTAACCCGCAGAATGATTTTTGATGTGTTTTTCCCCAGTGGCATGAGTTGGGCAAAATACTTTTGTCACTTCAATGGCATATTTGATAAATTGCAATACAACTGTTTCTCTGCACTACTCACTTTGTATTACATTTGAGCCAGCACCTTAGGGGTTAAAATACTCATACAAGCCTACATACATTCTTTGAGGGGTGCCCTTTCCAAAATGGGTTCACTACTTGGGCTTTCTATTGTACTGGTACCTCGGGGGTACCCCCCATTACCAATCTAGTGAAAACAAAGCTTGAAAACCTAAATTGTGCTTCTTTCTTCCTGACCCCTGCCGTGTGCCCAGCCTGTAAATTATTGGCACATGTGTGGTATTGCCGTACTCAGGACAACCCCCAGAATGATTTTTGGGGTGTTTGTCTAAAGTGGCATGGGTTGGGCACAGTATATGAGGCACAAAAATGACTTTTTTGAGATAAAAACACAATTTTTACTCTGCACCATTTACTTTGCATTCAATTTTGACCAGCGTGTTGGGGGTTAAAATGATCATACAAGCCTACATACATTCTTTGAGGGGTGCCCTTTCCAAAATGGGTTCACTACTTGGGAGTTTCTATTGTACTGGTACCTCGGGGGTACCCCCCATTACCAATCTAGTGAAAACGAAGCTTGAAAACCTAAATTGTGCTTCTTTCTTCCTGACCCCTGCCGTGTGCCCAGCCTGTAAATTATTGGCACATGTGTGGTATTGCCGTACTCAGGACAACCCCCAGAATGATTTTTGGGGTGTTTGTCTAAAGTGGCATGGGTTGGGCACAGTATATGAGGCACAAAAATGACTTTTTTGAGATAAAAACACAATTTTTACTCTGCACCATTTACTTTGCATTCAATTTTGACCAGCGTGTTGGGGGTTAAAATGATCATACAAGCCTACATACATTCTTTGAGGGGTGCCCTTTCCAAAATGGGTTCACTACTTGGGAGTTTCTATTGTACTGGTACCTCGGGGGTACCCCCCATTACCAATCTAGTGAAAACGAAGCTTGAAAACCTAAATTGTGCTTCTTTCTTCCTGACCCCTGCCGTGTGCCCAGCCTGTAAATTATTGGCACATGTGTGGTATTGCCGTACTCAGGACAACCCCCAGAATGATTTTTGGGGTGTTTGTCTAAAGTGGCATGGGTTGGGCACAGTATATGAGGCACAAAAATGACTTTTTTGAGATAAAAACACAATTTTTACTCTGCACCATTTACTTTGCATTCAATTTTGACCAGCGTGTCGGGGGTTAAAATGCTCACCACAACCACCGATAAATTCTTTGAGGGGTCTAGTTTCCGTAATGGTATCATTTATTGGGGGTTTCTATTGCACTGGCACCTCACGGGCCCTGCCAACATGACATGGCACTCCAAATCCAAACGTGTGAAAACGGAGCTGGAAAATCAAAATTTCACTCCTTCCGTTCTCATCCCTTCTGTGTGCCCAGCCTGTAAATTATTGGCACATGTGTGGTATTGCCGTACTCGGGACAACCCGCAGAATGATTTTTGGGGTGTTTGTCTGAAGTGGCATGGGTTGGGCACAGTATATGAGGCACTAAAATGACATTTTTGAGATAAAAACGCAATTTTTACTCTGCACCATTTACTTTGCATTCAATTTTGACCAGCGTGTCGGGGGTTAAAATGCTCACCACAACCACCGATAAATTCTTTGAGGGGTCTAGTTTCCGTAATGGTATCATTTATTGGGGGTTTCTATTGCACTGGCACCTCACGGGCCCTGCCAACATGACATGGCACTCCAAATCCAAACGTGTGAAAACGGAGCTGGAAAATCAAAATTTCACTCCTTCCGTTCTCATCCCTTCTGTGTGCCCAGCCTGTAAATTATTGGCACATGTGTGGTATTGCCGTACTCGGGACAACCCGCAGAATGATTTTTGGGGTGTTTGTCTGAAGTGGCATGGGTTGGGCACAGTATATGAGGCACTAAAATGACATTTTTGAGATAAAAACGCAATTTTTACTCTGCACCATTTACTTTGCATTCAATTTTGACCAGCGTGTCGGGGGTTAAAATGCTCACCACAACCACCGATAAATTCTTTGAGGGGTCTAGTTTCCGTAATGGTATCATTTATTGGGGGTTTCTATTGCACTGGCACCTCACGGGCCCTGCCAACATGACATGGCACTCCAAATCCAAACATGTGAAAACGGAGCTGGAAAATCAAAATTTCACTCCTTCCGTTTTCATCCCTTCTGTGTGCCCAGTCTGTAAATTATTGGCACATGTGTGGTATTGCTGTACTCGGGACAACCTGCAGAATGATTTTTGGGGTGTTTGTCTGAAGTGGCATGGGTTGGGCACAGTATATGAGGCACTAAAATGACATTTTTGAGATAAAAATGCAATTTTTACTCTGCACCATTTACTTTGCATTTAATTTTGACCAGCGTGTCGGGGGTTAAAATGCTCACCACAACCACCGATAAATTCTTTGAGGGGTCTAGTTTCCGTAATGGTATCATTTATTGGGGGTTTCTATTGCACTGGCACCTCACGGGCACTGCCAACATGACATGGCACTCCAAATCCAAACATGTGAAAACGGAGCTGGAAAATCAAAATTTCATTCCTTCCGTTCTCATCCCTTCTGTGTGCCCAGCCTGTAAATTATTGGCACATGTGTGGTATTGCTGTACTCGGGACAACCTGCAGAATGATTTTTGGGGTGTTTGTCTAAAGTGGCACGGGTTGGGCACAGTATATGAGGCACTAAAATGACATTTTTGAGATAAAAACGCAATTTTTACTCTGCACCATTTACTTTGCATTTAATTTTGACCAGCGTGTCGGGGGTTAAAATGCTCACCACAACCACCGATAAATTCTTTGAGGGGTCTAGTTTCCGTAATGGTATCATTTATTGGGGGTTTCTATTGCACTGGCACCTCACGGGCCCTGCCAACATGACATGGCACTCCAAATCCAAACATGTGAAAACGGAGCTGGAAAATCAAAATTTCACTCCTTCCGTTCTCATCCCTTCTGTGCGCCCAGTCTGTAAATTATTGGCACATGTGTGGTATTGCTGTACTCGGGACAACCTGCAGAATGATTTTTGGGGTGTTTGTCTAAAGTGGCATGGGTTGGGCACAGTATATGAGGCACTAAAATGACATTTTTGAGATAAAAACGCAATTTTTACTCTGCACCATTTGCTTTGCATTTAATTTTGACCAGCGTGTCGGGGGTTAAAATGCTCACCACAACCACCGATAAATTCTTTGAGGGGTCTAGTTTCCGTAATGGTATCATTTATTGGGGGTTTCTATTGCACTGGCACCTCACGGGCCCTGCCAACATGACATGGCACTCCAAATCCAAACATGTGAAAACGGAGCTGGAAAATCAAAATTTCACTCCTTCCGTTCTCATCCCTTCTGTGCGCCCAGTCTGTAAATTATTGGCACATGTGTGGTATTGCTGTACTCGGGACAACCCGCAGAATGATTTTTGGGGTGTTTGTCTAAAGTGGCATGGGTTGGGCACAGTATATGAGGCACTAAAATGACATTTTTGAGATAAAAACACAATTTTTACTCTGCACCATTTACTTTGCATTCAATTTTGACCAGCGTGTCGGGGGTTAAAATGCTCACCACAACCACCGATAAATTCTTTGAGGGGTCTAGTTTCCGAAATGGTGACATTTTGGGGGGTTTTCTATTGTACTTTTACTTCAGGGGCTCTTCAATTACACTGTGGCACCACAAAATATTTGCAGCCAAATTGGCCTTCCAAATTTCCGGTATCGCTAACTCTGTTCTGGACATCGATGTGCGGGGAAACAGCAGCTGACATCCACATGTCTGGTATTGCCGTACTCGGAAGAAGCAGGGCAAGAAATTAGGAATATATTTTTACCTCAAATTCCTTCTGAATGTATCCGTTTTAGGGCTAAATTGGAAAGATTGAAATCAAAAATTGAAATTTCAAAATTTCCACTCCATTTTCATATGCTTCCGGAAAAATAATTAAAGGGTTAACAGACTTCTTAAATGCTGATTTGAATAGGTTGAGATGTTAGGTTCATAAAATGGTGTTACTTGTGGGGGTATATAGTACATAAGCCTTTATACGGCACTTCCAAACTGAATTGATCACCAAAAAGTTCGCATTTTTCAAATTTCAAGAAAATCTGAGAAGTTGCTACTAAAACTTCAAACCTTCTCACATCCATAAAAATAATGGAAACGTAAAACAAATAATGGATATAAAAAGAAGACCAATGGCAAAAGGTTTCTATCAAAAAAAATTTGTGGTATCACTTTTTGTCTAAAAATTATAACATTTGAAACTTTGAAAATAGTCATTTTTTTCAAATTTTTCCCAAATTTTTGAATTTTTACCCCCCAAAAAAGGAACGGATCACCGAAATGACACTACTAACATAAACTACAATGTCTCACGAGAAAACAATCTCAAAATCACAGAGATATCCTAAAGCGTTGAAAAGTTATTACCACAGGAAGAGACACTGGTCAAATTTCCAAAAAAGTTGCGAGCCTTAACCTGCAAACAGGCTGCGTCCTTAAGGGGTTAAACAGGTGAGAATGAGACGGATGAATCCGTAATCCAGGGGCAGAAATGTGCAGTCGCATAACAGGGATTATCTACATCACTGGTACACAGGGCAACACAGTACCATTTTCATGTTGTCCTGTAAAGCCATATATCTACATTTACACAAACACGCCTATATACAATATATATACATGTAGAGGCCTTTAAAGGGGTTTTCCCACAAAGTCAGGCCCTATCGACAAAATAGGGCCTAATTTGCTGATCAGATCAGCTCATGAAAAAGAGAGGTCCGATGGGGTCCCATGTACCTCAGTCGGACCCCTCATTGCTCCATGAGAGTTCTGCTTCATACATCTCAATGGAGCCAACGGAAATTGCCAAGCGCCACAGTGACTTACCTTTGGGCGAAAGGTATCTCCAGTTCACTACTGGCTCAGGTCGTCCTGTAGCAATGCAGCTGAGACTGACGTTATTTCCTTCATTGACCACAATATTCG
Organism: Engystomops pustulosus; assembly: GCF_040894005.1. NCBI lineage: Eukaryota > Metazoa > Chordata > Amphibia > Anura > Leptodactylidae > Engystomops > Engystomops pustulosus. The sequence continues at coordinate 80,861,066 of NC_092416.1, read as the reverse complement.
ATGAGATCTCCACTATTGTAGGGGGGACTGCAAGACACAAAGGCCATAAGGTTTATTAGAACCAGATAAATATACAGTAAAACAAAAAGGATGCAAAAATTTTACAGAGTATTCCAGTCATTATTGCTGAGGACCGTCAAGTATATATTACAGTACGTCTCATGTTTTTATTATAAGTATCTCTTACCTCCTATGCCATGTCAGATATAGTAACTTATTCCTCATGAAGTAACAAAGTAATAAAGTGCACATATACGAGACTCTCTTATCCTGCACCAGAGTCATAGTATAGTACAGGGGTCCCCAAACTTTTTACATAGGGGGCCGTTCACGATCCCTCTCAGACCGTTGAAGGGCCGGACTAAAGTTAAAAAATAAAAAAAAAAATAAGAAATTCCTCTGTACACTGCACATATCCTATACTGCTCCTCCATCATTGATTATTTCCTATACTGCTTCTTCATCATTAATTATTTCATATGCTGCCCCTCCATCATTAATTATTTCCCATACTGCCCCTCCATCATTAATTATTCCCTATACTGCTCCTCCATCATTAATTATTTCCCATACTGCCCCTCCATCATTAATTATTCCCTATACTGCTCCTCCATCATTAATTATTCCCTATACTGCCCCTCCATCATTAATTATTCCCTATACTGCACCTCCATCATTAATTATTGTCCATACTGCTCCTCCATCATTAATTATTTCCCATACTGCCCCTCCATCATTAATTATTCCCTATACTGCTCCTCCATCATTAATTATTTCCTATACCGCTCCTCCATCATTATTATCTATGCTGCCCCTCCGTCATTAATTATTTTCTATACTGCCCCTCCATTATTAATTATTCCCTATACTGCCCCTCCATCATTAATTATTCCCTATACTGCCCCTCCATCATTATTATTTCCTATACTGCTCCTCCATCATTAATTATTCCCTATACTGCCCCCCATCATTAATTATTCCCTATACTGCCCCCCATCATTAATTATTCCCTATACTGCCCCTCCATCATTAATTATTCCCTATACTGCCCCCCATCATTAATTATTCCCTATACTGCCCCCCATCATTAATTATTCCCTATACTGCCCCTCCATCATTATTTCCTATACTGCTCCTCCATCATTAATTATTCCCTATACTGCCCCTCCATCATTAATTATTCCCTATACTGCCCCCCCATTAATTATTCCCTATACTGCTCCTCCATCATTAATTATTCCCTATACTGCCCCCATCATTAATTATTCCCTATACTGCCCCTCCATCATTAATTATTCCCTATACTACCCCCCCCCCATTAATTATTCCCTATACTGCTCCTCCACCATTAATCATTTTATTTAATGCCCCCATAATTAATTATTTTTTTCATACCAGGGCCCCCCCGGTCGCCAAAATATATTTGCTGCTGGTCAAAAAAAAAATCCTATACTCACCTCTGGCAGCGGCTCCCGAGTCTTCTATCTTCGGGCTGCTGTCGGCCGGGAAGGGGTGCGTGGCCGCGTGATGACGTCATCACGCGGCCGCGCACCCAGGTTCAAGGAGCGATGTGCGCCGGGGTGGTCTTCCGGCCACATCGCTCCACCTGTAATAATAGTGCTCGAGCGGCCGCATCACTATTCAGTGACGGCCAGGAGCTTCCTGTCCGGAAGGACGGAGACTCCTGCCCGACTGCCGCGGGCCTCAGCAGGAGCCGCTGGCGCTGCAAGCGCTGGATGCGGCGGGGGCCGGATAAAAACGGTCCGCGGGCCGCATGTGGCCCGCGGGCCGTAGTTTGGGGATCAATGGTATAGTAGTATACAACTGACTGATTGTCTATTTGTTGGTCCAGTTAATGACAAAAAAACCACGCCTAAATTTTGACAAATTTGCTTAATTTTTGGTGTTGTGATGGCTCTCACAAAGCCATGCCTCCTTTTTCTGAGACTATGTTCTTTCATTGTACTAGTTGGAAAAGTATCTAAAAACTGTCTAATACTGCCAAAGGGCAAACTCAAACTAAACCTGCCCCACTGCATTGTCCTCATAATATGTATGCTCTGGCCACCTCTAGCTGGTAAAGCTGTGTTCACACACTGGAGGGGGTCAGTGGAATCAGCCATAGACTGGTGGGTGGGTTGGTGGCATCAGCCATTTTCTGATATGATTTGTGTGGAGGGGAATCATGGATGGCAACCATAGTTGTCCTAAGAGGGGAAGGGGTCAGCAGAGTCAGCAATAAACTGGTCGGGGGGAGGGGGGTGTTCCACAGTGTCAGCCATTGTCTGGTCTTTGATTTATGAGAAAGCGTAAAAAGGTTGGGCAACTCTTGTTTAATGCATTATGCAACATTACTAGAATTGTCTCAATTTCATACTCCCAACAAAAAAATACAGAAGAGTATTTTTACTCTTCTGAAAAAAGAGTGACCTCTGATGTCTGGTTATAACAGCATAGCTCATGTGTTTATAAAGCTAAAGTGGTTATTATAGTAGAGTTTATGTGGTTAAGGCAAAGAGCAGATATGTGTATTATGGTTAGAAAACAATCAGTCAATTTCATGCTTTGAAAAGTACACTGCTCAAAAAAAGGGAACACTTAACACATCCTAGATCTGAATTAATGAATTATTCTAATTGATTACTTTGTTCTATACAAAGTGTGTCAACAACAAAATCACAAAAAAAACATCAATGGAAACCAAATTTAGGCCTCCATTGGTTAATAAATTTGGAATCACCCACAAAAATAAAGTGGAAAAACACACTACAGTGAATGCAACGTTGATGAAATGTGCGTTAATCAAGACAAAATGAGGCTCAGCATTGTGTGTGGCCTCCACGTGCCTGTATGACCTCCCTACAATGCCTCGGCAGCCAACACAAGTGGTTGAGGTAGTGCAGCTCATCCAGGATGGCACATCAATAAGAACTGTGACCAGAAGGTTTGCTGTGTCAATTTGGTAGTCTCCAGAGGCTAGAGGTGCTACCAGAAGACAGGCCAGTACACCAGAAACGTGGAGGGGGCCGTAAGAGGGTAACAAACCCAGCAGCAGGACTTCTACCTCCACCTTTGAGCACTGACAGAGCCCTGCAAAATGACCTCCAGCAGCCACAAATGTGCATGTGTCTGCACAAACGGTTAGCAACTAACTACATGAGGATGGTATGAGACCCCAACATAAATAGATGGGGCTTCTGCTCACAGCCCAACACCGTGCAGGACGCTTAGCATTTGCCATAGAACACCAGGATTGGCAAATTTGTGACTGAGCCTAGAGACGACGAGGAGAGCGGTCTGCTGCCTGCAACATCCTTCAGCATGGTTTGACAGTG